>NC_058521.1:120838243-121451814 GCF_904849725.1 Hordeum vulgare subsp. vulgare | reverse complement strand
TATTCATCACTACTTGATGTTGCTTCCTGCTATGTAGGAATAAGAAAAATAGATGTTTCGGCTCATTTTGTATATTACTCTCCATTATAAGGCTTCCCGGATTTCATTTTGTATATTACTCTCCATTATAAGGCTTCCCGGATTTGCGACGTCAAGGTATAAATTTTCCACAAAAGAAAGAAAAACATAATGACACTTCTTGTCTGATTGTGCCGAATGTTCAAAGTTGGATGCAAAGTTGGATGCCTGGACAAACTATTCGACAGAATGTCGGCCGCCAACGATGGTGACTACATGCACTATTCGACGAAATGTCGGCCGCCAACCATGGTGACTACATGCAAAACATGATCTTCGAGGGTGGTGCGCAGGCTCCATCCTTTTTGTGTGCTGACATGTGTGCCCACCAGCTGGCTAATGCACCAGCATGAACTGTGGTGCTATGCATTGTAGGCCGACGCTGGTACTCTGTTGGCATGAAACATGGCCGCTGGCATGATCAGCCGCAGCCGCAAGCTCTTTTTTTATATGTTGATTGAAGACATGAAATGGGTCAGCGCGTCTAAAACAAGGACATGTCCGTTTGGGTCTGCCCTTTGGAGTTGGAGTTGTTCTAACACCAACCTAAATCTAAAACAGGACGGACTCAGACAAATTCACCATCCGTTTGGGTCTGCCCTTTGGAGTTGGAGTTGCTCTAACACGGCAACAATCAGCCCCGGCAGAAATGGGAGGGGTGGGCAACAGCCATGGCCAATCTCGATTATGAGGATGTTTCTTCCTTGTGTTTTGCTGGGAAATAACAGTTGTGAGGAGGTTTCATGTAAGACAAGCAGTGGATCCAGAAAATGCCAGTGGACGCAATGCAGTGGAAATACAAAGAATACACAAAACGGTGAGCACATTGTATAATTATTTTATTATGGAAAATATGAAAAGTGGAGTATTCTTACAATAAGACTTGCAACTTCCATCTATCTTATCCTTAAGGTTAGTAAATCTTATTAATAAAAGCATTAAGACTTTCATTCTAGAAATTTTTCAAAAATCCAAAAAGCTTTTTTCCATTTATCCATTTTAATTTCAACATTACATAGAAACCCTTTTGGATTTGTTTCTATTGTATTGAAAGAATTTTCAAAATTTAAACGAAATTAATTAGAAAATTTAGTTCTCTATCTATAATTGCAAGTTGTCAATGGACACAATTATGAGCCCACTGTAACATCAAACACAAGGACATAACTTCCCACATAGAGGGCCAGAGAGTTTTGTTACAATTTTACTGTTCACCTCTTAAACTAACCCTGATACAAGTGCTTAACTAAAAACAACACCAAAACAACAATGAATCATAATAACTGGATACAATCATAACATTAGCATCAATGTTGATTGCAACATGCAGGGTCATTAACAATTCCGAAATTAAGGAGATGTTTGCAGTGGAAATACACATAGATAAAGGAACATAATATCAGAAACTGTAAGATCAAAATATCAGGGGCATAATAAACTGTGAAGACAGCAGCAGCCCAAGAGGTCATGTTGGCTCACCTACTACAGAAATATCATCGGAAATGAAAGAATAATGTCAAGATGATTGATAAATAATATTCCAATATAATTGCAACGCAACTACAAGACATGTTTGGCATATCATACCACAGTTTCTCTCTATAAAGCTGTTCTATCTATTCAACTAAGTATCAAGTTCAAAAAGTTGGAAACAAATTATTAAGCTCAAACAAAACACTCACTTTCATCAGCAACATCAGATTATCATAACAGAAAACCTTCAACTAGGCTGGATATTGAAGACAACCAAAGTGCTTAGATATCATCATATCCAATTCATTGTCCAAAATATGAGAAAACTACTAGCGGTAAAAGGTAGATAGATAGGCATGCAAGTAGTACACCACCGCCGCCATACCAAACAAGAGATCTCGCCGGAGCTCAACGGTAGGACTTCTGGAAACGCGCGCGGGCACCGCGACCACCGAACTTCTTCGGCTCGCAGCGGCGCGGGTCGGCGACGAGGAGCGTGCGGTCGTAGCGGCCGAAGATCTCCTTCACCTCCTTCTTGGCGGCCTCGTCGACGTACTTCTGGTAGTAGGCGACGAGGGACTTAGCGATGGCCTGACGGATGGAGTAGATCTGGCTGGTCTTCCCGCCGCCGCGGACGCGAATTCTCATGTCTATGTCCTTGAAGCGGGACCTGCCGGCGAGCAGGATCGGCTCGAAGGCCTTGAGGCGGAGCATCTCGGGGCGGATGAGCTCGATCGGCGCGCCGTTGACCTTGATGAGGCCGCGCCCGGGCTTGCAGTAGGCCACGGCGACGGCGGTCTTCTTCCGGCCGAAGCACTGGACGGTGCCCGGCGTCGGGCGGGTGAGAACGGCTGCCATGGTGGCTGCGGCGGGCGCTTGGCTGCGGTGAGCGCGGTGGCGCGGGCTAGGGTTTTGGGTGGCGGCGCGTAGAGGGGATCACGGCGGCGAGAGAACGATTATATAGCCTGGAGGCGTTAGGGTTTTGGCCTCGCTCGCCCAGCGCTTCCTATGACATGTGGACCAGGCTTAAAGGTAATGGGTCGGGCTGATCAGTTGGACCTTTTGTGGGCCTCCAAGTGCTGGGCTTTCTGTGTGGGCTATTGGGGTGGGTTGTCGTCCATAAGAGGGCGCGGTCGGAGGAGAAGGAAGCTAGGGTTTCAACCCGAACACTACTTGATCTTATCCGAGCGAGCCGTCCGGCGGCGCCGCGGCGGCCGGAGTCGTCTCTTCCATCGGCCGCGCCGCCACCGCGGTCCCCCAAGCGCTTGCGGGAAGGTGGCGCGCGACGTTTGGACTGAAAAGACGCGGCATCCGCGGCAGCAGCCGGCGACGAGCGATGACGACTGCCTGCGGTCGGAGCGCTCGCGATGATGGCCGCGCGGGCTCACCCAACATACAAAACAATCTCCATTGCTTCCTTGCTTTCAACAGAGTTTCTCTTTCTTTTGATCTCGGAAAGGTTTTCATCTTGTTTTTTCTTTGGATCGATTTCTTTTTGTTCGTTTCTCTTGTGCTTGCTACTCCGTATTTGTATTCCTGAGCAAATTATAATCGGTTTCTTGGGTTCTAACCAAGTTTTTTCTCATAAGATATTTTTATTATCTTTTTTTTCTTGGTTCAGTGCAATCCTTTTCTTGTTGGAGTGCATAAAGTATGCTTCTTTCTTGGAAGTAACTATTACTGTAGAAAGTAATCTGCTGTTATGGATGTTGATTTCCTGAAATTTGACAGAATTCAGATTATTATTCTGCAGGTTGAGCCTTCGGTTGCTGTCATCGAAGCGGGAAGGTGGTGGTTTTCATGCCCGAAGACGGATGCCCGACGACTATAGCTTTGTAATACGGATTTCGTTAGGAGATGCGGGCTGTTGCTGTTCTTTCTTGGATTCGTTGATGAGTGTCATCCAGATTCAGTCTGTTAGTAGAGGATTCTGGTGTAATACTGTTAATTGTATTTGTATATCAGTCAAGGTTTAGGGTCAACTTACGAGTTGACAAGTCGTTTTGAGGTTCAGACTCGAATTCTAATCGTGACTAATCAAACACTAGTCGACATTAAATTGTAGTCAGTCGGCCCTAGAGTTAGTACTCATGGACTGTCTTAACTTATAATCCATGGTCTCGGTGCTCCGTGAGATGCCGTTGTGATATGATCTGTGAGGTGGCTGTATACTTAAATCTCAGCTTAACATTGTCAAATACAGTATGTAATGTTAATTATCTGTTCATTTACTCTGTTCATTCCATTTCAATATTTACTCATGATATGGGCAAACGTTTTCAAGTTCTATGTGTTGTGCTGAATCATGAAATCTGCCTTGATTATTTCAAAGTTATTCTGGAAATCCGTCTCTAATTATTTGAAAAATATTCTTTCAGAATGAACTGTGGCTGAAATGGGTGGATTTACATATTGATATGCGTCTAGATACCTACGGTTTTGAACTGGTATAGAAGAAGTCATATGTAGTGAAGCCTTTTGGTTTTGGCGTCGGATTTCTCAGCCTTCTGATTCGTTTTATCTCAGCCCTTGAAAGAAGGTCAGCCTTCTGATTCATTTTATCTCAGCTCTTGAAAGAAAGTCAACGCACACACGCCATCCTTCCTTTGCTTTCATCATCCACCTTTGCTTTAGTTCCATTGGAGCACCAGGAGCTGCCAACGAGAGCTCCATTGGAGCATCGATCTGCTACATTACAGCTTCAAGCCCGTCGATGAGACCGGGAGCCGCAGCGAGAGCTCCACTGAAGCACCGAGCACAAAGAGCGTTGCAGCTTACACGACCACCGACGACAACGCAACATTGGGAGCCCCCGGCAAGAGCTCCATTTGCAGCCCGCAGCCGGCAAGCTTGACGAGGTAGCGCACTTTTTGTGTTGCGCTGAGAGCGCCGGCGAGCTCGATTGGAGCACCGAGCGTTGCATTGCAGCTTCGACAAACATCGGCGAGCGCTGCAACGCAACACAAGGTGCAGCCGACGAGAACGCCATTGTTGCACCGCGGCCAACGAGCTTCATGGGTCACGGCGCCGCTTGTGCTTCACTGCATCTCCGCCGTCGTTGTATGATCCACGGGGACGCAGCTCCCTCCGGCAATGAGCGGTGCCCTCTTCCGGACTGCCTCTGTTGTGTTGCAGCACCGGCGACGAGCGGTGTCTGTTAGAGTTGTGTCAAATATTATTATACAAGGTAGTTTACAGTTGGATTTGAAGTCGTACGGTGTGTAACAAGGTAGGAGCCGTTTTCTTTTAGTACACATGTACCCTTATGCCTCTTATGCAATGAGTGGGTAGACATACCCACACACGATGTAACCTATGCCAACATAATAGCACGGGTATGCAGGGGAGTCGGCGGCGTGTGCCGGCGCCAGGGCGGCCCGGGTGCGGTATTGTGACGGTGTCACGGGGAGGAGCGCCCGTAGTCACGCCCCGTGAATGTAGCCATATCGGTGAACCTCGTTAACAAATCTCGGTGTCATGCTCTCGTGATTGCTTGGTCCTCGGTAGATCGACGGAGAACCTCAGATTATTCTAACAAGTGGTGTCATGAGCAAGGTTCGATCTGAGGTTGTGGTGTTGATATATAGGAAACAGTGAAAAGATTCATCGAAATTGATCATGTAGAAGTACGTTGTGAATCGGCGGCTGCGAGGAAGATTGATTATCAGTGTGGTTCTATTTGTGTTTCGAGAAGCAATCAGAGGCAGCAGGTGGAGTCATAAGCGGTGTGCAAGGACTCGAGGCTGTCTCAGCGAGAAGCGATGGGCAACGGTGGCGGTAGCAGGGGCAGGCAATCCTAGTCAGTGCATGGGACGAGCAAACATCGGCAGTTGGCGTCCACAAGATCGTTGCTCGATCGAAGCAGTGGCGGCAATGCGGGCGATCAACGGGAGCGCTAGGGCACGCACGCATAAAGTCCTGATCAGTTTACGTTTGGCATGTAGCGTCGTTGGGTGGCGCACGACCCAATAAGCGGCTGGGTTCTTCGAGGCCCAAGGCATAGGGGCGACAGTCCAAGCAGATTGTAGACCTGGTTCTGTGCGGGGAGCTGCTGAATGTGAGATTTTGATAAAGGGAAAAGGCATGAGAAAACACCATGATGTGTGCATCGATGAGGAGCAGGAAAGAGAGCAAATCAAGTCTACAATAGCTGGGTGGGGTGGACAGGAAATTCTTTACACTGAAGAGGCTACAAGGGATGTTGTTTTGACTTTTTTTTTGCTTTTTACATGGGTTGTACTCCCTCCGTTTCTAAATATAAGTCTTTTTAGAGATTTCATTAAAAGACTACATACGAAGCAAAATGAATGAATCTATATTCTAACGTATGTTTATATACATCCGTATGTAGTTTTCTAGTGAAAACTCTAAAAAGACTTATATTTAAAAACAGAGGGAGTACGTGATGGCAGCATGAAGGTGTCGAGACGCGGCGCGCATGTTCATATAAGGTCAACATGAGTTGGCGGGTGGATCCATGGTTATTTTTTTGGGTCTGATGGCTACATGTTTTCTCAAGTATTGCATCAAGGATGTGATCTGTTTGTGCGAAGGGTTGTTTTTTTTCTGTAGCGGAGTGCCAGGTTGATGAAGATGGACGTGCGCGGCAAGGATGCCGACGTGCGTATAAGGCTCGAAGAAGTTTGGAGCATGTCGTGGCATGATCATGCATACACAAGGGCGTTAAAGCAATGACGAAGATGTGTGAGGCAGACATGACGCTAGGTGGAGCATGGTTGCAGTCGGATAATGTCGGTTGGGTCGGACTGGACTGTCTGATGGATCGACGAGGATGTCGGTCAAAGCAGAAGACGGTGGTGATTTCAACAACGATGACATAGGAGCGTGATGCTGATGGTGACCGACATCTAAAGTGTGAAAACACGTGGTGCAGGGCCGAGGGCTTGTGTGACTTCAACAAGACAATGGCGCAGGGTTGACTCAAGGCAGTGCACACACGAGAGCTTGAAGTCGACAGGGCACGGGGTAGCAGGGGCCAGCTACATGGAGTCATGTTGAAGGAGGAGTTGGGGTTTGGTGAAAGACTTCACTATGTGCTGGTGGAGGGGCTACGGTGTAAGACGTCAAAGAATCGAGCCTATTTCAGCAGGATAGCGAGAGAAACGTGGATCAGACTGGGTACTAGTGGTCTGATAGAGACGTGATACTCGACATCGGTCGGTGATGGTCGGTGGTTTTCTGCAGTGGGGGTCGAGTAGCGTGGGTTCGCGACCTTGGGAGACTTGGCTAGGACAACAGAGGCTCGCCCCGGTGATAGCGGCGAGGCGTGCGGTAAGCACGGGACACAGCGACAGACCAAGGCACTAACAGTGAGACATGTGGTCATACAAAGTGTGTAGGGGTGCTGAAGCAGTGTTGACGAATACCAGATTCAAATTGGTGACTGGGTTTATCGATGCTAGTTGATAGACGGGGGTTGACCATGAAGAATCTAAGAAAGTGACGGAAAGTCTGAAATCATCAAAAGCATAGAGAGTACATGGCCGTATATTCTGTGGTGTTCATTACACATGGCAAAGTGCGGATGACAAGTACAGAAGAAGGCGGACTGCTATAGTTGTGGGACATGTGAGAGACTATCCGGGGAAAGGGTGAGATAACTCCGAATTTCACTCGGGGTGACACATGATGACTGTGAAATTCCTTCAAGTTTCAGACGGACGGTCAAGGAAGAGAGAGGTTGTTGAGTTCAGGTAACTCTTATATGTGAAATTCAATATGTGAGTTGTTCACTTTCACGTAGATGAGTGATCATTGTGTGATGGCGTTGAGCGGATACTTCTGAAGTTGGGAGCACAAAGTAGAGTAATGAAGAACTTATTTTTTTCTCGAGTGTTGACTGTGAAGAAGACGAGAAGGAACTAAAGTTGAAGGTGGAGTCACATAAAGTCTGGGAGTAGCAACGGTGCTCATGGTATAATCTCAAGTCCAATGTACATGGAGGTTCGACGCATGGATGAATCCAAGGTGGTGGAGAATATTCGCCAATGTGAAGTTTGTTAGAGTTGTGTCGAATATTATTGTACAAGGTAGGTTACAGTTAGACTTGGAGTTGTACGGTGTGTAGACAAGGTATGAGTTGTGTCCTTTTAGGACACATGTACCCTTATGCCTCTTATATAATGAAAGGTTAGACACACGATGTAACTTACGCCAACATAATAGCACAGGTATGTAGGGGAGTCGGCAGCGTGTACCGGTGCCCGGGCGGTCAGGGTGCGGTATTGTGACGGTGTCACGGGGACGAGCGCTCGTAATCAGGCTTCGCGGTGTCGTGCTCTCGTGATTGCTTGATCCTCGGTAGATCGACGGGGAGCATCGGATTATTCTAACTGCACCAGCCTCTAGCCTCCTCTTTTCGTGTTGCGGTGTGCTAGCCTCTGGTCCATTCTCTCGCATGTGTCACGAAAGGGGAAAAGGAGAAAAAAGAGTGGGGGAGAATGTGCGGAGGCAAAGAGATAAGATTGGATGGGACTGGTTGCGAGCGGTGTGTGGCCTAAAAACATGTCGCAAGTTCCAATTTTCCTTTATACTGGACCGTTCTCGACTCGGGATGCAGAATACATGGCATAAATTCACATGAGGTTAATCGTTTTGGTCACAACAACACGACGCAGAATACACAACATAAATTCACATGAGATCAATCGTGTTGGTCACAACAGCACAAATAGCTAGTATGGATCCCACTTCTGTAATTTACTAAAAGATACTCCCTCCGTTTTTAAATATAAGTCTTTAAGAGATTTCATTAGGGTCTACATACGGAACAAAATGAGTGAATCTACTCTAAAATATGTCTATATACATCCGTATGTAGTCCATTAATGAAACCTTTCGAAAGACTTATATTTAGGAACGGAGGGAGTACATGTTACAAAAACAATAAACACTTGGCTTGCTAACATACATTCAACTGGACAGATAAAGTTTGAGCTATCTGCTCTTGCTGCAAGGTATAACCAACACTCAACCTTTCTAATTTACAATGTTCCTCAAAGGGAAAATGCAACTGATGTGCCAGGGTTAGTGAATGCTATGTTAGATTTAGCCTAGAAGCAAGATACATACACGCCTTTTCCTGTTTATTTGATTCCTCTTTCAGATACTGAAAATCCTCTAAACATATGTGCCTTCATCCCAATCGAAGGCACCTTCACTAGCCACTGCTTGCCCTATCATCTGGAGCACATCATCAAATACATACACCTCCCTCCTGTCTATTTGCTTCCTCTTTCAGATCTTGAAGATCTTCTATACCTATGTGCCTTCAGTCGGATCGAAGGCACCTTCCTAGCCAATGCTTGCCAGATCATCTGGACCGCATCATCCTTATGAGATGGGAACTGGTACTCAAAATGTTTATCCACTTCTTTGAGCCTCTTCCACATCCTTGTCCATCGATGCTTGTTTATGCCTTTAATTAGTCTCATCAAGTAACCCTTTTTAATAGCATCAGACGAACGAACAAAGATGGAGAACTTTGAATAATCTAGGATATCCTCGTAAGGGAGCTCAATGTCGTCGCTTATGATAACAGGGACACAGTGGCTTACTATGGCGTCAAAGAGACGATTGGAAGAAGGGGTATCCCCAGCAATGTTTAGGCAAAACTTTGATGAGTGCATTCCCTGGCTGGCTTTGCTGACACCATGGTCCTGGACACTTCCAAAGGAAAAGAAAACATCCTTCTCGTCTTTGAGCATATTATATAGTTCCTGCCGAATGTTTCCTCCCTGTAAAAGAAAATATGATTGTGATATATTATAGCACCAAACACATACAGACATAATGGGGTTTAAACCTGCAACATGATATTCATATTTCTACAATATATTTCATATATCTACCCGCGATCAAAGAGATACACGAGTTGTGTTCCGATTCATGCATAAGGCTGAACATTTTCTGAGTACATTTAATTCATCTCAACCAAGGTGAGGGGAACCACCATGATGGTGTTAAGTTTTAGATGGCACCAAGTTATCCAATTTATCTCATCGTGTGTTCAGAAGCACTATCTGGTGCATAATGTACATGGTTTAATAATACTATTTGCTACCATCAACCACAACTCAAATTATGGCAAGTTTGTAGTAGCACTATAGCAGTAACTTGTGCAGTTAAAACTGAAAACACATCAAAGCTGGCATTCAGAAATCTTACGCTCTGAGCTAAGAATACCTAATGATTGATCCACAATCATATAACCAAGTCTTAAACTAATGATTCAATTACGACAATTTAACAAATTCTGAATTATGTCTCTCAATACAGATCTCATCAATTCTGTTCATCAGCTAAACCTAATTGGCCAAATACCAGCAGGCTTCTGCGAGAATTTAAGCAGTGCCATGACAGTATGTCACGATTGGCGTCTCATAGTCATAGATTGTACATAATTTAAGTTTTCAGTGTGCGGAACCGGATTAGTAAGCACAATTATTACCTCCTTCCTGTAAATGGCTCCCCGGAAGTATAACAATGTTGGCCGATCATCAAACCCGGCCGTGTCATTCACAAATGTCTTCGCCATATGTCGATAGGGCGCAATGAGATCCTTCTCCAAGCTGGCAACCCTGGGGTGGTACCTCCCAAAGTCAGACAGCACGAACACTGCTGGGAACAGCGCCGACCGGGCGTGGAGCAAGCTGTTGGGGTGGTGCGCGACGACGACATGGTCGGTACCCCCGGACCTCTTCCATTCCGGCTGCGCCACCAGAAACCTGACGAGCTTCTCCTGTAGGTACATGTCTCTGCTTACCTTCTCTGGCGGCACGGCCTTGGAGTGGCGGTTGTAGCTGAGTGATGCGAAGAAGGGGACGAAGATCACGTCCGCATCACGAGAGTCGGCAACCCTCACCGCCGGACCACACGGTGCCCCTGACGAGGATGCCAGGAGGTCCAGCGTGAGCCAGTACTCCACGCTGTGCTGCTGGTTGAGCCCACCGGGGTAGCGCGGGACTGCGCCGCCCCTAACGTCAGGCCAGACGCCGCCGCCGTCCCCGGGGGGTGGCGCCCAGCCGAGCAGCCCGAAGTGGAACTCCAGCGGCATGTCGTAAACGAACACCCTGACAGCGGCGTTGCGGGGGTCGCATCTCCCAGGTCCAGCAGCAGCCGCCGAGCCGGAGCCGGGGTCGTCGGGGCGGCCATTCTCGTCAAGAAAGGAGAGCTCTTGACCCTTAGCAGCGGATGTTACACGCACACGGACAGGGATGGCCGAGAAGTCGGCGGGGGTTGCCGGGACGGGGAGGCCGGTGTCTGCTGGGCGCCAGCGGCTGGCGCCGGCGGCGGCGAAGAGGAAGATCGTGGAGGCGACTAGGACGGTGGCCGCCGCCAGCGGCAGGAGGAGAGCGCGAGCACGGGGCGGCGCCATGGAGCGCGAGGCTCATGGCCGGAGTGGTGCACGGGGGAGCATCGCGAATCGTCGATCTGGTGGATTGGAAGGAAGGGGAAGCAAAGGTTGGGTTTTTCCGTGTGGTCGGAGTTTGGTTGGTTCTGGGTGGGTTAGCTGGCTGGTGTGTGCTTTCCGGACTGGGCCTTGAAAATGACGTGAGCATGCGCTGCTGGACTGGACTCTCCAGTAGATGAAGCAGCTAGTTTCATTTTTTTCTTGAGGTAATAGCACTAGGATCCTACAACTTGCATACAATGTGATGGTTTGATCCTAAAACTTGTAAAGTGACCCTATTTGATCCTACAACTTGTTTCTCTTGTGAAGTTTTAGTCCACAACGAATCACAGCGCGCAGAGTGGGCAGGGTTGGTGGTTTTGCAAAGTGGCCCTTCCATTTGTCATTTATTAATCAACACGTTAGTGAAGTTCTGCATTTGCCTACCTTTTTCTCATTGCTTCATGCCATTAGTAAATTTTGCACCTTGCAGTTAGCTCTTCATAGCTGCAGAATCGGAGAGAGTTCCGTCCAAAAGTTTGCAAATTTTATATTGTGTCATGGTTATATTTTGCCTCTGTTCTATGTTCTCTTTTCTGCTTGTCATCTTGTTTACAGAATCTTTGCAAGTGCTTCCTTGTGTTGGCGTTGTTGTGCTTTGGTTGTCAGACTGCCGCTGTTTATGATTTGGTAACAGCTTTCCTTGTCGTTGCCCCTCGTATTTTCTGTTGTTTCCATACAGGTTAATCAGGAGTGCATATACAAAGAAGAGTACTGTTTTCATTGTAAGACAAATTTAAAGACCAATTGCAGGTCTTAGCAAAAGCAGAGCCTAAGCGATCAGACCAATGACTGTTGTAGATATTTTTTTAGAAATATGATAGACATATTGTCCTGAGGGTTTATGATATCAGCTATTGCTATATCTTTATAGGCTACTTTCAAACTGAAATCGAGATTGTTACCTGCAGATACTAATTGCCATCTGTAACCCAGTTTGAGAAGTAGAGATCATTTCACGTGCAGATATCGATCCCAACTTATTTTGAACATTTGATTAGTTGAGTTGGGAGGTAGCCATGTGCCAGTTATGTCTGATTAACTGTGCGTTCGACTTATGTAATCATCTCTGATCCCTGCTTTCGATGTCTGAATCCCTGTGTTCCACCACAGTTGTGACGACGACCGTCAGGCGTCACTGGCCAATGAAGTTCTGCACATTATCAATGGTGCTCTGTTATGGCGATGCGGGTCTTGGCAGGAAATTTCCTTGCAGCTCTTTGATACTGTTTGCTCTATGCATTCTTGTTCTTTTGGTTTATGCTTCCCTGTTGTCGAAGCTGCAATATGTAGACTTGAAAGCTTTGCAACAAAAATTTCCATATATTTGAATGATGTTAGTTTAATATTCGATGATGAACGTGATGCTGCTATTGTTGTTGTGAATTTGGATTACTACATGGCCAAGGCATCTATTTCGGTTCCGTTAGTCAAGTCAAATTTAATGAGCAATTGGAGGTCTTAGCAAAAGCAGAGCCTAAGCGATCAGACCAAAGGAGGAAGGAGGATTTGGAAGGTAGGAAATCATAGCAACCAGCAAGAAAAAATATGTCTTAGTTTTTCATGGCCTGTCTAACTACCTTGAAATTGTCATATGTCACTGGCAAATTAAACTGTGCACATTATCAATGGTGCTCTGTTTTGATAGGTGAGGAGACGATAAAGTATACATGCACGCACGCATCAAATGAGACGAAATATTTCAAGACTGCTGTCTGCTTTAAGATGCACTGATCGGTACTGTTCATGGAGCCCGACGGTTCGCAGAGGGACGAGGTGTGGAAGATCAAGCCTTACCCGCGGAAAGGCGACGAGTTTTGCCTCAGCCACATCACGGAGTTGACGGTGAAGTCGAGCAAGGTGGCCGCCGAGTGCACCAGGTACCACGACGTGCCCCTGGTGATCTTCTCGCTCACCGGCTACACGGGGAACCTCTTCCACGACTTCACCGACGTGATCGTGCCGCTCTTCACCACGGCCAGCCAGTTCAACGATGAGGTCCAGTTCCTCATCACGGACATGGCGCTCTGGTGGACCATCAAGTACCACACCCTGCTCCAGAAGCTGTCCAAGTACCCCTTGATCGACTTCAGCAAGGACGACCAGGTGCACTGCTTCAACTACACCATAGTCGGCACGCACGCCTACATGGAGTTCACCATCGATGCCTCCAAGTCACCGCACAACGTCACCATGGTCGATTTCAACCGGTTCATGTGCGCCGCCTACTCGCCGCCCAAGGAAACCGCGGTGGCGCTCGGGGAGAGCCCCAAGGTCAAGCCCAGGCTGCTCATCATCAAGAGGCACCGCACCAAGATGTTCCTCAACCTGGAGGAGATCATCGCCATGACTGAGGAGCTTTAATTAATTCAGGTGCTATTTGAAACGGCCTGGGTGTTGATTAATAAGTGATAAATGGAAGGGCCACTTTGCAAAACCACCAACCCTGCCCCCACTCTGTCCACTTGGCGCGATGTGATTTGCTGTGGACTAAAACTGCACAAGAGAAGCAAGTTGTAGGATCAAATAGGGTCACTTTGCAAGTTTTGGGATCAAACCATCACATTGTGTGCAAGTTGTAGGATCCCTGTGTTGGGGAATGTCGCATGGGAAACAAAAAAATTCCTGCGCACACGAAGTCCTATCATGGTGATGTCAATCTACGAGAGGGGATTTCCGATCTACGTACCCTTGTAGATCGCACAGCAGAAGCGTTAAGAAGCGCGGTTGATGTAGTGGAACGTCCTCACGTCCCTCGATCCGCCCCGCGAACCGTCCCATGAACCGTCCCGCGATCCGTCCCACGATCCGCTCCGATCTAGTGCCGAACGGACGGCACCTCCGCGTTCAGCACACGTACAGCTCGACGATGATCTCGGCCTTCTTGATCCAGCAAGAGAGACGGAGAGGTAGATGAGTTCTCCGGCAGCGTGATGGTGCTCCGGAGGTTGGTGGTGATCTAATCTCAGCAGGGCTCCGCCCGAGCTCCGTAGAAACGCGATCTAGAGGTAAAACCATGGATGTATGTGGTCGGGCTGCCGTGGCAAAAGTTTTCTCAAATCAGCCCTAATAACTCCATATATATAGGAGGAGGGGAGGGGAGGCTTGCCTTGAGGCTCAAGGAGCCCCAAGGGCTGCGCCACCAAGGGGAGGAGGAGTCCTCCTCCAATCCTAGTCCAACTAGGATTGGAAGGTGGAGTCCTTCTCTTCCTTCCCACCTCCTTTTTTTTGTCTTTTCTCTTTGATTTTCTATCTATGGCGCATAGGGCCTTCTTGGGCTGTCCCACCAGCCCACCAAGGGCTGGTGCGCCACCCCCAAGGCCTATGGGCTTCCCCGGGGTGGGCTGCCCCCCGGTGAACATCCGGAACCTATTCGTCATTCCCGATACATTCCCGGTAACTCCGGAAACCTTCCGGTAATCAAATGAGGTCATCCTATATATCAATCTTCGTTTCCGGACCATTCCGGAAACCCTCGTGACGTCCGTGATCTCATCCGGGACTCTGAACAACATTCGGTAACCAACCATATAACTCAAATATGCATAAAACAACGTCGAACCTTAAGTGTGCAGACCCTGCGGGTTCGAGAACTATGTAGACATGACGCGAGTGACTCCTTGGTCAATATCCAATAGCGGGACCTGGATGCCCATATTGGATCCTACATATTCTACGAAGATATTATCATTTGAACCTCAGTGCCAAGGATTCATATAATCCCGTATGTCATTCCCTTTGTCCTTGGGTATGTTACTTGCCCGAGATTCGATCGTCAGTATCCGCATACCTATTTCAATCTCGTTTACCGGCAAGTCTCTTTACTCGTTCCGTAATACAAGATCCCGCAACTTACACTAAGTCACATTGCTTGCAAGGCTTGTGTGTGATGTCGTATTACCGAGTGGGCCCCGAGATACCTCTCCGTCATACGGAGTGACAAATCCCAGTCTTGATCCATACTAACTCAACGAACACCTTCGGAGATACCAGTAGAGCATCTTTATAGTCACCCAGTTATGTTGCAACGTTTGATACACATAAAGCATTCCTTCGGTGTCAGTGAGTTATATGATCTCATGGTCATAGGAACAAATACTTGACACGCAGAAAACAGTAGCAACAAAATGACACGATCAACATGGTACGTCTATTAGTTTGGGTCTAGTCCATCACATGATTCTCCTAATGATGTGATCCCGTTATCAAGTAACAACACTTGCCTATGGCTAGGAAACCTTGACCATCTTTGATCAACGAGCTAGTCAACTAGAGGCTTACTAGGGACAGTGTTTTGTCTATGTATCCACACAAGTATTGTGTTTCCAATCAATACAATTATAGCATGGATAATAAACGATTATCATGAACAAAGAAATATAATAATAACTAATTATTATTGCCTCTAGGGCATATTTCCAATAGTCTCCCACTTGCACTAGAGTCATTAATCTAGTTCACATCACCATGTGATTTCAACGAATCCAACACCCATATAGTTCTGGGGTCTGATCACGTCTTGCTCGTGAGAGAGGTTTTAGTCAATGGTTCTGAAACTTTCAGATCCGTGCGTTCTTTACAAATCTTTATGTCATCTTATAGATGTTGCTACTACGTGCTATTCAGAAATGCTCCAAATATCTACTCTACTATACGAATCCGTTTCACTACTCATAGTTATTCAGATTAGTGTCAAAGCTTGCATCAACATAACCCTTTACGACGAACTCTTTAACCACCTCCATAATCGAGAAAAATTCCTTAGTCTATTTAGTTACTAAGGATAACTTTGACCGTTGATCAGTGATTCAATCCTGGATCACTCTGTGTACCTCTTAACAGACTTGCTGCAAGGCACACATCAGGTGCGGTACTCAGCATGGCATACTTTAGAGTCTACGGCTAAGGCATAGAAGACGACCTTCATCTATTCTCTTTATTCTGCCGTGGTCGGGTTTTGAGTCTTACTCAAATTCACACCTTACAACGCAACCAAGAACTCCTTCTTTGCTGATCTATTTTGAACTCCTTCAAAAACTTGTCAAGGCATGCATCTTGTTGAAACTTCCATTAAATGCTTTTGATCTATCTCCATAGATCTTTGATGCTCAACGTTCAAGTAGCGCAATCCAGGTACTCCTTTGAAAACTCCTTTCAAACAACCTTGTATGCTTTACAGAAATTCTACATTACTTCTGATCCACAATATGTCAACCACATATACTTATCAGAAATTCTATAGTGCTCCCACTCACTTCTTTGGAAATACAAGTTTCTCATAAACCCTGTACAAACCCAAAATCTTTTATCATCTCATCAAAGTGTATATCCAACTCCGAGATGCTTGCACCAGTCCATTGAAGGATTGCTGGAGCTTGCATACTTGCTAGTATCTTTAGGATCGACAAAACCTTCTGGTTGTATCACATACAATGTTTGGTCAAGGAAACCGTCGAGGAAACAATGTTTTTGACATCCTATGTGCAATATTTCAAAAATAATGCAACAACTACTAACATAATTCTAACAGACTTTTAGCATCGCTACGAGTGATAAAGTCTCACCATAGTCAACTATTTGATCATGTCGGAAACATCTTTGCGACAAGTCAAGCTTTTCTTAATAGTGAATTATCACCATCATTGTCTGTCTTCCTTTTAAAGATCCATCTTTACTCAATAGTCCTACGACCATCAAGTAGTTCTTCCAAAGTCTACACTTTGTTTTCATACATGGATCCTCTCTCGGATTTCATGGCCTCCAGCCATTTGTCGGAATCCGGGCCCACCATTGCTTTCTCCATAACTCGTAGGTTCACTGTTGCTCAACAACATGACCTCCAAGACAGGGTTACCGTACCACTCTGCAGTAGTACGCGACCTTGTCAACCTACGAGGTTTGTAGTAACTTGATCCGATGCTCGATGATCACCATCATCAGCTTTCACTTCAATTGGTGTAGGCGCCACAGGAACAACTTCCTGCGCCCTGCCACACACTGGTTGAAGTGATGGTTCAATAACCTCATCAATTTCTACCACCCTCCCACTCAATTCTTTCGAGAGAAACCTTTCCTCGAGAAAGGATCCGTTTCTAGAAACAAACACTTTGCTTTCGGATCTGAGATAGGAGATGTACCCAACTGTTTTGGATATCCTATGAAGATGCATTTATCCGCTTTGGGTTCGAGCTTATCAGACTGAAACTTTTTCACATAAGTGTCGAAGCCTGAAACTTTCAAGAAACGACAGTTTAGATTTCTCTAAACCTCAGTCTATACTATGTCATCTCAACGGAAATACGCGGTGCCCTATTTAAAGTGAATGTGGTTGTCTCTAATGCATAACCCATAAACGATAGTGGTAATTTGATAAGAGACATCATAGCATGCACCATACCAAATAATGCGTGGCTATGACGTTCAGACACATCATCACACTATGATGTTCGAGGTGGCATCAACTGCGAAACAATTTCCACATTGTCTTAACTGCGTACCAAGACTCGTAACTCAGATATTCATTTCTATGATCATATCGTAGACAGTTTATCCTCTTGTTACGACGAACTTCACTGCGAAACAGAATTGAACTTTTCAATATTTCAGACTTGTGATTCATTAAGTAAATACTCTTGTATCTACTTAAATCGTCATTGAAGTAAGAACATAATGATATCCACTGCGTGCCTCAACACTCATTGGACTTCATACATCAAAATGTATCACTTCCAACAAGTTACTATCTTGTTTCATCTCAATGAAAACAAGGCCTTGCTCATGGGGTATGATTTGCATGTCACTAGTGATTCAAAATCAAGTGAGTATAAAGATCCATCAGCATGGAGCCTCTTCATGCAATTTATACCAACATGACTCAAGCGGCAGTGCCACAAGTAAGTGGTACTATCATCATTACCTCGTATCTTTTGGCACCAATATCATGAACATGTGTAACACTACGATCGAGATTCAATAAACCATTGAAGGTGATTATTCAAGCAAATAGAGTAACCATTATTCTTTTAAATGAATAATCGTATTGCAATAAACACGATCCAATCATGTTCATGCTTAACGCAAGCACCAAATAACAATTATTTTGGTTTAACACCAATCCCGATGGTAGAGGGAGCGTGCGACGTTTTGATCATATCAACCTTGGAAACACTTCCAACACGTATCGTCACCTCGCCTTTAGCTAGTCTCCGTTTATGCCGTAGCTATCATTTCGTGTTACTAATCACTTAGCAACCGAACCGGTATCCAATACCCTTGTGCTACTAGGAGTACTAGTAAAGTACACATCAACATCATGTATATCAAATATACTTCTTTCGACTTTTTCCAACCTTCTTATCTACCAAGTATCTAGAGTTGATCCGCCTCAGTGACTGTTCCCCTCATTACAGAAGCACTTAGTCTCGGGTTTGGGTTTAATCTTGGGTCTCTTCATTAGTGCAGCAATTGTTTTGCCGTTTCAGGAAGTATCCCTTCTAGCCCTTGCCTTTCTTGAAACTTAGTGGTTTTACTAACCATCAACTATTGATGCTCCTTCTTGATTTCTACTTTCGTAGTGTCAAACATCGCCAATCGCTCAAGGATCATTGTATCTATCCTTGATATGTTATAGTTCATCACGAAGCTCTCACAGCTTGGTGGCAGTGACTTTGGAGAACCATCACTATCTCATCTGGAAGATTAACTCCCACTTGATTCAAGCGATTGTCGTACTCAGACAATCTGAGCACATGCTCAACGATTGAGCTTTTCTCCTTTACTTTGTGGACAAAGAATCTTGTCGGAGGTCTCGTACCTCTTAACAAGGGCACAAGCATGAAATCATAATTTCATCTCTTTAGAACATCACTTATGTTCCGTGACGTTTCAAAACGTCTTCGGCGCCTTGCTTCTAAGCCATTAAGTATTTTGCACTGAACTATCGTGTAGTCATCAGAAACGTGTATGTCGGATGTTCACAGCATCCACAGACGACGCTCGAGGTGCAACACACCGAGTGGTGCATTAAGGACATAAGCCTTCTGCGCAGCAACGAGGACAATCCTCTGCAAAGTTTGCTACTATCAACTTTCAACTAAATTTTCTCTAGGAACATATAAAAACAGTAGAGCTATAGCGCAAGCTACATCGTAATTTGTAAAGACCATTAGACTATGTTCATGACAATTAGTTCAATTAATCATATTACTTAAGAACTCCCACTCAAAAATTACATCTCTCTAGTCATTTGAGTGGTACATGATCCAAATCCACTATCTCAAGTCCGATCATCACGTGAGTCGAGAATAGTTTCAGTGGTAAGCATCTCTATGCTAATCATATCAACTATACGATTCATGCTCGACCTTTCGGTCTCATGTGTTCCAAGGCCATGTCTGCACATGCTAGGCTCGTCAAGCTTAACCCGAGTGTTTCGCGTGTGCAACTGTTTTGCACCCGTTGTATGTGAACGTTGAGTCTATCACACCCGATCATCACGTGGTGTCTCGAAACGAAGAACTGTCGCAACGGTGCACAGTCGAGGAGAACACAATTTCGTCTTGAAATTTTAGTGAGAGACCACCTTATAATGCTACCGTCGTTCTAAGCAAGATAAGGTGCATAAAGGATTAACATCACATGCAATTCATAAGTGACATGATATGGCCATCATCATGTGCTTCTTGATCTCCATCACCAAAGCATCGGCACGATCTTCTTGTCACCGGCGTCACACCATGATCTCCATCATTATGATCTCCATCAACGTGTCGCCATCGGGGTTGTCGTGCTACTCATGCTATTACTACTAAAGCTACGTCCTAGCAATATAGTAAACGCATCTGCAAGCACAAACGTTAGTTTAAAGACAACCCTATGGCTCCTGCCGGTTGCCGTACCATCGACGTGCAAGTCGATATTAACTATTACAACATGATCATCTCATACATCCAATATATCACATCACATCGTTGGCCATATCACATCACAAGCATACCCTGCAAAAACAAGTTAGATGTCCTCTAATTGTTGTTGCATGTTTTACGTGGTGACCATGGGTATCTAGTAGGATCGCATCTTACTTACGCAAACACCACAACGGAGATATATGAATTGCTATTTAACCTCATCCAAGGACCTCCTCGGTCAAATCCGATTCAACTAAAGTTGGAGAAACCGACACTTGCCAGTCATCTTTGAGCAACGGAGTTACTCGTAGCGATGAAACCAGTCTCTCGTAAGCGTACGAGTAATGTCGGTCCAAGCCGCTTCAATCCAACAATACCGCGGAATCAAGAAAAGACTAAGGAGGGCAGCAAGACGCACATCATCGCCCACAAAAACTTTTGTGTTCTACTCGAGGTTACATCTACGCATGAACCTAGCTCATGATGCCACTGTTGGGGAACGTCGCATGGGAAACAAAAATTTTCCTACGCGCACGAAGTCCTATCATGGTGATGTCAATCTACGAGAGGGGATTTCCGATCTACGTACCCTTGTAGATCGCACAGCAGAAGCGTTAAGAAACGCGGTTGATGTAGTGGAACGTCCTCACGTCCCTCGATCCGCCCCGCGAACCGTCCCACGAACCGTCCCGCGATCCGTCCCACGATCCGCTCCGATCTAGTGCCGAACGGACGGCACCTCCGCGTTGAGCACACGTACAGCTCGACGATGATCTCGGCCTTCTTGATCCAGCAAGAGAGACGGAGAGGTAGATGAGTTCTCCGGCAGCGTGACGGCGCTCCGGAGGTTGGTGGTGATCTAATCTCAGCAGGGCTCCGCCCGAGCTCCGTAGAAACGCTATCTAGAGGTAAAACCGTGGAGGTATGTGGTCGGGCTGCCGTGGTAAAAGTTGTCTCAAATCAGCCCTAATAGCTCCATATATATAGGAGGAGGGGAGGGGAGGCTTGCCTTGAGGCTCAAGGAGCCCCAAGGGCTGCGCCACCAAGGGGAGGAGGAGTCCTCCTCCAATCCTAGTCCAACTAGGATTGGAAGGTGGAGTCCTTCTCTTCCTTCCCACCTCCTTTTTTTTCTTTTCTCTTTCATTTTCTATCTATGGCGCATAGGGCCTTCTTGGGCTGTCCCACCAGCCCACCAAGGGCTGGTGCGCCACCCCAAGGCCTATGGGCTTCCCCGGGGTGGGCTGCCCCCCCGGTGAACATCCGGAACCCATTCGTCATTCCCGGTACATTCTCGGTAACTCCGAAAACCTTCTGGTAATCAAATGAGGTCATCCTATATATCAATCTTCGTTTCCGGACCATTCCGGAAACCGTCGTGACGTACGTGATCTCATCCGGGACTCCGAACAACATTCGGTAACCAACCATATAACTCAAATATGCAAAAAACAACGTCGAACCTTAAGTGTGCAGACCCTGCGGGTTCGAGAACTATGTAGACATGACCCGAGTGACTCCTTGGTCAATATCCAATAGCGGGACCTGGATTCCCATATTGGATCCTACATATTCTACGAAGATCTTATCGTTTGAACCTCAGTGCCAAGGATTCATATAATCCCGTATGTCATTCCCTTTGTCCTTCGGTATGTTACTTGCCCGAGATTCGATCGTCAGTATTCGCGTACCTATTTCAATCTCGTTTACCGGCAAGTCTCTTTACTCGTTCCGTAATACAAGATCCCACAACTTACACTAAGTCACATTGCTTGCAAGGCTTGTGTGTGATGTTGTATTACCGAGTGGGCCCCGAGATACCTCTCCGTCATACGGAGTGACAAATCCTAGTCTTGATCCATACTATCTCAACGAACACCTTCGGAGATACCTGTAGAGCATCTTTATAGTCACCCAGTTACGTTGCGACGTTTGATACACACAAAGCATTCCTCCGGTGTCAGTGAGTTATATGATCTCATGGTCATAGGAACAAATACTTGAGACGCAGAAAACAGTAGCAACAAAACGACACGATCAACATGGTACGTCTATTATTTTGGGTCTAGTCCATCACATGATTCTCCTAATGATGTGATCCCGTTATCAAGTAACAACACTTGCATATGGCCGGGAAACCTGGACCATCTTTGATCAATGAGCTAGTCAACTAGAGGCTTACTTGGGACAGTGTTTTGTCTATGTATCCACACAAGTATTGTGTTACCAATCAATACAATTATAGCATAGATAATAAACGATTATCATGAACAAAGAAATATAATAATAACTAATTATTATTGCCTCTAGGGCATATTTCCAACACCCTGGTGCTATTACCTCTTTTTTCTTGAGGTAGTAGCACCGGTTCTAGAACTTGCCAGGAATGTGATTATTTAGTCCTAAAACTTATAAAAGTAGATTAAGTAGTCCTAAAACTTGCACAGGAGGTGCGAGTTTAGTCCTAAGCCAATCAAAAGCCGCCAAATGGAGCCACCATGGCGGGGCGGTCAATAATGGTGTTTTTACATTTTCCACCCTGTCGTTTACTCAAATCAACCCGCGATACACCTCAGCCTCGTCGAAGGGGTAAATCCACCTACAATTATTGTCTCCCTCAATCATTCGTCCGCCGGTCGCTTCCTCGCTCGTCCTCATCCTGTTGAGTGTCGGGATGTCGATCGTTGCCCTGCTGCTCGCTCACGTCAACACGCATGACGGCATCGCCGGAGTGGTTCGGCGGCGGTTCGCAGCCACCTCCGTCCGTTCACCTCGTTCGCTCGATCGGGGTCTTCCCTCCGGACCGTGGTTCGTCTCCCCTCCTATTTTCCTCCTCCTCCTCCCCTTTCCTGGTCCTCTCGCTCCGATGATTTCATGCCTCTCTAGTCCGACTCATCGATAGGTTTGACTAGTGTTTAGCTGTTGCTTTCGACTTGTCACACTCAGTAATTCAAGTTGCAAGTTTAGTTTGTGGATTCACTCTAGGGTTTTGGCATGTATAGAGAGATTATCTCGAAATAAACAGGTGATTTAAACTAAGTGTAGTGTGTGTGAACTTAATTTAGGTGTTAATTCTGTTGCAATGCCTTAGATCTGTTCACAAATTTTTGGTTAAAAATATGAACTTTGCATATCATTTATGCTACTCATGTGGGCGAAATCCAGTAATTCAAATGACATCCAGGAAATGTGAGTCTTTACAATATAATAATGTACTTAGTTCATGGAATTTCGTACAATAATGTCATCGATATCTTCGGTTAATTGTGTTTTTTAAGTTAACTGCATATGTTCAGTTGACTTCATATGTTAAGAGTTAATTGTGTTTCTCTAGTAGGCCTCTTTCTTCGGTTAACTTTACATATGCTTACATTCTACATATTTTCTGGATACAATGTGTGATTCGACAATGGGACAAAGGGTGGATTCTCCTTTTTTTACACTTGAATTGGAGGTGGCCTTTACCGTGGCGCAATTGACGACATGGAGTATTTTAACCATTCCGTGGAGGTGCTTGATTATGTTGATTCTTGCAATATCTCATATGCAGTCCTTGAAGAGCACTTAATTTGGCTTGGATATCCTATGGGGCAACATATCATATATTGGTGCAGACCTGGCAAAACAATTCCAGATGGGATGGTAAGAATTAGAGGTAATGAGGAGCTGCAGCAGATGTTCAGAGCTAGTGCTCAACATAAAGTGCTTGAAATCATAGCTGACAATTCAGATTTCACCAGTAATTTCAAACAAGACTTGGTACTGAAAATGTCGATAGTTGAGAGCCCTGTGAGGATCTCCAACTCAAATGCTGGTGCGGTGAGTGCAATATCTTCTCACATCCTCATATCTGTCAATGTTTAAGACCCAATATCAGAGGTTGCAACAGATGCAACAGCAGAAGAGAACTTGCTTACTAATGATGCAGAGAACTTGCTTAATGCTGCTGCATATAATTTACTTATTGATGGTGCAAATGCAACATTAGCAGTAAATTTGCAGCCTGAAGATATTGTGGTTTCAGATTCAGATTTCAATGAGAGTGATTATGACATAGATGATGGAGATGATGATCTGTATGAAGACAACATTGACTTTCATGTTGACGAAGAAGCTCAGCAGGAGGAGGAAGAGGTGTAGCGTGATTATCTATTAGAAGATGAAAATCTAAATGTGTCCATTGAGGAACAAGAGCAGCTTAAGTACAAGTTCAAAGCTTTGAATCCCAAAGTGGACATGACATCACCTGTCTTTAGGTTAGGAATGGTATTTGCTGATGTGATGAGCCGAGGAGAGCTATTACTGCATATGCAATAAGGAATAGAGTGCAAATCAAGAAGTTGGAGAATGACAAGATAAGACTGGAGGTAGTGTGTCAGAGAGGTTGTCCATGGCTTCTTAAGGCTGGGAATGACAAAAAAATTTGGAGGTTTTGTCATTAAGGCCTACAGTGGAGAGCATTTGTGCCAGAAGACATGGAAGTTAAAGGATTTTACAGCTAAATTCCTATGCAAGACATTCATTGATGAGTTCAAGGATGACCAAAAGATGTCACTTGCAACATTTTCAAGGAAAAACACTAAGTAATTTAATGTGACTCCTAACAAATGAAAGTTAGCTAGGGATAAAAAGGAATCATTGAATGAGATCCATGGTGATGAGGCAGAGCAATTCACTAAGCTATGGGACTATGTGTATGAATTAAGGAGCAAGAACCCTCGGTCTACATTTCTGCTATCAACTACACTAGTGAAGGATAAAAAGTTTCCATTGGGCAGGAAATGTTTGAAAACCATGTACTGGTCATATGATGCATGTAAAATAGGTTGTCTTAAGGGTTGCAGACTCGAGGCAAAGACTTGGTGCATGACATTTTTCAGTGAATTTTCCAAATGTGAAATTCTCTTGAACAATAACTCTGAAGTGTTTAACATTTACATACTTGAGGGCAGAGAGATAGCAATGCTTAGTATCCTTGAATACATATTCTACAAGATCATGCACAAGTTAGTGAGCAAACAAAGGCAAGCTATTGAAAAGTGGACAGTGTGTAGAATATGCCCAAAGATTAGGAAGAAATTAGAAAAAGCACTGAATTTGCTGCAAACTGTCATGTACGAGAAGTTGGCCAACAGATTTTCAAAGTTATGTCTGGTAACTCAACCTCCACTATAGACCCTTGCTTGCACACATGTGATTGTAGGAGGTGGCAGCTGTTTGGAGTACCATGTGGGCATTGTGTAGCATGCTGCATGGAGGAGAGAATTGATCCAGAGACAATGGTACATGAATGTTACATTTCAGACATATCTTAAAGCTTATGGATATACTCTAGTTCCTCTTGGAGGCCCAAAAGAATAAAATCAACAAAATGGGTACAAGGTGTTTCCACCAGTGTTCACAGAACAGTCGGGGAGGCCAAAGTAAAACAGGAAGAGGACACCAGAGGAGAAGATGAGGAATGGTGTTACTGTTTTGAACAGAAAGGGTGTTACAATGCACTGCTCCATATGCGGGAGAGCTGATCACAACAGAAACAGGCATTACAAATGGCAGGAAGCTCAGATTCAAGAATGGGTGGAGTTAGTTGATGAAAACTATGATGACCCAACTTTCCTTTAGGTATGTGCACTTAACTGAATTTAGCTGCATTTGTACTTGTGTGAAACTTAATTGAATATAACTAAATTTAGTTGCATTTGTGCTTGTATGAAACTTAAACGTATGTGGAGAACATCTTCCCCGAGCAACCAAATCCTAGGTTAGATCCAGCTGAGCCACCAACAAGCATGGTGTTCAACATGGGTGGGAGAGAACTTGCAAGAAGAGCTCCTCAGAGGGTCCATGGCCCATTGCGAGAGCAATCTTCATTTGTTCCTGCTGCTGCCTGCTGGTGCTACAATACCTTAGCCAAGGGTGACCACAGAAATGAACATAGGAAGGCAAACAAGTGTAACCACAGCAGCTAAAGAAGGCAAGGGTCTGGAAGTGCTAGAAGGGGGAGAGGAAGGAAAAGACAAAGAGATGCAGGGAGAGGAGGAGGAGGCAGAAATGTAGATGCACGTGCTGGGACAACATGAGGAAGAGGAGGCAGAAATGTTCATGATTGGAGAGGAAGAGGATCAAGAAATGCAGGGGAGGCACATGAGGAATAATTCCAGGTGGTGTTGTAGGAAGTGGAGGAAGAAATCCAGATGGCGGGAGAGGAAGCATTCCAGGGGAGAGGGCATACTAGCTGCTGTTTGGAGAAGACTTGAGGAGCCAAATTCCCGACCTAAATGCTCCTCCTGAATATTTTCCTGTCACAGGATGCGCCTGATCCGTGATGGAATGGCAATTTTCATTGCCATTTTTTATAAGGCCTAGAATGATGTAGCTCATAAACTAGCGTGAAGAAGCAGGGTCGCAACCCCTTTTTGATAGCAAAGAGTGTCATTCATTGTCACATTGGTAATTTTCGTGCCATAACATTGTGGTTGGTGGAGATATGTGGTTAAATGAATTTCATATGCCTATTTACCTATTTATGATGAATTTTATTTTGCCAACTAAATTTTGATTTTATACCACCATTCTAATGTTCTACTCCCTCCGTTCCTAAATATAACTCTTCTTAGAGGTTTCACTAGGAGACTACATACGGATGTATGTAGACATACTTTAGAGTGTAGATTCACTCATTTTGCTCTATATGTAGCCCCCTAGTGAAATCTCTAAAAAATACTCATATTTAGGAACAGAGGAAGTAGTTAATTGATTTTTAGAAAAAGTAGCCAAAAAATATGTGAGGCATGGGGCTCGAACCCACGGCCTGTGATTTGATATGCTGCTCTCAATGCCAATGGGATAGTAGTAGGGACTTGTCATGTTACTCCTAGTTTCTAGTGGGATCGTGCGTGCGTGCGCGTGCGTTGCACATGGTGAGCAACGACCGTGCGGTTCTTAAGAGGTGGACGGTTGGGTTTCCCACTGCTCTAAATACATGTCCACCCACTCGATCCCCCCCACTCATGTCTCTTCGCACTTCTCTCTCTCCACCGTTCCCAATCTCACACACAGAAAACCCTCAACGTCCACCATGCAACCGTCGGCCACCACCCAAACATTGAAGCCATGGACAATAGCATAGGCTGGCAGAAGGCCATGGAAGATCTCGTCGGCGACAGGAACGAGATCCGCGAGCAGCTTCGGGAAATTACGCGCTAGTTCCCAAGCATGGCAATGATGCGTGATACCTCTTCGTTGTATCTATAATTTTTGATTGTTTCATGCCAATATTATACAACTTTCACATACTTTTGGCAACTTTTTATATGATTTATGCGACTAAACTATTGATCTAGTGACCAGTGCCAGTTCATGTTTTTTGCATGTTTTTTGTATCACATAAAATCCATATCAAACTAAGTCCAAACATGATAAAAATTTACGGAGAATTATTTTGGAATTTATGTGATTTTTGGGAGGTGGAATCAACGCAAACGGGGGCCCCGAGAGCCCACAACCCACGAGGGCGCGCCATAGGCCCTATGCGCGCCCTAGTGTCTTATGCCCTCCTCGAACGTCGGTTGGAGCCCTTATTATGGCGCAAGAAATAGAATTTATGGAAAAAAACCGTGTAAAAGTTTTAGTGCAATCGGAGTTACGGATCTCCGGGAATTTAAGAAACCGTGAAGGGCCACATCTCGGAAGCGCGAAATAGAAGAGAACAGAGAGGGAGATCCAATCTCAGAGGGGCTCCCGCCCCTCCGCCACCATGGATGCAATGGACTAGAGGGGAACTCTCCTCCCATCTACGGGGGAGTCCAAGGAAGGAGAATAAGGATGGTCTCTCTCTCTCCCTCTCTCCCGGTGGCGCCGGAGTGCCGCCGGGGCTAGGATCATGACGGTGATCTACATCAACAACCTTGCTACCTTCAACACCAACTTTCTCCCCCTCTATGCAGCGGTGTAACACCCCTTCTCCCCGCTCTAATATCTACTTAAACATGGTGCTCAACTCCATATATTATTTCCCAATCTTATTTGGCTCTCCTATGATGTTTGAGTAGATCCATTTTGTCCTATGGGTTAATCGTGATCTTGGTTGATATGATTGTATATTTTATTTATGGTTCTGTCCTACGGTGCCCTACGTGTCACGCAAACGTGAGGGCCCCCCGCTGTAGGGTGTTGCAATATGTTCATGGTTTGCTCATTGTCGGTCTTGCGAGGGTAACAACAGCCTAAACGCGGATAAGTGGGTTATGGCGTAGGGGAGTAAAGAGGACTTGATACTTAATGCTATGGTTGGGTTTCATGACCTTAATGATCTTTAGTAGTTGCGGATGCTTGCTAAAGCTCCAATCATAAGTGCATATGATCCAAGCAGAGAAAGTATGTTAGCTCATGCCTCTCCCTCATATAAATTGCAAGAATGATTACCGGTACTTGTTATCGATTGCCTAGGGACAAATGACTTTCTTGTTGACAAAAGCTATCCACTTTTATTACCTTGCAATTTATTCATAGTTTTATTCTCGCAAAGTACTCGTAGTTTTGTTGTTGAAAAATAGTTTCAAACTTGTTTTAGGTAAATAAAACGTCAAGCGTGCGTAGAATTGTATCGGCGGTCGATAGAACTTGAGGGAATATTTGTTCCACCTTTAGCTCCTTGCTGGGTTCGACACTCTTACTTATCGAGAAAGGCTACAATTGATCCCCTATACTTGTGGGTACTCATGGAGATGGGGAACCTCCTAAAACCATCGATGCTCGTTATGTGAAAAATATTATGCACTACTTTGATAATCCCGAGAAAACCCCATTCAACATGATAATGGGAGACACGTTGATCAATGTGAATACTTTAGGGATTATCGCTTGACACAAAAAGGGAAACTGTTATGAGATCAAATTGATATGTTGCATTGATAAGGGAAACGTAAATTCCAAGCATACCAATGCACTACTTTGATAATCCCGAGAAAACCCCATTCAACATGATAATGGGAGACACGTTGATCAACGTGAATACTTTAGGGATTATCGCTTGACACAAAAAGGGAAACTGGTATGAGATCAAATTGATATGTTGCATTGGTATGCTTGGAATTTATGCCAAAGATATGATTTTACTTGTTGCTCTAGGATGAATGCTCCACACCTTCCCTTTTCATGCAAATTTCATGATATGAAACCTTGGCTTCTTATGCTAATGGTATATATGATTACTATGATGTGGAACGAATAGAAGAATTTGTTGCTTTAAGGGTGCTTATGAAATTGAATCTTTGTTTGAAAAGTTTGATGGTTTTGATGATTCAGTTTATAGATATGAAAATTTTTCTATCCTTAAATATTGCTATGATAATTATAAATACAATTTCGATATTGATGCATTTATTTAGGAAGTCTCCGCTGTCCAAGAAGAGATTAATATTTTGTAGGAGTCTATGGAAGAAGGAATTGATGAAACTGTGAGCTCATTGGATGGAAAAGATGACGAGGAGAGCAAAGAACAAAAGGAGGAAGAGCGGATTGATCACCCGTGCCCGCCTTCTAATGAGAGTAACTCTTCAACTCATACATTGTTTAACGTCCCTTTGTTCCTACCGAAGGATGAATGCTATGATAATTACTATGACCCCGTTGATTCGTTTGAAATATCCCTTTTAGATGATGCTTGCTATGCTTGTGGAAAAGTTGCCAATATGAATTATGCTATTGGAGATGAACTTGCTATTGTTCCTTATATTAAGAATGAAATTGTTGCTATTGCGCCCACACATGATAGTCCTATTATCTATTTGAATTCTCCAAACTACACTATATCGGTGAAGTTTGCACTTGTTAGTGATTATATTGATGGGTTGCCTTTTACCACTACACATGATGATTTTGATGAATATAATATACATGTGATTGCTGCTCCTACTTGCAATTATTATAAGATAGGAACTATATCTCTGCCTCTCTATGTTTCAAACATGATAAAATTGCAAGAAACTGCTTATGCTATGTATTGGCCTTTACTTGATGTGCATGAATTGTTCTTGTATGACATGTTGATGCATAGGACGAGAGTTAGAGTTCACCATTGCTTGATATATGTTGTTTTGTGCTTACTACTAAATGCCAAATCATTGCTAATTAAAATTGGCTTTGATATACCTTGGGATCCGAGTGGATCCATTACTTGAGCACTTTATGCCTAGCTTAACGACTTTAAAGAAAACGCTGCCAGGGAGACAACCCGGAAGTTTTAGACAGTCATTTCATTCTGTTGAGTGCTTTTATAAAGTTAAAAAAATATAGAGGGGAACTTAAAACTTCACAAAAATAGAAGCGATTGAAAGGTGATGCATTGGTAAAGTGGGGGTCGACCTTGAACACTTGTGTTCATGCTCATGGAAACAATGTAGATTTTTTCATGAACATTCTTACAAAAATAATTACCCCTTGTACAAATCCATTGTATTATAAAAATAATGTGCCAAGATTTGCCTTTAGGATGTGTAGATTGCTTGTTGGTATGTGCGGTGCAGAAACAGAAACTTTCGTTGTAGCGCGTGAATTTTCATTTTTTACTGGAACGTAAAAAGGTTCTGAAACTTTTTGAAAAATATTTATGTACAATTTTTATTTCTTCCTAAGTTTTCAGAATTTGTGGAGTAACAGAAGTATGGTAGATGTAAAGATTGCTACAGACTGTCCTGTTTAAGACAGATTATGTTTTTGATGCATTGTTTTGCTTGTTTTGATGAAACTATCGGTTTTTATTGGTGGTATGAGCCATGGAAAAGTTATATTACAGTAGCTACAATGAAAAAACAAAATATTAATTGGTTTCAACAGTACTTAGAGTAGTGATTTGCTTCATTATACTAGCAGATCTTACCGAGCTTTCTTTTGAGTTTTGTGTGGATGAAGTGATCAAAGATCGAGGAAGTCTCGATATGAGGAGAAGAAGGAGAGGAAAGAGCTCAAGCTTGGGGATTCCCAAGGCACGCCAAGTAAATATTCAAGTAGAATCAAGCGTCTAAGCTTGGGGATGCCCCGGAAGACATCCCATCTTTCTTTAACAAGTATCGGTATGTTTTCGTCTTTGCTTCGTTCATGTGATATGTGCAAATCTTGGAGCGTATTTTGCATTTACTTTTAATTTTTTTTATTTTATGCACCATGCTGGTATGAGATAGTCCACGGTTGATTTATAGAATGCTCATTTCACTTCACTTATATCTTTTGAGTATGTCTTTATAGAATGCTTCATGTGCCTCACTTATATCATTTGAAGTTTGGATTGCCTGTTTCTCTTCACATAGAAAACCGTTGTTTGTAGAATGCTCTATTGCTTAACTTATACTTATTAGAGCATGATATATTTTAGAAAGAATTAAAATCTCATGCTTCACTTATATCTATTTAGAGAGTCAACATGAATTGGTCATTTGCATGGTTAGTCATAAAATCCTACATAAAACTTATGGATCACTCAATATGATATGTTTGATTCCTTGCAATAGTTTTGCGATATAGAGATGGAATATGTGGGAGGTACTAGTAGACGGTTGTGGTTATTAAGAATATTGGTGTTAAGGTTTGTGATTCCCGAAGCATGCACGTATAGTCTCTCGTTATGCCGGGAAGTTGGAGCACAGTTTATCCTTGAATGTCTATATTTGTGTGAAGGTCGGGGGTGCACGATGGTTAAATACTACCAACCTCCCCCCTAGGAGCATGCGTAGTAGTACTTTGCTTCAAGGGCTAATAGACTTTTGCAATAAGTATATGATTTCTTTATGAATAATGTGAGTCCATGGATTGTACGCACTCTCACCTTTCCGCAATTTGCTAGCCTCTACGGCACCGTGCATTGCCCTTTATCACCTCGAGACATGGTGCAAACCTCGCCGGTGCATCCAAACCCCGTGATATGATACGCTCTATCACACATAAGCCTTATTATATCTTCCTCAAAACAACCACCATACCTACCTATTATGGCCTTTCCATAGCCATTCCGAGATATATTGCCATGCAATTTCCACCGCGTCCGTTTGACTTGAGCATTCATTGTCGTATTGCTTTGCATGATCATATAGCTGACATAGTAGTTGTGGCTCAGCCACCGTGCATCATTTTTTATAAATGTTACGCTAGATCATTGCACATCCTGGTACACTACCAGAGGCATTCATGTAGAGTCATATTTTGTTTTTGGTATTGAGTTGTAATTTTTATTTGTTTTAAGTTATAAGTAAATAGAAGTGTGATGATCATCATTATTCATTATTAGAGCATGTCCCAGTGAAGAAAGGATGATGGAAACTATGATTCCCCCACAAATCGGGATGGGACTCCGGACAATGAGAGAAAAAAATATATAAAAAAATAGAAAAGAAAGAAAGAAAAGAAAGAAAAAAGAAGAAAAAACTATAAAAAAGAAAAGAGGGAAGGGTCATGCTAGTTCCACACTTGTGCTTCAAAGTAGCACCATGTTTTTCATATGGAGAGTCTCCTATGTTGTCACTTTCATATACCGGTGGGAATTTTCATTATAGGATTAGATGCACACCCACTTAGTTTTCATATGGAGCTTTCATATACTTATAGCTCTTAGTGCATTCGTTGCATGGCAATCCCTACTCCTCACATTGATATCAATTGATGAGCATCTCCATAGCCCATTGGTTAGCCGCGTCGATGTGAGACTTCCTTACTTTTTTGTCTTCTCTATATTTATCCCTATCATCATACTCTATTCGACCCGTAGTGCTATATTCATGGCTTGCGCTCATGTATCGCGTGAGGGTTGAAAAAGCTGAAGCACGTTAAAAAGTCTGAAACAGTTGCTTGGCTGACACGTGATAGTACATGATTTATACTTTGTGTTAAGAAGACAGAGCATGACAAGATTATATGACTTTGTAGGGATAACTTTCTCTAGCGTTGATATTTTGAAAGACATGATTGTTTATTGGGATGCTTGAGTATTGATGTCTTTATTCAAATTATAGACTATTGCTTTGAATCACTTATGTTTTCATATTCATGCCATGATTAGATATATGATCAAGTTTATGCTAGGTAGCATTCCACATCAACTTTTTTACCATTTACCTACTCGAGGACGAGCAGGAATTAAGCTTGGGGATGCTGATGCATCTCCGTCGTATCTATAATTTTTGATTGTTTCATGCCAATATTATACAACTTTCACATACTTTTGGCAACTTCACTACAAGAGGAACCCCCCTATAGCAACACTTTTTCCGTATCTAAAGGTCCATATATGCGTTGTTACTGTCTTTACCAACGATTTGGGATGTGTTGCCTTATCCAGTGTTGCTAGCGCCTAATGCAACGCTTATACTGTCATTGGTAAAAGGGGAAGTTGCAAGAATACAACACATAAAATCAATGTCTACAACACTTCTATACGTTGGTGCTTAATATACAGGAAGCGAAATCTCATTGCTTGCCAAAAGAGATTTTACACTTCACGTGTTGGTACATATATCATGTGAATATTATTATTATTTTTGTTATTAATTATTATTATTATTATTAATCAATTATTCGCATAATGGTGATCATTATGTATATCAAGTGAGGGAAAAAGACAACATACTCACAAGAGTAAGCAATCATATATTTAATAATATTGTTGGATTACAATATTGGATATTACAAAAGGAACATCATCCCAATTTGATCCATAATCTGAATATTTTCTTTGGAGTAAGACTTAAACTGAAAAAAATTCCATCAATATCCCTACAACTTAACTAAGATTTAACCGAGGAACATCATCCAGCAAGAAGAACATCCCTACAACTTAACTAAAACTGAAAGCATCCATCATCATCATCATGAACCGAAACATCATCATCATCATCATTGTAGTATACTTGCCACACACCCATAGAATCATCCATATATCTTCTGATTGAATCTACAAAGAAAATAACAAAACGAACTGTTAATCCACAATGAACTCACATGATGCAAGTAGTGATAGAGGCAGGTTATTAGTCACGTACAGAGGTTGATGGGCAAGAAATGTATGTTTGTTCATTACAAGTTACTAACATACATAGTAGATGGAAATACATTCGTAACCTATCTCAAGGTCACCATTGACCCGCTAGTATAAGTTTTTTACCACTTTTTTGAGGGGTTCATGTTATAGACTTAAATTATAATAGCAAAAAGGTTCGTGCGGGAGAAAAACAATATCACACCCCCTATCCCAATAATCATGGTGCATAACCTACCACATCTTAACTTTCTCTATTTCAACATGTCACTACATTTTATAAATAATAACTAGTTCGAAGCTATTCAAGGAGATACTATCTGGTCAATTCCTGTAAAAATAATTAAGAGGTTAATTAATTAGCTATTCCTTTGAATGTTAATTCTCTACTTTTGCGATTCTTGGATTGGACGGATAAATTAACTAGCCACCCCTTTGAGTGGTATTGCTCTACTTTTGTTATCAAAGTCCACCAAAATACGTTAAGTTGTCACACATTTTTATATCTACGTGTCTTGTCCAGAAGGTTGAAGCCACCACCGAATGTGGCCATTAAGCAAGTTGAGGTTACTTTTTGCAGAGAAGAAATATTATTCCAAAAGAACAATTCCGATAGAAACTTGGAAAATAAATGCATTCCCTAGTAGTTTACTTCATAATTAAGTAGACAATTCATCATGGCATCAAACAAAATACATGAACGATCTGTAGCTGATCTGCATTAGTACAGTTACACCAACATGTAACATCATGTTATTTCAGCATTATTCCCTTGAAATATGTACAGTGTAGTGATGAATGTGTGGAATAAGAAGAGAGTGTCAACCTGGTTAGTACCTTGAAGAAGGCCTTGCTCTTGAGCTAGGGGTCCAACACTCATGGACTGAAAGAAATAAGAAGACCAAGATGAAAAAACAACCAACATACCTCGTCTAACTGTAGTTGGTGACTAACGGCGAGCTCGGGGATAAGAACCATCTTGTACGGCGTCTACATGAGGGCCCTGGCGACGTCAAACTTCTAGGACAACTCAAACGCCGCCACCATCGTTCTTTTGATCCCTCGCCCTGCCAATCAACATTATTAGAATGCAAAACAGCACCAACAGTTTCACTTCTAGTAAGACGACCTCACCATCACATTGGAATCCAAAAAAATCAATCAGATGATTCTATAATCTCAGTATACACCATGCGTATTCATCAATGTGTGCAATGATTCCTGTGTTCGTAATACAAGACTATACATGTCACCATGCTTGTGTTGTACAGTCGTTACAACATCTTAAAGTGCTGTATTTTACTCCCTCCGTTCCTAAATATGTCTTTTAAGAGATTTCACTAGGGGTCTACATACGGAGAAAAATGCGTGAATCTACACTCTAAAATATGGCTATTTACATCTGTATATAGTCCACTAGTGTAACCTCTAGAAAGACTTATATTTAGGAACGGAGGGGGTAGCTATGTGTGATGAGCAATGTATCCACGGGGATCCTAGAAAATCAATCAAATCACATTAAGTAGTGGATATAAGAAACCTAAGAGTTGGAGGGACCTGACTTGCTTTGCTGACGTAGCACCCCTCTTTTGATCCATTATTATTGGTTTTGTTACCATTTCTTTGAGTGTTTCATCTTACAGACTTAAAATGTATGAGCCTAATATTGGTGTATTGGTGTATGGGCAAAAATCATTGCATAAGTATTAATATTTATCCAATGTTGAACGTATCAATTGGGACAAAGATACTCATTTTTACGGCATGCAGTGCGAAATCTGTTGGAGCAGCACGAACCTGCACCAATTGTGTGTGTCCCTTATCCCACTCCTTCATGAGAACCTGGTCCAAGTATGAGTAAAATATAACAGAGTAAGAATAAATTTTCAGTTTTTGCTCGTAAACATAGTTTACATATTAGTTATGCACCATTTGTGGTAAAGGGGCTACTTAAGTTATTCAACACGTCATGGTAGTTAACATGGGAAATCATGTTTGGGTAAAAATAAATTAGTCCGAACAAAATCACTACTTATACTGTATATATAGACAACCAAAAGTACCTAAATATGAAAATGTTAACAAACGATGGCAAGACATGCTTATAGTTTCTCTGAAGCTACATACTTTTCACACAACACGTTGTATATGCACTAACCATGACAAATCACAATAATTCTTTAATTGGAGTGTGTGCAATTTGCATAACACATACAAGCATAACTCAAAAAGCCTCGTGGTGCATCTTTTATTTTGTGAGAACAAGAAAAGGGTGGGAAATGCCAAATTTGGAACAAAATTAAGGACCGCTTCAGAACCATACACGCACACCATTACTGAGGATTTATACAATCTAGTATATATTGGAAAGTGGCTTAATTACCTTATTATGCTTTCTCTAAGTGGCAACTCTGAAATCCAAATAATGAAACTATAGAGGAACGATATACATGCTGTTAGACACTAATGTTTAGAATATTTCTTCCATAATAATAATTGTAGGATGTTCCTTTTTATACTGAAACCTCATCAATCAATCTATGGTGTAAACATGAACCTCTACAAGTCAACTACTCCTTGCTATTAGCATAACAATAGCTCCGGACGTGCCACGAACCAGAGCAGAGGGGTGGAGTGGACCAACTCACCTAATGCCAAAGGAGGAGGAGGAGGAAGCTCCATAGTTGCTTTGTCCCGATCAGCAGCAAGTCTGTCCACCGACCATTCCTACTTGCACTCCTATAGGTGAAGAGAAAAACAGAGGTCGGAGAAAGGGGGGATAGAGAAGATGAAGCCATGGTAGGGGATGCACTCACCGGACAAGAGGTGAATGACATGGTCACAAGCGCCGGAGTCGATGCCCGAAACCCTAGCCATGGGGGAAGGATTGCGGGTGGGCATTAGGGGTCGTCACCGCTGGATCTAGATAGATGGGAGGGCACCACTCTGCGACGGGACCTTGGGTTGTGCTTCGTGGTGGTAGTATTCATCGAACTTCACGTGAATAAGCCGTCGAAGGTCGTGCAACGAGGAGTCGCGTGAAGAGAGAGAGAGAGAGACGGGATGCGGGAGGTATTAGAGCATATATCTCCATATGTGGTTTTGGTAATTGATGACAATTCCTATGGACTAATAGTTGCCTTAAGTTATATTTATAGGATTTGTCCATAGGCACTTCTTGAAGTCCATCTGTTGGGTTCAAGGAGTTTATATGATGACCAAGATGGTATTCAAGGTATTATCCAAAGAATGGTCATAGAGACACTAGGTTGATAAATATCATGTTGATATTTATTGCTTTATGGGCTGTTATATTACTTTGTGGTACCATATTTATGCCTTTTTCTCTCTTATTTTGCAAGGTCTATTTGAAGAGGGAGAATTCAGGCAGCTGGAATTCTCGACTGGAAAAGGAGCAAATCTTAGTGCACTATTCTGCACATCTCCAAATGCCCTAAAAAGTTACGTGGATTTTTTTGGGATTATATAAAAAATACTGGGTGAAAGAAGTACCGGAGGGGGGCTGCCAGGGCGCCACAAGCCCTGCCACCGCCACCCCTGGTGGCGGGGGGCAAGCTTGTGGGCTCCCTGACGGCCCACTAGCCCCCCTCTTTTGCTATATGAAGGGTTTCGTTCCAGAAAAAATCAATCGGGAGCTTTTTCGTGGTTTCGCCGCCGCCACGAGGCGGAACTTGAGCAGATCCAATCTAGAGCTCCGGCAGGACGATCCTGCCGGGGAAACTTCCCTCCCGGAGGGGGGAATCGTCGCCATCGTTATCACCAACACTCCTCTCGTCGGAGGGGAGGCATCTTCATCAACATCTTCATCAACACCATATCCTCTCCAATCCCTAGTTCATCTCTTGTAACCAATCTCCGTCTCACAACTCCGATTGGTACTTGTAAGGTTGCTAGTAGTGTTGATTACTCTTTGTAGTTGATGCTAGTTGGATTACTTGGTGGAAGAGTTTATGTTCAGATCCTTGATGCTATTCATTACACCTCTGATCATGATTATGATTATGCTTTGTGAGTAGTTACTTTTGTTCCCGAGGACATGGGATAACTGATGCTGATAATAGTCATGTGAATTTGATATTCGTTCGGTATTTTGATATGTTGTATGTTGTCTTTTTCTGTAGTGGTGTTATGTGAACGTCGACTCCATAACACTTCACCATATTTGGGCCTAGAGGAAGGCATTGGGGAGTAGTAAGTAGATGATGGGTTGCTGGAGTGACAGAAGCTTAAACCCCAGTCTATGTGTTGCTTCGTAAGGGGCTGATTTGGATCCACTAGTTTAATGCTATGGTTAGACGTTGTCTTCATTCTTCTTTTGTAGTTGCGGATGCTTGCGAGAGAGGTTAATCATAAGTGGGATGCTTGTCCAAGTAAGGGCAGTACCCAAGCGCCGGTCCACCCACATATCAAACTATCAAAGTAACGAACGCGAATCATATGAACATGATGAAACTAGCATGACAGAAATTCCCGTGTGTCCTCGGGAGCGTTTTTCCTCCTATAAGACTTTGTTCAGGCTTGTCCCTTGCTACAAAAGGGATTGGGCCACTTGCTGCACCGTTGCTACTACTTTTTACTTGTTACTTTTTGCTTGCTACGTTTCACCTCGCTACACAATCACTCGTTACCGCTACTTTCAGTGCTTGCAGTTATTACCTTGCTGAATTCCGTTTATCAGAGCCTTCTGCTCATCGTTGGGTTCGACACTCTTACTTATCGAAAGGACTACGATTGATCCCCTATACTTGTGGGTCATCAAGACTCTTTTCTGGCGCCGTTGCCGGGGAGTGAAGCGCCTTTGGTAAGTGGAAATTGGTAAGGAAACATCTATATACTGTGCTGAAATTTATTGTCACTTGTCACTATGGAAACTGTTCCTTTGAGAAGTTTGTTCGGGGTATCTTCACCATGAACGGAAGCACGAGGAGTTGTTCCTCAACCTGAGGTACCTACTGAAAATATCTTTTATGAAATTCTTTCGGGTACGCTTGAGAAACTGCTGGCTAATCCTTTCACACGAGATGGATCTTCACATCCAGACTTGCATCTGATCTGTGTAGATGAAGTTTGTGGTTTATTTAAGCTTGCAGGTTTGCCCGAGGATGAGGTAAAGAATGAAGTATTTCCTTTATCTTTGAAGGATAAGGCGTTGACATGGTATAGGCTATGTGATGATACTGGATCATGGGGCTACAATCGGTTGAAATTGGAATTTCATCAAAAGTTCTATCCTATGCATTTAGTACATCGTGATCGGAACTTTATTTATAACTTTTGGCCTCGTGACAGGGAAAGCATAGCTCAAGCTTGGGGGAGGCTTAAATCAATTCTATATTCATGCCCCAATCATGAGCTCTGGAGAGAAGTCATCACTCAAAACTTTTATGCTCGGCTTTCCCATGAAGATCGTACCATGCTTGACACTTCTTGTACCGGTTCTTCTACAAAGAAGGATACTGATCACAAGTGGAATTTATTGGAAAGAATCAAATGCAACTCTGAAGATTGGGAGCTGGAGGAAGGTAAGGAGTCAGGTATGAATTTCCAGTTTGATTGCGTTAAATCTTTTGTTGAGACAAACACTTTTAGAGATTTTAGCGCTAAGTATGGACTTGACTCTGAGATAGTAGCTTCTCTTTGTGAATCTTTTGATGCTCATGTTGATCTTCCCAAAGAGAAGTGGTTTGAATATCATCCTCCTGTAGAAAGAAACATAGCCAAAACCAATCTAGTTGAGGAGAAAATCATTGCTTTTAGTGATCCTGTTGTTCCTTGTGCTTACACTGAGAAACCACCATACCCTGCTAGGATAAAGGATTATTCTAAAGCTCCAACTATGATACGTAGGGGTTACATTAGACCACTTGCACCCCATGAGGAGATTAGAGTTGAACCTAGTGTTGCTATTATTAAAGATCTCTTAGCCGAAAACATAGATGGGCATGTTATCAAATTCTGTGAGGACTCCGCTAGAATTGCTAAACCTCACGCGAAGGACAAATACGGTCCTGTAGTTGGCCTGCCCGTTGTTTCTTTCAAGATAGGAGATCACTGTTGCCATGGTTTATGTGATATGGGAGCTAGTGTTAGTGCAATACCCCGTTCTCTATATGATGAAATCAAAGATGAGATTGCACCTGCTGAGTTAGAACCCATTGATGTCACTATTACGCTAGCTAATAGAGACAGTATCTGCCCTCTGGGAATTGTGAGAGACGTAGAAGTCCCGTGTGGTAAGACGAAGTATCCTACTGATTTCCTCGTCCTTGGTACTGCACAAGATAGCTTTTGTCCCATCATATTTGGTAGACCCTTTCTCAACACTGTCAATACTCACATTGATTGCATTAAGGAGACCGTCACAGTTAGTTTCGAGGGTGTGTCTCATGAATTTAACTTCTCCAAGTTTGGAAGACAACCCCATGAAAAAGAGTCGTCTGGTAGGGATGAAATCATTGCTCTTGCCTCTATTGCCGTACCTCCTACGGATCCTTTAGAGCAATATCTGCTTGAGCATGAAAATGATATGCATATGGAGGAGAGAGATGAGATAGATAAAATTGTCTTAGAACAATATCCTATTCTCAAGAATAATCTGCGTGTTGAACTGCTTGGGGATCCTCCCCCACCAAAGGGTGATCCTGTGTTCGAGCTTAAACAGTTGCCTGATACTCTTAAGTATGCCTATCTTGATGAGAAGGAGATATATCCTATTATTATTAGTGCTCTCCTCTCAGAGCACAAAGAGAAGAAGTTATTAAGAACTTTGAGGAAGCACCGTGCTGCTATTGGATATACTCTTGATGATCTTAAGGGTATTAGTCCTATTCTATGTCAGCACAAGATTAAAACGATCCTGACTTTAAACCACTTGTTGATCATCAAAGGAGATTAAATCCTAAGATGAAAGAGGTCGTTAGAAAAGAAATATTAAAGCTTCTGGAAGCAGGAATCATTTATCCTGTTGCTCATAGTGACTGGGTAAGTCCAGCACATTGTGTACCGAAGAAGGGAGGTATCACCGTCGTTCCTAATGATAAGGAAGAACTAATCCCACAGAGGATTATTACGGGCTATAGGATGGTGATAGACTTCCGGAAACTGAACAAGGCAACCAGGAAAGATCATTATCCTTAGCCGTTTATCGACCAAATGCTAGAAAGGCTATCAAAACACACACACTTCTGCTTTCTAGACGGTTATTCAGGTTTCTCACAAATACCCGTTGCACAATCTGATCAGGAGAAAACCACTTTCACCTGCCCCTTCGGTACCTTTGCTTATAGACGTATGCCTTTTGGTTTATGCAATGCACCTGCCACCTTTCAAAGATGTATGATGGCTATATTCTCTGACTTTTGTGAAAAGATTGTCGAGGCTTTCATGGATGACTTCTCCGTTTACGGGTCTTCCTTTGATGATTGCCTCAGCAACCTTGATCGAGTCTTACAGAGATGCGAAGATACCAACCTCGTCTTGAATTGGGAGAAGTGCCACTTTATGGTTAATGAAGGCATCGTCTTAGGACACAAAATTTCTGAAAGAGGCATTGAAGTTGATAAAGCTAAGGTTGATGCAATTGAGAAAATGCCTTGCCCCATAGATATCAGAGGTATACGAAGTTTCCTAGGTCATGCTGGTCTCTATAGAAGGTTCATTAAAGACTTCTCTAAGATTTCTAGGTCTCTTACAAACCTCTTCCAGAAGGATGTTCCTTTTGTTTTTGAATAGGATTGTGAGGAAGCTTTCGAAATACTTAAGAAGGCTTTGATAACCGCACCTATTGTTCAACCACCTGACTGGAACTTGCCCTTTGAAATCATGTGCGATATTAGTGATTATATTGTTGGTGCTGTTTTAGGAGAAAGAGTTGACAAGAAGTTGAATGTTATTCACTATGCTAGTAAAACTCTAGACAGTGCCCAAAGAAACTATGCCACTACAGAGAAGGAATTTTTAGCAGTCGTGTTTGCATGTGAAAAGTTCAGATCTTATATAGTTGACTCCAAAGTCGCTATTCACTCTGATCATGCTGCTATTAAGTACCTTATGGAGAAGAAGGACGCTAAGCCTAGGCTGATTAGATGGGTTCTCCTGCTACATGAATTTGATTTGCACGTCGTTGACCGAAAGGGTGCTGATAACACTGTAGGAGATAACTTGTCTAGGCTAGAGAATGTCCTTGATGACCCACTACCTATTGATGACAGCTTTCCTGATGAGCAATTGAATGTCATCCGCACTTCACATAGTGCATCGTGGTATGGTGATTATGCAAATTATATCGTAGCCAAATACATACCACCCAGTTTCACCTATCAGCAAAAGAAGAAATTCTTCTTTGATTTGAGACACTACTTTTGGGATGATCCTCACCTTTATAAGTAAGGAGTAGATGGTGTTATCAGACGTTGTGTACCTGAACATGAACAGGGACAGATCTTGCAGAAGTGTCATTCCGAAGCCTACGGAGGACACCATGTTGGAGATAGAACTGCCCATAAGGTATTGCAATCAGGTTTCTATTGGCCCACTCTCTTCAAAGATGCTCGTAAGTTTGTTTTGTCTTGTGACGAATGCCAAAGGATAGGGAACATCAGTAAGCGTCAGGAAATGCCTATGAACTATTCACTTGTCACTGAACCATTTGATGTCTGGGGCTTTGATTATATGGGGCCCTTCCCGAGTTCCTATGGATACACTCACATCTTAGTTGATGGGAATTACGTCACTAAGTGGGTAGAAGCTATCCCCACTAAAAATGCTGATCACCACACCTCTATTAAGATGCTTAAAGAAGTCATTTTCCCAAGATTTGGAGTCCCTAGATATCTGATGACTGATGGCGGTTCACACTTCATTCATGGTGTTTTCCGCAAGATGCTCGCTAAGTATGATGTCAACCATAGAGTTGCATCTCCTTATCATCCTCAGTCTAGTGGTCAAGTGGAGTTGAGTAATAGGGAGATCAAGTTGATCCTACAAAAGACCGTCAATACATCTCGAAAGAACTGATCTAGCAAACTTGACGATGCACTATGGGCTTATAGGACTGCTTATAAGAATCCCATGGGCATGTCACCGTATAAAATGGTTTACGGTAAGGCCTGTCATTTACCTCTTGAGCTGGAACACAAAGCTTATTGGGCAATCAAAGAGCTCAACTTCGATTTCAAACTTGCCGGTGAGAAGCGGTTGTTTGATATCAGCTCATTAGATGAATGGAGGGCCCATGCATCTGAGAATGCCAAGCTGTTCAAGGAAAAGGTTAAGAGATGGCACGATAAACGAATACAGAAACGAGAGTTCAATGTAGGTGATTATGTCCTGCTATACAATTCTCGTTTGAGATTCTTTGCACGCAAGCTTCTCTCTAAATGGGAAGGTCCCTATGTTATCGAGGAAGTATATTGTTCCGGTGCCATCAAAATCAATAACACGGAAGGAAATTTTCCTAGAGTGGTAAATGGGAAAAGAATCAAGCATTACATCTCTGGTACTCCCATAAATGTTGAGACCAATATCATCAATGTCATAACTCCAGAGGAGTACATAAGGGATGTTTATCAGCCTGTTTCAGACCCTGAAAACGAAGAGGTATCTGTTTCGGTAAGAAATTGGACTCTGACGCTTTCCCAATAGGAAATTTCCTCCGTTTTGGATTTTTTTTGGAAAATTAGAAAAATAAAAAGCAGTCCAGAGAGCCACGAGGCGGCCACAAGCTTGGACACCTCCCCCTACCCCCTGGTGGCGGAGGGAGGGCTTGTGGGCACCTCGTGTGCCTCCCGGACTCCGTTTTCTTGCAGAGCACTCCTTCTGGTCCAGAAAAATCAATATATATCCGCCCGAAGGTTTTGATCTCCATATCACGCAGTTTTCCTCTGTTTTCGTTTCGAGCCTGTTTCTGTGGCTGATCTAGATCATCATGACTTCCCCCAACGCTCCTAAGGACAAGATCTTCGAGAAGGTCATCAATCCCTACCTCACGGAAGTGCTGAAACACCCTCAATCTATCAAGATGAGCGAGGGGATGTTGCACATCCGTGATGTTGAGGGGCCTAAGAAGACCGGAAGCATGGAGACGAGGCTCGAAGCAATGGAGCAACAAGTCTTCAAGTGCCAGGGGATGGTAGAGCGTGGACTCAACGCCAACCACATGTTGATCACACAGTTCACTAGCAATCACAAGATGGATGCCATTGACATTGGGAAACACCTCCCCAGGCTCTATGATAGGGTTGATCAACTTCAAGGCCAGATCTATGACCTGCAGAACCAAAATTGTGAGTATGAGTACAGATTTAAATCAATAAGGTTGGCTGTAGATTTGAGGATTCCGGTGACTCGTTCATCTTGCCATGATGGAGCACCTATGCCTTGGCAGACGGAGGATCAGACTACTCCAACAACTCCACCACCATCACCACCGAAGGAAGACAACTAAGCATTGGTATGGGCAATCCCCTTGGCTTCTGCCAAGCTTGGGGGAGTTGCCCTGGTATCGTATCACCTTTATATCTTTTGCTTTTACCTTTGTTTTAGTTCTTTCCTTTTCAGTTTTTATTTCTTCTCTTAGAGGAATAAGTCTTTAGTTTTTAGTTTGAGTCTTTTGCTTTTGTCTCTCCCCCGATGTATTCGAGCTTGTGAGCTATATAACAAAGAGTATCTGAGTCAAGGGCTTTGCTTTGTGCCATGATCAATAGTATGAAAAGAACTATAGCATGGAAGATCATGAGGCGATCTTATGGAAAGTGATAACTTCACTTATGACACGTATGATGATTGAAACTTGTTGAGAATAAATCAACACAGACCTCAGTCATGGTTGCAACTAATAAGAAGTAATAAGGAAAGAGATATTCACATATAAATATATAATCTTAGACACTTTTTACAATTGTGAGCACTCACCAAACTATTACATGCTTAGGAGTAGATGTTGGACAAGGAAGACAACATAATGAATTGTGATTGCTTGGTTCCAAACAATGTTATATGATTAGAGATCCCTTAGCATGTGACGATTGCTTCCACCTCATATTAGCCAAAACTCCTGCACCAAGTAGAGATACTACTTGTGCATCCATAAACCTCCAACCCAGTTTTGCCATGAGAGTCCACCATACCTACCTATGGATTGAATAAGATCCTTCAAGTAAGTTGTCATCGGTGCAAGCAATAAAAATTGCCCTATAATATGTATGATCTATTAGTGTGTGGAAAATAAGCTTTGTACGAACCTGTGATGAGGAAGACATAAAAGCGACAGACTGCATAATAAAGTTCTTTATCACATGAGGCAATATAAAGTGACGTTCCTCCGCACTAAGAGGACACACATTCAAACCTCAAAAGCGCATTACAACCTCTGCTTCCCTCTGCGAAGGGCCTATCTTGTACCTTTACTTTTTGCCCTTGTAAGAGTCATGGTGATCTTCACCAATTCCCTATTTTTGCCTTTGCCTTGCCTACCTTCACATGCTTGGGAAAGATCTATATTCATATATCAACTTGGAGTTGAGAACTCATTCTTTATTATTGTTGAGTTTACCCTTGAGGTAAATCGTTGGGAGGCAAAACTATAAGCCCCTACTCTGTGTCCAGCTGAAACTTTGACACCATGAGTACCACGTGAGTTGTAACAATTGTGGAAAACAAAAGAGATGATTGAGTATGTGGACTTGCCTTACAAGCTCTTACTTTACTCTTTCTGATGTTGTGATAAATTGCAATTGCTTCAATGACTTTGGACTGTTGTTGGTTACTTCTCAGTAAGGTTTTTTGCTTCATGCTTTGCTTTGTGAAGGAATTGTTACTTTCCCATAAGAATCTTTATGATGTATTGTTGTCGTATGTGTGATCATGATGCCCTCATGTCCGTATTATGTTTTATCGGCACCTTCGTCCCTCAACATGTGGACATGTTTATGGAACTTGGTTTTCGCTTGAGGACAAGCGAGGTCTAAGCTTGGGGGAGTTGATACGTCCATTTTGCATCATGCTTTCATGTTGATCTTTATTGCTTCATGGGCTATTATATTACTTTGTGGTACCATATTTATGCCTTTTTCTCTCTTGTTTTGCAAGGTTTATTTGAAGAGGGAGAATTCAGGCAGCTGGAATTCTGGACTGGAAAAGGAGCAAATCTTAGTGCACTATTCTGCACATCTGCAAATGCCCTGAAAAGTTACGTGGATTTTTTTGGCATTATATAAAAAATCCTGGGCGAAAGAAGTACCGGAGGGGGGCTTCCAGGGCGCCACAAGCCGTGCCACCGCCTGTTGGAAATATAATTTTTGTTTCCCATGCGACGTTCCCCAACACCGCCACCCCCTGGTGGCGGAGGGCAAGCTTGTGGGCTCCCTGACGGCCCACTATCCCCCCTCTTTTGCTATATGAAGGGTTTCGTTCCAGAAAAAATCAACCGGGAGCTTTTTCTTGGTTTTGCCGCCGCCACGAGGTGGAACTTGAGCAGATCCAATCTAGAGCTCCGGCAGGACGATCCTGCCGGGGAAACTTCCCTCCCAGAGGGGGAAATCGTCGCCATCATCATCACCAATACTCCTCTCGTCAGAGGGGAGGCATCTTCATCAACATCTTCATCAGCACCATCTCCTCTCCAATCCCTAGTTCATCTCTTGTAACCAATCTCCGTCTCACAACTCCGATTGGTACTTGTAAGGTTGCTAGTAGTGTTGATTACTATTTGTAGTTGATGCTAGTTGGATTACTTGGTGGAAGAGTTTATGTTCAGATCCTTGATGCTATTCATTACACCTTTGATCGTGATTATTATTATGCTTTATGAGTAGTTACTTTTGTTCCTGAGGACATGGGATAAGTCATGCTGATAATAGTCATGTGAATTTGATATTCGTTCGATATTTTGATATGCTGTATGTTGTCTTTTTCTCTAGTGGTGTTATGTGAACGTCGTCTACATAACACTTCATCGTATTTGGGCCTAGAGGAAGGCATTGGGGAGTAGTAAGTAGATGATGGGTTGCTGGAGTGACAGAAGCTTAAACCCCAGTCTATGCGTTGCTTCGTAAGGGGCTGATTTGGATCCACTAGTTTAATGCTATGGTTAGACGTTGTCTTAATTCTTCTTTTGTAGTTGCGAATGCTTGTGAGAGAGGTTAATCATAAGTGGGATGCTTGTCCAAGTAAGGGCAGTACCCAAGCGCCGGTCCACCCACATATCAAACTATCAAAGTAACGAACGCAAATCATATGAACATGATGAAACTAGCATGACAGAAATTCCCGTGTGTCCTCGGGAGCGTTTTTCCTCCTATAAGACTTTGTTCACGCTTGTCCCTTGCTACAAAAGGGATTGGGCCACTTGCTGCACCGTTGCTACTACTTGTTACTTGTTACTTTTTGCTTGCTATGTTTCACCTCGCTACACAATCACTCGTTACCGCTACTTTCAGTGTTTGCAGTTATTACCTTCCTGAATTCCGTTTATCAGAGCCTTCTGCTCCTCGTTGGGTTCGACACTCTTACTTATCAAAAGGACTATGATTGATCCCCTATACTTGTGGGTCATCAAGGACGTCATCGCAGGCTACGAGCCTGACATGGAGAAGGAGGAGTTTAACTAGATTAATACAGTTCATTTGATGAATGTAGTTAACTGGATTTACTAAGTTTATTAGGAATTCAGTTAAAAGTTCAGTTAACTTATTGAAACTATCAACAAATCAGGTAAAAATTCAGTTAAGTTACTGAATTGTCAAAAAATGCAGTTAATTGCCTTCATTACGTTAACTACATTCATCAAATTTATTCAATTAACTTGATTAAATATAGTTAACTTGATAAATTCAGTTAACAATGACACAAATTTAGTTAACATTTAAATTCAGTGCAAGGTCAGACCAACATAATGCACTTCTGTACACAAATTACATAAAGTCATCTAATTAAGAGCTAGAAATTATGAAACACCATTCAATCACTCAAATTCATCAAGGAATTCCTTAAGCTTCCTTATCGTGTCCTTTGTTTCCTCCTTATGCTTGAACATATCTCCAGTCATGTACTCCAACTTCTTCTTGTCCTTCTTTAACTCACCCCTTCATAACACCAAACTATTGGTGTCTTCAAGGAGTTTCTTCTTCTCTTGCATTAAGGTGTCCTTCTCATGCTTCATCAGGTCCCTATCTTTCTCTGCCTTGGCCCTGAACACCTGATGGATGTTTGTGGTAGATTTGTCACATGAACTCTTCTTCTCTAGCTCTTGCTTTAGGTCACTAAGAGCAATATCTGTGTTGCCTAGCTGGGCCAATATCTCCTCTTTGTCACCAACCATCTTAGCAAAATCAAGCTTAAAAAACCGCAGCTCTTTCTCCATCCTTTCCTTCTCTCTTAGGATCCGGAAGTTTTCTTCGGCATTAACTACATTCTGCCACAACCTCAGACTGTTCTCATCATCAAACATGACCGAGATCCTAGCTAAACTCATCTTCAAAGGGGCAGGTCACTCGGGATCAATCCACTGCACAAACGTGCACTTAGGTCCTTCCTAGCAATTCAGACAAAAAAAATAGGATGTTCACAAGGAACAAAATTTAGTAGATTACAATAACTAAGCAAATTCAGTTAACTACATTTGTTGAGTTAACTACATGAACAAATTTAGCTAATTGCATTTCTTCAGTTAACAACATGGTAACATTTAGTTAACTTTTTATTGTAACAAATTTCAGATAAAACAACTAAAGTTAATGCATAAAAAACTAAAACACCTTAGGGGTACTAAATTTATTCAGTTCACTCAAAAGGAACAAACCTTTTTGCACAACCTAAGAATCTCCTGCCACTATCCATTGACCCAAAGGCCACAAATTTCTCACACACAGCAAGGTGTTCACATCTAGCAGGTAGATCTGTAGCCAACTCTATCCCTTCCAAGCAAAAAATAGTGGCGGGTGGCTAAACAAAAATAGATTGGTTCGGTAAACCCCCCAAGCTTTGACTAACCCTAGTTGCAGGAGGTTGATGCAAACCTTACTAGTGACGAAATCCCCGTCCGACGAGGAGCTGGAATGGTCGTTCCAAGAAGGCATGCCGGCGAGCACGACATCGACGGTGACTTGCCGACGATGAATAAAATAGTAACAAAGAAGGGAGTATGCGGGGGAGAGGAGGGAGTACGCGAGGGGGAGAGACACAAACAGATTCCAAATTTTACAACACCAGATTAATTCAGCTATTGTGTACTACGGGTAGATTTGAGTAAATAGCAGGGGGAAAGTGCAAAAACACAGTGATTGATGGTCCCAGCCACGCTGGATCCATTTGGAAGCTCTTGATTGTCTTAGGACTAAACTTGCACCTCCTATGCAAGTTCCAGGACTAGTCAGTCCACTTTCACAAGTTCTAGGACTAAACCATCACATGCCGCACAAGTTCTAGGACATGCGGTGCAATTACCTCTTTTTTCTTTCCTCCCTTCCCATTTCTCATGTACTCCTAGCTGAAAGCGACTCAAAAAAATTCCTGAACAAAGATTTCACATAAGTTGAATTGGACGTTAGCGCTGAGACTGCACCGATCACAGTGAGGCGCAGGCATGATGGCTAGGCTTGGATGAGAATAACCACGAGTCGGGGACGACGTTGCGGTGGTGTCCTGGTCAAAGGGAGTTTGATGGTTGACGGTTCGTGTGTGTGGGTGGGGGGGGGGGCACACCAGAGAAAATCCTTTGACATCGAGGTTTAGAGAGGAGGTAATAGCACCAGAAGTCCTACAACTTGTTCAGGATGTGATGCTTTAGTCCTACAACTTGCAAAATGACCCTACCAGTCGTACAACTTGCACCTGATGTGCAAATTTAGTCCAGAGTCAATCATAGCGTGCCAACTCGCGCCAGCTAGATCGGGTGGGTCAACTCTTCTCTATATGCAAAGACCCCCATGGATTAATGCTTAATTAACCCGAAGTCCACCGTTGGCAACACGTGAATTAATTATGTCAAGGCTAACTCCTGTAGATCCACACGCTCATCCATTCATCCCCTCCTTCCAGTGTCTTCCTGTCGGAGCAGCAGGAGCCACTGCTGTTGTCACCTCACATGGCGTCATCGGAGTTCTTTGCCGACGGTCGGGAGCCGCCTCCCTTAGCTCACCTAGTGCAGCCGCACTCTGTTTCCCCCTGACTATGGTAATTTCTACTTTGCTTTGCTCCTCCTCCCCCCGTGCTGCGCTGCCCCTCCTCGCCTCCTCACCCCGTGCTCTACTCTATGGATTTGTGGTAGGTTCATGGATTTGTTGTGTTGAGATGTTGGTACAGTGTCTCCCTAGTATTGAAGTTAGGTTTTTGAGCTATGGATTTAGGTTGGGGTTTTGTGGAGCAAAACTGTGTGTTTCTGCCTTGGAGTTATTGCTTCCACGTGCAAGGAATATCTTATCCAAATCAGTGTCATGGATGTATTCTTAGGTTTTTTTCCATAGATCTAGTGACAACACCTGTTGCTGTTGCTACTCAGATTTAGTTGCTACAAAACTAAACATTGGTATTACATGTGTTTCTTTAGTTAGGTGTTCAGTTCATAACTTCAGTTAGATGTTAAAAATTTAGTTAGGTGTTAAAATTGAGTTTAGTGTTAAAAATTGAGTTTAGTGTTAAAAATTTAGTTAGGCATTTATTTGGATGAAGTATGGTGTTTTGTGCTTATAATCGACCTTTAACTTAATTTATGGATTATTTGGATGCACTGTATGATTCAACAATGGGAAGAAGTGTTGATACTCCTTTTTTACACTAGAAGTCCTGCATGGTGGACTTCTCTTAGGAGCAGTCAATGAAATGGAGTACTATAACTCTTCTGTGGAGGTGTTGGACTATCTTGATGTTGACACATTTTCATATGCAGTACTAGAAGAGCACCTAATATGGTTGGGATATCCTTTGAATCAACATGTCATCTATTGGTGTTTATGAGACAAACAATTTCGGATGGCATGGTGAGAATTACACGTGATGAGGATCTGAAGCAACTGATCACAACTAGTGTTAAGCATAAAGTGCTTGTAGTAATGGTTGACCATACATACTTCATCAGTAATTTCACGCAAGATTTGATATTGAAGGAACCATTAATTCCAAGCCCTATCAGAGTGGCCAATGGTACAGTTGTTGCAGCAAGTTTAACATCTACTCACATCATCATTTATGTCAATGTTAAATATCCAATTTCTTAGGCTGCAAAAGCAGAGAATTTGAATGGTGTTGTAGAGAAAAAAAGTGCCTTTTGATGTTGCAGAGACAAATGTGCTTTCTGATGGTGCATCTCCAAATTTGGTGAGTCATGCTGCCCAGCCAAATTTGTTGACTGACATAGCATATCAAAATTTGCAGACTGAAGATGTGTTACTCTCAGATACAGATTATAGTGATAATGATTTTTAAATGGATGGTGGAGATGATTATCTTTATGAAGAAAACATTGACTATGATGTTAATGAAGAGGCTGAGCAAGAGGTGGAAGAGGTTGAGCGATACTATTTACTTGAAGATGAAGATCTCAACCTCTCCATTGAAGACCAAGAGCAACTTAAGTACAAGTTCAAACTTTCAATTCCAAGGTGGACATGCAATCACCTGTCTTTAACTTGGACATGGTATTTGCTGATGTGGTTGAGCTAAGGAAATCTCATACTGCATATGCAATAAGAAAAAGAGTGCATATCAAGAAGGTGAAGAATGACAAGATAAGATTAGAGGCAGTTTGTGAGAGAGGTTTCCCATGGCTGCTCAAGGGTGGCAATGATAATAGGATTGGAGGATTTGTCATCAAGGCCTACAACCCATTGCATATGTGCCGGAAGAAATGGAAGTTAAAGGATTTGAAAGCTAAATTCACGTGCAAGACATTCATTGATGAATTCGGAGATGACCAAGAGATGTCACTTGGAACATTCACAAGTAAAATAACTAAGGAATTCAATGTTACTCCTAATGGATGGAAGTTAGATAGGGCTAGAACTCAAGCACTTAATCAGATCCATGGTGATGAGGAAGAGCAGTTCAATAAGCTATGGTATTATGTCCATGACTTAAGGAGCAAGAACCCTCGGTCTACATTTCTTCTGACAACTACACCGGTGAAAGATAAAAAATCTCCATTGGTAAGGAAATGTTTGAAAACATTGTACTGGTCATATGATGCATGTAAGAGAGGATGATTAAAAGGTTGCAGGCCTATTCTCTTTATTGATGGTTGTCACATGAAAACAAGGTCCAAAGGAGTGTTTCTTAGTGCTGTTGGAATTGATCCAAATGACTGCATTTTCCCGATTGCAATGGGCTAGGTGGAAGTAGAATGCATTGCTTCTTGGGAGTGGTTTCTGACAACTCTAAGAGATGATGTGAACATCAGCAACCCTGCTCCTTTCAAAGTTATGAGTGATAAGCACAAAGGATTAATACATATTGTGCACAAAGTTTGGCCAGATTCAGAACACAGTTTTTGTGTGAGGCATATTTACCAGAATTTTAATGAGAAGCACAAAGGATAGGTACTAAAGTAAGATTTGTGGGCCATTTCAAGATCACCAAACAAGGTCAAATGGAGAGAGAACTGTAAGAAAATGGATGACCGCTCCCCAACTACGTTCCACTAGACTGAAAGATTAGAGGCAAAGACCTGGTGCAAGGCATTTTTTAAGTGTTTTTTCCCAAATGTGATATCCTTCTAAACAATAACTTTGAAGTGTTTAACAACTACTTCCTTGATGGCAGAGAGATGACAGTTCTTAGTATGCTTGAATACATCTTCTACAAGATCATGCACATGATAGTGAGTAAACATGGAGAATCTATAAAAAATGGTGAGGGTATAGAATATGCCGAAAGATAAGGAAGGAATTAGAAAAAAACAACGAGTTTGCTGCAAACTATCATGTATGAAAAGCTGGCCAACGAATCTTCAGAGTTCAGTGTGGTAACTCTAACTACACATTGGACATGTGCTTGCACACATGTGAATTCATGAGATGGTAGTTGTCTCGAGTACCATGTGGGCATTCTACAACTTGTTGTAGAGAGGAAAGGATTGGCCTAGAGACAATGGTTCATGATTGCTATATAGGTTAAACATATCTGAAGGCATATGGATACATTGTTGTCCCTCTTGCAGACCCAAACTAGAGGGAAATAGAAAATAGTTACAAAGTGCATCCACGAGTCTTCGCTAAACAGTTGGGAAGGCCCGAGAAGAACTAGAAGAAGGCACTAGAGGAGAAGCTAAAAAATGGTGTAAGTGTCTTGAACAAAAAAGGTGTTACAATGCACTACTCAATCTGTGGGAGAGATGATCATAACAGGAAGGGGCATTAGAGATGGCAAGAAGCTCACATTGAAGAAGGGGTGGAGTTGGTTGATGAAAACTCTGATGACCCAATATTCCTACAGGTATGTGCACAATTCAACTACACCTTAACTAAAAGTTTAACTGAATTTAACTGCACTTTAACTGCAGTTAACTGCACTATAACTGTATTTTAATTGATTTTGCACAACAACTACCCCAACCAGGAAGATCCTAGGTTGGATCCAATTGATTCACCAACAAGCATGGTGTACAACATGGCTCATAGAGAGATTTCTAGATGTAGGATCCGAAGTATGTCTAGAGGGGGGGGGGTGATTAGACTACTTGACAAAATAAAATTTAGCCTTTTCCCAATTTTAGCCGTGGGCCAGTTTTAGCAAATGTGACTACTCAAGTTCACCCTACACATGCATATTTAAGAGTATATCAATGGAAAGTAAAGACATGCAAATGTAATGTAGAGGGTAAGGAAGGAAGATCAAACACAAAGGTGGACACGACGTTTTTTGGCGTGGTTCCGATAGGTGGTGCTACCATACATCCATGTTAGTTGAGACTTCAACCCACGAAGGGTAACGGCTGCGAGAGTGCACAGAGGGCTCCATCCACAAGGGCTCCACGAAGAAGCGGCCTTGTCTATTCCACCATGGCTTACGTCCACACAGGACTAGCCTCACTCACGGTAGATCTTCACGAAGTAGGCGATCTCCTTGCCCTTACAAACTTCTTGGTTCAACTCCACAACACAAAGTAGGAGGCTTCCAAGCGACACCTAACCAATCTAGGAGGCACCACCATCCAAAAGGTAATAGATGTGGTATAACGATGAACGCCTTGCTCTTGTGCTTCAAAAGATAGTCTCCTCAACACTCAATCACTCTCTCACAAATTTGGCATGGGTAGGAGAGATTGATTTTGTGGAAAGAAACTTGGGGAGGCTAGAGATCAAGTTTCAAATGGTTGTATTGGAATCTCTTGATCTCAACACATGAGTAGGTGGCTCTCTCTCAAAAAATGGATCTCGCAAGTGGGTGTGTGTTCTGATTGCTTGCTCTGCGAATGAGAGGAGGTAGATGGGTATATATAAGCATCCCTCAAAATCCAACTGTTACAACATTATTTCCCAACTCGGTGACACCGAAATGAATTTCGGTGGTACTGAGTTGCGCTAAATGTGGTAACTGTTCAATTCTCGGTGAGACCGATATATAAATCTCGATGGTACCAATACTATGACCTAGAGCACTTTAGAAATCTCGATGAGACTGATTCCAATCTCGGAAATTCCGATTCTTGGAATTTGCTCAACAGAAAGTTGGTCACATGCTTTCAGTGGCACCAATGTGAAACTTGGTGGTACCGAGAGATTAGGGTTTGGCAAAGGATTTGTGAGTGGAAAAATCGGTAAGGCCGAGTGGAAAAAGTTGGTGGCACCAATTTTACTGGTTTGGCTTGGGAGAGAGATATTTGTGGGAGAAATTAGTGAATATTTTTGGTGGCTATCTCTAAGCACTTGAGCAACCAATTCATCATAATACCTCACCCCCTTTTAATAGTATTGGATTTCCTATGGACTCAAAAGTGATTTGTCACAAATGTAAAATGTAGAGTCCTCTTGCTTGAAGCTTGACCCAATCCTATTCCTTTCCTTGCATCATGGAGTTTCTCCTCACAATCCTTTGTCCAAATCGTCTTTGGAGTTTTCTGAAATATAATTGGATAAGATCATTAGTTCAATGATGCATATGTTGTGATTAATTACCAAATCCACCTTAGGGAGCAATTGTGCTTGCACTAGAAGAGCTCCTCATAGGGTTCATGGCCCACTACCAGAGCAGTCATCCTTTGATGTTGCTGTTGGGACTGCAATACCCCAGCCAAGGGTGACTACAAAAATGAATATTGGCACGAAGACTATGGAAACCACAACACTTGATATAAGACAAGGATCACAAGCTTCTACTAGAGGCAGAGCAAAGAAAAGGGTAAGAAATGAAGATGCAGGTTCAGGCAGAGGAGTAGTTATAAATACAAGCAGAGGAGTAGTTAGAAATACAAGCAGAGGAAGAAATGTAAATTCTTGGAGAGGAAGTGGGGGAAGAAATCCAAGTGCAACTCAGAAAGAGGAAGTGCAACAACTCTTGTAGGAAGAGGAAGAGGGAGTGCAATAGCTCCAGCACGAAGAGGAAGAGGGGCATACTAGCTTTTGTTTGGAGATGACATGAGCAGCCAAATACCTGATCTTAATGCTCCTCCTGAAGATTTGGTGGCACATCTTCCATGATTTGATTGGAGTTGTGAGTGCCATTTTTTGTAAGGCCTACAGTGATGTAACCTAATGATTGGCCTTGTTTTGGTGTCATGCATTGACAAAAAGTACCTATATTTTGTTGGGAAACAGTGTACCCTAAATGACAGTTGTCTAAATTTTATGAAAATGAGCTTCTAGTATAGTCAGGTGAATATGCCCAAAAATGAGTGATGGTCTTACTATGCTGTTGCAACTCAATAAACATCTAGAATATGGAGCAATGGAAAAAATGTTTTTCTTGGGGCTCAAACCCAAGACCTATAGTTTGTAAGACAACGTGCAATGCGAGTGGGATAGGAGTAGTGATTTGTTAGAGTACTACATTCTTTGGTAGTTTATCAATGAGTGTGCAACGTTCTATGGCACCTGTGCACCCATGCGTTGTGAACGGTGCAGCGCAAACGTGCGTTTACCAACCAGTTGGCGTTTGGTTTTCCCACTAGTTAAGGCATGCCCCCACCGCTCGCCCTCCCCACTCCCCACTCATCTATCCCAACCACCAGTGAAACCCTCATCGACAACCATGCCACCACCGTCGCCATGGACGAGAGCCTCGGCTGGCAGAAGGCCATCAAGGAGCTCGCCGGCGACCACCCAGAGATCCACACGCAGTACACAGAGATCGCGCTGGTTCCCAAGTGCGCAGATGATGAGGAACCACGCCAGTGGCCTTGTGAAGATGATGACGAATGCTGAAAAACTCCGTGTGTTCCCCAACGGCCAAAACTGTTGGAGATATGCCCTAGAGGCAATCATGTATGATGATATTTCCTATGTGTTTATGAATAAAGATAGTCCTTGGACATTGTAAGTGATGTGTATTAACAAGTACGTGACTTGTTTGTGAGACTATACATTGTATGGTAAGTGTCCTAAATGGTCCTTAGTTGAAAGGGTTGTGTGGACGCGCAATCAATCAGACTAGCATATGACACGGTGGAGGGTTTGGTCTCATTGGCCATGTAGCATTGGATGCTAGCCGGATAATATTGACTTAAAAATATCTTGTCGGATTCGGCATAGTTAGATCCGAGTCAAGATAAGGTCTGAGTTGGACAACCCAACTATGAGACGCAATGATAGGTCATCTGGGAGTCTCTAGTATAACATACGTTCCGTGTCCTAAGACCTAAGCTGGCGCATGTACTCGGGATGGTGACAAACTTGGTTTGGGCCAACCTAATGCTACATCGTGACTAGGTAGTTACATAGGTAGGTTTAGGGCTTGTCCAGACTCATGCTACGAGACATGGTCGAACAGGATGGGATTTGCCCCTCCAATCAGGAGAGATATACTCCGGGCCCCTCGGGTGATCTGACCTGGATAAGCATGGCCATGCGATGAGGATTATGAGATAATCCGAATGTTGGTTGGATTCACTAGAATGAGAAAGAGGACGTGCTGCAACATGGATGACATGTTGCCTTGCGCATGACAACATATATCTTGCGGCAAAGGGAACATATGTATGAAGTACAGGTTCGCCTAACCAACCTCATCGGACACTTAGAGTCGCCACGCTTTGCTAGAGGCCACTACCGATTAGCCGAGTCGGATGTGATATGATTCGCGACCAATTGAACGAGAACCTAAGGGTTCGCGCACTTAAGGGAAGGAACACATGGGCTTTAGGGTCCGTGCAAGGCCCAAGAGTTGAGCCCGTGCCGGACGCCTATATATAGTGGAGGTGAGGTACACTTATTCATTTGATCGCTTCGACACCGTAATTAGGTCATTGCATGTGTTGCAACTAGCCACCTCCACTCGCCGCCGCCGACTGTGTGATCCAGACCTAGAAGTCCGCCACACGGTATTCCTCCTGCACGCGCGGATACCATTAGAGGCGATGCAGTTGTGCTTCTCCGACAAACCTGTATGTGGGATTCGGCGACCGAGTGTTCAAGGTGGATCGGACGAGGAGGAGACAGACCATGCGGATGCGCTGCCCCAACTCTACTTCTGCTGCACGGCACCACACGTCTAGTGGTAACGATCTGTGATCCATCTCCGTAGCATGTTCTTGGTTGTTCTACGCGTAGGAAATTTTTAATTCGTATGCGATGGACCTACGGTAGAACCCAATAAAACATCCCTTCCGCCACGGTCCTCCTCTGGGAAATGTGGGAGTCGCAACGGTCCCTCGACCCCGCCCATCGCACACGATGGTGGATGTACCGCTCCTCGACCACACCGCTGGCCCAGCCAGATCCTGCGCGCATTGCATCAAGGGCCGATCACGTCACCGATGCCGTGGTAACTCTCCCAGTGCCCGTCAACGCAGTGTACTAGGACCGCCTTAATCCCGGTGTCCTCGGGCTGGACGATGACTCCGACGACGAGTCATCTAACGAGGAGGTGGAGGAGGTCGTCGTCCTCTCTGATGGCGAGCCAGAGGTGCAGATGGTCGGGCTGGTCGTTGCTGTTGCGGAGGGAGACATGCATCTGCCAATTGATGTGGAGGAGTTGCACGATGTTTCATATCTACAACAAATTGTCGTCGTCAACCAAGAGGTTCACGAGTTGCTGCTAGAAGAGGAAGGCAACAAGAAGAAGAAGGAGGGGAAGAGGACCATCCCTCAATAAGTGCGTCGCTCCGAGCGCCTCAAGATTCTCAATAAGGAGTGAAGAAGGTAATGAAGATCAAGAAGCTTAGGTATGTTGTTATATGACAACATATAAGTTAGATAAATAGTCCACTGTAGTTGAGTATGCTAGTATATAGCAACATATAAGTTAGAAGTATTTTTCCATGTAATTAGGTGTGCTACTATATTATAGCACATAAGTTATATGTGCTAATGCTCTGTTTCATTACTATGAAGATATTGCTATGAAGATGTCGCTGTGAACCATTACTACTGTTGCATTGCATTGCATTATTTCATTCTGCATGTGGATAGATTGCATGTGGATATATTCCACCATGGTGGACCACAACTATAAGAAGAAGTAGTAGCACTAGGTGCACCTAGGCTACATTATTCAGTAAAGATAACTGAATTTTGCATCTAGGCTGAAACATATTCAACAAAGTTCAGCAAAAAGCATAAAAATACAGTTAAGTAAAAAACACAAGATTACTATCAACATTGAGTTAACTAAAACCAAATTCAGTTCAGTTCAAACAACCAATCAGTTAGCTGAATAAACATTCAATCATAGAATTCAGCAAATAATACAAGTTACATGATAGAAATTCACCTAAGTTAACAAGTTCACCAAATAAGTCAACATTACTAAGGTCTCATGTGGGGACCCCGACTTATGAGTCGAGATCGCCGAATGAACGTGCTCAGTGATCCCAGAGATCAATGCTCACCGAACAGACATATGCTGAATAATAAGAGTCTTACATCCAACGTACCGAAATAATACAACACATGACCAATAAGGTCAAGTTCACAAGGTAGGGCCTAAGAGGCCAAATCACACTGATACTACTAGTAGCGGAAATCTCGGGGCTAAGAGGGTGCCCATGCCGTCAGCCTACACCAACAGACATTCTGACTGGGAAGCGTCCTAGTTCGCAGGGCCGTCTCCGATGACGTACTCTTCTCCAAACTCCGGTCTTTCCATGTCTGGTCAATAATATAAGCAGTGGCAAGCCAGTGAGGTCTTTGAATGTACTCGCAAACAGCCCATGATATGTAATGCATTTGGTAGGATAACAAATAGAATGCAGTATTGGTGGATAGTAGCTTACCTGTAAATAAACATGATCATGGATATGCAACATAAGCTAGATGGTATTTAGAAGAACAGGTTACAAATATCGATATATCTGTAAGGGCTGAACACTCCGGGTTCACCCGATATTCCAAGTCACCAAACTTGGTCATATCAACTCTTACACATAACACCTTGAACACACACACACACACACACACAAACACACACACACACACACACACACACACACACACACACACACACACACACACACACTTACACTTGGTTTATGAGGAAACGACTCCACGTAGTTTAAGCACGATTACCCAACTGTCCTTGACCGTGGACATGGCTATTCAAATAGTTTTACACTCTGCAGAGGTTATACATTGTACCCACAAGATCCGGGAAACTTCCGTGTCATCCACAACTCGCGGTATATAACATACCCGAGGTAAGTACCCGATCAATGCCTTTCCCCTGACGATACTAGACAAAGAGATCCACTCGATTGGTACCCAGCCCACATGATGTACGTCTTACGAGCACCTACTTTGGATAGTATCATCCATGCGGGGACCAACGGTGTGCCCGGAACACGTAAAAATGATATATTCGCCCTACCTGGCACAACCCCGTCACGAGAGTGACCACACATCACTCCCGTCACTAGTAATGTGGCTCCTTGCTAGCACCGACCAGAGTAATCAACAAAGCCCAGTCTCATAAAGGGGTAATGTGGTCGCATATGTAAGGTTGGGACGGTCGACACATCATAAATCTATTCCCATTTCCGAAACCACTCACACCAAAATATTCCGTGCACCACTTCACCAAAAGTGGTCACCTAACTCATCATCACCCTCGGGCATTAGTGGCACCCGACGGGGTTTTCATAAACCTTTAATTTATACCATCATCATGCTCATGCTTCTACTATGTGTAGCTCTAATTGTCAACATGATATTAGCGTGATCCTCATAGGTGGTAGGGTCATGCTCAAATTGAAGTGCTCCGTAGGAGCCACTGGTAACATCATATCGATGATTTACCGAATACTTATGATCACATGCAACGGGAATATTTTCTGTACTATCATGCAATATAACATATGCTCAAACATGGTCAAAGGGTTGCTTGCCTTGATCAGCTAAGTATCCGGGGTCTTCGGGGTCTTCAAGTCAAACTCCTTCGTCAAATGTGGTTTCTATCGTCGTAATAAATAAAAAGCAATAAGTATCTCACTAAAAACAGATCACAAACTCAATTTAAAAATGTTGCTTAATTCTGATAAATCCATATTGTTATTTTATAAATATTTGCCTCTGGTTTTAGTGAAAGGGTTATTTTCAAAATCACTTTAACAGAAGCAAAACTAGTCGAGATAGCGTTTTTAATTATTATAAAACAGAAAGGTTGTCTCAAAAATTGTACAAAGGCTGTGTTAAATACTACTCATTTTTAGAAAAATTATGGTGGAAAAATAATAAAAATATATTGGATAACCATTTTTATAAAAATCTTTTAAAATAAGATTAAACAGAAAAAGAAAAGAGGTTGGGGCTCAGGCCTGGCTCGGCCTGTGGCTTGGGCTAGCCTAGCTAGCCAACCACCCAGCCAGCCCAGGCGCGTGTGCGGCCAGGTTCAAACCTGACGCGCGGGCCCCTGCGGTCAGTGGTAGAGAGAAGATAGGGGGAGAGAGAAGAGCCACCGACACGTGAGACCCACTTGTCGGGGTCGTCTTCCACCTCGGGACAGAGAGGAGGGGAGGCATGCCGACGACGCTAACGACGTCCTCCAGCCCAACCGAAGGCAGAAATGGAACCAACTCACCGTCGCCTACGTGCTGGTGGTCGAGGGGTCGATGGGGAGGCCTTGGTTCACCGACGACGAGGTGGCTACGACAGAGCTGTTTCGGGAGGTTGATGAACTAGGTGCTACGGGCGTGGATTAGCTTAGGGAGGTGATGGGGAAGCTCCCTCAGGTTGTTAGGATCACAGAGGAGGTGAAAGGAGCGTCGGATCTGGCCCGTAGCCCGAGATCAACGGAGCTCCGAAGTGGCGGGGCCTCGGCCGATCTCGAGCACAGGAGATCGCTGTGCTCAAATGGAGAGGCTAGGGGTGGAATTTAGGCACTGGAGAGGTTGGATGGAAGTGCTAGAGCGAGGGGAAGGCCTATTTATAGGCTCCCGACGGTGCATCGAGCCGGTGGCGCCGATGGTTTCACCGCTGCTCGCAGGAGGGGCAGTGAGTGCTTGGGGGTCGAAATCACAGTATGCGGACGTGGTTTAGGACCCGCGAGACCCACTGAGAGGGAGAGAGAGCGAGGAGGAGCGAGCACGCATGGCCATGGTCTTCTGGTTCGATCTGGAGCGCATGGGCACGCGTCGCTCCGGTCAACAGAGCGAGGGAGGAGGGCCCTGGGGCTGCCCTGAGACAGAGAGATGGCTGGGGACTCGAATAGGCATCAGGGAGAGGCTCCAACCGGCCGGGGCTGGCCACCTTTGCTTCGGGTCCGCCTAGCAGCGTGCCCAGAGCGCAGTTTTGGCATGCCACGTCATGCTGGCGCGCTCTGAGGCGCTTTGGCCGTGTCTGAGGTGTCCTGGAGCATGGCCTGAAGATGCCCAGCCGTCTGGGAGCCGAGGGACTCACTGTTGGCCATGGGATGAGAGGAAAGAAGAGATGCTAGTATTGGACCAGAACTTATAATGGCGATTTTGGGGCCTTCTGCTTGGATTCAAAGACGGGCCACTCTCCTGCAGTTGGGGAGTGGTTCTGACTGCTTGGTCAAAGAGTTTGGAGGGAAGAGCTTAAGTGTGGATTGGGGAAGGGGCTGATTTTCTAATATGAGAGAAGGTGTCCGACATGTGTTTGGGATAGCAACACCTCACCACTGGTGATGAGAGTTAACATGATTAACTTTGATGAAGAAATAAGATACTCCACCAAATTTGAGCCCCATTGAACAAGTTTGGCAATGCAAACTTGAAATCACCCCCCAAATGGCAGATCTGTCCCTTCCCAAGGGAATGTGGGTTAGATTACCTCCTGCAAATCCATTTTTGGCAGAGACTCCTCATTTGGGGTGTTGAACACTCCTGCAAAGTTTCAACCCATTTGGATAAACTTTGCAATGTAGAGATGATTCAATTTGGTTCTGGACAGAGAGGGTTTTAGGATTATTTAGTGAACCAAATCACCTTGGAGTGAGCTTAAACTTGATGTGTCCACTAAATATAACTTGGGAGGGTTGCTGGAATTTTATGGGATTTTATTGGAAATATTTCCTTTGGAAATATTCCAAAAGATCAAAACAAAAAGAATGGGTTTACAAGGTTTTGCTCAAACATTTTGAATATAAATAGGGGTTGAAAATCTTATGCATGGAAAAAATATGTCCTCTGAGTATCTCCAAATTTTCTCAGATTTTTCTAAGGTAGAAAACTACTTTTCCATATAGGAATATCATTTCTGGCCTCAGATATGGACATGCAGATAAAATAGGAAAATAACTTGCAAAATAATTATTTTATGGTTTTGAAGAGTTAAAATAGTTTTATTACAAAATCACCATCCTTGGGTAGGAGCACTCCCTTGCTACCAAGGACTTGCAGTGCAACCCAAGGCAGGGTTTTGAAATTGTCAAAAATAAGAAAAGAATTTTTGGAATATTTGTGTGATGAAAAATAAGGTTTTTGATATTACTTAATCAAGCATACAAGCATACAATGACAACCATGGCACTCACATCATTGGTTTTTGGAAAGTTTTAATAAACTCAGATTTTGAAATTACAGTGGAAGTGAGGTGAAAAAAGGGTGTGACAGACCTATCCCCCTTACAAGAATCTCGTCCCCGAGATTCCTAAGCTAGGTGCTAAAAAGGTACGGAAATTCGGATCGGAGATAGTCTTCACGCTCCCATGTTGCTTCTGCTTCGGTGTGGTTGCTCCACTGAACCTTGAAGTACTTGATGGTGCCGCTTCTGGTGCAACGCTCTGCTTCAGCCGAGATGCAGATCGGCCTCTCATGATAGGTGAGGTCTGGCTGGAGGTCGATGGCCTCATGATCAATGTCCTTATAAATATCTGGACAGATTGGCGCTTGCAGGCACTTCCGAAGTTGTGACATGTGGAAAATGTTGTGCACATCCGAAAGTTCCGGAGGTAGCTCCAATTGGTAAGCAACTTATCCATGCCTTGCCGTGATCTTAAAAGGTCCAATGAACCTTGGAGCAAGTTTCCCCATGATGTGGAAACACTTGGTTCCCTTTAGAGGTGTGACACGGAGGTACACCTGGTCTTCGAGGTTGAACTCCAATTCTCTGCGGTGAGAGTCCGCATAGCTCTTTTGTCGCGACTTGGCCGCTTTTAAGTTTTCTCGGACAAGATGCACCGTATCTTCTACCTCTTGCAGAACTTCTGGCCCAAAAATCAATCCTTCACCGGTTTCGGACCAGTTGAGCGGTGTGCAACACTTCCGTCCAGATAACACTTCAAATGGGGCCATCTGGAGAATGGACTGGTAGTTGTTGTTGTATGAGAACTCAGGGAACGACAGACAGTCTTCCCATTTAGTCCCATGTGCCAAGACACATGCACGGAGCATATCTTCGAGTATCTGATTCAGTCTCTTCGTCTGTCCGCCCATCTACGGGTGGAAGGCGGTGCTGAAAGAGAGCTTGGTTCCGAGGGCTTCTTGGAATTTCTTCCATAAACTTGAGGTGAACTGCGTGCCTCGGTCAGATATGATTTCCTTGGGAACTCCATGAAGGCTCACAATACGCTCAATGTAGAGGCTAGCCAGCTTGTCGCCCCCATAGGCGGTACTGATAGGGATGAAGTGAGACACCTTGGTCAGATGGCCGACGATGACCCATATAGAGTCATGGCCTCTGCTGGACCTGGGTAAGCCGGTGACGAAGTCCATGCCGACTCGTTGCCACTTCCATTCGGGCACGTGGAGAGGTTGTAGCAGTCCAGCAGGTCGTTGGTGTTCAGCCTTGACTCGCTGGCACACGTTGCACTTGGCAATATAGGACGCTATTTCCCTCTTCATGCCATGCCACCACAATCTTTCCCGGAGGTCCTGATACATCTTGGTGCCACCGGGGTGAATAGAGTAGGGTGTGTCATGAGCTTCCTGTAGGATCAAGTCCTTGAGTTCTGCCTTGTTGGGTACGCATAAACGTTTCCCAAACCACACCACTCCTTGCTCATTTACCGAGAATTCTGGGGCCTTGCCTTCCTGGATCTTCTTCTTGATGCCTTCGATGCTCTTGTGCCCCTTCTGGACCTCCTTGATGTCATCTGCCAGCATGGGTTTGACTTCGAGGTTAGCTAGGAACCCTGGTTCAACTATCTCCAACTCGAAGCTTTCCATCTCTTCATACAAGGCGGGTAGCCTTTCCTTGAGCATGACATTCAAGGTGCTGGCCTTCCGGCTTAAGGCATCAACCACCACATTGGCCTTTCCGGCGTGGTATTGAATGCTGAGGTTGTAGTCTTTGATTAACTCCAACCATCTTCGCTGCCTCACATTCAATTCCCTTTGAGTAAAGATATACTTCAGTCTTTTGTGGTGAGTGTATATTTCAAATCGCTTCCCCAGAAGGTAATGTCGCCATGTCTTCAGGGCATGCACTACTGCTGCCAACTCGAGATCATGGGTGGCATAGTTTTCCTCGTGCGGGGGCAGTTGCCTTGATAGATATGCCACGACTCTGCCATCTTGCATTAGGACTCCACCGAGCCCGGTTCTGGAGGCATCACAATATATCAAAAATCCTTGCTGATATCTGGAGTAGCCAATACCGGGGCGGTAGCCAATCTCTTCTTCACCTCCTAGAAGCTTGCTTCACACTCCGGCGTCCATTCGAACTTCTTGCCCTTCTTCAAGAGCCGAGTCATTGGTCGAGCGATGCGGGAGAATCCTTCTATGAACTTGCGATAGTATCCCGCGAGTCCGAGGAAGCTCCTGACTTCCTTCACATCGATTGGCGTCCCAATTGGTTACCGTGGCAATCTTGGAGGGATCGACCGCCAATCTGTTTGCTGTCATGGTATGACCCAAGAATCCAACTTTGTGCAGCCAGAATTAGCATTTGCTAAACTTGGCATAAAGTTGGTGCTCTCGAAGCTTTTCCAACACTAACCTCAAGTGTTGCTCATGCTCTTCTTCAGATTTGGAGAACATTAATATGTCATCGATGAATACGACGACAAACTTATCCAGGTATTCCATGAAGACCTTGTTCATGAGGTACATGAAGTATGCTGGGGCACTTGTCAACCCAAATGACATGACGGTGCACTCATACAGACTGTACCGGGTACGAATGCAGTCTTGGGTATGTCTTCGGGTCGGATCTTCAGTTGGTAATATCCAGATCGGAGATCGATCTTGGAAAATACCTTGGCTCCATTTAACTCGTCAAACAAGTCTTCAATCTTGGGGAGTGGGTACTTGTTCTTGATCATGACTTAATTAAGAGAACGATAATCAACGACAGTCTTATAGTCCCGTCCTTCTTAGACACGAATATAACAGGTGATCCCTGATTTTCAACAAGGTATTCTCTACAAGCACTGAAATTATCGGTAACAGATAGTTGTGTGATAAGATGATTCGTAGCAAGTAACAAGCAACAATAGTAACAACGGTGCAGCAAAGTGTCCCAATCCCTTTTGTAGCAAGGGACAAGCCTGGACAAACTCTTATAGGAGGTAAAGCGCTCCCAAGGACACATGTGAATTTCTGTCAAGCTAGTTTTCATCATGTTCATATGATTCGCGTTCGCTACTTTAATAGTTTGATATGTGGGTGGACCGGTGCTTGGGTGCTTCCCTTACTTGGACAAACATCCCACTTATGATTAACCCATCTCGCAAGCATCCACAACTACGAAAGATGAATTAAGACAAAGTCTAACCATAGCATTAAACTAGTGGATCCCAATCAGCCCCTTATGAAGTAACGCATAAACTAGGGTTTAAGCTTCTGTCACTCTAGCAGCACATCATCTACTTACTACTTCCCAATGCCTTTCTCTAGGCCCAAATAACAGTGAAGTGTTATGTATTCAACGTTCACATAACACCACTAGAGGAAAAACAACATACAACGCATCAAAATATCGAACGAATACCAAATTCACATGACTACTTATAGCATGACTTATCCCATGTCCTCAGGAACAAAAGTGACTACTCACAAAGCATAATAATATTCATGACCAGAGAGGTATTGAATAGCATCAAGGATCTGATCATATAATATTCCACCGACTAATCCAACTAGCATCAACTACGAAGAGTAATTAACACTACTAGCAACCTTACACGTACCAATCGGAGTCGCGAGACGGAGATTGGTTACAAGAGATGAACTAGGGTTTGGAGATGAGATGGTGCTGATGAAGATGTTGATGGTGATGAGTCCCCTCCGATGAGAGGAGTGTTGGTGATGACGATGGCGACGATTTCCCCCTCCAGGAGGGAAGTTTCCCCGGCAGGACGACCCTGCCGGAGCTCTAGATTGGTTGTGCTCAAGTTCCATCTCGTGGCGGCGGCGATTACTCTCGAAAGCCTCCTCTTGTTTTTTTGGAACGAAACCCTCCTTATAGCAAAAAAGGGGAGCCAGAGGGCCAACAGGGAGCCCACAAGCCCCCTAGGTGCGGCCAAGGGGGTAGGCCGCGCCTAGCAGTCTTGTGGCCTCCTGGTGGCTCCTCTCTCGTACTTCTTCCGCCCAGTATTTTTTATAAAATCCAAAATAATTCCTCGTTGATTTTCACGGCTTTTGGAGTTGCGCAGAATAGGTATCTCAAACTTGCTCCTTTTTCAGACCAGAATTCCAGCTGCCGGCATTCTCCCTCTTCATGTAAACCTTGCAAAATAAGAGAGAAAAGGCATAAGTATTGTACTGTGAAGTGTAATAACAGCCCAAAAAGTGATAAATATCAACATAAAAGCATGATGCAAAATGGACGTATCAACTCCCCCAAGCTTAGACTTTGCTTGTCCTCAAGCGGAAACCGAGATCAATAAATTTGCCCACATGTTTAGAGAGAGAGGTGTCAACAAAACAAGATATGGACATGCATGCATCATGATCATAATTAGAACAACAATACCATCATATAATCTCTCATGCTAAAGTGACAATTCCTTCACAAAGTAAAGTATGGATCAAGAACCTTATTGAGAATTAACAACCAATAGCCTTTAGTCATTGAAGCAATTGCAATTTATCATAACATCGAAAATAGTCAAATAAGAGCTTGTAAAGAAAATCCACATACTCAATCATCCTTTCGTCTTCTACAATTGCTACAACTCACGTGGTACTCATGAGATCAAAGTTTCAGTCGGACACAGAGAAAGATAGGGGCTTATAGTTTCGCCTCCCAACTATTTACCTCAAGGGTAATGTCAACAATAATAATTCATGAATACTTACTTCCAAGTTGACATATGAATATAGATCTTTCCCTAGCATATGACATTAGCCAAGATAAAGGCGAAATAAGGAATTGGTGTAGATCACCATGACTCTTTCAAGGGCAAAAAGTAAAGGTACAAGATAGGCCCTTCGCAGAGGGAAGCAGAGGTTGTCATGCGCTTTTGGGGTTTGGATGTGTGTCCTCTTAGTGTGAAGGAACGTCACTTTATATTGCTTCCTGTGATAAAGAACTTTATTATGCAGTGTGTCGCTTTTATGTCTTCCTCATCACAGGTTCGTACAAAGCTTATTTTTCACACACTAATAGATCATACATATTTAGGGAGCAATTTGTATTGCTTGCACCGATGACAACTTACTTGAGGGATCTTATTCAATCCATAGGTAGGTATGGTGGACTCTCATGGCAAAACCGGGTTGAAGGTTTATGGATGCACAAGTAGTATCTCTACTTAGTGCGGAAGTTTTGGCTAATATGAGGTGGAAGCAATCGTCACATGCTAAGGGATCTCTAGTCATATAACATTGTTTGGAACCAAGCAAACATAATTCATTATGTTGTCTTCCTTGTCCAACATCTACTTCTAAGCATGTAATAGTTCAATGAGTGTTCACAATCATAGATGGTGCCCAAGATGATATATTTATATGTGAGCCTCTCTTTCTTTATTACTTCCTATTAATTGCAGCAATGACCAAGGTCTACGTTTGTCCACCCACAACAAGTTTCAATCAACATTCTTTTTATATGTGAAGCCATCACTTCCCATAAGATCATTACATGATCTTTCATGCTTTTGTTCTTTCATCATTCTTTTCTTTTAGATCATGGCTTGAGGCAAGACCCTTAACTAAAACACTCTTTATTATATGACTCACAAGCTCGAATATATCGGGGGTGACACAAAGCAAAACTCAAGCCTAAAACACTAAGAACTTTATTCTACTAGAGAAAGATAAAACCAAAAAGGATCAAACTAAGAAATGGTAAAGGCAAAATATGTGATGATGATACGTTACCAGGGAAACTCCCCCAAGCTTGGCACAAGCCAAGGGGATTTCCCATACCCGTGCTTAGTTGTCTTCCTTTGAAGGTGATGGTGGTGGAGTTGTCTTGTCTTTTGATTCCAAGTGGACCATCAATCTTTGATTTAGACCCTTTAGCTCTGTGATATGTTTCTCCAGCAAAACAACTTCACATAACCTCAAGAGCTCGATCAAGGATGGAGGTAAAAGGTGGAGGTAGGGTTGAAGAAAATCCTCTTCCTCAGCTTCTTCCTTGTTAAGTACATATTCCCCTTCGTCCAACTCCGGATTCTTCTGCTTACTTTTGCCCTTAGTTTCTTCAGGTAGCTTTTCCTTGGCCTCCATGACCTCCATTCTTTTCAGATCAACATTTACTTCTTCATAGACTTGAGGGAGATCGTTCTCCCCTACAGATTCCCGAGACGACATCTTGCTCTAAATCTGCGGCAGAAACAAGCTCGAAACGAAAAGAGAGGATAATTGCGTGATACGAGGGTGATACGTCTCCAACGTATCTATAATTTTTGATGGTTCCATGCTATTATCTTGTCAAACTTTGGATGTTTTGTATGCATTTTATATCTTTTTTGGGACTAACTTATTAACTCAGTGCCAAGTGCCAGTTCCTGTTTTTTCCGTGTTTTCGACCTTTTTCAGAGGAGAATATTAAACAGAGTCCAAATGGAATAAAACTTCTGAAAAGATTTTTTCCGGAACAGAAGATATGTAGGGAGCTTGAGAACCAAGGCAAAGGGCCACAAGCCCCCTAGCTGCGGCCTTGGGGGCGCCTAGCAGGCTTGTGGGCCCCCTGTGGCTCCTTTGCTCTACTTCTTGCGCCTATAAATCCCCGAAAAATCTGAAACCATGGGAGGGAGCCACGAAAATACTTTTCCGCCGCCGCAAGCTTCTGTCTCCGCAAGATCCCATCTGGGGCACGTTCTGGTGCCCTGCCGGAGGGGGATCCGGACACGGAGGGCTTGTTCATCAACGCCATTGCCTCTCGATGATGCGTGAGTAGTTCACCATAGACCTTCGGGTCCATAGCTAGTAGCTAGATGGCTTCTTCTCTCTCTTTGATCTTCAATACAAAGTTCTCCATGATGTTCATGGAGATCTATCCGATGTAATCTTCTTTTGCGGTGTGTTTGTTGAGATATTATGAATTGTGGATTTATGATCAGATTATCTATGAATCTTATTTGAGTTTCTTCTGATCTCTTATATGCATGATTTCATATCCTTGTAATTCTCTTCGAGTTGTGGGTTTCGTTCGGCCAACTTGATGAATAATTCTTGCAATGGGAGAAGTGCTTGGTTTTGGGTTCATACCGTGCGGTGACCTCACCCAGTGATAGAAGGGGTAGCGAGGCACGCATCATGGTGTTCCCATCAAGGTAAAAAGATGGGGTTTATATCTATTGCATGAATTTATCCCTCTACATCATGTCATCTTGCTTAAGGCGTTACTCTGTTTGTTATGAACTCAATACACTAGATGCATGCTGGATAGCGGTCGATGTGTGGAGTAATAGTAGTAGATGCAGAAAGTATCGGTCTACTTGTCTCGGACGTGATGCCTATATGTATGATCATTGCCTTAGATATCGTCATGACTTTGCGCGGTTCTATCAATTGCTCGACAGTAATTCGTTCACCCACTGTAATATTTGCTTTCATGAGAGAAGCCTCTAGTGAACACTATGGCCCCCGGGTCTACTTCACATCATATTTTCAGCCCTACACTTTTACTTTGTTGCACTTTCAGCCTTCAGATATCACCATGCAATCAATCGTGAAGGGATTGACAACCCCTTTGTAGCGTTGGGTGCAAGTTTGCTGTTTTTGCGCAGGTACTTTGGAGACTTGGCTTGATACTCCTACTGGATTGATACCTTGGTTCTAAAACTGAGGGGAATACTTACTGCTACTGTGCTGCATCACCCTTTCCTCTTCATGGGAAAACCAACACAAGCTCAAGAGGTAGCAAGAAGAATTTCTGGCACCGTTGACGGGGAGCATCAAGTCAAGAATAGTGTTCCTCCAACGTGTCAATCTCTGGCACCGGGATATATTCTGAGTGAAGCTTATCAAAGATACCGTCGCAAACTCATCTCTTGCACTTACTTTTTTTGCCTCTCGTTTTCCTCTCCCCCACTTTCGAAAAACAAAAATTTACAAAAATATTTGCCTTTTTGTTTGCCCTTTTCTTTCGCTTGCTTTCTGTTCACTTGTGTGCATGTCTGCTTGCTGAAGTCACCATGACTGAAAACACCAAACTTTGTGACATCTCGAATATTAATAATAATGATTTTATTAGTACTCCGATTTCTCCCGCCACTAGTGCGGAATCATATGAAATCAATGATGCTTTGCTGAATCTTGTTATGAAAGAGAAATTCTCCAGCCTTCCTAGTGAAGATGCTGCATCCCATCTTAATACCTTCATTGAGTTATGCGATATGCAAAATAAGAAAGATGTGGATAATGATGTGATTAAATTGAAGCTATTTCCATTCTCATTGCGAGATCGAGCAAAAACTTGGTTTTCATATTTGCCCAAAAATAGTATTGATTCTTGGAACAAGTGCAAAGATGCTTATATATCCAAGTATTTTCCACCAGTTAAGATTATCTCTCTCCGTAATGATATCATGAATTTTAAGCAACTAGATCATGAACATGTTGCACAATCTTGGGAGAGAATGAAATTGATGATTAGAAATTGTCCCGCTCATGGCTTGAGTCTTTGGATGATTATACAAATCTTCTATGCTGGTTTGAATTTTGTTTCTAGAAATATCTTGGACTTCGCCTCCGGTGGAACTTTCATGGAAATCACATTAGGAGAAGCCAGAAAACTCCTAGACAATATCATGACAAACTATTCTCAGTGGCATACTGAAAGGTCACCTACTAGTAAAAAAGTGCACGCTATAGAAGAAATTAACTCGTTGAGTGGTAAGATGGATGAGTTAATGAAATTGTTTGCTAGTAAAGGTGCTCCTTTAGATCCAAATGATATGCCCTTGTCTTCCTTGATTGAGAGTAGCAATGAGAGCTTGGATGTTAATTTTGTTGGTAGGAATAATTTTGGCAACAACAATGCTTTTTGGGGAAACTATATTCCTAGGCCTTTTCCTAGTAATCCCTCTAATAACTTTGGCAATTCCTACAACAATGCTCATGGAAATTACAACAAATTACCCTCTGATCTAGAGAGTAATATTAAAGAGTTTATCAACTCGCAATTTTTTTTAATGCATCCATAGAAGAAAAACTACTCAAAATTGATGGTTTGGCTAGGAGCGTTGATAGAATATCTCTTGATATTGATGCTTTGAAAGTGAGATGTGCTCCTCCCAAGATCAATATGGATGAAACTTTGAAAGCCATGCGTGTTTCCATGAATGAGAGTAAAGAAAGAACCGCCCAAATTCGTGCTAGACATGAATGGCTTAAAAAGGCGTGTTCTCGTGATGAGAATCACGAAGATCTTAAGGTGCTTGGTGTGACTCCCATTGAATCCTTATTTTCTAGTGTCAAACCTAATGATGATGGGGCTGGATATAAATCCACTTTGGTTGAAAAACGCCCCAATGATTCGGTGTCCATCTATCTTGATACTAAAAGCATTAAAAGTGGAGTAGAGGATAACAAAACTTTGAGTAGTAATGAAATTACTACTTTGGATTTCAAGGAATTCAATTATGATAGTTGCTCTTTGATTGAATGTATTTCCTTGATGCAATCCATGCTGAACTCTCCACACGCTTATAGCCAAAACAAGGCCTTTACCGATCATATCGTTGATGCTATGATGAAATCTCTTGAAGAGAAACTTGAATTGGAAGTTTCTATTCCTAGAAAACTTCATGATGAGTGGGAACCTACTATCAAAATCAAGATAAAAAACTATGAATGCAATGCTTTGTGTGATTTGGGTGCTAGTGTTTCCACGATTCCAAAGTCTTTATGTGATGTTCTGGGCTTCAATGAGATTGATGAGTGCTCTCTTAATTTGCATCTTGCGGATTCTACTGTTAAGAAACCTATGGGAAGGATCAATGATGTTATTATTATTGCAAATAGGAACTGTGTACCCGTAGATTTCATTGTGCTTGATATTGATTGCAATCCAACATGTCCTATCATTCTTGGTAGACCTTTCCTAAGGACTATTGGTGCTGTCATCGATATGAAGGAAGGGGATATTAGATTTCAATTTCCATTAAAGAAGGGCATGGAACATTTTCCAAGAAAGAAAATAAGATTGCCTTATGATTCCATGATGAGGGCTACTTATGGTTTGAGTACCAAAGACGACGATACGTGATTCTTTCGCCTTATGCCTAGCTAAGGGCGTTAGACAATAGCGTTTGTTGGGAGGCAACCCAATGAATTTAACTTTGCTTTTTTGCTTTCTATTTTTTTTTTGCGTCCACACCATCATAATTCTATTATGATTGTGTTTTTTTGTTTCTTTTTGTGTTTGAGCCAAGTAAAACCTTTATGACTAGTTTTGGTGATGGTTGTTTGATCATGCTGGAAAAAGACAGAAACTTTTCACTCACTCAATTATTTTTCATTTTTATCCAGAAAGAGATTTTGAGTTGATTATTATTGCTGCTGGTTGGTATGCCAATTTCCCAAATTGTCGTAGTTTTTCAGAATTTTTGAGATAGCAGAAGTATACAAAATATACAGATTGTTACAGACTCGTCTGTTTTTGACAGATTCTGTTTTTGTTGTGTTGATTGCTTATTTTAATGAAATTATGGATAGTATCGGGGGGGGGGGGGTTACTAGCCATGGAAAAGTGAGAATACAGTAATATAACACCAATATAAATAGAAATCAAGTTTTCTACAGTACCTAAATAGGTGGTAGTTTGTTTTCTTGTGCTAATGATATCACGAGGTTCTGTTTAAGTTTTGTGTTGTGAAGTTTTCAAGTTTTGGGTGATGTTCTCATGGACAATGGGATAAAGAGTGGAAATAGCTTAAGCTTGGGGATGCCCAAGGCATCCCAAGCCAAATTCAAGGACACCAAAAAGCCTAAGCTTGGGGATGCCCCGGGAAGGCATCCCCTCTTTCGTCTTCAATCCATCAGTAACATTACTTGGAGCTATATTTTTATTCACCTCATGATATGTGTTTTTCTTGGAGTGTCGTGTATTATAGGAGTCTTTTCTTTTTGTTGTGTCACAAGCATCCTTTCTGCACACCTTTTGAGAGAGACATGCACTCATCGTGAATTTGCTAGAATACTCATTGAGCTTCGCTTATATCTTTTGAGTTAGGCAATTTAGCTCACATGTGCTTCACTTATATCTTTTGAGCTAGATAACTTTACTCTAAGTGCTTCACTTAGATCTTTTAGAGCACGACGGTGTCATATTTTGGAGAAATAAGAACTCTCGATCTTCACTTATATCTTTTTGAGAGTGCTCTCTCTGAGTAACTTGGTAGTTGGCTTGTGCTATGAAAGTAGTCCTAAAGACGATAGGCATCCAAAGAGGATACAATAAAACTTCCATATTCTTGTGCATTGATTAGAAAGAGAAGTTTATTCCTCTCAGTTAGTTTTGAGACATGGATTTGGTAATATTAAGGGTCATGTTAGTAGGGTGTTGTGAATCTAGAAATACTTGTGTTGAAGTTAGTGATTCCCGTAACATGCACGTATGGTGAACTGCTATGTTAGGAAGTCGGAGAATAATTGATTTATTGATTGTCATCCTTTGTGTTGCGGTCGAGATCGCGCGATGGTTAACACCTACCAACCCTTCCCCTAGGAGTATGCGTTTAGCACTTTGTTTCGATTACTAATAAAAATTTCGCAATAAGTATGTGAGTTCTTCATGACTAATGTGAGTCCATGGTATAGATGCACTTTCACCTTCCACCATTGCTAGCCTCTCTAGTGCCGCGCAACTTTCGTCGGTACACAAAACCACCATAGACCTTCCTCAAAACAGCGACCATACCTACCTATCATGGCCTTTTCATAGCCATTCCGAGATATATTGCCATGCAACTTCCACCGTTCCGTCTCATGACATGTGCCGTCACTTTCATATTGCCATTGCATGATCGTAAGATAGCTAGCGAGTCATACGCTAAGCTAGATCGTTGCACATCCCGGTACACTGCCGGGGGCATTTTCTATAGAGTCATCATTGTCCTAAGCATTGAGCTGTGAGTAAATAAAAGTGTCATGATCATCATTATTAGAGCATTGTCCTATGTGAGAAAAAAAATGAAAAGAGGCCAAAGTTTCCCACCAAAAAAAATGAAAAAAAGAGAGGCCGAAGAGCTCAAAAAAAAGAGAGAGAAAAAGAGAGAAGGGACAATGCTACTATATTTTACCACACTTGTGCTTCACAATAGCACCATGTTCTTCATGATTGAGAGTCTCTTGTTTTGTCACCACCATATACTAGTGGGAATCTTCATTATATAACTTGGCTTGTATATTCCAATGATGGGCTTCCTCAAAATTTCCCTAGGTCTTCGTGAGCAAGCAAGTTTGATGCACACCCACTAGTTCTCCTTTTGAGCTTTCATACACTTATAGCTCTAAGTGCATCCATTGCATGGTAATCCCTACTCTTTCACATTGATATCTATTGGTGGGCATCTCCATAGCCCTTTGATACGCCGAGTCAATGTGACCATCTCTTCCTTTTTGCCTCACAACCTCCACCACACTCTATTCCACCTATAGTGCTATATCCATGGCTCACGCTCATATTGCGTGAGAGTTGGAAAAGGTTTGAGAAAGTAAGAGTGTGGAAACAATTACTTGGCCAATACCGGGGTTGTGCATCATTTAAATTCGTTGTGTGGGGATGATGGAGCATAGACCGACTATATGATTTTGCAGGGATAACTTTCTTTGGCCTTGTTGTTTCGAAAGTTCATGATTACCTTACTAGTTTGCTTGAAGTATTATTGTTTTTATGTCAATAGCAAACTATTGTTTTGAATCTTACGGATCTGAACATTCCTGTCACATGAAAGAAGTTATAAAGGACAAATATGCTAGGTAGCATTCCACATCAAAAATTCAGTCTTTATCACTTCCCTACTCGAGGACGAGAAGGAGTTAAGCTTGGGGATGCTTGATACCTCTCCAACGTATCTATAATTTTTGATGGTTCCATGCTATTATCTTGTCAAACTTTGGATGTTTTGTATGCATTTTATATCTTTTTTGGGACTAACTTATTAATTCAGTGCCAAGTGCCAGTTCATGTTTTTTTTCGTGTTTTTGACCTTTTTCAGAGGAGAATATTAAACGGAGTCCAAACGGAATAAAACGTCCGAAAAGATTTTTTCCGGAACAGAAGATACGCATGGAGCTTGAGAACCAAGGCAAAGGGCACGAGGGGCGGCCACAAGCCCCCTAACCGCGGCCTGGGGGGCCGCGCCTAGCAGGCTTGTGGGCCCCCTGTGGCTCCTTTTCCCTACTTCTTACACCTATAAATCCCCGAAAAATCTGAAACCACGGGAGAGAGCCACGAAAATACTTTTCCTCCGCCGCAAGCTTCAGTCTTCGTAAGATCCCATCTGGGGCACGTTCTGGTGCCCTTCCGGAGGGGGGATCCGGACATGGAGGGCTTCTTCATTAACACCATTGCCTCTCCCATGATGCGTGAGTAGTCCACCATAGACCTTCGGGTCCATAGCTAGTAGCTAGATGGCTTCTTCTCTATCTTGGATCTTCAATACAAAGTTCTCCATGATCTTCATGGAGATCTATCCGATGTAATCTTCTTTTGCGGTGTGTTTGTCGAGATCTGATGAATTGTGGATTTATGATCAGATTATCTATGAATCTTATTTGAGTTTCTTCTGATCTCTTATATGCATGATTTCATATCCTTGTAATTCTCTTCGAGTTGTGGGTTTTGTTTGGCCAACTTGATCTATAATTCTTGCAATGGGGAAGTGCTTGGTTTTGGGTTCATACCGTGCCGTGACCTCACCCAGTGACAGAAGGGGTAGCGAGGCACGCATCATGTTGTTGCAATCAAGGGTAAAAAGATGGGGTTTATATCTATTGCATGAATTTATCCCTCTACATCATGTCATCTTGCTTAAGGCGTTACTCTGTTTGTTATGAACTCAATACACTAGATGCATGCTGGATAGCGGTCGATGTGTGGAGTAATAGTAGTAGATGCAGAAAGTATCAGTCTACTTGTCTCGGACGTGATGCCTATATGTATGATCATTGCCTTAGATATCGTCATGACTTTGCGCGGTTCTATCAATTGCTCGACAGTAATTCGTTCACCCACCGTAATATTTGCTTTCATGAGAGAAGCCTCTAGTGAACACTATGGCCCCCGGGTCTACTTCACATCATATTTTCAGCCCTACACTTTTACTTTTTTGCACTTTCCGCCTTGAGATCTCACCTTGCAATCAATCGTGAAGGGATTGACAACCCCTTTGTAGCGTTGGGTGCAAGTTTGCTGTTTTTTCGCAGGTACTTTGGAGACTTGGCTGCATCACCCTTTCCCCTTCAAGGAAAAACCAACGCAAGCTCAAGAGGTAGGAGAGGGTCAGACCTTTCGGGAGAATATATAATGATTTTTTCCCGACCAGAAGGAGTATTCTGCAAGAAAACAGAGTTCGGGAGTCACATGAGGTGGTCAGAAGCCCCCCAAGCGCGGCCAGGGGGGTGGCCCGCGCCTGGCAGGCTTGTCGCCTCCTCGTGCGCTTTCCGGACTACTTTAAATTTTTCTATTTTTCGAAAATATCCAAAAGGGAGAAAAATTCCTACTCGTAAAGTTTTGGAGTCGGTTAACTTACCAAATCACATACCTCTTCATGTTTGGAGTCTGAAACAAGCTGATAAATATCCCTTATGTACTCCTCCGGAGTTATGGTATTGATAATATTGCTTTCAACATTTATAGGAGTACCTGAGATATAATGCTTGATTCTTTGCCCATTTACCACTCTCGGAAAATTACCTTCCGTGTTGTTGATCTTGATGGCACCGGAACGATATACTTCCTCAACAATGTAAGGACCTTCCCATTTAGAGAGAAGCTTGTCTGCAAAAAATCTTAAACGAGAATTATATAGCAAGACATAATCACCTACATTGAACTCACTTTTTTGTATCCTTTTATCATGCCACATCTTAACCTTTTCTTTAAACAACTTGGCATTTCATATGCCCGAGCTCTCCATTCATCAAGCGAGCTAATATCAAATAACCTCTTCTCACCAGCAAGTTGGAAATAAAAGTTGAGCTCTTTGATTGCCCAATAAGCCTTATGCTCTAGCTCAAAAGGTAAATGACACGCTTTACCGTAAACCATTTTGTATGGAGACATGCCCATGGGATTCTTATAAGCAGTTCTATAAGCCCACAGTGCATCATCGAGCTTCTTAGACCAATTCTTTCTAGACCTATTGACAGTCTTTTGCAGAATTAGTTTAATCTCTCTATTACTTAGCTCTACTTGACCACTGGACTGAGGGTGATAGGGAGATGCAACTCTATGGTTGACATCATACTTAGCAAGCGTTTTACGGAAAGCACCATGAATGAAATGTGAACCACCATCAGTCATTAGATATCTAGGGACTCCAAATCTAGGGAAAATAACTTCTTTAAGCATCCTGATAGAGGTGTTGTGATCAGCACTACTAGTTGGAATAGCTTCTACCCACTTAGTAACGTAGTCAACAACAACTAGGATATGAGTATACCCGTTGGATTTTGGAAAAGGTCCCATATAATCAAAACCCCAAACATCAAATGGTTCAATGACAAGTGAACAATTCCTAGGCATTTCCTGACGTTTACTGATATTACCTATTCTTTGACATTCGTCATAAGATAGGACAAACTTATGGGAATCCTTAAAGAGAGTGGGCCAATAGAAACCTGATTGCAATACCTTGTGTGCAGTTCTATCTCCCGCATGGTGTCCTCCGTAAGCCTCGGAGTGACACCTCTGTAGGATTTGTCCCTGTTCATGTTCAGGTACACAACGTCTAATAACACCATCTACTCCTTCATTATAAAGGTGAGGATCATCCCAAAAGTAATGTCTTAAATCAAAGAAGAATTTCTTCTTTTGCTGGTATGTGAAACTAGGTGGTATATATTTGGCAACAATATAATTTGCATAATCAGCATACCACGGTGTACTACGTGAAGTATTGATGACATCCAATTGCTCATCAGGAAAACTATCATCAATAGGTTGTGGGTCATCAAGAACATTCTCCAACCTAGACAAGTTATTTGCTACGGGGATCTCAGCACCCTTCCTATTGACAACATGCAAATCAAATTCTTGTAGCAAGAGAACCCATCTGATAAGTCTAGGTTTAGCATCTTTCTTTTCCATGAGATACTTAATAGCAGCGTGATCAGTGTGAATAGTGACTTTGGAATCAACTATGTAAGATCTGAACTTTTCACATGCAAACACGACTGCTAAAAATTTCTTTTCAGTAGTAGCATAGTTTCTTTGGGCACTGTCTAGAGTTTTACTAGCATAATGAATAACATTCAACTTCTTATCAACTCGTTGTCCTAGGACAACACCCACAACATAATCACTAGCATCACACATGATTTCAAAAGGTAAGTTCCAATCAGGTGGTTGAACAATAGGCGCAGTTATCAAGGCCTTTTTAAGTATTTCGAAGGCTTCCTCACAATCACTGTCAAAAACAAAAGGAATATCCTTTTGCAAGAGATTGGTAAGAGGCCTAGAAATCTTAGAGAAGTCCTTAATGAACCTTCTATAGAAACCAACATGACCAAGGAAACTTCTTATACCTTTGATATCTGTAGGGCATGGCATTTTCTCGATCGCATCAACCTTATCCTTATCGACTTCAATACCTCTTTCAGAAATTTTATGTCCCAAGGTGATGCCTTCATTAACCATAAAGTGGCATTTCTCCCAATTCAAGAAAAGGTTGGTATCTTTACATCTCTGCAAGACTCGATCAAGGTTGTTGAGGCAATCATCAAAAGAAGACCCCTAAACGGAGAAGTCATCCATGAAAACCTCAACAATCTTTTCACAAAAGTCAGAGAATATAGCCATCATACATCTTTGAAAGGTAGCAGGTGCATTACATAAGCCAAAAGGCATACGTCTGTAAGCAAAGGTACCTAAAGGGCAGGTGAAAGTGGTTTTCTCCTGATCAGATTGTGCAACAGGTATTTGGGAGAAACCAGAATAACCATCTAGAAAGCAGAAGTGTGTGTGTTTAGACAATATTTCTAGCATTTGGTTAATAAAAGGCAAAGGGTAATGATCTTTCCTATTGGCCTTATTAAATTTCCTAAAATTGATCACCATCCTATAGCCAGTAATAATCCTCTGTGGGATCAGTTCATCTTTATCATTAGGGACAACCGTAATACCTCCCTTCTTAGGGACGTAATGCACCCGACTCACCCAATCACTATGAGCAACACGATAGATAATACCCGCTTCCAGGAGCTTTAGTATTTCTTTTCTTACTACCTCTTTCATCTTAGCATTTAATCTCCGTTGATGATCGACAACTGGTCTGGAATCAGGATCGGTTTTAGTTTTGTGCTGGTATAGAGTGGGACTAATGCCCTTAAGATCTTCAAGAGTATATCCAATAGCAACACGGTGCTTCCTCAGAGTTTTTAATAACTTCTTTTCTTCATGCTCTGAGAGGCTAGCACTAATTATAACATGATATATCTCTTTTTCATCGAGATAAGCATACTTAAGAGTATCAGGTAACTGCTGAAGTTCAAACACCGGATCACCCTTTGGTGGGGGTGGATCTCCAAGAAGTTCAACATGCAAATTATTCTTAAGGATAGGATTTTGTTCAAAGATAACTCTATCTATCTCATTCCTTTCATCCATATGCATATCATTTTCATGTTCAAGCAAGTATTGCTCTAAAGGATCAGTAGGATGCACAACAATAGAAGCTAGGGCAATAATTTCATCCTTACTAGGAAACTCTTTTTCATGAGGTTATCTACCAAACTTGGAGAAATTGAACTCATGTGACACACCTTCAAAGCCAACAGTGACAGTTTGCTTCTCACAGTCAATATGAGCATTGACAGTATTGAGGAAAGGTCTGCCAAATATGATGGGACAAAAGCTATCTTGTGTGGTAGCAAGAACGAGAAAATCAGCAGGATAATTCGTTTTACCACACAAGACTTCAACATCTCTAACAATTCCCAAAGGGCAGATAGTATCTCTATTGGCAAGCTGAATAGTGACATCAATAGGTTCCATCTCAATAGGTGCAATCTCATCTTTAATTTCATCATATAAAGGTTGAGGTATTGCACTAATACTAGCACCCACGTCACATAAACCATGATAACAATGATCTCCTATCTTAACAGAAAAACAGGCGTGCCAACAACATGCCTATGTTTGTCTCTAGCATGTGGTTTAGCAATTCTAGCAGCATCTTCACAGAAGCGAATATCATGGCCATCAACATTGTCGGACATGAGATCTTTGATAATAGCAATGCTAGGTTCAGATTTAATTTTCTCAGGGGGTGTAGGTGTTCTAATGTAGCCCGTACGTATCACAGTTGAAGCTTTAGAATGATCCTTTATCCTAACAGGGAAAGGTGGTTTCTCAATGTAAGCATTGGGAACAATAGGATCATTATAAGAAATGACTTTCTCTTCAACTGGATTGGGTTTAACTACATTGATTTCTAAGGGAGGATGATATTTAAACCACTTCTCTTTAGGGAGATCAATATGAGCAGCAAATAGTTCACACAATGAAGCTACTATCTCAGAGTCAAGTCCATATTTAGCGCTAAAATCACAAAAAGTATTTGTTTCAACAAAGGATTTAACGCAATTAAACTTGAAATTCATACCTGACTCCTTACCTTCATCAAACTCCCAATCTTCAGAGTTGCGTTTAATTCTTCCCAATAAATTCCATTTGAAGTCAATATCTCTCTTTATAAAAGAACCGGTACAAGAAGTGTCAAGCATGGTGCGATTATCATGAGAAAGCCGAGCATAGAAGTTCAGAATGATAATTTCTCTTGAGAGCTCATGGTTGGGGCATGAATATAACATTGATTTAAGCCTCCCCCAAGCTTGAGCTATACTTTCTCTATCACGAGGCCATAAATTATAAATATAATTCCGATCATGATGTACCAAATGCATAGGATAAAACCTTTGATCAAATTCCAATTTCAATCGGTTGTAGTTCCATGATCCAGTATCATCACATAGCCTGTACCATGTCAATGCTTTATCCCTCAAAGATAAGGGAAATACCTTTTTCTTGACCTCATCCTCGGGCAAACCTGCAAGCTTAAATAAACCACAAACTTCATCTACATAGATTAGATGCAAGTCGGGATGTGATGTTCCATCTCATGTAAAAGGATTAGCCAACAGTTTATCAAGCATACCCGAAGGAAATTCATAACAAATATTTTCAGTAGGTGCAGCAGGTTGAGGAGTAACTCCTTGTGCTTCTGTTCAAGGTTAAGATACCCCGAACAAGCTCCTCAAAGGATTAGTTTCCATAGTAACAAGTGACAATAAATTTCAGCACACTATATAAATGTTTCCTTACCAAATTCCACTTACCAAAGGCGCTTCACTCCCCGGAAACGGCACCAGAACAGAGTCTTCATGACCCACAAGTGTAGGGGATCTATCATAGTCCTTTTGATAAGTAAAAGTGTCGAACCCAACGAGGAGCAGAAGGATCTGACAAGTGGTTTTCAGCAAGGGATTCTGTGCAAGCACTGAAATTATCGGTAACAGATAGTTGTGTGATAAGATGATTCGTAGCAAGTAACAAGTAACAATAGTAACAACGGTGCAGAAAAGTGGCCCAATCCTTTTTGTAGCAAGGGACAAGCCTGGACAAACTCTTATAGGAGTTAAAGCGCTCCCGAGGACACATGTGAATTTATGTCAAGCTAGTTTTCATCATGTTCATATGATTCGCGTTCGCTACTTTGATAGTTTGATATGTGGGTGGACCGGTGCTTGGGTGCTGCCCTTACTTGGACAAACATCCCACTTATGATTAAACCCTCTCGCAAGCATCCGAAACTATGAAAGAAGAATTAAGACAAAGTCTAACCATAGCATTAAACTAGTGGATCCAAATCAGCCCCTTACGAAGCAACGCATAAACTAGGGTTTAAGCTTCTTTCACTCTATCAACCCATCATCTACTTACTACTTCCCAATGCCTTCCTCTAGGCCCAAATAATGGTGAAGTCTTATGTAGTCGACTTTCACATAACACCACTAGAGGAAAAACAACATACAACACATCAAAATATCAAACGAATACCAAATTCACATGATTAATTATAGCACGACTTATCCCATGTCCTCAGGAACAAAAGTGACTACTCACAAAGCATAATAATATTCATGACCAGAGAGGTATTGAATAGCATCAAGGATCTGAACATATAATCTTGCACCGAGTAATCCAACTAGCATCAACTACGAAGAGTAATTAACACTACTAGCAACCTTACAAGTACCAATCGGAGTCGCGAGACGGAGATTGGTTACAAGAGATGAACTAGGGTTTGGAGATGAGATGGTGCTGACGAAGATGTTGATGGCGATGAGTTTCCTCCGATGAGAGGAGTGTTGGTGATGACGATGGCGACGATTTCCCCCTCCGAGAGGGGAGTTTCCCCGGCAGGACGACCCTGCGGGAGCTCTAGATTGGTTCTGCTCAAGTTCTGCCTCGTGGCAGCGGCGATTACTCCCGAAAGCCTCCTCTTGATTTTTTTGGAACGAACCCCTCCTTATAGCAAAAGAGGGGGGCCAGAGGGCCAACATGGAGCCCAATAGCCCCCTAGGCGCGACTAGGGGCTAGGCCGCGCCTAACAGGCTTGTGGCCTCCTGGTGGCTCCCCTCTGGTACTTCTTCCGCCCATTATTTTTTATAAAATCGAAAATAATTCCTCGTTGATTTTCATGGCTTTTGGAGCTGCGCAGAATAGGTATCTCAAACTTGCTCCTTTTTCAGACCAGAATTCCAGTTTCCGGCATTCTCCCTCTTAAATCTTGCAAAATAAGAGATAAAAGGCATAAGTATTGTACCGTGAAGTGTAATAACAGCCCAAAAAGCGATAAATATCAACATAAAAGCATGATGCAAAATGGACGTATCAATCCCCAAGGTGATGCACTTGAACGAATGAACCCCTTCCTGAGTTGCTCATCCAGCCGCTTCTTCAGCTCTGCTAGCTCTTCAGATCCCATCCAGTAAGGCTTCTTATAGATAGGCCTTGACCCGGGCATGAGCTCAATGATGAACTCGATGTCTCGGTGAGGAGGCATCCCTGGAAGGTCATCAGGAAAGACGTCTGGGTATTCACAGACTATCGGCACTCGATCCAGCTCTTCTCCCGATAGGCAATTTACCTGCGGGACTTGAGTGGACGTCGACTCATGGACATACTTGACTTTGACCCCTTGGTCGCTTGTCATGGTAATAGCCCTGTTGGCACAGTCTAAGATGCTCTGGTGCTTGACCAACCAATCCATCCCAAGGATCACTTCTAAGCCTTGCGACTTAATGATGATGAGATCTGCTGAGAAGCTTTTCCCATTAATATTGATCCCGACTCCTCTACATCCTAGGTTGGTCCTTAGCACTGCCCCCAGGGCATGTACTGCCATTTCCCCGTTAAGTAGGGTAGGCTTCAAACCACATTTTTCCGCAAACTTCTGAGTAACAAAAGTATGCGAAGCACCACAATCAAACAATATTGTTGCTGGGGTGGAGTTAACGAGGAACGTACTCAGAATGCAGTCCAGGTCCCCCCGTGCTTCTTCTTCGGAGATGTGATTAATACGTCCCCTGCTGTGGTATTTCTGATTGCAGGGAGCTTGATTCCTTCCTGGCGCTCCTTGACCTTGTCCCTGATTTGGCGCATTGGGGCGCGGGGCATCGGGCTTCTTGTTGGGGCACTGCCTGGAATAGTGGCCAACTTGTCCACATCCAAAATAGGTAACCTGTCCCAAGATGTTGGTCTTGACTCCACTGTTATTCGGCGGGTTGATTGGTGGCTTGGTGTTGACCTGCTGCTGGGGTTGGTAGTTCTGGTGGAACGTTGGTGCCTTGTACTGCTGTTGCTAATAACTGGGTCTTGCTGAGGCTGACTGCCATGGGCATGGTTTTGGGTTACTGGTTCCTCCACTACCCATCAGCTTGCGCTTATGGGTTTCATCCATTGCACGATGCTTATCCTCCAACATGAGGGCCTTGTTAACCAGATCGCAGAAGGTACGACATTCACAAACAACCAGTTGATACTGGAGTGATTGTTGCAGTCCTTCCATAAAGCGTTCCACCTTTGCGGCCTCAGTGTTGACGTCCTATGGTGCATATCTTGACACGAGGTTAAACTTTTGCAGATACTCCTTGACGGTTCCCCTGCCTTGCCTTAAAGCTCGGAATTCCTGCTTCTTAATGGTCATCATTCCAGGAGGAATGTGAGCGGCACGGAATCCTTCCTTGAATACTGCCCAAGTGATAGCTTGCCCTTCTCACATGATCTGGAACCCGTCCCGCCAAGCTCTGGCCGTGCCTCCGAGACAGTGAGAAGCATAAAGTGTTGGGTAACGTAGCATAAATTCAAAATTTTCCTACTCCATATTCAGATCTTCCTATGGAGAGACCAGCAACGAGAGAGGGGTGAGTGCATCTTCATACCTTTGAATATCGCTAAGCGGAAGCGTTGCTAGAACGTGGTTGATGGAGTCGTACTCGCGGCGATTCAAATCGCGGTGTGATTCCGATCTAGTGCCGAACCACGACACCTCCGCGTTCAACACCCGTGCAGCCCGGTGACGTCTCCCACACCTTGATCCAGCAAGGAGGAGGGAGAGGTTGGGGATGATCTCCGGAGCACGATGGCGTGATGTCGATGGAGAGACGAGGTCTCCCGGCAGGGCTTCGCCAGGCACCGTGGGAGAGGAGGAAGAAGAAGAGCATGGCTGCGCCGAGAGAGAGATGGAAAACCGTATCTCCAAAGGCCAAAACCCCCACTATATATAGGGGGATGGGAGGGGTGGCGCCCCCTTTAGGGTTTCCCCTTGAGGGGGGGGGGCAGCCCTAGATGGGAGAGGGGGGGGGGGGGGCGACCAAGGAGGAGAGGGGGTGGCGCACCCCTAGGTGGGCCTTAGGCCCACCAGTGCCTAGGGTTTCCCCTCCCTCCCTCTCTAGTGCGCCTGGGCTGAGTGTGTGTGTGGGGGGGGGGGGAGGGGGGGTGCACCACCCACCCAGGGGATGGTTCCCTCCCGCACTTGGCCCATGTAGCCTTCCGGGGCTTGTGGCCCCTCCCGGTGGGCCTCCGGAACCCTTCCGGTGGTGCCCGAAACATTTCCGGCATCCAAACCCATCCATCCTATATATCTATCTTTACCTCTGGACCATTCCGGAGCTCCTCGTGACGTCCGAGATCTCACCCAGGACTCCGAACATCCTTCGATAACCTCGTATACCAATTCCCTATAACCCTAGCATCATCGAACCTTAAGTGTGTAGACCCTACGGGTTCGGGAATCATGCATACATGACCGAGACACTCTCCGACCAATAATCATTAGCGGGATCTGGATACCCATGGTGGCTCCCACATGTTCCATGATGATCTCCTCGGATGAACCACGATGTCAAGGATTCAATCAATCCCGTATACAATTCCCTTTGCCTGTCGGTATAGAACTTGCCCGAGATTCGATCGTCGGTATACCTATACCTTGTTCAATCTCGTTACCGGTAAGTCGCTTTACTCGTTCCGTAGCACATCATCCCATTACTAACTCCTTAGTCACACTGAGCTCATTATGATGATGTTCTACCGAGTGGGCCCAGAGATACCTCTCTGTCACACGGAGTGATAAATCCCGATCTCGATTCGTACCAACCCAACAGACACTTTCAGAGATACTCGTAGTGCACCTTTATAGTCACCCAGTTACGTTGTGACGTTTGATACACCCAAAGCTCTCCTACGGTATCCGGGAGTTGCACAATCTCACGGTCGAAGGAAAAGACACTTGACATTAGAAAAGCTTTAGCATAGGAACAATACGATCTAGTGCTATGCTTAGGAATGGGTCTTGTCCATCACATCATTCTCCCAATGATCTAGTTACATTGTGATGTATCGAACACCCATAGCATTGTGGTGTTGAATATGTTTTGCTCGAGGAAGAGGTTTGGTCAACGGGTCTACAATATTCAGATCCGTGTGCACTTTACAAATATCTATTAGTCCACTCTGGACATGGTCCTGGATGGAGTTGTAGCGGCAGTTGATGTGCTTGGTCTTCCGGTGAAACCTGAGCTCCTTGGCTATGGCAATGGCCCCAGTGTTATCACATAAGAGTGTCATTAGACCTGACGCGCTTGGGACCACTCCAAGGTCGGTGATGATATCCTTCATCCAAATCCCTTCATGAGCCGCTTCTGAAGCAGCTATGTACTCCGCTTCACATGTAGATGCTGCCACGACTTCTTGCTTGCTGCTACACCAGCCCACTGCACCGCCATTCAAAACATACATGTATCCGGTCTGTGACTTAGAGTCATCTGGATCAGTGTCGAAGCTAGCATCGACGTAACCCTTTACGACAACTAATACGTCTCGAACGTATCTATAATTTTTGATGGTTTCATGCTATTATCTTGTCAAACTTTGGATGTTTTGCATGCCTTTTATTTATTTTTTGGGACTAACTTATTAATTCAGTGCCAAGTGCGAGTTCCTATTTTTTCCATGTTTTTGACCCCTTTCAGAGGAGATTTTGAAACGGAGTCCAAACGGAAGAAAATCCCCGAAAAGTTTTTTTCTAGAAGGGAAGAAGATCGAGGGACTTGGGAGCCAAGCTAGAAGAGCCGCAGGGGCCCCACAAGCCCCCACCCTGCGGCCAGGGGGGCGCCATGCAGGCTTGTGGACCCCTTGGAGGTCCCCTGACCTAGATCTTGTGCCTATAAATTCCCAAATATTCCCCAAAAAATCAGGGGAGCATCGTAATCACTTTTCCGCCACCGCAAGCTTCTGTCTCCGCAAGATCCCATCTGGGGCGCGTCCTGGTGCTCTGCTGGAGGGGAGATTCGGACACGGAGGGCTTCTTCATCAACACCATGACCTCTCCGATGATGCGTGAGTAGTTCACCATAGACCTACGGGTCCATAGCTAGTAACTAGATGGCTTCTTCTCTCTCTTACATCTTCAGTACAAAGTTCTCCATGATCTTCATGGAGATCTATCCGATGTAATCTTCTTTTGCGATGTGTTTGTCGAGATCCGATGAATTGTGGATTTATGATCAGATTATCTATGAATCTTATTTGAGTTTCTTCTGATATCTCTTATGCATGATTTCATATCCTTGTAATTGTCTTCGAGTTGTGGGTTTTGTTTGGCCAACTAGATCTATGATTCTTGCCATGGGAGAAGTGCTTGGTTTTGGGTTCATACCGTGCGGTGACCTAACCCAGTGACAGAAGGGGTAGCGAGGCACGCATCATGTTGTTGCCATCAAGGGTAAAAAGATGGGATTTTCATCATTGGTTCGATATTATCCCTCTACATCATGTCATCTTGCTTAAAGCGTTACTCTGTTCTTCATGAACTCAATACACTAGATGCATGCTGGATAGCGGTCGATGTGTGGAGTAATAGTAGTAGATGCAGAAAGTATCGGTCTACTTGTCTCGGACGTGATGCCTATATGCTAGCTCATTGCCTTAGATATCGTCATGACTTTGCGCGGTTCTATCAATTGCTCGACAGTAATTTGTTCACCCACCATAATACTTGCTATTTTGAGAGAAGCCTCTAGTGAACACTATGGCCCCCAGGGTCTACTCCACACCATATTTTCAGCCTTACACTTTTTACTTCGTTGCACTTTTCGCCTTCAGATCTCACTTTGCAAACAATCTTGAAGGGATTGACAACCCCTTTGAAGCGTTGGGTGCAAGCTTGTTTGTGTTTGTGTAGGTACCCTGGACTTGACGAGACCCTCCTTCTAGATTGATACCTTGGTTCTCAAACTGAGGGAAATACTTACTGCTCCTGTGCTGCATCACCCTTTCCTCTTCAAGGGAAAAACCAACGCAAGCCCAATCTCCGTCAACGTGTCAATTTCTGGCGCTGTTGTTTGAGAAGTAGCAGAAGGATTTCTGGCGCCGTTGCCGGCGAGGAAGATCAAGTAATGAACTCATCCAAGTAAGTGTCGCAGACTCATCTCTTGCATTTACTTTGTTTGCCAGTTGCTTCTCGTTTTCCTCTCCCCCACTTCACCAATTTTCCTTTTTCGGTTGCCTTTTCGTTTGCTTCTTCGTTCGCCCTTTTCTCTCGCTTGCTTTCTGCTTGTCTGTGTGGGATAGTCTATCCTGATGGCTAGATCCACCACTTCGAACGATACTCCCGAGAGCAAAGTTCTCTATTTCAAACAAATTGAGGGAGAAAACTTAAAGGATGCTTGGTACAGGATTTGCAATGCTCATAGTAGATCTACTCATAAGCAATCCACTACCGTCTTGCTTCGCAGTTTTATGTGGGTATTTCTCCTTGGAATAGGTATATTCTTGACACCATTGTAGGTGGAAATTTCTTGGGTAGCCATACCGTTGATTCTTACGGAGCTGTGATAAATTTGGTAGGATCACCCCCACTCATGGTTAATGGAACTACCTTAACTCTCGAACATGTGATGCGTAGGCTGGACGCTATTGAAAATAAAGTTGCTATGATTGAACTTATTGAGAATTTGGATAAAAAGATCCAAAATCAAATTACTCAGTATGGATCCAAGGTGGGAATGGTTTTGAAATTTTTAAAGGAGAAGGAACCCACAGTTAATGAAAAGCTAGGTCATGATTCCGCTAGGATTGGCAAACTAGAGGATGTTATAACCAACTTGGGTTCCACTTTTGCCGTTGTGCAGAATACTTCAAATCTTGCCCACAATAAAATCACCAAATCTATCTTTGTTCCTAAAAGTAGTGGTGAATCATCTAGTAACAAAGATGAAAACCTCAAGATGATAAGTGATCACGCTACTTATGGTTTGAGCACCAAAGACGATGATACGTGATTCTATCGCTACTATGCCTAGCTAAGGGCGCTAAACAATAGCGCTTGTTGGGAGGCAACCCAGTGAATTTATCTTTTTTCTTTCTGTTTTGTTGCGTCCACACTTTCATAATTCTGTTGTGATTGTGTTTTTTGTGTTTCTTTTTGTGTTTGAGCCAAGCAAAACCTTTATGATTAGTCTTGGTAATGGTTGTTTGATCCTGCTGGAAAAAGACAGAAACTTCTCGCTAACGAGATGATTTTTCGTTTTTATTCAGAAAGAGATTTTGAGTGGATTCTTTTTGCTGCTGATTGATATGCTTTCCCCCAGATCATCGTAATTGTTCAGATTTTTTGAGGTACCAGAAGTATACGAAGTATACATATTGCTACAGACTGGTCTGTTTTTGACAGATTCTGTTTTTGTTGAGTTGGTTGCTTGTTTTGATGAAACTGTGGTTAGTATCGGGGGGTACTAGCCATGGAAAAGTGAGAATACAGTAGACCATCATCAATATAGATGGAATTCAAGTTTGCTACAGTACCAAAAGAAGTGGTAGTTTGTTTTCTTGTACTAATGTTATCACAAGTTTCTGTTTAAGTTTTGTGTTGTGAACTTTTCAAGTTTTGGGTGATGTTCTCATGGACAAAGAGATAAGGAGTGGAAAGAGCTCAATCTTGGGGATGCCCAAGGCCCCCGAAGCCAAATTCAAGGACACCAAAAAAGCCTAAGCTTGGGGATGCCCCGGGAAGGCATCCCCTCTTTCGTCTTCAATCCATCGGTAACATTACTTGGAGCTATATTTTTATTCACCACATGATATTTGTTTTTCTTGGAGCATCTTGTATCTTAGGAGGCTTTTATTTTTGTTGTGTCACAATCATCCATGCTGCACACTTTTTTGAGAGAGAGAGAGAGACATGCACTCATCGTGATTTTGCTAGAATGCTCATAGTGCTTCACTTATATCTTTTGAGCTAGATACTTTTGCTCTAGTGCTTCACTTATATATTTTTAGCTAGATACTTTTGCTCTTCTGCTTCACTTATATCTTTAGAGCACAGCGGTGCATGATTTGGTAGTTGTCTTATGCTATGAAAGTAGTCCCATGTGCTAGGTACCCAAAGAGGATGCAAAAACCTCCATCTTCATGTGCATTGAGTGGAAAGAAAAGTTTCGATTCCTCTCAATTAGTTTTGAGACATGGATTCGGTAATATTAAAAGCTATGTTAGTAGGGTGTTGTGAATCTAGAAATACTTGTGTTGAAGTTAGTGATTCCCGTAGCATGCACGTATGGTGAACCGCTATGTTAGGAAGTCGGAGCATAGTTGATCTATTGATTCTCATCCTTTGTGTTGAGGTTGGGATCACGCGATGGTTAACACCTACCAACCCTTCCCCTCGGAGTATGTGTTTAGCACTTTGTTTAGATTACTAATAAAAACTTTTGCAACAAGTATGTGAGTTCTTTATGACTAATTTTGAGTCCATGGTATAGATGCACTTTCACCTTCCACCATTGCTAGCCTCTCTAGTGCCGCGCAATTCTCGCCGGTGCACAAACCCACCAAATTCCTTCCTCAAAACAGCCACCATACGTACCTACTATGGCATTTTCATAGCCATTCCGAGATATATTGCCATGCAACGCCCACCGTTCCATCTCATGACTTGTGTCGTTACTCTCATATTGCCATTGCATGATCATACTAGATCGTTGCATCCAGGTACACTGCCGGAGGCATTTCCTATGGAGTCATCATCATTGTGATCTTTGAGCTTTGAGTAACTAAAAAGTGTGATGATCATCATTATTAGAGCATTTTCCCATGTGAGGAAATAAAAAAAATAAAAAAAAGAGGCCAAAGAGCCCAAAAACAAAAAAAAGAGAAAAGAAAAAAGAGACCTAAGAGCCCAAATAAAAAAAAGAAATGAGAGAAAAAGAGAGAAGGAACAATGCTACTATCTTTTTCCACACTTGTGCTTCATGTTAGCACCATGTTCTTCATGATTGAGAGCTTCTTGCTTTGTCACTACCATATGCTAGTGGGAATCTTCGTTTTATAACTTGGCTTGTATATTCCAATGATGGGCTTCCTCAAAATTGCCCTAGGTCTTCGTGAGCAAGCAAGTTGGATGCACACCCACTAGTTTTGCTCTTGAGCTTTCACATACTTATAGCTTTAGTGCATCTCTAGTATGGCAATCCCTACTCATTCACATTGATATCTATTAATGGGCATCTCCATAGCCTATTGATATGCCGAGTCAGTGTGACCATCTCCTCCTTTTTGTCTCACAACCACCACCACACTCTATTCCACCTATAATGCTATATCCATGGCTCGCGCTCATGTATTGCATGATAGTTATAAAAAGTTTGAGGAAGTAAGAGTGCGAAAACAATTACTTGGCTCATTCCGGGGTTGTGCATGATTTACATTAGTTGTGTGAGGATGATGGAGCATAGCCAGACTATATGATTTTGTAGGGATAACTTTCTTTGGCCTTGTTATTTCGAAAGTTCGTGATTACTTTGCTAGTTTGCTTGAAGTATTACTGTTTTCATGTCAATAGCAAACTATTGTTTTGAATCTTACGGATCTGAACATTCATGCCACGTGAAAGAAGTTGCAAAGGACAACTATGCTAGGTAGCATTCCACATCAAAAATTCATTCTTTATCACTTCCCTCCTCGAGGACGAGCAGGAGTTAAGCTTGGGGATGCTTGATACGTCTCCAACGTATCTATAATTTTTGATGGTTTCATGCTATTATCTTGTCAAACTTTTGATGTTTTGCATGCCTTTTATTTATTTTCTGGGACTAACTTATTAATTCAGTGCCAAGTGCCAGTTCCTATTTTTCCATATTTTTGACCCCTTTCAGAGGAGATTTTGAAACGGAGTCCAAACGGAAGAAAATCCCCGAAAATATTTTTTCTGGAACGGAAGAAGATCACGGGACTTGGGAGCCAAGCCAGAAGAGCCCCAGGGGCCCCACAAGCCCCCCACCCCGCGGCCAGGGGGGCCGCGCCATGCAGGCTTGTGGGCCCCCTGGATGTCCCCTGACCTAGATCTTGCGCCTATATATTACAAAATATTCCCAAAAAATCAGGGGAGCATCGTAATCACTTTTCCGCCGCCACAAGCTTCTGTCTCCACAAGATCCCATCCGGGGCACGTCCTGGTGCCCTGCCGGAGGGGAGATTCGGACACGGAGGGCTTCTTCATCAACACCATGACCTCTCCGATGATGCGTGAGTAGTTCACCATAGACCTACGGGTCCATAGCTAGTAACTAGATGGCTTCTTCTCTCTCTTGGATCTTCGATACAAAGTTCTCCATGATCTTCATGGAGATCTATCCGATGTAATCTTCTTTTGCGGTGTGTTTGTCGAGATCCGATGAATTGTGGATTTATGATCAAATTATCTATGAATCTTATTTGAGTTTCTTCTGATCTCTCTTATGCAGGATTTCACATCCTTGTAATTGTCTTCGAGTTATGGGTTTTGTTTGGCCAACTAGATCTATGATTCTTGCCATGGGACAAGTGCTTGGTTTTGGGTTCATACCGTGCGGTGACCTCACCCAATGACAGAAGGGGTAGCGAGGCACGCATCATGTTGTTGCCATCAAGGGTAAAAAGATGGGGTTTTCATCATTGGTTTGAGATTATACCTCTACATCATGTCATCTTGCTTAAAGCGTTACTCTGTTCTTCATGAACTCAATACACTAGATGCATGCTGGATAGCAGTCGATGTGTGGAGTAATTGTAGTAGATGCAGAAAGTATCGGTCTACTTATCTCGGACGTGATGCCTATATGCTAGATCATTGCCTTAGATATCGTCATGACTTTGCGCGGTTCTATCAATTGCTCGACAGTAATTTGTTCACCCACCGTAATACTTGCTATTTTGAGAGAAGCCTCTAGTGAACACTATGGCCCCCAGGGTCTACTCCACACCATATTTTCAGCCTTACACTTTTTACTTCGTTACACTTTCCACCTTCAGATCTCACTTTGCAAACAATCTTGAAGGGATTGACTACCCCTTTGAAGCGTTGGGTGCAAGCTTGTTTGTGTTTGCGCAGGTACTCTGGACTTGACGAGACCCTCCTTCTGGATCGATACCTTGGTTCTGAAACTGAGGGAAATACTTACTGCTCCTGTGCTGCATCACCCTTTCCTCTTCAAGGGAAAAACCAACACAAGCCCAATCTCCTTCAACGTGTCAATTTCTGGCACTGTTGTTTGAGAAGTAGCAACGAGCTCTTCGTCACCTCCATAAACGAGAAACATCTCCTCAGTCCTCTTCTGGTACTTAAGGATATTCTTGACCGCTGTCCAGTGTTCCATACCGGGATCACTTTGGTACCTCCCTACAAAACTTATGGCAAGGTTTATATTAGGTCTGGTACACAACATGGCATACATTAGAGAGCCTACGGCTGAAGCGTAGGTGACAGTACTCATCTTCTCTCTATCTGCTGTCGTGGTCGGTGACTGAGTCTTACTCAATCTCATACCTTGCAAAACTGGCAAGAACCCCTTCTTTGAGTTTTCCATATTGAACTTCTTCAATATCTTGTCAAGGTATGTACTTTGCGAAATACCTATGAGGCGTCTCGATCTATCTTTATAGATCTTGATGCCTAATATGTATGCAGCTTCTCCAAGGCCCTTCATTGAAAAACTCTTTTTCAAATAGGCCTTTATGCTCTCCAACAACTCTATATTATTCCCCATCAATAATATGTCATCCATATATAGTATGAGGAAAGCTACAGAGCTCCCACTCACTTTCTTGTACAGACAAGCTTCTGCATAAACCTGTATGAACCCAAACGCTTTAATCACCTCATTAAAGCGAATGTTCCAGCTCCGAGATGCTTGCACCAGCCCATAGATGGAGCGCTGGAGGTTGCATACATTGTTATCACTCTTAGGGTCGACAAAACCTTCTGGTTACATCATATACAACTCTTCCTTAAGATACCCGTTAAGGAACGCTGTTTTGACGTCCATTTGTCAAATTTCATAATCAAGAAAAGCGGCAATTGCTAACATGATTCAGAATGACTTCAACTTCGCTACGGGAGAGAAAGTCTCATTGTAGTCAACTCCTTGAATTTGTTGAAAACCCTTTGCGACAAGTCGAGCTTTGTAAACGGTCACATTACCGTTTGCATCAGTCTTCTTCTTAAAGATCCATTTATTTTCTGTGGCTTGCCGATCATCGGGCAAGTCCACCAAAGCCCATACTTTGTTCTCATACATGGATCCTATCTCGGATTTCATAGCCTCAAGCCATTTGTTGGAATCCGGGCCCGCCATTGCTTCTTCATAGTTCGAAGGTTCACCGTTGTCTAACAACATGATTTCCATCACATGGTTGCCGTAGCACTCTGGTGCGGATCGTACCCTTGTGGACCTTTGTGGTTCAGTAGTAACTTGATCCAAAGCTTCATGATCATCATCATTAACTTCCTCTTCAGTTGGCGTAGGCGCCACAGGAACAATTTCCCATGCTGCGCTGCTCTCCGGTTCGAGAGGGGGTGTAATTACCTCATCAAGTTCTACTTTCCTCCCACTTACTTCTTTCTAGAGAAACTCATTCTCTAGAAAGGATCTGTTCTTGGCAACAAAGGTTTTACCTTCGGATCTAAGATAGAAGGTATACCCAATAGTTTCCTTAGGGTATCCTATGAATACGCATTTCTCTGCTTTGGGTTCGAGCTTTTCTGGTCGAAGTTTCTTCACGTAAGCATCGCAGGCCCAAACTTTAAGAAACGACAACTTAGGTTTCTTTCTAAACCATAGTTCATACGGTGTCATCTCAACGGATTTAGACGGTGCCATATTTAAAGTGAATGCTGTAGTTTCTAATGCATATCCCCAAAATGATAGCGGTAAGTCGGTAAGAGACATCATAGATCGTACCATATCTAATAAAGTGCGATTACGACGTTCAGACACTCTGTTGCGTTGCGGTGTGCCAGGCGGCGTCAGTTGTGAAACAATTCCACACTTCCTTAGGTGTGTGCCAAACTCGTGACTCAAATATTCTCCTCCACGATCAGATCTTAGACACTTAATTTTTCTATCACGTTGATTCTCAACCTCACTCTGAAATTCCTTGAACTTTTCAAACGTCTCAGATTTGTGATTCATCAAGTAGATATACCCATACCTACTCAAATCATCGGTGAGAGTGAGAACATAGCGGTATCCACCGCGAGCTTCAACGTTCATTGGACCACACACATCAGTATGTATTATTTCCAATAAGTCGGTCTCTCTCTCCATTATTCCTGAGAATGGAGTCTTAGTCATTTTGCCCATGACGCACGGTTCACATGTGTCAAATGATTCAAAGTCAAGAGACTCCAATAGTCCATCAGTATAGAGCTTCTTCATGAGCTTAACACCGATATGACCAAGGCGGCAGTGCCACAAGTATGTGGGACTATCATTATCAACTTTACGTGTTTTGGTACTCACAGTATGAATATGTGTAACATCACGATCAAGATTCATCAAGAATAAACCATTCACCAGCGGAGCATGACCATAAAACATATCACTCATATAAATAGAACAACCTTTATTCTCTGACTTAAATGAGTAGCCATCTCGCATTAAGCAAGACCCTGATACAATATTCATACTCAAAGCTGGTACTAAATAACAATTATTAAGGTTCGAAACCAATCTCGATGGTAGATGTAGAGGAAGCGTGTCGACGGTGATCACATCGACCTTGGAGCCATTCCCGACGCGCATCGTCACCTCGTCCTTGGCCAGTCTCCGCTTATTCCGTAGTTCTTGCTTTGAGTTGCAAATGTGAGCAACAACACCGGTATCAAATACCCAGGAGCTACTATGAGCGCTGGCAAGGTACACATCAATAACATGTATATCATATATACCTTTAACGTTGCCGGCCTTCTTGTCCGCTAAGTACTTGGGGGCAGTTCTGCTTCCAGTGACCCTTTCCCTTCCAATAGAAGCACTCAGTCTCAGGCTTGGGTCCATTCTTTTTCTTATTCTCGGTATCTGGCTTATCAGGCGTAGCAACGGCTTTGCCGACTTTCTTGAAGTTCTTCTTACCCTTGCCCTTCTTAAATCTGGTGGTCTTATTGACCATCAACACTTGATGCTCTTTCTTGATTTCCGCTTCTGCAGATTTCAGCACCGAGTATAACTCGGGAATGGTCTTTTCCATCCCTTGCATGTTGTAGTTCAGCACAAAACCCTTGTAGTTTTGTGGGAGAGACTGGAGGATTCTGTCAATTACATCGCCATTCAGAAGTTCGACTCCAAGTGAAGTCAGACGACCGTGTAACCCAGACATTCTGAGTATATGCTCACCAACAGAACTATTCTCCTCCATCTTACAGCTAAAGAACTTGTCGGAGACTTCATATCTCTCGACACAGGCATGAGCTTGAAAAACTAGTTTCAGCTCCTCGAACATCTCATATGCTCCGTGTTGCTCAAAATGCCTTTGGAGCCCCGTTTCCAAACTGTATAACATCCCACATCTAACCAGCAAGTAGTCATCACTCAGCGTCTGCCAGATGTTCTGAATGTCGTGGGCCGGTGCGGTAGTAGGAGGGTCACCTAGCGGTGCATTAAGGACATAAGCCTTTTTAGCTGCTTCGAGGATGAGCTTCAAGTTGTGGACCCAGTCCGCATAGTTGCTACCATCATCTTTCAGCTTGTTTTTCTCTAGGAATGCGTTGAAATTGAGGTTGACACGTGCGTTGGCCATTGGATCTACAATATTTGTAAAGACAACTTTTAGACTAAGTTCATGTCAATTAAGTTCATTTAATCAAATTAAGTATGAACTCCCACTTAAATCGACATCCCTCTAGTCATCTAAGTGATACATGATCCATGTTGACTAGCCCGTGTCCGATCATCACGTGAGACGGATTATTCGTCATGGTGAGCAACTTCATGCTGATTGTATTCAACCATACGACTCATGTTCGACCTTTCAGTCTCTTGTATTCGAGGTCATGTCTGTACATGCTAAGCTCATCGAGTCAACCTAAGTGTTTCGCGTGTGTAATTTTGGCTTACACCCGTTGTATGCGAACGTTAGAATCTATCACACCCGATCATCACGTGGTGCTTCGAGACAACGATCCTTCGCAACGGTGCACACTTAGGGGAATACGTTCTCGAAATTTTATGAGGGATCATCTTACTATTCTACCGTCGTTCTAAGCAATCAGATGAAAAACATGATAAACACCACATGCAATCATATAGTGACATGATATGGCCATTATCATCTTTGCTCCTTCGATCTCCATCTTCAGGCATCGAATGATCATCATTGTCACCGGCGTGACACCATGATCTCCATCATCATGATCTCCATCATCGTGTCTCCGTAAAAGTAGTAAACACATGGCGTTGCATCTCATACAATAAATTAAGACAACTCCTATGGCTCCTTCCGGTTGTCATACTCATCGACATGCAAGTCGTGAATCCTATTACAATAACCTGATCGTCTCATACATCACACATGTAACATCACAACTTTGGCCATATCACATCACGTGTCAAACCCTGCAAAAACAAGTTAGACGTCCTCTAATTGTTGTTGCAAGTTTTACATGGTTGATTTGGGTTTCTAGAGAGAACGCCTTCTTACCTACGTGACAACCACAACGATGATATGCCAAAGCTATTTACCCTTCATAAGGATCCTTTTCATCAAATCCAATCCGACTAGAGTGGGAGAGACAGACACCCGCTAGCCACCTTTATGCACGGTGTGCATGTTGGCCGGTGGAACCTGTCTCACGTAAGCGTACGTGTAAGGTCGGTCTGGGCCGATTCATCCCACAATACCGCCGGAAAAGAATAAGACTAGTAGCGGCAAGCAGTTGACAAATCAGCGCCCACAACCTTTTGTGTTCTACTCGTGCATAGAATCTACGCATAGAAAACCTGGCTCTGATACCACTGTTGGGTAACGTAGCATAAATTCAAAATTTTCCTACGCCATATTCAGATCTTCCTATGGAGAGACTGATACGTCCATTTTTCATCATGCTTTTATGTTGATATTTATCACTTCTTGGGCTGTTATTTCACTTCATGGTACAATTCTTATGCCTTTTCTCTCTTAGTAGCAAAAGAGCCCGTGCGTTGTAACAGGAGAGAAAATAACACGTACTCTTAACACAATAACCACGACTCAAGACCTTAATAGGTCTATGTCTTTTAGTTCCAAATGACATCACATTTTAAGGTCCCTCTCTCTCTTTCTCTCTCTCTGAGAGAAAATTTAGTACATTCAGTATGGTTAGTTACAGAGGGAGTATACGCCAACTCGATGCATATTTAATTAACAAATCAAGAAATCAAAGCATGAAAGAATATTGCGTACATGTATTCCAAACAATTTAAATTTATGTCATGTGAACTTATATTATTAATGAACATATAATAAGTAAGCATGGATATGATCTTACTTGATGTTTCAAGTTGCATGGTCTCTCTCCTCCTAGGTGATGCCCACAAATATTTGCATGACGAAAAAATAGCAAAGTATGTTTTATTAATTTTTGATAGCATATGCATAAGAGCATTATTTTTGTCTTGCTGATTTAAGTGTATGCATTTGTAATCAAAGTAAAGCCTTAATTTGGTTGCAAACATATTAGACAGCTCCATCGAAAACAATAAATTTGTAAGTACATGCATGCCAAATCTTCAAGATTGCATATCAATATCGATGTACTTAAATTTTTTATCAGAAAAACAGTTTAAAACAATATGAAAAATCAAAGCTAATCCATTGGTTTACGTAAAGTTTGTATAAGCATCATTGTTCAGTTTTTTATACATTAGAAACACTCTTTTTGCGGGTGACATTAGAAATATTTTATATATACACGTTTAATATTTTCAGTTTCATGGTTAACATTTTCAAAACATATTTAGTTTGATGTCTACTTTTTTTATACACAGTCTACATATTTTGTATGCATCATGATCATTTTTTATATACATGTGTGACATTATCCAAATACACGATTAACATTTTTGAAAAGTTATATTCTTTATGTCTACTTTGTTCCACACACATTGTATATATTTGTATATGTTTTTCCTATACATCAAAAACATTTTTCTATGCACATTTAAAGTTTTTTAAATACATGATCAATATTTTTAAAATAAAAGAAAAATATATTATTTATGATCCCTACACACCGTACATTATTTGTATATATGGAAACTTTTTTGTCGATAAGCTTGACATTTCTTAAATCCATGATTAATATTTGTGCAAAGTTTATGCCAAAAAAGAAAAAAACATAGAAGAACCGAAAAAGAAGGAAAAAAGAAACAAAAAGAGAGAAAAGGGGGAGAAAAAGTGCTTGAACCAGGGATCGAACCTAGCTCTCCTAGATGCAAGCGAGTTGCACCAGCCACTACGCCTCACACATGGTAATGACAAATTACGGTTTCACGCTTTAAGAAGGATAGCGTACAACGATTTTGACAGGGAAAAAATATGAACCGTTTTTTGACTTATGGGTGGCATAGTGGGTAATTTAAGCCAACTTCGAGGGCAATTTAAATGACGTATCACAGAAGCAATAGGTGCTTTATTAATAGGTAAAGATTTTGCAAGGCTTACATGAAGAAGGAGAATGCCGACAGCTGGAATTCTGGCCTGAATTTGGAGCAAGTTTGAGATACCTATTCTGCGCAACTCCAAACGCTGTAAAAATCAACGAGGATTTTTTTCCGGATTTATAAAAAACACTGGACCGAAGAAGCGCCAGAGGGGCGCCAGCAGGTGGCCACAAGCCTGCTAGGCGCGGCCACCCCCCTAGCCGCGCCTAGGGGCTTGTGGGCAGCCTGCTGGCCCACTGGCCCCCCTCTTCTGCTATATGAAGGGTTTCGTCCGGAAAAAATAATCAAAGAGGAGCTTTTTTGTGGATTCGCCGCCACCACGAGGCGGAACTTGAGCAGAACCAATCTAGAGCTCCGGCAGGACGATCCTGCCGGGAAAACTTCCCTCGAGGAGGGGGAAATCGTCGCCATCGTCATCACCAACACTCCTCTCATCGGAGGGGACTCGTCACCATCAACATCTTCATCAGCACCATCTCATCTCCAAACCCTAGTTCATCACTTGTAACCAATCTCCGTCTCGCGACTCCGATTGGTACTTGTAAGGTTGCTAGTAGTGTTAATTACTCTTTGTAGTTGATGCTAGTTGGATTATTTGGTGGAAGACTTTATGTTCAGATCCTTGATGCTACTCATTACCTCTCTGGTCATGAATATGATTATGCTTTGTGAGTAGTTACTTTTGTTCGTGAGGACATGGGATAAGTCATGCTAATAGTAGTCATGTGAATTTGGTATTCGTTCGATATTTTGATGTGTTGTATGTTGTTTTTTCTCTAGTGGTGTTATGTGAACGTCGACTAATAACACTTCACCATTATTTGGGCCTAGAGGAAGGCATTGGGAAGTAGTAAGTAAATGATGGGTTGCTAGAGTGACAGAAGCTTAAATCCTAGTTTATGCGTTGCTTCGTAAGGGGCTGATTTGGATCCACTAGTTTAATGCTATGGTTAGACTTTGTCTTAATTCTTCTTTCGTAGTTGCGGATGCTTGCGAGAGCGGTTAATCATAAGTGGGATGCTTGCCCAAGTAAGGGCAGTACCCAAGCGCCAGTCCATCCACATATCAAACTATCAAAGTAACGAACGCGAATCATAAGAACATGACGAAAACTAGCATGAGAGAAATTCCCGTGTGTCCTCGGGAGCGTTTTTCGTCCTATAAGACTTTGTCCAAGCTTGTCCCTTGATACAAAAGGTATTGAGCCACTTTGCTACACCGTTGCTACTTTTGTTACTTGTTGCTTGCTACAAATCATCTCACCACACAATCACTTGTTACCGATAATTTTAGTGCTTGTAGATATTACCTTGATGAAAACCACTTGTCAGATCCTTCTGCTCCTCGTTGGGTTCGACACTCTTACTTATCGAAAGGACTACGATTGATCCCATATACTTGTGGATCAGCACAACTCTTTTCTGGCGCCGTTGTCGGGGAGTGATGCGCCTTTGGTAAGTGGAACTTGGTAAGGAAACATTTATATAGTGTGCTGAAATTTATTGTCACTCGTCACTATGGATACTAATCATTTGAGGGGCTTGTTCGGGGTATCTTCACCTTGAACGGAAGCACAAGGAGTTTCTCCTCAACCTGCTCCACCTACTGAAAATATTTGCTTTGAATTTCCTTCGGGTATGCTTGAGAAACTGCTGGCTAATCCTTTTACACGAGATGGAACATCACATCCAGACTTGCATTTAATCTATGTAGATGAAGTTTGTGGTTTATTTAAGCTTGCAGGTTTGCCCGAGGATGAGGTCAAGAAGAAGGTCTTTCCTTTATCTTTGAAGGATAAGGTGTTGACATGGTATAGGCTATGTGATGATACTGGATCATGGGACTACAATCGGTTGAAATTGGAATTTCATCAAAAGTTTTATCCTATGCATTTAGTACATCGTGATCGGAATTATATTTATAATTTTTGGCCTCGTGACAGAGAAAGCATCGCTCAAGCCTGGGGGAGGCTTAAATCAATGTTATATTCATGCCCCAACCATGATCTCAGAGAAATTATCATTCAGAACTTCTATGCTCGGCTTTCTCATGATGATCGCACCATGCTTGACACTTATTGTACCGATTCTTTTATGAAGAGAGATACTGACTTCAAATGGAATTTATTGGAGAGAATTAAACGTAACTCTGAAGATTGGGAGCTTGAAGAAGGTAAGGAGTGAGGTATGAATTTCACGTTTGATTGCGTTAAATCCTTTGTTGAAACAAATACTTTTTGTGACTTTAGCGCTAAGTATGGACTTGAGTGTGAGATAGTAGCTTCATTGTGTGAATCCTTTGCTTCTCATATTGATCTCCCTAAAGAGAAGTGGTTTAAATATCATCCTCCCTTATAAGTCAATGTAGTTAAACCCAATCCAGTTGAAGAGAGAGTCATTGCCTATCATGATCCTTTTGTTCCCAATACTTACATTGAGAAACCACCTTTCCCAGTTAGGATAATTGATCATTCTAAAGCTTCAACTGTGATACGTAGAGGCTACATTAGAACACCTACACCCCGTGAGAAAATTAGAGTTGAACCTAGCATTGTTATTATCAAAGATATTCTGTCCGACGATGTTGAGGGACATAATATTCACTTCTGTGAAGATGCTGCTAGAATTGCTAAACCTCACGCTAGAGACAAACATAGGCATGTTGTTGGCACGCCTGTTGTTTCTATTAAGATAGGAGATCATTGTTATCATGGTTTATGTGATGTGGGTGCTAGTGTTAGTGAAATACCTCAATCCTTATATGACGGAATCAAAGATGAGATTGCACCTGTTGAGATAGAACCTATTGATGTCACTATTCAGCTTGCCAATAGAGATACTATCTGCCCTTTGCGAATTGTTAGGGATGTTGAAGTCTTGTGCGGTAAAACGAAGTATCCTGCTGATTTCCTCGTTCTTACTACCGCACAAGATAGCTTCTGTCCCATCATATTTGGTAGACCTTTTCTCAATACTGTCAATGCTCATATTGATTGTGAGAAGCAAACTGTCACTGTTGGCTTTGAAGGTGTGTCACACGAGTTCAATTTCTCTAAGTTTGGTAGACAACCTCATGAAAAGGAGTTTCCTAGTAGGGATGAAACTATTGCCTTAGCTTCTATTGCCGTACCTCCTACTGATCCCTTAGAGCAATACTTCCTTGAGCATGAAAATGATATGCATATGGATGAAAGTGATGAGATAGATAGAGTTGTCTTAGAACAATATCCTATCCTTAAGAATAACTTGCCTGTTGAACTGCTTGGGGATCCACCCCCACGAAAGGGTGATGCTGTGTTCGAGCTTAAATAGTTGCCAGATACTCTTAAGTATGCTTATCTTGATGAAAAGGAGATATATCCTGTTATTATTAGTGCTAGCCTCTGAGAGCATGAAGAAAAGAAGTTACTAAAAACTCTGAGGAAGCACCGTGCTGCTATTGGATATACTCTTGATGATCTCAAGGGCATTAGTCCCACTCTATGCGAGCACAAGATTGAAACCGATCCTGATTTCAAACCAGTTGCTGATCATCAAAGGAGATTAAATCCTAAGATGAAAGAAGTAGTGAGAAAAGAAATACTAAAGCTCCTGGGAGCAGGTATCATCTATCCTGTTGCTCACAATGATTGGGTGAGTCCGGTGCATTGCGTCCCTAAGAAGGGAGGCATTACCGTTGTCCCTAATGATAAGGATGAATTGATCCCAGAGAGGATTATTACTGACTATAGTACGGTGATCGATTTTAGGAAATTGAATAAAGCCACTAGGAAAGATCATTACCCTTTGCCTTTTATCAACAAAATGCTAGAAAGACTGTCCAAACACACACACTTTTGCTTTCTAGACGGTTATTCTGGTTTCTCCCAAATACCTATTGCACAATCTGATCAGGAGAAAACCACCTTCACCCGCCCTTTCGGTACCTTTGCTTATAGACGTATGCCTTTTGGCTTATGTAATGCACCTGCCACCTTTCAAAGATGTATGATGGCTATATTCTCTGACTTTTGTGAAAAGATTGTTGAGGTTTTCATGGATGACTTCTCCGTTTACGGGTCTTGCTTTGATGATTTCCTCAGCAACCTTGATCGGGTCTTGCAGAGATGTAAAGATACCAATCTTGTCTTGAATTGGGAGAAGTGCCACTTTATGGTTAATGAAGGCATCGTCTTAGGACATAAAATTTCTGAAAGAGGTATTGAAGTCGATAAGGCTAAGGTTGATGCAATCGAGAAAATGCCATACCCCACAGATATCAAAGGTATAAGAAGTTTCCTTGGTCATGCTGGTTTCTATAGAAGGTTCATTAAAGACTTCTCTAAGATTTCTAGGCCTCTTACCAATATCTTGCAAAAGGATATTCCTTTTGTCTTTGACGATGATTGTGAGGAAGCCTTCGAAATACTTAAGAGCGCTTTGATAACTGCACCTATTGTTCAACCACCTGATTGGAACTTACGTTTTGAAATCATGTGTGATGCTAGTGATTATGCTGTTGGTGCTGTCCTAGGGCTAAGAGTTGATAAGAAGTTGAATGTTATTCACTATGCTAGTAAAACTCTAGACAGTGCCCAAAGAAACTATGCCACTACGGAAAATGAATTTTTAGTAGTCGTGTTTGCCTGTGAAAAGTTCAGGTCTTACATAGTTGATTCCAAAGTCACTATTCACACTGATCACACTGCTATTAAGTACCTCATGGAGAAGAAAGACGCTAAACCTAAACTTATTAGATGGGTTCTCTTGCTACAAGAATTTGATTTGCACGTTGTCGACCGGAAGGGTGCTGATAACCCTGTAGCAGATAACTTGTCTAGGTTGGACAACGTTCTTGATGACCCACAACCTATTGATGATAGCTTTCCCGATGAGCAACTGAATGTCATCAATGCTTCACGTAGTGCACCGTGGTATGCTGATTATGCAAACTATATCGTTGCCAAATATATACCACCTAGTTTCACATACCAGCAAAAGAAGAAATTCTTCTTTGACTTGAGACATTACTTTTGGGATGATCCTCACCTTTATAAGGAGGGAGTAGATGGTGTTATTAGACGTTGTGTACCTGAACATGAACAGGGAAAGATTCTACAGAAGTGTCACTCCGAGGCCTATAGAGGACACCATGCGGGAGATAGAACTACACACAAGGTATTGCAATCAGGTTTCTATTGGCCCACTCTCTTCAAGGATGCCCGTAAGTTTGTCTTGTCTTGTGACGAATGTCAAAGATTAGGCAATATCGGTAAATGTCAGGAAATGCCTATGAACTATTCACTTGTCATTGGACCATTTGATGTTTGGGGCTTTGATTATATTGGACCTTTTCCAAAATCCAACGGGTATACTCACATCTTAGTTGCTGTTGATTACGTCACTAAGTGGGTAGAAGCTATCCCCAATAGTAGTGCTGATCAGAACACTTCTATCACGATGCTTAAAGAAGTTATATTCCCTAAATTTGGAGTCCCTAGATATCTAATGACCGATGGTGGTTCACATTTCATTCATGGTGCTTTCCGTAAAATGCTTGCTAAGTACAATGTCAACCATAGAATTGCGTCTCCCTATCACCCTCAGTCCAGTGGTCAAGTAGAGCTAAGCAACAAAGAGATTAAACTAATTCTACAAAAGACTGTCAACAGGTCTAGAAAGAATCGGTCTAAGAAGCTCAATGATGCACTGTGGGCTTATAGAACTGCCTATAAGAATCCCATGGGCATGTCTCCGTACAAAATGGTGTACAGTAAAGCATGTCATTTACCTCTTGAGATAGAGCATAAAGCTTATTGGACAATCAAAGATCTCAACTTTGATTTCAAACTTGTCGGTGAGAAGAGGTTATTTGACATTAGCTCGCTTGACGAATGGAGAACTCAGGCATATGAGAATGTCAAGTTGTTCAAAGGAAAGGTTAAGAGGTGGCATGATAAGAGGATACAAAAGCGTGAGTTCAATGTAGGTGATTCTGTCTTGCTATATAACTCTCGTTTAAGATTCTTTGCACGCAAGCTTCTCTCTAAATGGGAAGGTCCCTATGTTGTTGAGGAAGTATATCGTTCCGGTGTTATCAAGATCAACAATACGGAAGGTAATTGTACGAGAGTTGTAAATGGGGAGAGAATCAAGCATTATATCTCAGGTACTCCCATAAATGTTGAAAGCAATATCATCAATACCATAACTCCGGAAGAATACCTTATCAACCTGTTTCAGACTCCGAAAACGAAGAGGTATGTGATTCGGTAAGAAAACAGTGTCCAAAACTTTTCCAGTAGGAAATTTTCTCCATTTTGGAATATTTGAAAAAAAACCAAAAATTGGAAGTAGTCTGGAAAGCGCGCGAGGAGGCGACAAGCCTGCCAGGCGCGGGCCCACCCCCTGGCCGCGCCTGGGGGGCTTGTGGCCACCTCATGTGCCTCCCGAACTCCGTTTTCATGCGGAGTACTCCTTCTGGTCTGGAAAAAAATCAATATATATTCTCCCGTGAGGTCTGACCCCTGTATCACGTAGATTTCCTCTGTTTTTCGTTTCGAGCCTGTTTCTGTTGCAGATCTAGATCGCTATGACTTCCCCAAAATCTCCAAAGGACAAGATCTTCGAGAAGGTCATCAATCCCTACCTAACGGGAGTGCTGCAACACGCTCAATCTATCGAGATGCGTGAGTGGATGTTGCACATCCGTGATGTTGAGCGGCCCAAGAAGACCGGAAGCACGGAGACGAGGCTCGAAGCAATGGATCAACAAGTCTTCAAGTGCCAAGGGATGGTGGAGCGTGGACTCAACACCAACCACATGATGATCACGAAGTTCACCAACAAGCACAGGATTGATGCCAATGACATTGGGAAGCACCTCTCCAGGCTCTATGGCAGGATTGATCAACTCCAGGCCCACATCTATGACCTGCAGAACCAAAACTGTGAGTATGAGTATAGATTTAAACCAATACGGTTGGCTGCAGATTTGAGGATTCCGGAGACTCGTTCATTTTTACATGATGGAGCACCTATGCCTTGGAAGACGGAGGATCAATCCCATGTTGCAACAACTCCACCACCATCACCTCCAATGGAAGACAACTGAGCATGGGTATGGGCAATCCCCTTGGCTTTTGCCAAGCTTGGGGGAGTTGCCCCGGTATCGTATCACCATCACATCTTTTGCCTTTACCTTTGTTTTAGTTTTCCTTTTCAGTTTTCTCTTTCTCTAGTAGATTAAAAGTCTTAGTGTTTTAGTCTTGAGTTTTGCTTTGTGTCACCCCCAATGTATTCGAGCTCGTGAGCCATATAATAAAGAGCATCTTAGTTGAAGGGCTTTGCCTCTTGCCATGATCAAAAGAGTGAGAAAAGAACAAAAGCATGAAAGATCACGTAATGATCTTATGGGAAGTGATGGCTTCACATATAAAGAGAATGATGATTGAAACTTGTTGAGGGTAGACAAACGTAGACCTTGGTCATTGTTGCAATTAATAGGACGTGATAAAGAAGGAGAGGTTCACATATAAACATATCATCTCTGACACCATCTATGATTGTGAATACTCACTAAACTATTGCATGCCTAGAAGTAAATGTTGGACAAGGAAGACAACATAATGAATTGTGTTGCTTTGTTCCAAACAATGTTATATGACTAGAGATCCCTTGGCATGTGACGATTGCTTCCACCTCATATTAGCCAAAACTCCCGCACCAAGTAGATACACTACTTGTGCATCCATAAACGTTCAAACCAGTTTTTCCATGAGTGTCCACCATACCTACCTATGGATTGAATAAGATCCCTCAAGTAAGTTGTCATCAAAGCAAGCAATAAAAATTGCTATCTAATATGTATGATCTATTAGTGTGTGGAAAATAAGCTTTGTACGAACCTGTGATGAGGAAGACATAAAAGCGACAGACTGCATAATAAAGTTCTTTATCACATGAGGCAATATAAAGTGACGTTCCTCCGCACTAAGAGGACACACATCTAAACCTCAAAAGCGCATGACAACCTCTGCCTCCCTCTGCGAAGGGCCTATCTTGTACCTTTACTTTTTGCCCCTGAAAGAGTCATGGTGATCTTCACCAATTCCTTGTTTCGCCTTTATCTTGGCTAACGTCACATGCTTGGGAAAGATCTATATTCATATGTCAACTTGGAAGTAAGTATTCATGAATTATTATTGTTGACATTACCCTTGAGTTAATCAGTTGGGAGGCAAATCTATAAGCCCCTATCTTTCTCTGTGTCGAGCTGAAACTTTGATCCCATGAGTACCACGTGAGTTGTAGCAATTGTAGAGAATGAAAAGATGATTGAGTATGTGGATTTGCTTTACAAGCTCTTATTTGACTCTTTGTGATGTTGTGATAGATTGCAATTGCTTCAATGACTACAGGCTATCAGTTGTTACTTCTCGGTAAGGTTCGTGATCCATGCTTTACTTTGTGAAGGAATTATCACTTTAGCATGAGAGATTATATGTTGGTATTGTTGTTCTCATCATGATCATGATGCATGCATGTCCGTATTCTGTTTTGTCGACACCTCTCTCCCTAAACATGTGGACATATTTATTGAGCTCGGTTTCTCTTGAGGACAAGCGAGGTCTAAGCTTGGGGGAGTTGATACATCCATTTTGCATCATGCTTTTATGTTGATATTTATCGCTTCTTGGGCTGTTATTTCACTTCACGGTACAATTCTTATGCCTTTTCTCTCTTATTTTGCAAGGTTTGCATGAAGAGGGAGAATGCCGGCAGCTGGAATTCTGGGCTGAAATTGGAGCAAGTTTGAGATACCTATTCTGCGCAACTCCAAACGCCGTAAAAACATGATAAACATCACATGCAATCATATAGTGACATGATATGGCCATTATCATATTTGCTCCTTCGAACTCCATCTTCAGGCATCGCATGATCATCATTGTCACCGACGTGACACCATGATCTCCATCATCATGATCTCCATCATCGTGTCTCCGTGAAGTCATCACGCCAACTACTAATACCACTACTACTATAGCTAACCGTTAGCAATGAAGTAAAAGTAGTAAACACATGGCGTTGCATCTCATACAATAAATTAAGACAACTCCTATGGCTCCTGCCGGTTGTAATACTCATCGACATGCAAGTCGTGAATCCTATTACAATAACCTGATCGTCTCATACATCACACATGTAAGATCACAACTTTGGCCATATCACATCACATGTCAAACCCTGCAAAAAGAAGTTAGACGTCCTCTAATTGTTGTTGCAAGTTTTACGTGGCTGATTTGGGTTTCTAGAGAGAATGCCTTCTTACCTACGTGACAGCCACAACGGTGATATGCCAAAGCTATTTACCCTTCATAAGGACCCTTTTCATCAAATCCAATCCGACTAGAGTGGGAGAGACAGACACCCGCTAGCCACCTTTATGCACGGTGTGCATGTTGGCCGGTGGAACCTGTCTCACGTAAGCGTACGTGTAAGGTCGGTCTGGGCCGGTTCCTCCCACAATACCGCCGGAAAAGAATAAGACTAGTAGCGGCAAGCAATTGACAAATCAGCGCCCACAACCTTTTGTGTTCTACTCGTGCATAGAATCTACACATAGAAAACCTGGCTCTGATACCACTGTTGGGTAACGTAGCATAAACTCAAAATTTTCCTACGCCATATTCAGATCTTCCTATGGATGGACTGATACGTTCATCTTGCATCATGCTTTTATGTTGATATTTATCGCTTCTTGGGTTGTTATTTCACTTCAAGGTACAATTCTTATGCCTTTTCTCTCTTATTTTGCAAGGTTTACATGAAGAGGGAGAATGCCGGCAGCTGGAATTTTGGCGTGAAATTGGAGCAAGTTTGAGATACCCATTCTGCGCAACTCCAAACGCCGTAAAAATCAACAGGGATTTTTTTCCGGATTTATAAAAAATACTGGGCCGAAGAAGCGCGAGAGAGGCGCGAGCAGGTGGCCACAAGCCTGCTAGGCGCGGCGACCCCCTGGCCGCGCCTAGGGGGCTTGTGGGCAGCCTGCTGGCCCACTGGCCCCCTTCTTCTGCTATATGAAGGGTTTGTCCGAAAAAAAATCAAAGAGGACCTTTTTCGTGGATTCGCTGCCGCCACGAGGCGGAACTTGAGTAGAACCAATCTATAGCTCCGGCAGGACGATCCTGCCGGGGAAACTTCTCTCCCGGAGGGGGAAATTGTCGCCATCGTCATCACCAACACTCCTCTCATCGGAGGGGACTCGATACCATCAACATCTTCATCATCACCATCTCATCTCCAAACCCTAGTTAATCACTTGTAACCAATCTCTGTCTCGCGACTCCGATTGGTACTTGTAAGGTTGCTAGTAGTGTTAGTTGCTCTTTGTAGTTCATGCTAGTTGGATTATTTGGTGGAAGAGTTTATGTTCAGATCCTTGATGATACTCATTACACCTCTGATCATGATTATGATTATGCTTTGTGAGTAGTTGCTTTTGTTCCTGAGGACATGACATAAGTCATGCTAATAGTAGCCATGTGAATTTGGTATTCGTTTGATATTTTTATGTGTTGTATGTTGTTTTTCCTCTAGTGGTGTTATGTGAACGTCGACTACATAAAACTTCACCATTATTTGGGCCTAGAGGAAGGCATTGGGAAGTAGTAAGTAGAAGATGGGTTGCTGGAGTGACACAAGCTTAAACCCTAGTTTATGCGTTGCTTCAGAAGGGGCTGATTTGGATCCACTAGTTTAATGCTATGGTTAGACTTTGTCTTAATTCTTCTTTCGTAGTTGCAGATGCTTGCGAGAGGGGTTAATCATAAGTGGGATGCTTGTCCAAGTAAGGGCAGTACCCAAGCGATGGTCCACCCACATATCAAACTATCAAAGTAACGAACGCGAATCATAAGAACATGATGAAAACTAGCATGACAGAAATTCCCGTGTGTCCTCGGGAGCATTTTTCCTCCTATAAGACTTTGTCCAGGTTTGTCCCTTGCTAAAAAGGGATTGGGCCAATTTGCTGCACCGTTGCTACTTTTGTTACTTGTTGCTTGCTACGAATCATCTCACCACACAATCACTTGTTACCGATAATTTGAGTGCTTGCAGATATTACCTTGCTGAAAACCACTTGTCAGATCCTTCTACTCCTCGTTGGGTTCGACACTCTTACTTATCGAAAGGACTACGATTGATAACATATACTTGTGGGTCATCAGAGACCATCAACGAGAGAGGGGTGAGTGCATCTTTATACCTTTGAAGATCGCTAAGCGGAAGCATTGCTAGAACGTGGTGGATGTTGTCGTACTCGCGGCGACTCAGATCGCGGTGTGATTCCGATCTAGTGCCGAACCACGGCACCTCCATGTTGAACACACGTGCAGCCCAGTGACGTCTCCCGCACCTTGATACAGCAAGGAGGAGGGAGAGGTTGGGGAAGATATCCGACAGCATGACGGCGTGGTGTCGATGGAGAGGCAATGTCTCCGACAGGGCTTCGCCAAGCACCTTGGGAGAGGAGAAAGAAGAAGAGCAGGGCTGCGTCGAGAGAGAGATGGAAAGCCGTATCTCCGAAGGCCAAAACCCCCACTATATATAGGGAGAAGGGAGAGTTGGCGCCCCCTTTAGGGTTTCCCCCTTGAGGGGGGCGGCATCCCTAGATGGGAGAGGGGGGGCGGCGGCCAGGGAGGAGAGGGGGTGGCGCACCCCTAGGTGGGCCTTAGGCCCACCAGCGCCTAGGGTTTCCCCTCCCCCCTTTTTGTTCGCCTGGGCTGAGTGTGTGTGTGGGGGGGGGGCACCAGCCCACCCAGGGGCTCGTTCCCTCCCGCACTTGGCCCATGTAGCCTTCCGGGGCTTGTGGCCCCTCCAGATGGGCGTGTGGAACCATTTCGGTGGTCCCGACACTTTGCCGGTGGTGCCCGAAACATTTCCGGCGTCCAAACCCATCCATCCTATATATCTATCTTTAGCTCCGGACCATTCCGGAGCTCCTCGTGACGTCCGGGATCTCACTCGGGACTCCGAACATCCTTCGGTAACCACGTATAACAATTCCCTATAATCCTAGCATCATCGAACCTTAAGTTTGTAGACCCTACGGGTTCGGGAATCATGCACACATGACCGAGACACTCTCCGGCCAATAACCATCAGCGGGATCTCGATACCCATGGTGGCTCCCACATGTTCCACGATGATCTCATCGGATGAACCACGATGTCAAGGATTCAATCAATCTCGTATACAATTCCCTTTGCCTGTCGGTATAGAACTTGCCCGAGATTGGATCGTCGGTATACCTATACCTTGTTCAATCTCGTTACCAGTAAGTCTCTTTACTCGTTCCGTAGCACATCATCCCGTGACTAACTCCTTAGTCACACTGAGCTCATTATGATGATGTTCTACCGAGTGGGCCCAGAGATACCTCTTCGTCAGACGGAGTGACAAATCCCGAGCTAGCCAACGAGCTAGCCAATGTCCATGATCAGGAAATCGTGATCATCTATTGATCAACGAGCTAGCCAATCTAGAGGCTTGCTAGGGACACATTGTGATCTATTGATTCACACATGTATTAATATTTCATGTTAATATAATTGTAGCATGAACAATAGATGATCATCATGAACAAGGAAATATGATAATAACCATTTTATTATTGCCTCTAGGGCATATTTCCAACATAAAGGACTTTCTCGCGATCATCGATGCACTTGACCAGCGCGAGGAGGTCTTCGATAGTGCGGATCCAGTCATCGACATCCAATGGTTCCGTTGTCTCCATGAATATAGGATGTGTAGTCCGCATAAACTCAGATAGAGTAGAGCGTCCGTTGCCATTTCCGTTTGATGGTGGATTGTTCACCAAGACATGAGCCAGTTGTTGGATGGCAGCATTGTTGTCTTGACGTTCCTCTCGGAGAGCTTGGACGAAGTGAGCCACAGTGAGGCTCTCCGAAGGAGGCAATGCCAGAGGAATATCACCTTGCTGCTACTCGTGGTGATCTCTAGCTTGAGCGTTCCCACCGGTTCCCTACTGTTGGCCAGAGGAGTCAGAGCTGGTGTTGCCGAAGGTGCTGGTGATTTTCTTGTCAGGGGAGTTGACAAGTCAACATGCCGAATTGGCCGGGAATCTTAAGGAATGATGCTCTAAATAAGGGGGTTTGGTACTGTGCTGGTGTGAGAGTTTTAAAGAAAGTTTTTTGGGAAATCTGATGGATTGAATTAAAACAAGTGATGTAGTCGCTTACAAGCTACCTAAGGTAGAAATGCGGCTTGCATCATACATGTTCACACAACACTCATGGTTCACATGAACCGATACACAGACTCAACTACGCTTGGGGAAGACTCCTAATTGCCTAAGTCATACTTCTAAGCGGCGGACTGCTCAGTATGGTAGGCAGGCTCTGCAGGGTCTTCGTCTTCATACTCATCGGTACTTTACTGCTTCACAGGAGTGGGAGACGGAAGTCGTCCATCACGGTGTCTCTTAGTCGGTGAAGCGGTGAGGAGCTCAGTGTACTCCTCCGCAGTTAGACGGCGACTCTGAATAGGAGTGGCCTCGAGCGGTGGTATTCCACCTCGGAAGGCAATGGCCGACTGCCCTCCGGGTGCTCCTTCCTTCTTAACCTTGGGGGTCTTCATCTTTTCCAGGCGAAGTAGGTCCTTGACTTGGTGTAGCTCTTGGCGAAGCGTCATCGACTCCTTGATCAAAAGGTGAGTCAAGGTGTCGGCGAAGAGGTTGAAGTAGGTCTGAAACCTGAGTGGCGTCCCGTCCTCCAAAGATGGGTTGAGTGTCCAACTCCCGTCAATCCCGTCCTTAATAAAAGGCAGGTGACAAGTAGCCAGATTGTTAGCCATCTCGGGAAGGATGTCGTAGAGACGCATGAGCACCTCTCGTGCAGTTGTCTCCACTGCCAACATTAGATTCTCCATCTGTGGTCCTTCAAAGAACCAACTAGTTGGGGAGTAGTTAGCCTTCACTATCACGTCCACGTGATATTCCTTTGTGTTGGCGTTGACCCAATGCTCGTGGTAGAGGAAAATGGGCGTGCGGCGTACTTGACACTTCTCGAGGATATTTCCCAAAAGTAGGGAAAAGTCCATCTCCAGAAGCATCTCAGGTACGGTGGCCTTCTACAAGGTTGTAGGAGAGGCTTAGAATTTTTTGGTGGGTGCAGAAAATCTCAAGTGTAAGGGCTGAGTGCACTACTCATCTCGGCTATCGTCCATGCTACCTAAGGCTTCGTACAGTCAGGATGGCTCTGATACCAGCTCTGTGGGTACCCCGACTTACGAGTCGAGATCGCTGAATGAACATGCTCAGTGATCCCAGAGATCAATGCTCATCGAACACACATATGTTGAATAATAAGAGACTTACATCCAATGTACCGAAATATTACAACACATGACCAATAAGGTCAAGTTCACAAGGTAGGGCCGAAGAGGCCAAATCACACTGATACAACTAGTAGCGGAAATCTCGGGGCTAAACGGGTGCCCATGCCATCAGCCTACACCAACAGGCATTCTGACTGGGAAGCGTCCTAGTTCGCAGGGCCGTCTCCGATGACGTACTCTTCTCCAAACTCCGGTCCTTCCATGTCTGGTCAATAATATAACCAGTGGCAAGCCAGTGAGTACTTCGAATGTACTCGCAAACAACCCATGATATGTACATGCATTTGGTAGGATAACAAATAAAATGCAGTATTGGTGGATAGCAGCTTAATTGTAAAAAACATGATCATGGATATGCAACATAGGCTAGATGGTATTTAGAAGAACAGGTTATAGATATCGATCTGTCAAGGGCTAAACACTCCGGGTTCACCCGATATGCCAAGTCACCAAACTTGGTCATATCAACTCTTACACATAACACCTTGAACATACAAACACACACTTACACTTGGTTTATGCGGAATGACTGGACGTAGTTTAAGCAGGATTACCCAACTACCCTTGACCATGGACACGGCTATTCGAATTTTTTTACACTCTGAGAGGTTGTATGCTGTACCCACGAGATCCGGGAAACTTCCATGTCATCCATGACTCGCGGTATATAACATAACCGAGGTAAGTACCCGATCAATGCCTTTCCCCTGACGATACTAGACAAAGATATCCACTCGATTGGTACCCATCCCACATGATGTACGTCTTACGAGCACCGACTCTGGACAGTATCATCCATGCGAGGACCAATGGTGTGCCCGGAACATGTAAAAACGACAGAGTCGCCCTACCTGGCACGACCCCGTCACGAGAGTGACCACACATCACTCCCACCACTAGTAATGTGGCTCCTTGCTAGCACCGACCAGAGTAATCAACAAAGCCCCGTCCCATAAAGGGGTAACATGGTCGCACATGTAAGGTTGGGATGGTCGACACATAATAAATCTATTCCCATTTCCGAAACCACTCACACAAAATACCCGGTGCACCACTTCACCAAAACTGGTCACCTAATTCATCATCACCCTGGGCATTAGTGGCACCTGACGGGGTTTTCATAAACCTTTAATTTATACCATCATCATGCTCATGCTTCTACTATGCTTAGCTCTACTTGTCAACATGATATTAGTGTGATCCTCATAGGTGGTAGGATCATGCTCAAAATGCAAGTGCTCCGTATGAGCCATTGGTAACATCATATCGATGATTTACCGAATACTTATGATCACATGCAACGGGAATATTAGCTCTACTAGCATGCAATATAACATATGCTCAAACATGGTCAAAGGGCTTCTTGCCTTGATCAGGTAAGTATCCGGGGTCTTCGGGGTCTTCAAGTCCAACTCCTTCGTCAAATGTGGTTTCTATCTTCGTAATAAACAAAAAGCAATAAGTAGCTCACTCAAAAACAGATCACAAACTCACTTTAAAAATGTTGCTTAATTATGATAAATCCATATTGTTATTTTAAAAATATTTTGTCTCTGGTTTTAGAGAAAGGGTTATTTTTAAAATCACTTTAACAAAAGCAAAACTATTCCAAATAACCTTTTTAATTATTATAAAACAGAAAGGTTGTCTCAAATTTTTTACAAAGGCTATGTTAAATAGTACTCATTTTGAGAAGAATTATGGTAGAAAAACAAAAAAAATATTGGTTAACCATTTTTTATAAAAATATTTTAAAACAAGATTAAACAGAAAAAGAAAATAGGGTGGGGCTCAGGCCTGGCTCGGCCTGTGGCTTGGGCCAGCCCAGCTAGCCAGCCAGCCAGCCAACCCAGGCGCGCGTGCAGCCAGGTTGAAACCTGACGCGTGGGCCCCTGCGGTCAGTGGTAGAGAGAAGAGAGGGGAGAGAGAAGAGCCACCGACAGGTCAGCCCCACCTGTCAGGGTCGTCTTCCACCTTGGGACAGAGAGAAGGGGAGGCACGCCGGCGATGCTACCGACGTCCGCGAGCCCAACCGAAGGCGGAAATGGAACCAGCTCACCGTCGCCTACCTGCTGGTGGTCGAGGGGTCGACGGGGAGGCCCTGGTTCACCGGCGACGAGGTGGCCACGACGGAACGGTTTCGGGAGGTTGATAAACTAGGTGCTACGGGCATGGGTTAGCTTGGGGAGGTGATGGGGAATCTCCTTGAGGTTGCTAGGATCACAAAGGAGGTGAAAGGAGCGTCAGAGCTGGCCCGTAGCCCGAGATCGACGGAGCTCCGAAGTGGCGGGGCCTCGGTCGTTCTCGAGCACAGGAGCTCGTTGTGCTCAAATGGAGAGGCTAGGGGTCGAATTTAGGCACTGGAGAGGAGGATGGAGGTGCTAGAGCGAGGGGGAGGCCTACTTATAGGCTCCCGACGGTGCACCGAGCCGGTGGCATCGGTGGTTTCACTGCTGCTCGCCGGAGGGGCAGTGAGTGCGCGGGGTCGAAACCACGGTATGCGGACGTGGTTTAGGACCTGCGAGACCCATTGAGAGGGAGAGAGAGCGAGGAGGAGCGTGCACCTGTGGCCATGGTCTTCTGGTTGGATCTGGCGCGCATGGGCATGCGTCGCTCCTGTCAACAGAGCGAGGGAGGAGGGGCCCTGGGGCTTCCCTGATACAGAGAGATAGTCGGGGACTCAAATGGGCATCAGGGGGAGGCTCGAACCGGCCGGGGCTAGCCACCTTTGCCATGGGTCCACCCAACAGCATGCCCAGAGTGCAGTTTTGGCATGCCACGGCATGCTGGCGCACTCTGGGGCGCTTTGGCCGTGCCTGAGGTGTCCTGGAGCTTGGCCTGAAGATGCCTAGCCGTTTGGGAGCCGACAGACTCACTGTTCGCCATTGGATGAGAGGAAATAAGAGATGCCAGTATTGGATCAGAACTTAGAATGGGGATTTTGGGGCCTTCTGCTTGGATTCAAAGACGGGCCACTCGTGTACCGTGGTTCTGGCTGCTTCGTCAAAGAGTTTGGAGGGAAGAGCTTAAGCGTGGAATGGGGTAGGGGCTGATCTGCTAATATGAGAGATGGTGGTCTTCAGGTGTTTGGCATAGCAACACCTCGCCACTGGTGATGAGAGTTAACACGATTAACTTTGATGCAGAAATAAGACACTCTACCAAATTTGAGCTCCATTGAACAAGTTTGGCAATGAAAACTTGAAATCACCCCGCAACTGGAATATCTATCCCTTCCAAAGGGAATGTGGGTAGATTACCTCGTGCAAATCCATTTTTGGCAGAGACTCCTCATTTGGGGTGTTGAACACTCCTGCAAAGTTTCAATCCATTTGGATAAACTTTGCAATGTAGAGATGATTCAACTTGGTTCTGGACAAAGACGGTTTTAGGATTATTTAGTGAACCAAATCACCTTGGAATAAGGTTAAACTTGATGTGGCCACTAAATATAGCTTGGGAAGGTTGCTGGAATTGTATGGTATTTTATTGGAAATATTTCCTTTGGAAATATTCCAAAAGATCAAAACAGACAGAATGGGTTTACAAGGTTTTGCTCAAACATTTTGAATATAAATAGGGGTTGAAAATTTTATGTATGGAAAATATATGTCTTGTGAGTATCTCCAAATTTTCTCAGATTTTTATAAGGAAGAAAAGCAATTTTCCATATAGGAATATCATTTCTGGCCTCAGAAATGGACATGCAAATAAAATAGGAAAATAATTTGTAAAATAATTATTTTATGGTTTTGAAGAGTTAAAATAGTTTTATAACCAAATCACCATACTTGGGTAGGAGCAATTCCTTGCTAACAAGGACTTGTAGTGCAACCCAAGGCAGGGTTTTGAAATAGTCAAAAATAAGAAAAGAATTTTGGAATATTTGCGTTATGAAAAATAAGGTTTTTAGTATTACTCAGTCAAGCATACAAGCATACAATGACAACCATGGCCCTCATAGCATTGGTTTTTGAAAAGTTTTAATAAACTCAGATGTTGAAATTACAGTGGAAGTGAGGTGAAAACAGGGTGTGACATCTCACGAGATAATACATCCATTGATCACTCAAATTCATCTAGTATCTCCATGACCTTCCTTATCTTCGACTTTGTGTCTTCCTTATTCTTAAATAGGTCACCAATCATGTAATCTAACTTATTTTTATCTTTCTTCAACTCACCCCTCTCTTCCATCAATTTGTCCATCTCTCGCATTACCTCATCCCTCTCTTTCATTGTATTTTCCTCTCCTGCTTCATCAAGTCCAATTCTTGCTTCATTAGTTTTCTATCTTTCTGTGCCTTAGCTCTAACCACCTGATGAATGTTTGTGGCTGATTTGTCTGAAATTCTCTTCTTCTCTTGCTCTTCCTTTAGGTCACTAAGAGCAATCTATGTGTTGCCTAGCTGGGCCAATGCCTACTCTTTGTGAGCAACCATCTTAGCAAAATCTACCTTGAAAAACCTAAGATCCTTTTCCATCTTCTCATTCGCTTTTAGGACCTTCAAATTTTCTTCAGCACTAACAACATTTTGCCTAAGCCTAAGCTTGTTCTCATCTTCATACATGTCCTACAACCTACCTAGGCTCATCTTCAACCGAGGAGGCCACTCTGGGTCAACCGAGTGCACATAGCCACATTTAGGTCCTTCCCATAAATGAAAAATGGAAATAAAATTCAATTATCTCAATAATTGGCTTATGTGAAGAATAAACATTTACTTATCTGGATAAACATTCAGTTATCTGAATAATAAACATTCTGTTATTTGAATAATAAAGATTCTATTATCTGAATAATTTAGTTTCTGAATAATATCTTTTGCACATTACTAAGCTAAATTCATGTTTCTAAAATAATATCTTTTGCACATTACTAAGCTACATAAAAACTGAATGTTTATTATTCAACTAACTATTCCACATGAAAATCTGTAGATGTGAGCTACATAAAGAAGTTTAGTATAAATCTCAAAATCACAATAGCGAGAATTCTGAAAACCTATAGACCTGATAATACACTAACCTTTTGTGCACAACCCAGGAATCTTCTTCCACTGTCCACTGAGTGAAAGGCAACAAACTTCTCACATATGGCTTGGTGTTCACATCGCGCATCCAGATCTGCAGCTAGGCCTCTCCATCCGGAGAAGAAAATGGTGGGAGGAGGCTAATAGAGAATCTGGTCAGAAAATCCCCATTTTGCATAACCCTAAATGCTAGAGTAGCGTGCAAGAGAGGAGCTCACTAGACTGCTAACATCACTGTCCGAGGAGGAGCTTCATCCGTCACTCAAAGATACCATGCTGGGCGGCGGTGGCGGGCTGGACGGCGACAAAGACGACTAAAGTGAGGAGGGAGGTAGGGAGAAGAGAAATAGAGAGGGCGGGGCGAGGAACACAACTGTCTCCTATGGGTGGGGTAACTAAACAAGAGAGGAGGAGGGACTAATTTATTTAGGTGTTGCCGCTGCCAACGGTGGACTATAGGTTAATTAAGCATTAATATAGGGGTGCCTTTGCAAACAGATAAGAGCTGACGTGCCCAGTTCACTGGTGCCGGTTGGTAGGTTGTAATAGGTTGTGGAGTAAATTTGCACATCAGGTGCAAGTTGTAGTACTAGGTAGTGTCATTTTGCAAGTTGTAGGACTAAAGCATCACATCCTGGACAAGTTGTAGGACTTCTTGTGCTATTACCACTTGAGAGATGCCTCTAGCCACAGGGGCAGGAGTGGGTGGTCTGGTCGGTGGTATGTTGGAAGAGAGAAAGAGGTATGTGTATGGAGGAGGAAGAGAAATGGTGGTGGTTATTTGGAAGAAGTGGATTATGAGCTATTATATTTTGATACACTCGAGGTTTAGATCGAAAAAATGAGTGACATGCTTAATTTTATTTCTCGCACGTGTTGAATAGGTGCCTTTTTCCCTCCGATTCTACAATAAAAGTCGCACCTATGTTTCTTTTGTATAATTTGTTCGAAATAACTTGCATCGTGACCTAATTCACTGGTAGCTCCTCAACACGCTTGTTTGCACTTTTCACCTATCAGATAAGCACCAATATTGAAGGCCTCATTCAACACCTAGTGATGTGAGCTCACATGCCACCATTGAGCCATACTAATAAGAAAACTCGTGAAACTATTGAGACACATCAAATACATTTATCTAGTCATGGCAATGTTTAAAAACTAGGTAGAAGAGTTCAATGGTTGACGGTTCGTGTGTGTGTGGTGGGGGCACACTGGAGAAAATCCTATGACGTCAAGGTTTAGGGAGAGCCTCTAGCCACAGGGGCAGTAATAGGTGGTCCGATAGGTGGTATGTGGGAAGAGATAAAGAGGTATGCGTCTGCAGGAGGAAGAGGAATTGTGGTGGTTATTTGGAAGAAGTGGATTATGGGCCATTAAATTTTGATACACTTGTGGTTTAAATCATAAAAATGAGTGACATGTTTAATTTTATTTCTAGCTCGTGTTGAATAGGTGCCTTTTCCCCTTCGATTCTATAATAAAAGTTGCACATATGTTTCTTTTGTATAATTTGTTCGAAATAACTTGCATCGCGACTTAATTCCCGTGCTAGATACTAAAACACTTGTTTTCACTTTTCGCCTATCACATAAGCCCTGATGTTGAAGGCCTCATTCAACACCTAGTGATGTCATCTCAACTACCACCATTGACCTTATGTTGTCTATGGTCGTCACTAGTAAGAAAACTTGTGAAACTACTGAGACACATCAAATACATTTGTATAGTCATGGCAATGTTTAAAAAGTAGGTAGAAACAATTTTTTAGTCAACCTTTAGGGTAAAACATAAAGTATGGCACGCACTTGACATCCTCAAAGTACTAAAATCAACCATTGGTTTTAAAAACTTAGTTACTTGGTGGTGGGTTCGTCACAAATGCCTTTGTGCAAATATTCAACATTGTTGACGTTGATGTTTTCTGTATAGATATTTGGTAAAGTTTATAAAGTTTGGAATAGTATGAAAATAACATGCATTGTATATTGAATTGAAATGACTAATGTTTTATGGTAAATTTAAAGGTAAGACGTAGGAAATGTATATTTTGCCCTCACGATGTGTGAATTTAGTTCTTCACTTGGTGACATTAAAAACTTAACTCGTCATGTAATTATTGGATTATGTGAGTAGTTATGTAGTAAGAATATGGTTGTTAATGTTATATGGCATAGGAATCATGTATTTGTTCCTCTTTGCATTGTACGACTTTCATAGGGGTTTTGAATGAATTGAATTTCCTATGTAAGTCTTGTGGAATATAGACCTATTGGTGCTAAATTATTCGTATGCCTCCCATTCCATAGAAACATTAATATGAACATGAACTCATTTTATTTTACATTCAGAAGCTCAATGCAGTTCCACTCTATCTCCTTATGCCATCTCATCTGAATCCTTCAAAGTTCATGTGTTTGTTTCATGAGCACCATTCAAAATAGGAGGGGACTTATGACACACACGAGAGTTGGCATGCAGACTATGGGTCGCCAATCTGTGCTATGATTCGCATAGTCAATTGCGTAGTGGGATGGTTTTTGTTGTATATCGTTACTTATATTGATTAATGTGATTGCATTTTTTCAAACTGCCTGCATATACATGTGGGACTGGTTTGATGCTATGAGATATTTCCACAAATAATGTATCCACCTAGTGCTGGTAGAATAGCGATTAAATAATGATTGTCTCCATATGTTCTTCCTTGTTGTATATCTAACTCATTGTTCTACTCTTTCCTGCGTTATAACAACTCTCCTATTGGTGTACGAATACCATACTATATAGACGAAAGAAGGTTGAGTAAGGATTCATCCTACCGTGGGAACTAGCAAAAATAAGTTTCAGTAAAGATTCATCCTCCTCCTCTTATTCTAACTAGTGAGTCTTGTTGATTGTTTAGTTTTGTATTGTTTATTATTACGAGAGAGCACTCCATGATAAAGAGAAGCACCCCAATATTTTTATTTCTAGGTGAAAATATTAGTTTTTTGTAGTTTATCTAATATAGATGGATGTAGGACTGATAAGTATTTCTAGATTGGCTTGGATGGTTGGAGTAGAAAGCTTTTGAAATCGGTACAAGGAGGCAGAGTTCTCCGTGAGAAATTATAGGAGTGAAGTTTCCTTCGACTGAATTGGTCGGATAGGTGGGGGTATAAATTTGAGGGACTAAAAATATGATCGTTACCAACTTTATTACACATCTTGGAAGATCCTACATGATTAGCTCAGAAGCTCCGATGTGAACAAAGGTAGCAACTTTCAAACAACTCTGAAGGTCTGACCTACTGTCTCACGGATAAGGGGGGAAAGCCACATCGGCCTACCAATTGTGGGCTGGGCCGAGGACCCTAGGCAACACAAGAGTGGGTGATGTCTACTACGGAACTTTATTCTTGTAGATATTGTTGGGCCTCCAAGTGTAGAGTTTCGTAGAACATCAGCAAATTTCACACAAGTGGATCACCTAAGGTTTATCAATCCTTGGGAGGAGTAGGATGAAGATGGTCTCTATGAAACAACCCTATAATCAAATACAAAAAATATATTATGTCCCCAATACACCCAATACAATGGTAAATTGTACAGGTGCACTAGTTCGGCAAAGAGATGCTGATACAAGTGCAATATGGGCGGTAAAAATATGTTTTTTAATATGAAAATATGAAAATAACAAGGTAGGAAGTGGCAAACAACAAGCAAAACTTTATATCAATGCTTGGAAACAAGGCCTAGGGTTCATACTTTCACTAGTGCAATCTCTCAACAATGTTAACATAATTGAATCATATAATCATCCCTAAATGTGCGACAAAGAATCACTCCAAAGTTCCTATCTAGTGGAGAACATAAAATGGAATTGTTGTCGGTAGTAGAACTGCCTCCAAGTTATCCTTTCTAATCAATCTATCGATCCCTCCCTATAAGTGTCACAAAAAACCCTAGAGTTTGTACTAAAATAACACCAATGATCCTATGATACGCATCAACCAACTCTAATGTCGCCTAGATACTCCAATGTCACCAAAAGTATCCGTGAGTTCATTATTTGGCATACATCAAACAGTTTCAGATTTAGAACATTCAATTCACACAAAGGACCTCAAAGAGTACACCAAATTTTCTATCAGAGAAAGTAGGACGAAAACATGTGCCAACCCATATGCATAGATTACCCCCAATGTCACCACGGGAATCCACAAGTTGATTACCGAAACATACATCAAGTGAAGCAATAAATTACCCCACTGTCACCACGAGTATCCACATGCAAGGCATATACCAAGTGTTCTTAAATCCGAACTATTCAATCCAACATAAGTAAACCTCATAGGGAAAGATTCAATTAATCACAAGATAGAGAGGGAAGAACACCATATGATTCAACTATATTAACAAAGCTCATGGTACATCAAGATCGTGCCACATCAAGAACACGAGAGAGACAGAGCAAGATAGAGAGAGAGATCAAACACATAGCTATTGGTACATACCCTCAGTCCCAAGGATGAAGTACTCCCTCCTTGCCATGGAGACTGTTGTTGGAAATATGCCCTAGAGGCAATAATAAATTAGTTATTATTATATTTCTTAGTTCATGATAATCGTTTATTATCCATGCTATAATTGTATTGATTGGAAACACAATACTTGTGTGGATACATAGACAAAACACTGTCCCTAGTAAGCCTCTAGTTGACTAGCTCGTTGATCAAGGTTTCCTGGCCATAGGCAAGTGTTGTCACTTGATAACGGGATCACATAATTAGGAGAATCATGTGATGGACTAGACCCAAACTAATAGACGTAGCATGTTGATCGTGTCATTTTGTTGCTACTGTTTTCTGCGTGTCAAGTATTTGTTCCTATGACCATGAGATCATACAACTCACGGACACCGGAGGAATGCTTTGTGTGTATCAAACGTCGCAACGTAACTGGGTGACTATAAAGATGCTCTACAGGTATCTCCGAAGGTGTTCATTGAGTTAGTATGGATCGAGACTGGGATTTGTCACTCCGTGTGACGGAGAGGTATCTCGGGGCCCACTCGGTAATACAACATCACACACAAGCCTTGCAAGCAATGTGACTTAGTGTAAGTTGCGGGATCTTGTATTACGGAACGGGTAAAGAGACTTGCCGGTAAACGAGATTGAAATAGGTATGCAGATACTGATGATCGAATCTCGGGCAAGTAACATACCGAAGGACAAAGGGAATGACATACGGGATTATATGAATCCTTGGCACTGAGGTTCAAACGATAAGATCTTCGTAGAATATGTAGGATCCAATATGGGCATCCAGGTCCCGCTATTGGATATTGACCGAGGAGTCTCTCGGGTCATGTCTACATAGTTCTCGAACCCGCAGGGTCTGCACACTTAAGGTTCGACGTTGTTTTATGCGTATTTGAGTTATATGGTTGGTTACCGAATGTTGTTCGGAGTCCCGGATGAGATCACGGACGTCACGAGGGTTTCCGGAATGGTCCGGAAACGAAGATTGATATATAGGATGACCCCATTTGATTACCGGAATGTTTTCGGAGTTACCGGGAATGTACCGGGAATGACGAATGGGTTCCGGGAGTTCACCGGGGGGGGGGGGGCACCCACCCCGGGGAAGCCCATGGGTGTTTGGGGTGCCACACCAGACCTTAGTGGGCTGGTGAGACAGCCCAAGAGAGGCCTATGCGCATAGGAAAGAAAATCAAAGAGGAAAGGAAAAAAAAGAAGGAGGTGGGAAAGGGAAGAAGGACTCCACCTTCCAAACCAAGTGGATTTCGGTTTGGGAGGGGGAGACCTTCCCCCTTGGCTCGGCCGACTCCCTTGGGAGTCCTTGGACCCCAAGGCAAGTCTCCCCCCTCCTCCTCCTATATATAGTGGGGTTTTAGGGCTGATTTGAGACGACTTTTCCACGACAGCCCGACCACATACCTCCACGGTTTTTCCTCTAGATCGCGTTTCTGCGGAGCTCGGGCGGAGCCCTGCTGAGACAAGGTCATCACCAACCTCCGGAGCACCGTCACGCTGCCGGAGAACTCTTCTACCTCTCCGTCTCTCTTGCTGGATCAAGAAGGCCGAGATCATCGTCGAGCTGTACGTGTGCTGAACGCGGAGGTGCCGTTCGTTCGGTACTAGATCGTGGGACTGATCGCGGGATTGTTCGCGGGGCGGATCGAGGGACGTGAGGACGTTCCACTACATCAACCGCGTTCTCTAAGCGCTTCTGCTGTACGATCTACAAGGGTACGTAGATCACTCATCCTCTATCGTAGATGGACATCACCATGATAGGTCTTCGTGCGCGTAGGAAATTTTTTGTTTCCCTTGTGACGTTCCCCAACAGTGGCATCATGAGCTAGGTTCATGCGTAGATGTCTTCTCGAGTAGAACACAAAAGATTTTGTGGACGGTGATGTGCGTTTTTCTGCCCTCCTTAGTCTTTTCTTGATTCCGCGGTATTGTTGGATCGAAGCGGCTCGGACCGACATTACTCGTACGCTTACGAGAGACTGGTTTCATCGCTACGAGTAACTCAGTTGCTCAAAGATGACTGGCGGGTGTCAGTTTCTCCAACTTTAGTTGAATCGGAATTGACCGAGGAGGTCCTTGGATGAGGTTAAATAGCAATTCATATATCTCCGTTGTGGTGTTTGCGTAAGTAAGATGCGATCCTACTAGATACCCATGGTCACCACGTAAAACATGCAACAACAAAATTAGAGGACGTCTAACTTGTTTTTGCAGGGTATGCTTGTGATGTGATATGGCCAACGATGTGATTTGATATATTGGATGTATGAGATGATCATGTTGTAATAGTTAATATCGACTTGCACGTCGATGGTACGGCAACCGGCAGGAGCCATAGGGTTGTCTTTATAACTAACGTTTGTGCTTGCAGATGCGTTTACTATTTTGCTAGGACGTAGCTTTAGTAGTAATAGCATGAGTAGCACGACAACCCCGATGGCGACACATTGATGGAGATCATGATGATGGAGATCATGGTGTGACGCCGGTGACAAGAAGATCGTGCCGGTGCTTTGGTGATGAAGATCAAGAAGCACGTAATGATGGCCATATCATGTCACTTATGAATTGCATGTGATGTTAATCCTTTTATGCACCTTATTTTGCTTAGAACGACGGTAGAATTATGAGGTGATCTCTCACTAAAATTTCAAGACGAAATTGTGTTCTCCCCGACTGTGCATCGTTGCTACAGTTCGTCGTTTCGAGACACCACGTGATGATCGGGTGTGATAGACTCAACGTTCACATACAACGGGTGCAAAACAGTTGCGCACGCGGAACACTCGGGTTAAGCTTGACGAGCCTAGCATGTGCAGGCATGGCCTCGGAACACATGAGACCGAAAGGTCGAGCATGAATCGTATAGTTGATATGATTAGCATAGAGATGCTTACCACTGAAACTATTCTTGACTCACGTGATGATCGGACTTGAGATAGTGGATTTGGATCATGTACCACTCAAATGACTAGAGCGATGTATTTTTTGAGTGGGAGTTCTTAAGTAATATGATTAATTGAACTAATTGTCATGAACATAGTCTAATGGTCTTTGCGAATTACGATGTAGCTTGCGCTATAGCTCTACTGTTTTTATATGTTCCTAGAGAAAATTTAGTTGAAAATTGATAGTAGCAAACTTTGCAGACTGAGTCTGTAAAACCGAGGATTGTCCTCGTTGCTACGCAGAAGGCTTATGTCCTTAATGCACCACTCGGTGTGCTGCACCTCGAGCGTCGTCTGTGGATGCTATGAACATCCGACATACACGTTTCTGATGACTACACGATAGTTCAGTGCAAAATACTTAATGGCTTAGAAGCAAGACGCCGAAAACGTTGTAAAACGTCACAGAACATAAGTGATGTTCTAAAGAGATGAAATTGTGATTTCATGCTTGTGCCCTTGTTAAGAGGTACGAGACCTCCAACAAGATTCTTTGTCCACAAAGTAAAGGAGAAAAGCTCAATCGTTGAGCATGTGCTAGAATTGTCTGAGTACAACAATCACTTGAATCAAGTGGGAGTTAATCTTCCAGATGAGATAGTGATGGTTCTCCAAAGTCACTACCACCAAGCTGTGAGAGCTTCGTGATGAACTATAACATATCAAGGATAGATACAATGATCCTTGAGCGATTCGCGATGTTTGACAATGTGAAAGTAGAAATCAAGAAGGAACGTCAATAGTTGATGGTTTGTAAAACCACTAAGTTTCAAGAAAGGCAAGGGCTAGAAGGGATACTTCGTGAAACGGCAAAACAGTTGCTGCACTAATGAAGAGACCCAAGATTAAACCCAAACCCGAGACTAAGTGCTTCTGTAATGAGGGGAACAGTCACTGAGGCGGAGCAACTCTAGATACTTGGTAGATAAGAAGGCTGGCGAAAGTTGAAAGAAGTGTACTTGATATACATGATGTTGATGTGTACTTTACTAGTACTCCTAGTAGCATGAGGGTATTGGATACCGGTTCGGTTGCTAAGTGATTAGTAACACGAAATGAAAGCTACGGCATAAACGGAGACTAGCTAAAGGCGAGGTGACGATATGTGTTGGAAGTGTTTCCAAGGTTGATATGATCAAACGTCGCACGCTCCCTCTACCATCGGGATTGGTGTTAAACCTAAATAATTGTTATTTGGTGCTTGCGTTAAGCATGAACATGATTGGATCGTGTTTATTGCAATACGATTATTCATTTAAGGAGAATAATGGTTACTCTATTTTCTTGAATATTCACCTTCAATGGTTTATTGAATCTCGATCGTAGTGTTACACATGTTCATAATATTGGTGCCAAAAAGATACGAGTTAATGATGATAGTACCACTTACTTGTGGCACTGCCGCTTGAGTCATGTTAGTATAAATTGCATGAAGAGGCTCCATGCTGATGGATCTTTGTACTCACCTGATTTCGAATCACTAGTGACATGCAAACCATACCACATGAGCAAGGCCTTGTTTTCATTGAGATGAAATAAGATAGTAACTTGTTGGAAGTGATACATATTGATGTATGCAGTCCAATGAGTACTGAGGCACGCAGTGGATATCATTATGTTCTTACTTCACTGACGATTTGAGTAGATACAAGAGTATTTACTTAATGAATCACAAGTCTGAAATGTTGAAAAGTTCAAATCCGTTTCAGAGTGAAGTTCGTGGTAACAAGAGGATAAACTGTCTACGATATGATCATAGAAATGAATATCTGAGTTACGAGTTTTGGTACGCAGTTAAGACAATGTGGAAATTGTTTCGCAGTTCATGCCACCTGGAACATCATAGTGTGATGATGTGTCTGAACGTCATAGCCATGCACTATTTGGTATGGTGCATACTATGATGTCTCTTATCGAATTACCACTATCGTTTATGGGTTATGCATTAGAGACAACCACACTCACTTTAAATAGGGCACCGCGTATTTCCGTTGAGATGACACAGTATAGACTGAGGTTTAGAGAAATCTAAACTGTCGTTTCTTGAAAGTTTGGGGTTTCGACACTTATGTGAAAAAGTTTCAGTCTGATAAGCTCGAACCCAAAGCGGATAAATGCTTCTTCATAGGGTATCCAAAACAGTTGGGTACATCTCCTATCTCAGATCCGAAAGCAAAGTGTTTGTTTCTAGAAACGGATCCTTTCTCGAGGAAAGGTTTCTCTCGAAAGAATTGAGTGGGAGGGTAGTAGAACTTGATGAGGTTATTGAACCATCACTTCAACTAGTGTGTAGCAGGGCGCAGGAAGTTGTTCCTGTGGCGCTTACACCAATTGAAATGGAAGCTGATGATGGTGATCATTGAGCTTCGAATCAAGTTACTACAAACCTCGTAGGTCGACAAGGTCGCGTACTGCTGCAGAGTAGTACGGTAACCCTGTCTTGGAGGTCATGTTGTTGAGCAACAGTGAACCTACGAGTTATGGAGAAAGCGATGGTGGGCCGAGATTCCGACAAATGGCTGGAAGCCATGAAATCCGAGAGAGGATCCATGGATGAAAACAAAGTGTAGACTTTGGAAGAATTACTTGATGGTCATAGGACTATTGAGTAAAGATGGATCTTTAAAGGAAAACAGACGATGATGGTGATAAGTCACTATTAAGAAAAGCTTGACTTGTCGCAAAGATGTTTTCGACAAGATCAAACAGTTGACTATGATGAGACTTTCTCACTCGTAGCGATGCTAAAGGTCTGTTAGAATTATGTTAGTTGTTGATGCATTATTTATGAAATATTGCACGTAGGATGCCAAAACATTGTTTCCTCGACGGTTTCCTTGAGCAAACATTGTATGTGATACAACCAGGAGGTTTTGTCGATCCTAAAGATACTAGCAAGTATGCAAGCTCCAGCGATCCTTCAATGGACTGGTGCAAGCATCTCGGAGTTGGAATATATATACTTTGATGAGATGATCAAAGATTTTGGGTTTGTACAAGGTTTATGAGAAACTTGTATTTCCAAAGAAGTGAGTGGGAGCACTATAGAATTTCTGATAAGTATATGTGGTTGACATATTGTGGATCAGAAGTAATGTAGAATTTCTGTAAAGCATACAAGGTTGTTTGAAAGAAGTTTTTCAAAGGAATACCTAGATTGCGCTACTTGAACGTTGAGCATCAAAGATCTATGGAGATAGATCGAAAGCGCTTAATAGAAGTTTCAACAAGATGCATGCCTTGACAAGTTTTTGAAGGAGTTCAAAATAGATCAGTAAAGAAGGAGTTCTTGGTTGCGTTGTAAGGTGTGAATTTGAGTAAGACTCAAAACCTGACCACGGCAGAATAAAGAGAATAGACGAAGGTCGTCTTCTATGCCTTAGCCGTAGATCTAAAGTATGCCATGCTGTGTACCGCACCTGATGTGTGCCTTGACTCAAAGTATGTTGAGAGGTACAGAGAGTGATCCATGATTGAATCACTAGCAGCGGTCAAAATTTATCCTTAGTAACTAATGGACTAAGGAATTTTTCTCGATTATGGAGGTGGTTAAAGAGTTCGTCGTAAAGGGTTACGTCGATGCAAGCTTTGACACTAATCCGAATAACTATGAGTAGTGAAATGGATTCATATAGTAGAGTAGATATTTGGAGCATTTCCAAATAGCACGTAGTAGCAGCATCTATAAGATGACGTAAAGATTTGTAAAGAACGCACGGATCTGAAAGTTTCAGAACCGTTGACTAAAACCTCTCTCACGAGCAAGACGTGATCAGACCCCATAACTATATGGGTGTTGGATTCGTCGGAATCACATGGTGATGTGAACTAGATTATTGACTCTAGTGCAAGTGGGAGACTGTTGGAAATATGCCCTAGAGGCAATAATAAATTAGTTATTATTATATTTCTTAGTTCATGATAATCGTTTATTATCCATGCTATAATTGTATTGATTGGAAACACAATACTTGTGTGGATACATAGACAAAACACTGTCCCTAGTAAGCCTCTAGTTGACTAGCTCGTTGATCAAACATGATCAAGGTTTCCTGGCCATAGGCAAGTGTTGTCACTTGATAACGGGATCACATCATTAGGAGAATCATGTGATGGACTAGACCCAAACTAATAGACGTAGCATGTTGATCGTGTCATTTTGTTGCTACTGTTTTCTGCGTGTCAAGTATTTGTTCCTATGACCATGAGATCATACAACTCACGGACACCGGAGGAATGCTTTGCGTGTATCAAACGTTGCAACGTAACTGGGTGACTATAAAGATGCTCTACAGGTATCTCCGAAGGTGTTCGTTGAGTTAGTATGGATCGAGACTGGGATTTGTCACTCCGCGTGACGGAGAGGTATCTCGGGGCCCACTCGGTAATACAACATCACACACAAGCCTTGCAAGCAATGTGACTTAGTGTAAGTTGCGGGATCTTGTATTACGGAACGGGTAAACAGACTTGCCGGTAAACGAGATCGAAATAGGTATGCGGATACTGACGATCGAATCTCGGGCAAGTAACATACCGAAGGACAAAGGGAATGACATACGGGATTATATGAATCCTTGGCACTGAGGTTCAAACGATAAGATCTTCGTAGAATATGTAGGATCCAATATGGGAATCCAGGTCTCGCTATTGGATATTGACCGAGGAGTCTCTCGGGTCATGTCTACATAGTTCTCGAACCCGCAGGGTCTGCACACTTAAGGTTCGACGTTGTTTTATGCGTATTTGAGTTATATGGTTGGTTACCGAATGTTGTTCGGAGTCCCGGATGATATCACGGACGTCACGAGGGTTTCCGGAATGGTCCGGAAACGAAGATTGATATATAGGATGACCTCATTTGATTACCGGAAGGTTTTCGGAGTTACCGGGAATGTACCGGGAATGACGAATGGGTTCCGGGAGTTCACCGGGGGGGGGGGGGGGCACCCACCCCGGGGAAGCCCATGGGTGTTTGGGGTTCCACACCAGCCCTTAGTGGGCTGGTGAGACAGCCCAAGAGAGGCCTATGCGCATAGGAAAGAAAATCAAAGAGGAAAGGAAAAAAAAAGAAGGAGGTGGGAAAGGGAAGAAGGACTCCACCTTCCAAACCAAGTGGATTTCGGTTTGGGAGGGGGAGACCTTCCCCCTTGGCTCGGCCGACTCCCTTGGGAGTCCTTGGACCCCAAGGCAAGTCTCCCCCTCCTCCTCCTATATATAGTGGGGTTTTAGGGCTGATTTGAGACGACTTTTCCACGGCAGCCCGACCACATACCTCCACGGTTTTTCCTCTAGATCGCGTTTCTGCGGAGCTCGGGCGGAGCCGTGCTGAGACAAGGTCATCACCAACCTCTGGAGCACCGTCACGCTGCCGGAGAACTCTTCTACCTCTCCGTCTCTCTTGCTAGATCAAGAAGGCCGAGATCATCGTCGAGCTGTACGTGTGCTGAACGCGGAGGTGTCGTCCGTTCGGTACTAGATCGTGGGACTGATCGCGGGATTGTTCGCGGGGAGGATCGAGGGACGTGAGGACGTTCCACTACATTAACCACGTTCTGTAAACGCTTCTGCTGTACGATCTACAAGGGTACGTAGATCACTCATCCCGTCTCGTAGATGGACATCACCATGATAGGTCTTCGTGCGCGTAGGAAAAATTTTGTTTCCCATGCGACGTTCCCCAACAACTGCGAGGATGATGAAGATGGCATCCGATGATGATTTCCCCTCCGGGAGGATGTCAAGAAAGGGCTCCGGATGAGATTGCTTTAGAAAAGAGGCTTGCAGCAGTGGAGCAAAAGTTCTAGTTCTATTTCCATGGTTTTTGGTATTTCTACGAATTTTTGCGCAAGTTTTATGTGAAGGGGGCCGCGAGGCAGCGACACGCTCGGTCGGCACTCCCTACCCCCCAAGGCGGGCCCACCGACCCTGTCACTCCCGAGGACTTCGTGTGGTCCTTCCTCTGAGTTCTTTTGGTTTTTTTGTTCCAAAAAAATCACCAAATTTTTTTGAGCCCAATCTGTGAAGTTCTAGTTGTGTACAAAAATAAGACCATGGTAGTTGTGCTAAAAAAGCGTCAGTCCGGGTTATTGAAAGCACATATGCTCCCTTGGTGGTTTTTATAATTCGATGACAACATACATTATCTCTTGGACTAACACTTTTACCTACTATATTTTAGGTATAGTCGACACAGAGCTTTGGCTAAAGTATTGTGAGGAGAAGCCCCTTGATGAAGGAAGGATATGATTGGCTCAAGCATCAAGCAAGAAGACTCTACATTTTATATTTGTGAGAAATCACTTTGAGTTCATAGGAAATCCAATACTATTAGAAGGGGATGAGGTATCATGATGAATTGGTTGCTCAAGTTCCTAGAGATAGCCACCAAAAATACAAAATATATGTGTCCCAAGCCACATAAGCAAAATCGGTGGCACCAACTTTTTCCATTCGGCCCTACCAATTTTCCACGAGACACATCCTTTGCCTAACCCACCATCTCGATACAACCAACATTCCATTTGGTGCCACCAAAAACAGTGACCAACTTTTTGGTTAGCCATTTTCAAGAATTGGTACCATCGAGTTTTGAGAATTGGTCTCACCGAGATTTGGACCAACTTTTGGGTTAGCCATTTTCAAGAATCGTTACCACCGAGTTTGAGAATTGGTCTCACCGAGTTTTGGAACAACTCTCTGGTTAGCCATTTGCAAGAATTGGTACCACCAAGTTTTGAGAACCGGTCTCATCGAAATTCGGAAACTGCCTAGGACACAAATATTGGTACCACTAAGATTTATATATCGGTCTTACTGAGAATTCAAAAGTTGACACAATTAGTGCAACTCGGTACCACCGAGGTTCTTTTTTGTGTCACCGAGTTGGGAAATAATGTTGTAAAAATTGGATTTGGGGAGATGCCTATATATACCCCTCCACCTACCTCTCATTTGCAGAGGAAGCACTCAGAACACGGTTACACTTGCCAGATCCATTTTTCTGAGATAGAGCCACCTACTCATGTCTTATGATCAAGATATTCCAATCCTACCATTGGAAACTTGATCTATAGCCTCCCCAAGTTGCTTTCCACAAGATCAATCTCCGCTACCCCTGCCAAATATGAGAGAGAGAGAGAGTGATTGATTGTTGAGGAGAATATATTTTGAAGCACAAGAGCAAGGAGTTCATCATTCTACCACATCTATTACCTTTTGGAGGGTGGTGCCTCCTATATTGGTTAGGTGTCGCTTGGGAGCCTCCTACTTCGTGTTGTGGAGTTGAACCAAGATGTTTGTAAGGGCAAGGAGATCGCCTACTTCGTGAAAATCTGCCGTGAGTGAGGCTAGTCCTGTGTGGACTGAAGCCGTGGTGGAGTAGACAAGGCCGCTTCTTCATGAACCCCTTGTGGGTGGAGCCCTCCATGGACTCTCACAGCCGTTACTGAAGTCTCCACTAACATGGACGTACGATAGCGCCACCTATCGGAACCGTGCCAAAAAATGTCGTGTCAACTTTTTCGCGTTTGATCTTCCTGAACTCTACTCCTTACTACATGTGCAAAGTATTTACTTTCGGCTACCATATTTGTTGACTATCATGTGTAGGGTGCACTAGACTTGTTAGAATCGCTAAAATATGCCAACCATCAAATTGGGAAAAGGCTAGGATTTTAATTTATGCAACTAATTTATTCACACCCCTCTAGACACCTCTTTTATTGATCTCAGATTTAGTTTCATTCAAATCATTATAAAAGTGCACCAAAACCATATAAACCTTGGGTAAATATGGCATTAATAATTCATAAATTATCGATACATTGGAGACATATCAATGGGCCATCTCTATCATGATCCTTGATGTACTCAAGATGTAATCCTTCGAAGACTTGGCGTACACTTCAAGACATGTTCAATTCATTGGCAAGCTTATTGATGGATGTAACCGACATATATTGCGACACCCTCGATTTGATCATACGCTAATCATACACGCAAATGCGTATGACCAAGCTCAAGGAATCACGTGGAGATATCACAACACAACTCTAGACACAAATAAAAACATGCAAGCTTCATATTACAAGCTAGGGGCCTCGAGGGCTAGAATACAGAAGCTCGTGAAACACACAAGTTAGCGAAAGCCAAAAATGTCTGAGTACAGACATAAAACAGAGATAGTGCATTAGAGAAGGCTAGCACAAAAGATACATCGATCGAACGAGGCGAGGCCTCCTGCCTGGGAACCTCCTAAACTACTCCTGGTCTTGAGCGGCCTCCAGGTAGTAGTAGGCACCGTCGGGGTAGCAGCCGTCGTTGGCTGGATACGCCATCTCCTGGGCTCCAACATCAAGTCGTAGCAACGAATTAAGGTGAAAAGGGAAGCAAAGCAACTGTGAGTACTCATCCAAAGTACTCGCAAGACTGACATAAGAACTATGCTAAGTATGCGTCAGTATCAAAGGGAAGGCGGTTATATATGGATCGACTACAACTATGCGTGAACAGAGAGAGGGGACTGGTCCTATCGAAGACTAGCATCTTCAGGTGTCTTGCAACAATAGAAGAGAATAGAGCAAGTAGCACATTTAAATAGTCATATTGTTGCAGCAATATTGATTAAGGTCACGCCGAGAGATTCTTCCTTGACTCCCTGCGAAAAAGCAATCCCGGAGCAACATTCCACTTAAGTAACAGTTCAAGTTGTATATGATCGGGACACAACTCCAAGCCGTCCTGTAACCGTGGACATGTCTATTCGAATAGCTAATTTTCATCCCAGAAGGGGTGCACCATATTAACCGTCACGCTCGAGAAACTCTGGCCGAACACAATTTCCAGGGTCATGCCTCGCCTCAGAACATCAACACGTCGCAACCCTACCTAGGATCAACAGAGAGGCCAGCCCACCGGTCTAAATCCTAAGCACGCAAGAATCATGGGCCCATCACCCTTGATGCTCCTGCATGTTGTGTGGGTGGCCGATGTCAGTCCTGGCACCTCTTATACAAGAACGATGCTAATCTGGACCACTCGGGCGCGCGCCGCTCCATTGCTGACATCTGAAGAGCTTCGGTTGATACCACGACGCTGAGTACCATAACTTCTCCCACGTGAAGGTGAGTGCGAAAAGGTCTATAACCAACCTAGATCAAATACCCAATCCATTAGCATTTTAATTAACACATCATCACATCCACGCGGGAATACACCCACAACACACCATTCATCAAGTTCCCAGTAACAAGGTCAAGTAACTATGTGGCTATAACACCAGAGGAATCTGAGGTTTCACCCTCGATGGATTCCGCGCGATGTAATCATCAAGGTGGCCAGGGAGGAATCATCCTTGATGGACCGCGCTTGATGGGTTGTACAATAGAGTTGTGATCAGTGGTGGTGAAGGAGGAATCACCTTCCGAAAACCACCACCGGTCAACTACACTACAACGCTAGCACCGGAGTACGTAACGAGGTGTCACCCTCGGTATTCTATAGTAGCTCTGTGGCGTCGTACAACTAAGGGGGGGCGAGTGCTGTGACGGGTCATGGCTCGTCGATCGGTTGATCGAGATTTCGATGATAAAGCGGGGGCAACTGGGCTAATGGGTCAAAACGGGATCACTGCTCCACCTATACTAAGCAGTTTAAAGTGTGGTAGGGTAAAGTAGAAGTTCATCAAAAATAGGCTATGCATCAGATATAGGAGCTAACTACAACATTAGAAAAATTCTAATGCAAGCATGAAGGAGAAGGAATATGTGATACCGAAATGATCAAAGGGGGGCTTGCTTGCCTTGTTGCTCTGCGGCAAAGGATTGGTCGTCAGGAGGGTAGTCGTACCCGGCAGCAGCATCAGTCTTGGGGTCTACTGGTAAGAAGAGGGGGGAATAAACAATAAATATAAGCACACATGCAACACGATGCATGGCATGGCAATATGCAGGGCTAGGCATGAGCTAACGCAGTATCACCCGTCATAGACGGATCGGGAAAATATCTAATGATATTTCCTGGGTCTTTGGTTACTACCAGACAGGCGAAACAGATGGAAAAATTCCATGTTCTCTATGATAGAGACGCGTGACAGATGAACGGATAACATATCCGAGTTTGTCCCCTTTTTGTGAGCAACTTTCATGTATTAAACTTTTTCAACCGGGTTACTAATTATTTTATATTATTTTTTTAAGTTTTATTAATTAATTAGGAACTAAATATATTTAATTAAATTCAATAAAATATATGACATTAGCATGATGTCATGTTGACATCAGCAGTCGACAGTCTTAGTTGACTCATTAATATGATTAGTGGGTCCCACGTCTCATCCTCACATTTTAGTTTAGTTTAATTAATAATTAATCAGATTAATTTAGGGGGTGGGATCCACCTGTCATTCTCTACTTATGTTAATTAATCAACAAAATTAATTCAATATGTTTAATTGGCTGTTAATGGGGCTGGACCCACATGTCATCCACATGTTAAAATTAATAGAGGAGCTAAGTAACCTAAGTAGTTTAACTAAGTTAATTAACATATTACTTAATTAATTATTTAATTACTAAATTAACTAATTATATATACATATATTTAAAATATATTTAGTAAATATATATTTTTTATATTTTTATTTATTTTTATTTTTTAACGTTTTTAGAGGGGGGGTCGTGGGCCCCCTTTGTCATGCACACGGTGAGGGGGGGGGGTGCCCCAATAGACTAACCACAGGGGGGGTTAATCCCTCGTGGTTAACATGAAGAGGCACGGGGGTCCAAGGACGAAGCTAGCGGGAGGGGGGCAGCAGTGTGGCGCCGCTAACACGCGGCCAACAGTGCCGAGTAACGCGGCGGCCATCGGGTGAGGCTGCGCACATGAGGGCACATGCGGAGGGGGCGGGACATGCATGCGGGGGTGTGGGGGGGCGGGAGGCGCGGCATGTGCGCGGGGCACGACGCGGCGGCCGCGGGCGGCTGGAGGAGCGAAGAGCGACGGGGGGTGGCGGTGCGCGGCCCTCGGGGGGGCGGGGGGTTCGCCAAAGTCGGGCGAGTTGGCCGGCCGGAGTTGGGGGGCGGGGGATGGTGGAGAGGGGTGGGGGGAGCCCGAGGGGCTCACCGCGATGTAGGGGGGCTGGGGCGTCAAGGCTTGATAGAGGCCGGCTGTGCAGAGGCGAGGTGGTGATAGAGCGGCACCAGGCGGTGGCCAACAGAGGCGAGCGACAATGGAGTGGCAACGAGGCAGCTCGGCCACGGGCGACCATGGCGAGAGGAGCGTGGCAGGGAGGGGGGTGTCCGGTGGTGCCGGCGGTGGCTGGCGACATGCCGAATCTGGTCGGGGCTGATTGGGCGAGGAGAGGGGAGAGAGCCATGCTACTTCTCAAACAACAGCGCCACAAATTGACACGTTGACGGAGACTTGCTTGCGTTGGTTTTTCCCTTGAAGAGGAAAGGGTGATGCAACACAAGAGCAGTAAGTACTTCCCTCAGTTTGAGAACCAAGGTATCAATCCAATAGGATAATCTCGTCAAGTCCAGAGTACCTGCGCAAACACAAAAGAGCTTGCACCCAACGCTATAAAGGGGTTGTCAATCCATTCAAGATTGATTGCAAAGTGAGATCTGAAGGCGGAAAGTGCAACGAAGTAAAAGTGTAAGGCTGAAAATATGGTGTGGAGTAGACCCGGGGGCCATAGTGTTCACTAGAGGCTTCTCTCAAAATAGCAAATATTACGGTGGGTGAACAAATTACTGTCGAGCAATTGATAGAACCGCGCAAAGTCATGACGATATCTAAGGTAATGATCATACATATAAGCCTCACGTCCGATACAAGTAGACCGATATTTTCTGCATCTACTACTATTACTCCACACATCGACCGCTATCCAGCATGCATCTAGTGTATTGAGTTCATGACGAACAGAGTAACGCCTTAAGCAAGATGACATGATGTAGAGGGATAATCTCAAACAATGATGAAAACCCCATCTTTTTACCCTTGATGGCAACAACACTATGCGTGCCTCACTACCCCTTCTGTCACTGGGTGAGATCACCGCACGGTATGAACCCAAAACCAAGCACTTCTCCCATTGCAAGAATCATAGATCTAGTTGGCCAAACAAAACCCACAACTCGAAGAGAATTACAAGTATATGAAACGATGCATGAGTGAGATCAGAAGAAACTCAAATAAGATTCATAGATAATATGATCATAAATCCACAATTCATTGGATATCGACAAACACACCGCAAAAGAAGATTACATGGGATAGATCTCCATGAAGATCATGGAGAACTTTGTATTGAAGATCCAAGAGAGAGAAGAAGCCATCTAGCTACTAGCTATGGACCCGTAGGTCTATGGTGAACTACTCACGTATCGTCGGAGAGGTCATGGTGTTGATGGAGAAGCCCTCCGTATCCGATTCCCCCTCCGGCAGGGCACCAGAACGTGCCCCAGATGGAATCTTGCGGAGAGAGAAGCTTGCGGCAGCGGAAAAGTACTTTTGATGATCTCCTGATTTTTTCTGGGATTTTAGGGAATTTATAGGCGAAAGACCTAGGGCAGAGGAGGCCCAGGGAGCCCACAAGCTTGGCAGGCGCGGGCCCCCTGGCCGCGGGTAGGGGGATTGTGGGGTCCCTGGTGCCCCCCTGCCCTGATTCTCACGCTTCCCAATCTTTTTCTGTTTCGTAAAAAAAAAATCTTTATGGCAGTTTCGTTCCATTTGGACTCCGTTTAAAATCCTCCTCTGAAAGGGGTAAAAAACATGGGAAAAAAGGAACTCGCACTTGGCACTGAGTTAATAAGTTAGTCCCAAAAAATATATAAAAGGCATACAAAACATCCAAAGTTTGACAAGATAATAGCATGAAACCATCAAAAATTATAGATATGTTGGAGACGTATCAAGCATCCCCAAGCTTAACTCCTGCTCGTCCTCGAGTAGGGAAGTGATAAAGACTGAAATTTTGATGTGGAATGCTACCTAGCATAGTTGTCCTTTGCAACTTCTTTCATGTGACATGAATGCTCAGATCCGTAAGATTCAAAACAATAGTTTGCTATTGACATGAAAACAATAATACTTCAAGCAAACTAGCAAGGTAATCATGAACTTTCAAAATAACAAGGCCAAGGAAAGTTATCCCTACAAAATCATATAGTCTAGTTATGCTCCATCATCCTCACACAACTAATGTAAATCATGCACAACCCCGGTATTTGCCAAGTAATTTTTTTCGCAATACATGAGCGTGAGCCATGGATATAGCACTATAGGTGGAATAGAGTGTGGTGGTGGTTGTGAGACAAAAAAAGGAGGAGATGGTCACATTGACTCGGCGTATCAAAGGGCTATGGAGATGCCCATTAATAGATATCAATGTGAATGAGTAGGGATTGCCATACAAAGGATGCACTAGAGCTATAAGTATGTGAAAGCTCAAAAGGAGAACTAGTGGGTGTGCATCCAACTTGCTTGCTCACGAAGACCTAGGGCAATTTTAGGAAGCCCATCATTGGAATATACAAGCCAAGTTATATAATAAAGATTCCCACTAGCATATGGTGGTGACGCAACGAGAGGCTCTCAATCATGAAGAACATGGTGCCATAATGAAGCACAAGTGTGGAAAAAGATAGTAGCATTGTCCCTTCTCTCTTTTTCTCTTTTTTTATTTGGGGTCTTTGGCCTCTTTCCATTTTTTTTTGTTTGGGCTCTTTGGCCTCCTTTTTTTTATTTCCTCACACGAGACAATGCTCTAATAATGATGATCATCACACTTTTATTTACTCACAGCTCAAAGCTTAGAACGATGATGACTCTATAGGAAATGCCTCCGGCAGTGTACCGGGATGTGCAACGATCTAGCTTGGCATATGACATTGAAATATCTCGCTAGCTATCTTACGATCATGAAATGGCAATATGAGAGTGACAGTACAGGTCATGAGACGGAACGGTGGGAGTTGCATGGAAATATATCTCGGAATGGCTATGAAAATGCCATAGTAGGTAGGTATGGTGGCTGTTTTGAGGAAGGCGTATGGTGGGTTTATGTACCGACGAAAATTGCGTGGCACTAGAGAGGTTAGCAATGGTGGAAGGTGAAAGTGCATCTATACCATGGACTCACATTAGTCATGAAGAACACACATACTTATTGCGAAAGTTTTTATTAGTAATCGAAACAAAGTGCTAAACGCATACTCCTAGGGGAAGGGTTGGTAGGTGTTAACCATCGCGCGATCCCGACCTCAACACAAAGGATGACAATCAATAGATCAATTATGCTCCGACTTCCTAACATAGCGGTTCACCATACGTGCATGCTACGGGAATCACTAACTTCAACACAAGTATTTCTAGATTCACAACACCCTACTAATATAGTTCTTAATATTACCAAATCCACGTCTCAAAACTAATTGAGAGGAATCAAGACTTCTCTTTCTACTCAATGCACATGAAGATGGAGGTTTTTGTATCCTATTTGGGTATCTATCACTTTTGTGACTACTTTCATAGCATAAGAAAACTACCAAGTTACGCACCGCCTTGCTCTAAAAGATCTAAGTGAAGCACATAGAGCAAAATTATCTAGCTCAAAACATATAAGTGAAACACAATGATCATTCTAGCAAAATCACGATGAGTGCATGTTTCTCTCTAAAGGTGTGCAGCAAGGATGATTGTGCCACAACAAAAAAGACTCCTAATATACAAGACACTCCAAGCAAGACACATATTATGTGGTGAATACAAATATAGCTCCAAGTAACGTTACCGATGGATTGAAGACGAAAGAGGGGATACCTTCCCGGGGCATCCCCAAGCTTAGGCTTTTTGGTGTCCTTGAATTTGGCTTGGGATGCCTTCGGCATCACCAAGCTTGAGCTCTTTCCACTCCTTATCTCTTTGTCCATGAGAACATCACCCAAAACTTGAAAACTTCACAACACAAAACTTAAACGGAAACTCATGATAACATTAGCACAAGAAAACAAACTACCACCACTTTAGGTACTATAGAAATCTTGATTTATATTCATATTAGTGTTGGGCTACTCTATTCTCACTTTTCCATGGCTAGTACCCCCCCGATACTATCCATAGTTTCATCAAAACAAGCAACCAACTCAACAAAGCAGAATCTGTCAAAAACAGACCAGTCTTTAGCAATCTGTATACTTTGTATACTTATGATACCTCAAAAATTCTGAATAATTACGACTGCCTGGGAAAAAGTCATATGAACCAGCAGCAAAAAGAATCAACGCAAAATCTCTTTCTCAATAAGAATGAAAAATCATCTCGTGAGCGAAAAGTTTCTGTGTTTTTCCAGCAGGATCAAACAACCATCACCAAGACTAGTCGTAATGGTTTTGCTTAGCTGAAACACAAAAAGAAACAGAAAAGACACAATCATAACAGAATTATGATGGTGTGGACGCAACGAAACAGAAAGAAGAAGGTAAATTCATTGGGTTGCCTCCCAACAAGCGCTATTGTTTAACGCCCTTAGCTAGGCATTGATAATTCAATGATGCTCACACAAAAGACAAGAATTGAAGCACAAAGAGAGTATCATAAAGCGTGTGAAAATTACATCTAGGTCTAACATAATTCCTATGCATAGGAATTTTATAGGAAAACAAATTTGCAAGACAACCAATAGTTACCAGATACAAGGAAGAAGAAAGAGACAATAGCAATCTCAACATAACGAGAGGTAATTGGGTAACATGAAAGTTTCTACCTAAAATATTTTCCTCTCTCAAAGCAATTACATGTGGGATCATAATCAAATTCAACAAAATAGCTATCACAAAGGATATTCTTTTCATGATCCACATGCATGCAAAGTTTACGCTCTTCAAAAATAGTGGATATTATCATCAACTAAAGTCATGACTTCTCCAAACCCACTTTCAATATTATTGCAACAAGTAGTGGACATAGCAAAACTAGCATCCCCAAGCTTAGGGTTTTGCATATTTTTAGCATGATTGTAATTAATAGAATTTATAATGAAATTATTGCAATCATGCTTTTCATTCAAGGAGCCCTCATGAATCATTTCATAAATTTCTTCATCACGATTTTCAGATTCACGCATCTCAAGCAAAACTCCACAGAGAAAGTCAAGTGCACTCAACTCACTAGCAATTGGATCAACATAATTGGATCTCTTAAAGAGATTAGCAAGTGGATGAGGATCCATATCAATAGATTTTCATTAAGCGAAGATGCAAGCATATTGAAGGCACATATCACACAAGCAAAGGAAAGGTAAACGAAGAAAAGGGCAAATATTTTTTTGTAAATTTTTGTTTTTCAGAAGTGGGGGAGAGGAAAACGAGAGGCAACTGGCAAACAAAGTAAATGCAAGAGATGAGTTTGCGACACTTACTTGGATGAGTTCTTGACTTGATCCTCCCCGGCAATGGCGCCAGAAATCCTTCTGCTACTTCTCAAACAACAGCGCCAGAAATTGACACGTTGACGGAGACTTGCTTGCGTTGGTTTTTTCCCTTGAAGAGGAAAGGGTGATGCAGCACAGGAGCAGTAAGTATTTCCCTCAGTTTGAGAACCAAGGTATCAATCCAGTAGGAGAATCTCGTCAAGTCCAGAGTAACTGCGCAAACACAAAAGAGCTTGCAACCAACACTATAAAGGGGTTGTCAATCCCTTCAAGATTGATTGCAAAGTGAGATCTGAAGGCGGGAAGTGCAACGAAGTAAAAGTGTAAGGCTGAAAATATGGTGTGGAGTAGACCCGGGGGCCATAGTGTTCACTAGAGGCTTCTCTCAAAATAGCAAATATTACGGTGGGTGAACAAATTACTGTCGAGCAGTTGATAGAACCGCGCAAAGTCATGACGATATCTAAGACAATGATCATACATATAGGCATCACGTCCGAGACAAGTAGACCGATACTTTCTGCATCTACTACTATTACTCCACACATCGACCGCTATCCATCATGCATCTAGTGTATTGAGTTCATGACGAACAGAGTAACGCCTTAAGCAAGATGACATGATGTAGAGGGATAATCTCAAACTAATGATAAAAACCCCATCTTTTTACCCTTGATGGCAACAACACGATGCGTGCCTCGCTACCCCTTCTATCACTGAGTGAGGTCACCGTACGGTATGAACCCAAAACTAAGCACTTCTCCCATTGCAAGAATCATAGATCTAGTTGGCCAAACAAAACCCACAAGTCGAAGAGAATTACAAGGATATGAAATCATGCATAAGAGAGATCGGAAGAAACTCAAATAAGATTCATAGATAATCTGATCATAAATCCACAATTCATCGGATCTCGACAAACACACCGCAAAAGAAGATTACATCGGATAGATCTCCATGAAGATCATGGAGAACTTTGTATTAAAGATCCAAGAGAGAGAAGAAGCCATCTAGCTACTAGCTATGACCCGTAGGTCTATGGCGAACTACTCACGCATCATCGGAGAGGTCATGGTGTTGATGGAGAAGCCCTCCGTATCTGAATCCCCCCTCCGGCAGGGCACCAGAACGTGCCCCAGATGGGATCTTGCGGAGACAGAAGTTTGCGGCGGCGGAAAAGTACGTTCGATGATCTGCTGATTTTTTCTAGGATTTTAGGGAATTTATATGCGAAAGAACTAGGGCAGAGGAGGCCGAGGGAGCCCACAAGCCTGGGAGGTGCGGGCCCCCCTAGCCGTGGCTAGGGGGCTTGTGGGGTCCCTGGTGGCCCCTGCCCTGATTCTCAGGCTTCCCGATCTTTTTCTGTTTCGAAAAAAATCTTTGTGGCAGTTTCGTTCCGTTTGGACTCCGTTTAAAATCCTCCTCTGAAAGGGGTCAAAAACATGGAAAAAACAGGAACTGGCACTTGGCACTGAGTTAATAAGTTAGTCCCAAAAAATATATAAAAGGCATACGAAACATCCAAAGTTTGACAAGATAATAGCATGAAACCATCAAAAATTATAGATACGTTGGAGACGTATCAAGCCGCCAGGGAGGGGCCTGGTGGGGGAGGAGGTAGTGAGTGAGGGAGTGGGGACGGTTTAGGGTTTCCTCGAGGCTTTTATACCACATGTGGGGTGGGCTGGCTGGGGCTTAGGTGGGCCGGTTGGCCCACTTGGGGCTGGCCCAGTGGGGGGGTATTTGTTTTCTCTTTCTTTATTATTGTTTTAATTTATTTTTTATACACAAAACTTTTCAGTATTATTTTTAATATAAAAATACCTTTGTATTTTTTGTAACTTGGTTCATTATTCATGTTGTATAATAGGTAGTGTCGCCAAAAAGTTTTGGGGCAACTGAAATAAGTTTGGATATTTTCATTAGTCAAAAGCCCTCTTATTTATTATTTTGGCTTTTGTTTTAATTGTTTTAGAGATGTTAAATACTTACAAAAATGTTGTTTTATATTTTATAAAAGTTTATGGAATATTTGCAACCTAACCATGATTTTGAATATGAAGTTTGCAAAACTTTTATACCCACTTTTAAAAATGAATTTGAATTGCAAAATAAATTGAATCAGAGTTTGATTCCAACAGTGATCATAACTGGATTAGCAAAAGCATTATCTTAATCTTGACCATTACTATAGCTTAATTAGAATGACTACTGTAGCATAATCCGAGGATGTCACAACTCTCCCCTACTAACAAGAATTCTCGTCCCGAGAATTAAGAGGTAGAAGGAAAGAGCTCGGGGTATTCATCACGAAGATGATCCTCGCATTCCCAAGTGGCTTCATCTCCAGAATGATTTGACAGTGCGCTTTAAGGAACTTGGTGACGTTTCAATGAGTCTGACGTTTAGTCTGATCGAGAATGCGGAGCGCATGCTCCTTATAAGAGAGGTCTTGTTGCAGCTCAAGCATATCATGATCCACTGCTCGAACAGGATCTTTCAAACAGCAACGGAGTTGAAACACATGGAAGACATCGTGAATGTGAAAAAGGTCCACTAGTAGTTCCAATCGATAAGTTACTTTTCCACGCCTTTCGAGAACCGTGAATGGACTAATATAGCGAGGAGCAAGCTTGTCCTTGATCCCAAAACAGTGTGCACCTCTCATTGGTGTGACACGAAGATAAGCCTTTTCGCCACGTTGATAGACCATATCTTGGTGATGACGGTCATACTGACTTTTCTGACGAGACTGAGCAGCCTTCAGATTCTCATGAATAATGCGGACTTGATCTTCGGCGTGTTGGATAATATCCGGACAGAAGAGTGATCGTTCCCTAGTTTCTGACCAATTCAGAGGAGTTCGACACCTTCGTCCATATAATACTTCAAAAGGGGCCATCTTCACACTAGCTTGATAGCTATTGTTGTAGGAGAACTCGGCATACGGGAGAGATTCCTCCCATTTCTTACCGAAAGAAATGACACAAGCTCGAAGCATGTCTTTGAGAATTTGGTTGACTCGTTCAACTTGTCCCTGGGATTGAGGGTGAAATGCGGTGCTCATGGACAGACGAGTCCCCAGAATTTTGAAGTGAACAAGCTGCCATGACTGAGCTAATTACCAACGGAATACCGTGAAGTGACACAATTCTGGACATATAAAGATCTGCCAGTTGACTAGCAGTAATTGTTTCTTTGACGACGAGAAAATGTGCAACTTTGGACAATTGGTCAATGACGACAAGCATAGCGTCATTACCTTTCTGAGATCTGGGCAAACCAGTGACAAAGTCCATTTCAACAGGGTCCCATTTCCATTCAGGAATAGAGATGGGTTGTAGAGTTCGAGCACGCTTTTGATGTTCTGCCTTGATTCGTCGGGAAACCTCACATTCTGCAACATAGCATGCAATGTCTTGTTCCATATTTAGCCACCAGAATCTTTCACGGATGTCTTGGTACATTGATACGTCTCCATCGTATCTACTTTTCCAAACTCTTTTGCCCTTGTTTTGGACTCTAATTTGCATGATTTGAATGGAACTAACCCGGGCTGGCGTTGTTTTTAGCAGAATTGCCATGGTGTTGTTTTTGCACAGAAAAAAAAGTTCTCGGAATGACCTGGAAACTTACGAGGATTTTTTGTTGAATATATAAAAAATATTGGCGCAAGAATTACCTGGAGACACGGAGCCAGGAGCCCACAAGCCCAGGAGGCGCGGACCCCCCTAGGCCGCGCGTGCCAGGCTTGTGAGGCCCTCGTGGCTCCGCAGCCTCCAACTCGAGCTCTATATATTCTCTCTCGCCCAGAAAAAATTAATAGAGAAGAGTTCATCGCATTTCACAACACAGAGCCGCCGCCACCACCTGTTCTTCCTTTGGAGGGCAGATCTGGAGTCGGTTCTGGGCTCCGGAGAGGGGAAATCGACGCCGTCGTCATCACCAACCATCCTTCATCACCAATTCCATGATGCTCTTCATCATACGTGAGTAATCTCATCATAGGCTTGCTGGACGGTCATGGGTTGGATGAGATCTATCATGTAATCGAGTTAGTTTTGATGGGCTTTGATCCCTAGTATCCACTATGTTCTAAGATTGATGTAGCTACTACTTTGCTATGCTTAATGCTTGTCACTAGGGCCCGAGTGCCATGGTTTCAGATCTGAACCTATTATGTTTTCATCAATATATGTGCGTTCTTGATCCTCTCTTGCAAGTTGTAGTCACCTACTATGTGTTATGACCCGTCAACCCCGGAGTGACAATAGCCGGAACCACTCCCGGAGATGACCATAGTATGAGGAGTTCATGTATTCACTATGTGCTAATGCTTTGTTCCGGTTCTCTATTAAAAGGAGACCTTAATATCCCTTAGTTTCCATTAGGACCCCGCTGCCACGGGAGGGATGGACAATAGATGTTATGCAAGTTCTTTTCCATAAGCACGTATGACTAAATACGGAATACATGCCTACATTACATTGACGAACTGGAGCTAGTTACATATCACTCTATGTCATAACTATTACATGATGAATGCCTTCCGACATAATTATCCATCACCGATCCAATGCCCACGAGATTTTCCTACTGGTCCTCGCTTAGTTACTTTACCGCTGCTGTTGTCACTACTGCTACTGTTACCGCTGTTACCGTTACTATCTCACTACTTTGCTACTGAAACTTTGCTGCAGATACTAAGTCTTTCAGGTGTGGTTGAATTGACAACTCAACTGCTAATACTCAAGAATATTCTTTGGCTCCCCTTGTGTCGAATCAAAAAATTTGGGTTGAATACTCTACCCTCAAAAACTGTTGCGATCCACTATACTTGTGGGTTATCATACATCTTGATACTACCCAGATGTATAGACAACAGTGTGTCGTGAGCTTCTTTCATCACCTTTCCAGTCATTCTCTGGTTTTCTTTCTTACTTGGAACGAATAGGCGACCCTTGAAGTAAGAGGCACCATCATCAGCAACGGTGAAGCAAGAGGGCTTACCTTCTGCAAGGTAGCGTTTAATTCTCTTGACATCATCATCATAAAGTTGAATAGTCTGGGTGAAGCCCGTGAGATCTGGTTTAGCAACCAGGTTACTGAGGGAACCCTGATTAACAACACAAAGCTTCATCTTGCAAAACTCTTCAGGAGGGGGAACAAGGTAACCCCGAGGAACAATATGGAGGTTCAGCTTATGGATTTCCTCTTGAAGATGGTCATGAACCTTATGAACCTGGAGTTGGTTGTAGTACGACTTGCGGCTCAAGGCATCAGTCATTACATTAGCCTTGTCGGGGGTATAAGATATACCATAGTCAAAATCTGATATGCACTCCATCCATATCTGTTGACGGAGGTTCAAATCCGGCTGAGTGAACAGGTACTTCAGACTTTGATGATCGGTGTAGATCTCACAACAATTACCAAGAAGGTATTGTTGCCACTCTTTCAGTGAATGTACAACTGCAGCAAGTTCAAGGTCATGAACTGGATAGTTCTCTTCATGAGCATGCAATTGACGTGAGGCATAAGCAATCACTTTGCGATCTTGCATAAGAATACAACCTATTCCTTGACGAGAAGCATCACAATATATGAAGAAATCCATTTTAGTATCCAGAGGAGCAAGTACTGGAGCAGATGTCAGTATGTCCTTGAGTGCATGAAAACTTTCTTGACATTTATCAGTCCACTCATACTTAACACCTTTGTGAAGCAGATTGGTTAAGGGATTTGCAATCTTGGAGAAGTTCTCGACAAATCGACGGCAATAGCTGGCGAGTCCGAGAAAACTTCTGACTTGCTTGACATTCTTCAGCAGAGTCCAAACAAGAATAGCTTGAACTCATTCGGGGTTAATCGCAATACCATCCTTGGAGATCACATGAACAAGGTACGTCACTTCGTCGAGGCAGAATTCACATTCAGAACATTTCGCGTAGAGTTGATGCTCTTGAAGCTTATCCAGTACAAGACGAAGATGTTTGGCATGTTCTACATTATTCTTTGAATATAACAGAATAACATCCAGCTATACCACGATGAATTTGTCGAGGTAGTTGATACGTCTCCAACGTATCTATAACTTTTGATGGTTCCATGCTATTATCTTTTCAACTTTGGATGTTTTGTATGCATGAATATGCTATTTTATATCTTTTTTGGGACTAACCTATTAACTCAGTGCCAAGTGCCAGTTCCTGTTTTTCCGTGTTTTTACCCTTTTTAGAGAAGAATATTAAACGGAGTCCAAACGGAATAAAACCTTCGGAATGATTTTTTCCGTAACAGAAGATACGTAGGGAACTTGAGAACCAAGGAAAAGGACCCTGGGGGAGGTCATAACCCCCTAGCCGCGGCCTGGGGGGCGCGCCTAACATGTTTGTGGGCCCCACGTGGCTCCTTTGCCCTACTTCTTCCACCTATAAATTCCGTAAAAATCCAAAACTGTGAGAGAGAGCCACGAAAATACTTTTCCGCCGCCGCAAGCTTCTGTCTCTGCAAGATCCCATCTGGGGACCGTTCTGGTGCCCTGCCGGAGGGGGGATTCTGACACGGAGGGCTTCTTCATCAACACCATTGCCTCTCCGATGATGCGTGAGTAGTTCACCATAGACCTTCGGGTCGATAGCTAGTAGCTAGATGGCTTCTTCTCTCTCTTGGATCTTCAATACAAAGTTCTCCATGATCTTAATGGAGATCTATCCTATGTAATCTTCTTTTGCGGTGTGTTTGTCGAGATACGATGAATTGTGGATTTATGATCAGATTATCTATGAATATTATTTGAGTTTCCTCTTATCTATTATATGCATGATTTCGTATCCTTATAATTCTCTTCGAGTTGTGGGTTTCGTTTGGCCAACTTGATCTATAATTCTTGCAATGGGAGAAGTGCTTGGTTTTGTGTTCATACCGTGCGGTGTTCTCACCCAGTGACAGAAGGGGTAGCAAGGCACGCATTGTGTTGTTGCCATCAAGGGTAAAAATATGGGGTTTATATCTATTGCATGAATTTATCCCTCTACATCATGTCATCTTGCTTAAGGTGTTATTCCGTTTTTTATGAACTTAATACACTAGATGCATGATGGGTAGGGGTCGATGTGTGGAGTAGTAGTAGTAGATGCAGAAAGTATCGTTCTACTTGTCCTGGACGTGATGCCTATATGTATGATCATTGCCTTAGATATCATCATGACTTTGTGTGGTTCTATCAATTGCTCGACAGTAATTCGTTCACCCACGGTAATACTTGCTATCATGAAAGAAGCCTCTAGTGAACACTATGGCCCTCGGGTCTACTTCACATCATATTTTCAGCTCTACACTTTTACATTGTTGCACTTTCCACCTTCAAATATCACCTTGCAATTAATCGTGAAGGTATTGACAACCCCTTTATAGCATTGGGTACAAGTTTGTTTGTTTTTGTGCAGGTACATTGGTGACTTGTCTTGATACTCCTACTGGATTGATACCTTGGTTCTCAAACTGAGGGAAGTACTTACTGCTACTGTGCTACATCACCCTTTCCTCTTCAGGGAAAAACCAACGTAAGCTCAAGAGGTAGCAAGAAGAATTTCTGGCACCGTTGCCGGGGAGGAGGATCAAGTCAAGAATAGTATCCCGTCAACGTGCCAATTTATAGCGCCGTTGTCGGGGAGTATCAAGTCAAGAATAGTCTCCCTTCAACGTGTCAATTTCTGGCGCCGGGGACTATTCTAAGTGAAGCTTATCCAAGTAACTATCGCAAACTCATTTCTTGCATTTAATTTTTTTGCCTTTTGCCTCTCGTTTTCCTCTCCCCCACTTCTGAAAAAACAAAAATTTACAAAAATATTTGCCTTTTTCGTTCGACCTTTTCCTTTGCTTGCTTTCTGTTCGCTTGTGTGCTTGTCTGCTTGTTGAAGTCAACATGACTGAAAACACAAAATTGTGTGACTTCTCGAATACTAATAATAATGATTTTATTAGTAATCCGATTGCTCTTGCCACTAGTGTGGAATCATATGAAATGAATGCTGCTTTGCTGAATCTTGTTATGAAAGAGCAATTTTCCGGCCTTCCTAGTGAAGATGCCGCATCCCATCTCAATACCTTAATTGAGTTATGCGATATGGAAAAGAAGAAAGATGTGGATAATGATGTCATTAAATTAAATCTGTTTCCGTTCTCATTACGAGATCGAGCAAAAACTTGGTTTTCATCTTTACCCAAAAATAGCATTGATTCTTGGAACAAGTGTAAAGATGCTTATATATCCAAGTATTTTCCACCGGCTAAGATTATCTCTCTCCATAATGATATCATGAATTTTAAGCAACTAGATCATGAACATGTTGCACAATCTTGGGAGAGAATGAAATTGATGATTAGAAATTGTCCCGCTCATGGCTTGAGTCTTTGGATGATTATACAAATCTTCTATGCTGGTTTGAATTTTGCTTCTAGAAATATCTTGGATTTCGCCTCCGGTGGAAATTTCATGGAAATCACATTAGGAGAAGCCACAAAACTCCTAGACAATATCATGACAAACTATTCTCAATGGCACACTGAAAGGTCACCTACTAGTAAAAAAGTGCATGCTATAGAAGTAATTAACTCTTTGAGTGCTAAGATGGAAGAGTTAATGAAATTGTTTGCTAGGAAAGGTGCTCCTCTAGATCCAAATGATATGCCTTTGTCTTCCTTGATTGAGAATAGCAATGAAAGCTTGGATGTTAATTTTGTTGGTAGGAATAATTTTGGCAGCAACAATGCTTATAGAGGTAACTTTATTCCTAGGCCTTTTCCTAGTAATCCCTCTAATAACTATGGCAATTCCTACAACAATTGTCATGGAAATTATAATAAATTACCCTCTGATCTTGAGAGTAATATTAAAGAGTTTATCAACTCGCAAAAGATTTTCAATGCGTCCATAGAAGAAAAACTGCTCAAAATTCATGACTTGGCTAGGACCATTGATAGAATGTCTCTTGATATTGATGCTTTGAAATTGAGATGTGCTCCTCCCAAGATTAATATGGATGAAACTTTGAAAGCTATGCGTGTTTCCATGAATGAGAGTAAATAAAGAACCGCTCAAATTCGTGCTAGACATGAGTGGCTTAAAAGGCGTGTTCTCGTGATGAGAATCACGAACTCCCATTGAATCCTTGTTTTCTATTGTCAAACCTAATGATGATGGGGCTGGATATGAATCCACTTTGGTTGAGAAACGCCCCAATGATTCGGAGTCTATCTACCTTGATGCTAAAAGCCCTGAAAGTGGAGTAGTGGATATCAAACTTTGAGTAGTAATGAAATTACTACTTTAGATTTCAAGGAATTCAATTATGATAGTTGCTATTTGATTGAATGTACTTCCTTGATGCAATCCATGCTAAACTCTCCACATGCATATAGCCAAAATAAAGCCTTTACCAATAATATCGTGGGTGCGATGATGAAATCTCTTGAAGAGAAACTTGAGTTGGAAGTATCTATTACTAGAAAACTTCATGATGAGTGAGAACCTACTATCAAAGTCAAGATTAAAAACAATGAATGCAATGCTTTGTGTGATTTGGGTGCTAGTGTTTCCGCTATTCCAAAGTCTTTATGTGATGTTCTAGGCTTCAACGAGATTGATGAGTGCTCTCTTAATTTGCATCTTGCAGATTCTACTGTTAAGAAACCTATGGGAATGATCAATGATGTTCTTATTATTGCAAATAGGAACTATGTACCCGTAGATTTCATTGTGCTTGATATTGTTTGCAATCTGACATGTCCCATCATTCTTGGCAGACCTTTCCTTAGGACTATTGGTGCTATCATCGATATAAAGGAAGGGAATATTAGATTCCAATTTCCACTAAAGAAGGGCATGGAACACTTTCCTAGAAAGAAAATAAGATTTCCTTATGAATCCATGATGAGGACTACTTATGGTTTGAGCACCAAAGACAACGATACTTGATTCTATCGTCTTATGCCTAGCTAAGGGCGTTAAACAATAGCGCTTGTTGGCAGGCAACCCAATGAATATATCTTTGCTTTTTGCTTTCTGTTTTGTTGTGTCCACACCATCATAATTCTGTTATGATTGTGTTTTTTGTGTTTATTTTTGTGTTTGACCAAGTAAAACCTTTATGACTAGTTTTGGGGATGGTTGTTTGATCTTGGTGAAAAAGACAGAAACTTTGCGCTCAGGAAATTATTTTTAATTCCTATACAGAAAGAGCTTTTGAGTTGATTCTTTTTCTGCTGCTTGATATGCCAATTTCCCTAATTTTCATAAGTTTTCAGAATTTTTGAGATGCCAGAAGTATACGAAGTATACAGATTGCTACAGACTAGTCTGTTTTTGACAGATTCTGTTTTTGTTGTGTTGATTCTTATTTTGATGAAACTATCGATAGTATCGGGGGGTACTAGCTATGGAAAAGTGAGAATACAGTAATATAACACCAATATAAATAGAATCAAGATTACTACAGTACCTAAAGAGGTGGTGGTTTGTTTTCTTATGCTAATGATATCACGAGTTTCTGTTTAAGTTTTGTGTTGTGAAGTTTTCAAGTTTTGGGTGATGTTCTCAAGGAGAATGGGATAAAGAGTGGAAAGAGCTCAAGATTGGGGATGCCCAAGGCATCCCAAGCCAAATTCAAGTACACCAAAAAGCCTAAGCTTGGGGATGCCCCGGGAAGGCATCCCCTCTTTCGACTTCAATCCATCGGTAACGTTACTTCGAGCTATATTTTTATTCACCACATGATATGTGTTTTGCTTGGAGCATCGTGTATTATAGGAGTATTTTCTTTTTGTTCTGTCACAATCATCCTTGCTGCACACCTTTTTGAGAGAGACATCCACTCATCGTGAATTTGCTAGAATACTCATTGAGCTTCACTTATATCTTTTGAGTCACGCAATTTAGCTCGCATGTGCCTCACTTATATCTTTTGAGCTAGATAACTTTGCTCTAGTGCTTCACTTAGATCTTTTTAGAGCACGATGGTGTCATATTTTGGAGAAATAAAAACTCTCGATCTTCACTTATATCTTTTTGAGAGTGCTCTCTCTAAGTAACTTGGTAATTGGCTTGTGTTATGAAAGTAGTCCTAAAGATGATAGGCATCCAAAGAGGATATAATAAAAACTTCCATATTCATGAGCATTGGTTAGTAAGAGAAGTTTGATTACTCTCAATTAGTTTTGAGATATGGATATGGTAATATTAGAGTTATGTTAGTAGGGTGTTGTGAATCTAGAAATACTTGTGTTGAAGTTAGTGATCCCGTATCATGCACGTATGGTGAACTACTATGTTAGGAAGTCGGAGCATAATTGATTTATTGATTGTTATCCTTTGTGTTGCGGTCGGGATCGCGCGATGGTTAACACCTACCAACCCTTCCCCTAGGAGTATGTGTTTAGCACTTTGTTTCGATTACTAATAACTTTCGCAATAAGTATATGAGTTCTGCATGACTAATGTGAGTCCATGGTATAGATGCACTTTCACCTTCCACCATTTCTAGCCTCTCTAGTGCCGCGCAACTTTTGCCGGTGCACAAACCCACCATATACCTTCCTCAAAACAGCCACCATACCTACCTATTATGGCATTTTCATAGCCATTCCAAGATATAGTGCCATGCAACTCCCACTGTTCCGTCTCATGACTTGTGCCGTCACTTTCATATTGCCATTGCCTGATCTTAAGATAGCTAGCGAGATGTTTCAACGTCATACGCTAAGCTAGATCGTTGCACATCCTGGTACACCGTCGGAGGCATTTCCTATAGAGTCATCATTGCTCTACGTATTGAGTTGTGAGTAAATAAAAGTGTGATGATCATCATTATTAGAGCATTGTCCCATGTGAGGAAATAAAAAAGAGAGGCCATAGATTCCCACCAAAAAAATGAGAAAAAAGAGGCCAAAGAGCCCAAAAAAGAGAGAGAAAAAGAGAGAAGGGACAATGCTACTATCTTTTTCCACACTTGTGCTTCACAATAGCACCATGTTCTTCATGATTGAGAGTCTCTTGTTTTGACACTTCCATATACTGGCGGGAACTTTCATTATATAACTTGGCTTGTATAATCCAATGATGGGCTTCCTCAAAATTGCCCTAGGTGTTCGTGAGCAAGCAAGTTGGGTGCACAACCACTAGTTCTCCTTTTGAGCTTTCACACACTTATTTCTCTCGTGCATCCATTGCATGGTAATCCCTACTCATTCACGTTGATATCTATTGATGGGCATCTCCATAGCCCGTTGATACGTCGAGTCGATGTGACCATGTCCTCCTTTTTGCCTCACAACCTCCACCACACTCTATTCCACCTACAGTGCTATATCCATGGCTCACGCTCATGTATTGCGTGAGAGTTGAAAAAGTTTGAGAAAGTAAGAGTGCGAAAACAATTACTTGGACAATACCGGGGTTGTGCATGATTTAAATTCGTTGTGTGGGCATGATAGAGCATAGCCATACTATATGATTTTGTAGGGATAACTTTCTTTGGCCTTGTTATTTCAAAAGTTCATTATCACTTTGCTAGTATGCTTGAAGTATAATTGTTTTCATGTCAATAGCAAACTATTGTTTTTAATCTTATGAATCTGAACATTCATGCCACAAGAAATAAGTTACAAAGGACAAATATGTTAGGTAGCATTCCACATCAAAAATTCAGTCTTTATCACTTCCCTACTCGAGGACGAGCAGGAGTTAAGCTTGGGGATGCTTGATACGTCTCCAACGTAGCTATAATTTTTGATGGTTCCATGCTATTATCTTGTCAACTTTGGATGTTTTGTATGCATGAATATGCTATTTTATATGTTTTTTGGGACTAACCTATTAACTCAGTGCCAAGTGCCAGTTCCTGTTTTTTCCGTGTTTTTGACCCTTTTCAGAGAAGAATATTAAACGGAGTACAAATGGAATAAAACCTTCAGAATGATTTTTTCCGTAACAGAAGATACGCAGGGAACTTGAGAACCAAGGCAACGGACCCCGAGGGAGGTCACAAGCCCCCTAGTCGCGGCCTGGGGGGCCGCGCCTACCAGGCTTGTGGGCCCCACATGGCTCCTTTGCCCTACTTCTTCTGCCTATAAATTCCCTAAAAATACAAAACTCCCAGAGAGAGCCACGCAAATAATTTTCTGCCGCCGCAAGCTTCTATCTCCGCAAGATCCCATCTCGGGACCGTTCTCGTGCCCTGCCAGAGGGGGATTCGGACACGGAGGGCTTCTTCATCAACACCATTGCCTCTCCGATGATGCGTGAGTAGTTCACCATAGACCTTCGGGTCCATAGCTAGTAGCTAGATGGTTTCTTCTCTCTCTCTTGGATCTTCAATACAAAGTTCTCCATGATCTTCATGGAGATCTATCCGATGTAATTTTCTTTTGCGGTGTGTTTGTCGAGATCCGATGAATTGTGGATTTATGATCAGATTATCTATGTATATTATTTGAAATTCCTCTGATCTCTTATATGCATGATTTCGTATTCTTGTAATTCTCTTCGAGTTGTGGGTTTCGTTTGGCCAACTTGATCTATAATTCTTGCAATGGGAGAAGTGCTTGGTTTTGGGTTCATACCGTGCGGTGTCCTCACCCAGTGACAGAAGGGGTAGCGAGGCACGCATCGTGTTGTTGCCATCAAGGGTAAAAAGATGGGGTTTATATCTATTGCATGAATTTATCCCTCTACATCATGTCATCTTGCTTAAGGCGTTACTCCGTTTGTTATGAACTTAATACACTAGATGCATGCTGGATAGCGGTCGATGTGTGGAGTAATAGTAGTAGATGCAGAAAGTATCGGTCTACTTGTCTCGAACGTGATGCCTATATGTATGATCATTGCCTTAGATATCATCACGACTTTCCGTGCTTCTATCGATTGCTCGACAGTAATTATTCACCCACCGTAATACTTGCTATCATGAGAGAAGCCTCTAGTGAACACTATAGCCCCCAGGTCTACTTCACATCATTATAGCCCTTTGTTGCACTTTCCACCTTCATATCTGACCTTGCAATTAATCGTGAAGGGATTGACAACCCCTTTATAGCGTTGGGTGCAAGTTTGTTTGTTTTTGCCTTGTACATTGGTGACTTGTCTTGATACTCCTACTGGATTGATACCTTGGTTCTCAAACTGATGGAAATACTTACTGCTACTGTGCTGCATCACCCTTTCCTCTTCAAGGGAAAAACCAACGCAAGCTCAAGAGGTAGCAGTAGTCCATGAATATAAAATTCATCAATCGAGAGAAGTTTGTCAGGGCATTGGTTAAGCCGAAGGACATGACGGTGTACTTGTATGATCCATAGAGAGTAACAAAGGCTGTGTGTGGGATATCCTCTTTGCCAACACGTATCTGGTGGTAGCCCAACCTCAAGTCGAGCTTAGAGAAGACTGAGTAATCAACAAGTTGATCATACACTTAATTTATGTGAGCAAGAGGATATTTGTTTTGAATAGTGGCATGATTTATAGGATGGTAGTCTTGAACCAAACGATTTGTTCCATCCTTCTTCTTAACAAAGAGAGAAGATGCTCCCCAAGCATAGGAACTTGGGAGAATGAAACCCAGGCGAAGCGAATTTTCAATTTCTTGCTTAAGTTCAAGGAGTTCATGTGGTTGGATTTTACAAGGTCGCTTAGCGATAGGAGTGGTACCAGGTACCAAGTCGATGACAAACTCGACAACTCGAGCAGGGGGGATCCCTCGAAGTTCTTCTGGAAAGACATCTTGGAATTCCTGGACAATTGGAATGTTTTAGGTCCCTTCAGGAGGCAACACATTTAATGCATTCAAGGCATATATCCGTGCCTCAACATCTCGAACGAGATGAGCATGGTAGCTTATTAACTCATTTGAAGGGTTTAAGAGGTGGACGGTTTTGGTGGCACAAACGATTGAAGCCATATGAGCTTTTAGCGAGTCCATTCCCAATATGAGGTCAATGTTGGAAGACTTCAGTAAAATGGGAGCGTCAAGGAATTCCAATCCTTCAATTTCAACAGGAACATTGGGGCAAACCACAAAGGTTTGACATTGTCCCCCGAGGGTGTATACCACTATAGTGATGTTCATCTCTTTGCTTCTAATGTCATGCATGTATGCAAAAATTTCTCACATAAAGGAATGCGATGCTCATGTATCAAATAATATAGAAGCATGTACTAAGTTAATGAGAAGTTTACCCATGAAGGTAGCAGGCTGGTCCTGAGCTTGACCCATTTCAATGTTGTTGGCCTAACCACGAACATAAGCAGGCTTGCCATTGTTGTTGCGGTTCTGGTTGTTGCCACTGCTAGTTGAGGGAAGTGCCAGCCGAATCTGATTCTACATGCAGTCTCTAGATCGGTGACCAGGACGGCCACACTTGAAGCATAGACCATCCTCGGGGCGGGAAGGAGGAACTCGAGGCGGTGGAGCTGGACGCCTTGGCTTCCTAGGTGGTGGAGGAGGCAGACAAGGCGCAACATAGGAGCAGGAGCAGGTGCATGATACATGTTGTAGAGAACCTAAATCTTCCGCTTCTGTGCAGATGGGCCCGAAGATGAACCCATGTCATGGTTGCTCTTGCTTCTATCCTTGTATTTATGCAGACCAGTCTCAACCTGAATGGCCTTGTTCACCAAGGTGGCAAAATCAGCATAGTCCTGTACAAGGAACGCCAGCTTGATGTCAGGGTGGAGGCCATCACTTCTCCTGTGTGCATGCATCAGTTACAATGTCTTCTTCAGCATAGAGGGATAAGTCCATAAATTCCCGCTAATAAGCATCCATAGTTTTGTTTCCCTCGACAAGGTTGGGGAACTCACGCTTCTTCCAGTCCATGATTCCCCGAGGAATATAGCGGGCACAGAAAGCGGCTTAGAACTCAGGCCAGGTGATGATAGTCCCAACAGGTTGAGAGCGCGTGTGAATATCCCACCATTGAGCCGCGGGACCCTTCAGAAAATAGGCTGCAAAGTTGACATGGCTTGCGAGGGGCACATTGGCAGACACCAGCTCATAAGCAATGCCGCGGAGCTAGTCATTTGCATCAAGAGGCTGAGTTGAGATGCGGTAAATTGCAGGGTTGAGGCGGCAGGCGTCTTGAAGTGTCACACCTTGCTGCTGGTTTACATTCTGCCTTGGGAACTGGTCCATGAGCCCTTGCATAAACTGGTGGTTCAGTTCAAACTGTTGGATCATCCCAGCCATATATTCAGGAGGCGGGGTGGTGCATCGTTTGCGGCACCACGCAGGCGGCTAGTTGGTCGAACCATCCTGCTAAAATTTTAACCGGGGTAGTTTAGCATAAATTAATTGCAGGGGCATTATATTCATTCATGAAGCAATCAATCACGACGAAAGGAAATGCGATATATACTTCATAGTAGCCAAGTTTGACATACAAACCCATAAATAAGTTAGATTACAGACCATCGATTACAAATTTGAAATTTGGCGATAACCCGGACTCACTAGGCGATAACCTGGACTCCTAGGCGGCACGCCGACACTTGATGGAGGGATACAACAACGAGACATAATGATAATGCTACATCAATGTCGGAGACAATGGCTAAATCTAAGTAGTTGACAATGACTGTCACGCCCAAGATGCGACCCTATCCTCAATTTGGCACGAAGGCCTCGTCAGGGATAGAAGCGCATCTCGTCGTGTCGCAAGAATGGCTATCGTTACAAGTACATGTACTGAAAAGAAGAGATATATATACAGAGTTGGCTTACACTCACCACAAGCTACATCAGGGTCACATCAGTACATTACATAATCATCAAGAGTAAGAGCAGGGTCCGACTACGGACGGAATCAAACGAGAAAAATAAGAACGACGTCCATCCTTGCTATCCGAGGCTGCCGGCCTGGAACCCATCCTAGATCTAAGAAGAAGAAGAAGAAGAAGAAGAAGAAGCAACTCCAAAGGAACAATCAAAGCGCTCGCGTCGAATAACCTTTACCTGTACCTGCAACTGGTGTTGTAGTAATCTGTGAGCCACAGGGGACTCAGCAATCTCATTTCCAAAGGTATCAAGACTAGCAAAGCTTAATGGGTGAGACATGGTTAAGTGGTGAGGTTGCAGCAGCGACTAAGCATATATGAGGTGGCTAACTTACGAGTACAAGAAATAAGAGGGGAGAAGATCTACGCATAACGGACGTGAACTACTGATGATCAAATGAATTATCCTGAACACCTACCTACGTCAGACATAACCCCACCGTATCCTCGATCGGAGAAGGAACTCATGAAAGAGACAGTCACGGTTACGCACACAGTTGGCAAGTTTTAATTAAGTTAACTTCAAGTTATCTACAACCAGTGTTAAACAAAGTTTCCACGTTGCCACATAACCGCGGGCACGGCTTTCCGAAAGATTTAACCCTACAGGGGTGCTCCAACTAGTCCATCACAAATTACCACAAGCCGCATAGAAATCCTCAATCATGAAGCTCACGATCTTGTCGGATTCCCTAGTGGAAAACCTCACCTCTGGGATTACTCAAAGCATCACCGGAATCCCGATGCACAAGATATCTCGTCAAATGTAAAACTAATCCAGCAAGGCCGCCCGGCGTGTCGACGATCCCGATAGGAGCCGCGTATCTCGTTCTCAGGACACGACGGATAAGCGACGCGTACGAGTGCCAAACCTCGAGTTTCCTCGCGGTAGCCCCGCACAGTGCTCTATTTTGGACCAGCACCATCAGCACTGGCCCTCCCTGTATTATGTAGAATTACTCCTCGGGTAGCGCTAACTCCCTATGCATTTCAATAATATCAAGTTATTATGTTGAGCAAATAGTACCAATGTTGGGCCTTGCCAGACCAGCTTTAATCTAAAACGAATTATCAAGGGGGTCCACATAACAACCCCGGCCGTGTTAGGAGCGCTCAATTATGGAACATAACACTGGTAGCCAAAACTAAGGGGGAAAAGGTGGAACAAAACACCAGGCTAGAAAGGCCGAGCCTTCCACCTTTTACCAAGTATATAGGTGCATTAAATTAAATAGCATTAATAGGGTGCTATAACAAGGAACCCATGTTTTCACATGGAAGCAACTGCAGCTGCAACTAGCACGCTAACAACATGGATAAGCAAGCGGTAACATAGCCAAACAGTGGTTTGCTAGGTCGAACAGGTTGATGGTTTTCATGTCATTGTTGAGAGGATGATAAAATAACATGTGGTAGGCAACGCGACATAATTGATAGAAACGGTGATACTAGCATGGCAATGATAGTAATGGTATCTGGGGAAATGGTCATCTTGCCTGATATCCCGGTTGGAAGAAGAATGACTCCGAGAAGTCGGCGAACCAACATAGTCGAACGGTTGCTCACATTCCGACACGCTTGCGGAACTCTATCAAGACGGAGCAAACCGGAAACAAACATCAACACAGATATTTCAGCACACGATGCACAACATGATGAACTACCTACTATGATGCATGATCAGGTCAACATGCAAGGGATGGCATGGCAAAACACCTCACGCAAACACTACACATTAAATGAAGCTCGATATGCAACGGGTTGCATATCGACGAAACTCCACGTTTAATTATTTCATTCACTCCCGTTAATTTACACGGCAATACTAAATTGTTGTTAACATGGCACGGGGTGAAGCGGGTGATTCTACCTGGCATCCTAGTCGGTTAACACGCGGAGCATAGAACGGAGCTACGGCACAAGAAACATGCAACACATATATCATGCCATGAATGCGTCATGCATGTGAGTTCATAACACGGGCAAGAAGGGAGAGAAACAGGTGTCGCCACGACGAGTGAGAACGAACCATGGCGGAAAAACAGAAACGATGCCACGACAACGTTCCTATCCCGATAACTCGTCGAGATATCGTGCCAATGATCTGGAAGCGTGTGCGGGAACGTTAAATAAAGATGGGGTGATCCCGTATCTCGGGTTCCCATGTGCCGGGGCACAACAAAAGTGAGACGACGTGCTACGGCAACATACGACGCAGAACATACTTTCATCCCATTCAACACAAGCATTCGTTACACGACACGTCTCATCGGTATACCTTCGACGCGTGCGATTCGAAGCAGATCATTTCGTAGCGGACGTCATGGAAGTCGTGGTACTCGGCCTCGCCGACGGTAGTCGTTCACGGTTCTTCTCGTCGGCACAGGATCTTCGGCGTCGGTGGTCGATCACGTTTCCGAAGAGGCTATCGAGGACGTCATGGTACTCGCGGCGAGCTTGTCGATTCCATGAAGGAGGGTGCTTGCGAACTTCGGCGACGGAACCCGCGACAGTAGCAGCAACAACAACTAGCAAGCGCAGCAAACTACCTACAACTACTAGCACTAGCATCTAACAGCAAGCTACGGCAGCGACGACAGCATCTACAACAACTAAACGCAAGCAAGCACGGCAGCAAGCACGCAAGGGCTACGGCACAAGCATCACGAGAAGCAACAACAAACAGCAACCAACAAGCAGCAAGAAGCATCTACAGGCAACAACAACAACAATCATCTACAGCGACGGCAGCAAGCAGCATCAAGCAGCAACGACAGTAGGTAACAACAGCGGCGGCAGCAAGCAGCAAGCGACAACAAGCAATGCGACAACATGCACCAGCCACGGCGACATCCAACACCAACTCGCAGCAGCTAACACGACAAGCAGCAAGCAACAGCTACAGCAGCAACAGCTTGGCAACGGCAAGCAGCAGCAAGGCGCTACACATGCCTTGGCAGCATAGTAGCACACCGGCAGAGCAACAGGCACATGCAGCGGCTCGACACAGCGGCAGGGATCGCGGGGAACGGCAGCCCGCCAGGCAGGCAGCACTAGCAGGAGCAGGCGCGACAGCAACAGCAGCTCCAAGCAGCAACGGCAGCAGGTAGAGGAGGACGGGGCCCTGGAGGAGGCGGCACGCAAGGGGAATTGGCGGCCACCGGCGGCTGCGGCGAGCTTGAGGCGCCGGCAGGGGCCTCGGCGAGGAAGGAGGAGGCCACGGGGCCCTGACGCGGGACTAGCCTTGGCGAGGAGGCGAGGTCGGGCAGGGGAGCTGCGGCGCTCGGGGCTGGTGGCGGCGACCGGCGGGAGCGAGGGCGGCGCGCGGGGGACGGCGAGCAGCAGCAGCTTGAGCCCGGCGAGCTCGCGTGGGCGAGTGGCGAGGCCATGGCGCGGGCGAGGTCCGGCGGCGAGTAGCGTGGCGGAGGAGGGGGTCGGGCCATGGCGGACGGCGCCGGTCGGGCATCGGCGGGGCGCCATGGGGCTGGCGCACGAGGGGCTACTGGCGGCGGGGCTGGGACTCGCAGAGGGGAACAGGGAGGAGGGAGATGGCGCTGGGGTTGAGAACGACGGCGCGAGGGGAGGACTAGAGGGGAACGGGCTGGCGCTAGGGTTGGGGGGAGGCTTGGGCCTTGGCCGGCTGGGCCTCTCCCTCTCCCTATTGGTTTTTTTAAATCTTTTAAATCAGGTAATTTTAAAGAAAGAAAGCTTCTAACAAAAAAAATAAAGGCTTTTGACTCCTTTGAAAAAAAAATATTCCCAACTATAAGAAATAGTTGGGCATTTTTAAAACAAATAAAATAAAACATTTTAAAGAATTAAAATTAAAACCCGTTTACAAAATAATAAAAATAAAAACCCTGTTATAAATAAAAGGGTTTTTTTTTAAATAACAAAAGGGGAAAAAAATAAAGGAAAACCTAGGGGTTGCCCCCATATTTAATAAAATGATTTTCTTTAAAAGAAGACGAATCTTTATTTTTAAAATAGGGGTTAAAACGGAACTTTAGCAAAACCACAAAATGAAATAAGAGGAGAGAGAGGGGGAGCTACTATCGCTCTACGACTCGGTGATCACTCGAAGCACAACACTCATTACACCACACGCGACACACGATGCAAGATGCCATGCATGATGCGACGATGCAAACTAAATGATGATGCAACAAATAAAACTAACCACACGACGGAAATGAAATAGAAGGGGGAATCTTCTCGGGCGTCGGTCTCGGGCTGTCACAACTCTCCTACACTACAAGAGGATCTCTCCCCGAGATCCAAGAATGAAAGGGGGAGAGGATGAGAAAGAACAAGAGGTAAAATTTATTCGCTTCTTTGACAAACGAGTGAAACAAACGATCCTTGAAGGTTGCAAGGCGATGAGGAATGATATGAGAAAGAAGCAAGAATTCAAGGAAAATTTCGGCAGCACTTCGGTAGGAAAATGGGACAAAAAAATCGAAAAGGTAGGAGAATTAGACAATATACATATCAAACAACTAAATAGAACAAGGGAACACCATGATCTTGATAGAACACCAAGATAGACCCAAAAGAGCAACATCACAAAGCCTCTGGAACAAGAGAATATAAACTAGCTCATACGGAAGAAGAGAATGAAGAGAAGAATGACAACTATCATCAAAACAGAATTGAAGAGCCTCCGGACAGAGAATTGACGTAGTAGTTGGAAAATCAACAACGAAGAAGAAGATAGTAGTGGGCTTATGAAAATCATCTCAACAAATATGAGGTGACAACCAACCACTAAAAGAAACAAGGAAAGATTAGGATAAACAAGATATGAACAATTCTTACACGAAGAGGATACATTGAGAACTTGGATTAATGACAAACACCATGATAGAAACCATCCATAGGAAAAGCTTTAGGTGAAATCCAAACCAAGATAGCTCAACGAAGAACTCATGGGTTGAAAATATCTCATGATCATAGAATTGGTGGTTTAATTATCTCATTCTTGAGAGGAAATCTCTTCGAGGCTCCTACACTAACAAGAATGCTATAATACCACCTCAAAGGATAAACAAAGAACAAATGCTTTTTGGGAATGCAAGAGAACGGATACTTGAGGTTCTCCAACAAAAATCTTGAAGAACACTTGAGAATGGATTGAAACCTTGATGAACCACCATGAAGGACCACCGTATACAAATGAATGATGCAAAGATATGAAGGTAGAAAGAATAAGATTATGAGCTTGCCAAGATTTAGATGAAGCTCACAAAGAGATACTTAAAAGAACTTGGAACTCCGGAAAAGAAATATAAGCACACGAGAAAGGAATTGAAACCATGAGCCACTCTGGAAGAAGAATTGAAATCTCTTGGAAGAAGGAAGAACAAGAATAAGAATTAAGTTATGCTCATCCTTCATCAAGTTTAACTAATGACAAGCAACGGATTTAGCATATCACTTATTATTCTTGAAATGATTGAGGAGAGATATGAGCACAAACTGGAAGAATTGTTGCAAGAAACAACGGTGAGAATTGAAACGAATGAGGCAACCATGCATGAATGGAGATACATGAGAATGAAGAGATCATGATCCACCTGAGAGAAAACTAGAACAAGGCACTAGATAATCGAGAGACGAACGAAGAGACAACAATTGAGAAGAATCGAGGAAGAAAGCTGAAAGCTGAGAACGAGAATCTTCTGAAATGATGGCCTTCGGAGGATCGAGAATGAAAACAACTCAGAAATGCACCGGATAGCAATAAAGGGGTTCCCATGATTGGAACAAATGAGAGGTTAACACGAAGCTAAGATGACAATCTTCAAGAGAATGGACCAAGATTTGATAGAAACACTCCTTCAGATTTTGCAAACTGAGAATGATGACGAGCAACAACACCAAGAATACTGAGACACTCCGGAATAATAAGGAATGAAAGGTTGAACCAATATGAGAATTAATACGAATAGACCTTGAAGAAGGGATATGACTGATGAAATCCATACTTATGTCATAGTTGAAAAGAATTAATAATCTCCGAAAAGATTAGTAGAGACATATAAGATCCTGGGAAAAACCTGTGGGTTATGGGCCCACTCAAAGAAATCACCGTTGACAAGATAGCTTAGAAGAGGGATATTGCACCGGTACAAATGAAAACTAGATGAGGTTGAGAACCTTGAAATAATGAAAGATCTGAAACAAGAAACTCTGAGATATCTTCAACGCACCGGATGAAAAGAGAGGAATGAATAACCAAGATAGGCTGAAAGAATCTCCAACATGAAAGAGAATTACAAGGATGAAAAGGATATGATGAACACGGATAGCTGAATTAAATTCACCGGGAAGGAACAAAATGAAGAAATGATGAACTCGACTCCTGAGAATGTTCACAATGAATCACCGGCTACAAAAAGGAAGAAGAGATAGCGGAAGCACAATGAAAAGAAAACTCTTGGGTGAAAATTGAATCACTCAGAAAAATGGCGGGAGGGTGGGGAAAAACAAAGACAACTCGTGACAGATGAGATGAACTCCGGAATAAATGAGAGAAAGATCTGCAAGAATTGGAGAGGATAGGATTACTTGAAGAGAAACACACCGGTTGAAAAGAATAACATGACGACTCCGGTAGACAAGAATTGCCATGACAATTGAACAAACAAAAGAATTTGCATTCTCACATAAAAATATGAGAACACCTCTTAGGAAAGATCTGAAATCACCACTTGACATTAAAGCAACATGAATTACCATATTCCAACAAAACAAAGGGAGAGGCTTATGAAACAAGCCAGAACAAACTCATGAGAAAGATTTCGTCCGATATTTTCATGGACAGGAATCCACTAGATGTCGAACCCCAACCTAACATCACGCGTTTGTTGGAAGATAGTCCTATAAGCAACTACTTGAATTCCCACCTAAGAATTCCCGAAATATCTGGTCATGCAATCTGGTACACGGATACAAGGAGTAATATCACACAACACATATACTAACCCGTCAGCTCTATCACATCCGTCAATACACGACCAGAATCTCGGACCTTCATCTACAACAGACCCTCGTGATCACAACGATACAAAGTATGGCAGTACTCCCGAACAATCTGCACCAGTACTGGGGACATCGGGGTTATCTCGCCACTACTATTATTGAAGCAATTACGAACATCCTTCGTTCTGAGATACTAAGAAATCTGAATGATAACGATGTGCTCAAGAATCCCCTGGAGCACAACTCCCCTGAGACTTAAAGCAGATAGGAGGCACCAAGACAGAACTCTGTCACATCAGCATCATATAGATTCCTAAAATATCCGCGTGATCCTAAAAATTTTTTTGAGTGAGAAGAGGAGTAGAGTAAATTATTACGTCAAAATTCCTCACCAGAGCATAGAAGAGGAGAAAAAAGAATCCTACTCTCCGATATATAACTAGACTCAAAGTAGTTTTTCACTAGACTCGACTCGGCCATGTTCGATCAATCAAGGGGGCTCCTAGGTCGGTACTGCTCTGATACCAACTTGTCACGCCCAAGATGCGACCCTATCCTCAATTTGGCATGAAGGCCTCGTCAGGGATAGAAGCGCATCTCGTCGTGTCGCAAGAATGGATATCGTTACAAGTACATGTACTGAAAAGAAGAGATATATATACAGAGTTGGCTTACACTCGCCACAAGCTACATTAGGGTCACATCAGTACATTACATAATCATCAAGAGTAAGAGCAGGGTCCGACTACGGACGAAAACAAACGAGAAAAATAAGAACGACGTCCATCCTTGCTATCCCAGGCTGCCGGCCTGGAACCCATCCTAGATCGATGAAGAAGAAGAAGAAGAAGAAGAAGAAGAAGCAACTCCAAATGAACAATCAACACGCTCGCGTCAAATAACCTTTACCTGTACCTGCAACTGGTGTTGTAGTAATCTGTGAGCCACAGGGGACTCAGCAATCTCATTTCCAACGGTATCAAGACTAGCAAAGCTTAATGGGTGAGACATGGTTAAATGGTGAGGTTGCAGCAGCGACTAAGCATATATGAGGTGGCTAACTTACGAGTACAAGAAATAAGAGGGGGAAGATCTACGCATAACGGACGTGAACTACTGATGATCAAATGAATGATCCTGAACACCTACCTACGTCAGACATAACCCCACCGTGTCCTCGATCGGAGAAGGAACTCACGAAAGAGACAGTCACGGTTACGCACACAGTTGGCAAGTTTTAATTAAGTTAACTTCAAGTTATCTAGAACCAGCGTTAAACAAAGTTTCCACGTTGCCACATAACCGCGGGCACGGCTTTCCAAAAGATTTAACCCTGCAGGGGTGCTCCAACTAGTCCATCACAAATTACCACAAGCCGCATAGAAATCCTCAATCACGAAGCTCACGATCTCGACAGATTCCCTAGTGGAAAACCTCAACTCTGAGATTACTCAAAGCATCACCGGTATCCCGATGCACAAGATATCTCGTCAAAGGTAAAACTAATCCAGCAAGGCCACCTGGCGTGTCGACGATCCCGATAGGAGCCGCGTATCTCGTTCTCAGGACACGACGGATAAGCGACGCGTACGAGTGCCAAACCTCGAGTTTCCTCGCGGTAGCCCCGCACAGTGCTCTGTTTTGGACCAGCACTGGCCCTCCCTGTATTATGTAGAATTACTCCTCGGGTAGCGCTAACTCCCTATGCATTTCAATATTATCAAGTTATTATGTTGAGCAAATAGTACCAATGTTGGGCCTTGCTAGACCAGCTTTAATCTAAAACGAATTATCAAGGGGGTCGCCATAACAACCCCAATTGTGTTAGGAGCGCTCAATTATGGAACATAACACCAGTAGCCAAAACTAAGGGGGCAAAGGTGGAACAAAACACCAGGCTAGAAAGGCCGAGCCTTCCACCTTTTACCAAGTATATAGGTGCATTAAATTAAATAGCATTAATAGGGTGCTATAACAAGGAACCCATGTTTTCATATGGAAGCAACTGCACCTGCAACTAGCACGCTAACAACATGGATAAGCAAGCGTTAACATAGCCAAACAGTGGTTTGTTAGGTCGAACAGGTTGATGGTTTTCATGTCATTGTTGAGAGGCTGATAAAATAACATGTGGTAGGCAACGAGACATAATCGATAGAAACGGTGATACTAGCATGACAATGATAGTAATGGTATCTGGGGAAATGGTCATCTTGCCTGATATCCCGGTTGGAAGAAGAATGACTCCGAGAAGTCGGCGAACCAACGTAGTCGAATGGTTCCTCACATTCCGACACGCTTGCGGAACTCTATCAAGACGGAGCAAACCGGAAACAAACATCAACACAGATATTTCACCACACGGTGCACAACATGATGCACAACCTACTATGATGCATGATCAGGTCAACATGAAAGGGATGGCATGGCAAAACACCTCACGCAAACACTACACATTAAATGAAGCTCGATATGCAACGGGTTGCATATCGACAAAACTCCACGTTTAATTATTTAATTCACTCCCGTTAATTTACACGACAATATTAAATTGTTGTTAACATGGCAAGGGGTGAAGCGGGTGATTCTACCTGGCATCCTAGTCGGTTAGCACGCGGAGCATAGAACGGAGCTACGACACAAGAAACATGCAACACATATATCATGCCATGAATGCATCATGCATGCGAGTTCATAACAGGGCAAGAAGGGAGAGAAACAGGTGTCGGCACGACGAGCGAGAACGAACCATGGCGGCAAAACGGAAACGATGCCACGGCAACGTTCCTATCCCGATAACTCGTCGAGATATCGTGCCAACGATCTGGAAGCGTGTGCGGGAACATTAAATAAAGATGGGGTGATCCCGTATCTCGGGTTCGCATGTGTCGGGGCACAACAAAAGTGAGACGACGTGCTACGGCAACATACGACGCAAAACATACTTTCATCCCATACAACACAAGCATTCATTACACGACACGTCTCATCGGTATACCTTCGATGCGTGCGATTCGAAGCAGATCGGTTCGTAGCGGACGTCGTGGAAGTCGTGGTACTCGGCCTCGTCGATGGTAGTCGTTCACGGTTCTTCTCGTCGGCACAGCGTCTTCGGCGTCAGTGGTCGATCACGTTTCCGAAGAGGTTGTCGAGGACGTCGTGGTACTCGCGGCGAGCTTGTCGATTCCATGACGGAGGGTGCTTGCGAACTTCGGCGACGAAACCCGCGACAGCAGCAGCAACAACAAAAAGGAAGCGCAGCAAACTACCTACAACTACTAGCACTAGCATCTAACAACAAGCTACGGCAGCGACGACAGCATCTACAACAACTAAACGCAAGCAAGCACGGCAACAAGCACGCAAGGGCTACGGCACAAGCAGCACGAGCAGCAACAGCAAACGGCAACCAACAAGCAGCAGGAAGCATCTACAGGCAACAGCAACAGCAATCATCTATAGCGACGGCAGCAAGCAGCATCAAGCAGCAACAACAGCATGTAACAACAGCGGCGACAGCAAACAGCAAGCGACAACAAGCAACGCGACAACATGCACCAGCCACGGCGACATCCAACAGCAACTCGCAGCAGCTAACACGGCAAGCAGCAAGCAACAGCTACAGCGGCAGCAGCTTGGCAACGACAAGCAGCAGCAAGGCGCTACACATGCCATGGTAGCATAGCAGCACATCGGGCACAGCAACAGGCACATGCAGCGGCTCGGCACAGCGGCAGGGATCGCGGGGAACGGCAGCCCGCCAGGCAGGCAGCACTAGCAAAAGCAGGCACGACAGCAACAGCAGCTCCAAGCAGCAACGGCAGCAGGCAGAGGAGGTCGGGGCCCTGGTGGAGGCGACATGCAAGGGGAATGGGCGGCCACTGGCGGCTGCGGCGAGCTTGAGGCGCCGGCAGGGGCCTCGGCGAGGAAGGAGGAGGCCATGGGGCCCTGGCGCGGGACTAGCCATGGCGGGGAGGCGAGGTCGGGCAGGGGAGCTGCGGCGCTCGGAGCTGGTGGCGGCGACCGGCGGGAGCGAGGGCGGCGCGCGGGGGACGGCGAGCAGCAGCAGCTTGAGCCCGGCGAGCTCGTGAGGGCGAGGGGCGAGGCCATGGCGTGGGCGAGGTCCGGCGGCGAGCAGCATGGCGGAGGAGGGGGTCGGGCCATGGCGGACGGCGCCGGTCTGGCACTGGCGGGCGCCATGGGGCTGGCGCTCGAGGGGCTACTGGCGGCGGGGCTAGGACTCGCAGAGGGGAACAGGTAGGAGGGAGATGGCGCTGGGGTTGAGAATGACGGTGCGAGGGGAGGACGAGAGGGGAACGGGCTGGCGCTAGGGTTGGGGGAGGCTTGGGCCTTGGCCGGCTGGGCCTCTCCCTCTCCCTATTGGTTTTTTTTTAAATCTTTTAAATCAGGTAATTTTAAAGAAAGAAAGCTTCTAACAAAAAAAATAAAGGCTTTTGACTCCTTTGAAAAAAAAATGTTCCCAACTATAAGAAATAGTTGGGCATTTTTAAAAGAAATAAAATAAAACCTTTATAGAATTAAAAATAAAACCCGTTTACAAAATAATAAAAATCAAACCCCTGTTATAAATAAAAGGTTTTTTTTTAAATAACAAAAGGGAAAAAATAAAGCAAAACCTAGGGGTTGCCCCCATATTTAATAAAATGATTTTCTTTAAAAGAAGATGAATCTTTATTTTTAAAATAGGGGTTAAAACAGAACTTTAGCAAAACCACAAAATGAAATAAGAGGAGAGAGAGGGGGAGCTACTATCGCTCTACGACTCGGTGATCACTCGAAGCACAACACTCAATACACCACACGCGACAGACGATGCAAGATGCCATGCATGATGCGACGATGCAAACTAAATGATGATGCAACAAATAAAACTAACCACACGACGGAAACGGAATAGCAGGGGGAATCTTCTCGGGCGTCGGTCTCGGGCTGTCACAGTGACGCTGATAGAAGAACCTAGGGCAGGATTTTGCATCCCATGGTGACACATGTGCTCGTACCACATCGAATCAGGGAGAAGAGGTCCAAGTGTAAGGTTACGACCTCCAACAGCAAGCCACTCAAGTCCTGTTGGTAGCTTTGTCCTCCGCAGGTGGAGGATGTACTCAGGGTGCATCCTCGCATCGATTGCTGGTTGCAACTGTGTCAATGCGTCGTAAAGACAGGTACGCGTGGTGTACAGCTCCACAGTCTGACTCGGAAGGCACGATCCTGCGCCTCCATGTACTGCACCAAAATGTGTGGGTCGTAGCGACGCCTCTTGTAGGGGGTACAGACATGGATGTAGGACCGGCGTTGCGCTCCTAAACGCGAGCAGTGTAGGAAGTGAGATCATATCCAGTGTCATCCCGAGTAGGAGATACGGGATGTATCTGAATGCACTCTCCTCCAGGCGAGCGTGTGCTCCACGAAGGCGGGTGATAGCGATATAGGCATCATCATGGACGGCCATATCGATTGTCAACCCAACACCACAGAAGGTGTGGAGCTCGTTGGTGGAGATGTCCGTCCATCGAAGATGCGAACATCAGCCTGGTACTGGTACTGGTTGAACTCGAGGAAGTGCTCATACATAGTGTACTTGGGGTACTAGCGATATCCTAGGCTGGTCAAAAGGTCGATCAGAATGTCCGAGAACCGAGTCACATCGATAGCCATAGTCACGCATACGACCTGCCTTGCGGGACGAATCTGAAAAGGAAGTTTGAAGGATGTCAAATAACAGTGTGTGTAATATATTATCAGAAGGACAACAGTAGATAATCCAGCTCTCCGAGTCGATGTGAGAACCTAATGTTAGAGTTAGCAAAACCTTTAACCTGAAAGAGAAGAGAGATTAGAACCAAGAGTATAGAAGAGGAGTAAAAGATACTAATACCACCCGATTGAGATGTGGGCCCGTAAGCCACACTATAATGTTAGTAAAAGTTCTTCAAATACTAGACTCAACTTCGGCAAAGGAGTTGAAAAGGGGGCTACCTACACGCAGTCGGCTCTAATACCAACTTGTGACGCCCTCGATTTGATCGTATGCTAATCATACATGCAAATGCGTACGGCCAAGCTCAAGGACTCACGGGAAGATATCACAACACAACTATAGACAGAAATAAAAACATACAAGCTTCATATTACAAGCCAGGGGCCGCGAGGGCAAGAATACAGAAGCTTGAGAAACATACGAGTCAACGGAAGCCACAAATATCTAAGTACAGACATAAAAGAGGGATAATTCCTTAGAGAAGGCTAGCACAAAAGATACATCGATCGAACGAGGCGATGCCTCCATCATGGGAACCTCCTAAACTACTCCTGGTCTTCAGCGGCCTCCATGTAGTAGTAGGCACCGTCGGGCTAGCAGTTGTCGTCGGCGGGAAACGCCATCTCCTGGGCTCCATCATCTAGTTGCAACAACGAATCAAGGGGAAAAGGGGAGCAAAGCAATGATGAGTACTCATCCAAAGTACTCACAAGATTGACATAAGAACTATGCTAAGTATGCATCATTATCAAAGGGAAGGGGATTATATGTGGACTGACTGCAGAAATGCGAGAATAGAGAGAGGGGACTAGTCCTATCGAAGACTAGCATCTTCAGGTGTCTTGTAGCAATAGAAGAGAATAGAGAAAGTAACACACTAAAATAGTCACATTGTTGCAACAATATTAATTAAGGTCACACCCAAAGATTTTTCCTTGACTCCGTGAGAGAAAGCAATCCTGGAGCAATATTCCAGTTAAGTAAGAATTCAAGTTGTATAAGTTCGGGGCACAACTCCAAGCTGTCCTGTAACCGTGAACACGACTAACCGAATAGCTAATTTTCATCCCTGGAGGGGTGCACCATCTTACCCGTCACGCTCGATAAACTCTGGAAGGACACACTTTCTAGGGTCAAGCCCGGCCTCGGAACATCAACACGTCGCAACCCTACCTAGGCTCAACAGAGAGGCCAGCCCGCTGGTCTAAATTCTAAGCACGCAGGGGTCATGGGCCCTGATGGGGATATGTACCTAGGGTAGGGTCGTAGGCTTGACCTAGACATCCTACCCAAGGGTACCTCATTAAAGACTTGGCGGTCACGAAGAAGATTTTGACTGGATAGCCATGGTCACTCGGTAAGCAGTCACTCGGAAGATGTTCCCCTTCACTCGACAACCAACTTCCACTCGGAAGAAACCAGTCGACGCAGAAGACCAAAAGCCACTCTAGGGAGGCCAACAGGCGAGCGTTCGGCTGATCATCATTAATAGCATTAATTACATACATACGTTGTCAGTAACGTACACTTTTAAACTCTATTGATCGAACCCTCAGATGTTGGGGCCTTGATGAGGGGTAGCGCACTCTATATAAGCCACCCCTCCCCTCTGGCACAAGGGTTTGCAGCCCCTGTAACACACATTCCATACCGCAAGAGCTCCCGAGCACTGAGACGTAGGGTTGTTACCTCTACGAGAGGGGCCTGAACTCATACATCTTGCGTACAAGCTTGCCGTAGCTAGGACTCTGCCCTCTCCCTTCGCACCCTACACCTCTACTATTAGGTTCATTCCCACGACAGTTGGCGCCCACCATGGGGCAGGCGGCTAAGCGACTTCCGGCAAGTCTGCAATCTTCACTCTCCGTCATGTCTTCCGGCTGTGATTCGTTCTTCAGTGGCGAGATCCATTTCGGCGCGCTCGTCTTCGTTGCCGATGACCCAGCATGGCTTCAGGAGGCGCCTCTCAAAATCGAGGAGCTCCCGATCCGCGAGGCAATGCACTTCCATGCTAGCTCCTTCGGTGTACTCCTTCGCCAGCCGTGGACTTCGTTGTCGACCGTTCGCTCCGCTGTTTGTTGTCACAAGCGATCTGGTCGCTCACGACTTCAGCGATGGGTGAAGCACGCAGTGGCTCGCCAGGCATCATCTTCGTCGTCTTTGCATGTTGCTGCCATCGAGCGTGCTGAACCTCCATGGAGCCCGATCAACTTGGCGTCAGATCAATCTGATGTTCCTTCCGAGTGTGAGAGCTGCAATCCAGCAGTGGAGGTCTTCATGGTGGGTTCTATGGAGAGCCCGTCCGGGTTCGGTAACTGCGAAGACGAGGTCGGCAAACCGTCGACTGGACACGGTCGTCATCTTACAACTTCCAGTCGGCGTCAGTGACAACTCTTCTCGAGTGGACGACAAGACAACATTGAGCTATATCGTACTCTGGTACTAAATGTTGCAGCACCTGATACGTCCATTTTGCATCATGTCTTCATGTTGATATGTATTTCTTCTATGGCTGTTATTTCACTTCACGTTACTATTCTTATGCCTTTTCTCTCTTATTTTGCAAGGTTTACATGAAGAGGGAGAATGCTGGCAACTGGAATTCTGGAATGAAAGTGGAGCAAAGTTGAGATACCTATTCTTCGCAACTCCAATCGCCGTAAAAATCAACGAGGATTTTTCCCGATTTATCAAAAATACTGGGCCGAGGAAGTGCCAGAGGGGCACCAGGGGGTGCCCACAAGCCTGCACGGCGCGGACACCCCCAGGCCGCGCCATGAGGGCTTGTGGGCAGCCCACTGACCCACTGGCCCCCCCTCATTTGCTATATGAAGGGTTTCGTCTAGGAAAAAATCAAGGAGGAGCTTTTTCGTGGTTTCGCCGCCGCCACGAGGCGGAACTTGAGCAGAACCAATCTAGAGCTCCGGCAGGACGATCCTGCCGGGGAAACTTCCCTCCCGGAGGGGGAAATCGTCGCCATCGTCATCACCAACACTCCTCTCATCAGAGGGGACTCGTCACCATCAACATATTCATCAGCACCATCTCATCTCCAAACCCTAGTTCATCACTTGTAACCAATCTCCGTCGCGCGACTCCGATTGGTACTTGTATGGTTGCTAGTAGTGTTGATTACTCTTTGTAGTTGATGCTAGTTGGATTATTTGGTGGAAGAGTTTATGTTCAGATCCTTGATTCTGCTCATTACCTCTCTGGTCATGAATTTGATTATGCTTTTGAGTAGTTACTTTTGTTCCTGAGGACATGGGATAAGTCATGCTAATAGTAGTCATGTGAATTTGGTATTCGTTCGGTATTTTGATATGTTGTATGTTGTTTTTCCTCTAGTGGTGTTATGTGAATGTCGACTACATAAAACTTCACCATTATTTGGGACTAGAGGAAGGCATTGGGAAGTAGTAAGTAGATGATGGGTTGCTAGAGTGACAGAAGCTTAAACCCTAGTTTATGCGTTACTTCATAAGGGGCTGATTTCGATCCACTAGTTTAATGCTATGGTTAGACTTTGTCTTAATTCTTATTTCGTAGTTGCAGATGCTTGCGAGAGAGGTTAATCATAAGTGGGATGCTTGTCCAAGTAAGGGCAGTACCCAAGCGCTGGTCCACCCACATATCAAACTATCAAAGTAACAAGCGTGAATCATATGAACATGATGAAACTAGCATGACAGAAATTCCCGTGTGTCCTTGGGAGCGTTTTTCCTCTTATAAGACTTTGTTCAGGCTTGTCCCTTGCTACAAAAGGGATTGGGCCACTTTGCTACACCATTGCTACTTTTGTTACTTGTTGCTCGCTACGAATCATCTCACCACACAATCACTTGTTACCGACAATTTCAGAGCTTGCAGATTTTTCCTTGCTGAAAACCACTTGTCAGATCCTTCTGCTCCTCGTTGGGTTCGACACTCTTACTTATCGAAAGGACTACGATTGATCCCCTATACTTGTGTGTCATCAAGACTCTTTTCTGGCGCCGTTGTCGGGGAGTGAAGCGCCTTTGGTAAGTGGAACTTGGTACATATAGTGTGCTGAAATTTCTTGTCACTTGTCACTATGCATACTAATCCTTTGAGGGGCTTGTTCGGGGTATCTTCACCTCGAACGGAAGCACAAAGAGTTTCTCCTCAAGTTTCTGCAACTATTGAAAATATTTGCTTTGAATTTCCTTCGGGTATGCTTGAGAAACTGCATTATATTTATAACTTTTGGCCTCGTGACAGAGAAAGCATTTAGTACATCGTGATCGGAATTATATTTATAACTTTTGGCCTCGTGACAGAGAAAGCATCGCTCAGGCTTGGGGGAGGCTTAAATCAATGCTATATTCATGCCCCAATCATGAGCTCTCGAGAGAAATTATCATTCAGAACTTCTATGCTCGGCTTTCTCAAGATGATCGCACCATGCTTGATACTTCTTGTATCGGTTCTTTTATGAAGAGAGATATTGACTTCAAATGGAATTTATTGGAGATAATTAAACGCAACTCTGAAGATTGGGAGCTTGAAGAAGGTAAGGAGTCAGGTATGAATTTCTCTTTTGATTGCGTTAAATCCTTTGTTGAGACAAATACTTTTTGTGACTTTAGCGCTAAGTATGGACTTGACTCTAAGATAGTAGCTTCATTGTGTGAATCTTTTGCTGCTCATATTGATCTCCCCAAAGAGAAGTGGTTTAAATTTTATCCTCCTTTAGAAGTCAACATAGTTAAACCCACTCCAGTGCTTACATTGAGAAACCACCTTTCCCTGTTAGGATAAAGGATCATTCCAAAGCTTCAACTATGATACGTAGAGGCTATATTAACACCTACACCCCCTGAGCAAATTAGAGTTGAACCTAGCGTTGCTATTATCAAAGATCTTCTGTCTGAAGAAGTTGAGGGACATAATATTCACTTTTGTGAAGATGCTGCTAGAATTGCTAAACCTCACGTTAGAGATAAACATAGACCTATCGTTGGCATGCCTGTGGTTTCTGTTAAGATAGGAGATCATTGTTATCATGGTTTATGTGACTTGGGTGCTAGTGTTAGTGCAATACCTCAATCCTTATACGATGAAGTCAAAGATGATATTGCACCTGTTGAGATAGAACTTATAGATGTCACTATTCAGCTTGCCAATAGAGATACTATCTGCCCTGTGGCAATTGTTAGGGATGTTGAAGTCTTGTGTGGTAAAACGAAGTATCCTGCTGATTTCCTCGTTCTTGGTACCGCTCAAGATAGCTTTTGTCCCATCATATTTGGTAGACCTTTTCTCAACACTGTCAATGCTCATATTGACTGTGAGAAGCAAATTGTCACTCTTGGCTTTGAAGGATTGTCACATGAGTTCAGTTTCTCTAAGTTCGGTAGACAAACTCATGAAAAGGAGTTGCCTAGTAGGCATGAAACTATTGCCTTAGCCTCTATTGTCATGCCCCCTACTGATCCCTTAGAGCAATACTTGCTTGAGCATGAAAATGATATGCATATGGATGAAAGGGATGAAATAGATAGAGTTGTCTTAGAACAATATCCTATTCTTAAGAATAACTTGCCTGTTGAACTGCTTGGGGATCCATCTCCACCAAAGGGTGATCCTGTGTTCGAGCTTAAACAGTTACCTGATACTCTTAAGTATGCCTATCTTGATGAAAAGGAGATATATCCTGTTATTATTAGTGCTAGCCTCTCAGAGCAGGAAGAAAAGAAGTTACTAAAAATTCTGAGGAAGCACCGTGCTGCTATAGGATATACTCTTGATGATCTTAAGGGCATTAGTCCCACTCTATGCCAGCACAAGATCAAAACTGATCCTGAATTCAAACCAGTTGTTGATCATCAAAGGAGATTGAATCCTAAGATGAAAGAAGTAGTGAGAAAAGAAATACTAAAGCTCCTAGAAGCGGGTATTATCTATCCTGTTGCTCATAGCGATTGGGTGAGTCCGGTGCATTGCGTTCCTAAGAAGGGAGGCATCACCGTTGTCCCTAATGATAAGGATGAGTTGATCCCACAGAGGATTATCACTGGCTATAGGATGGTGATTGATTTTAGGAAGTTGAATAAGGCCACTATGAACGATCATTACCCTCTGCCTTTTATCGACCAAATGCTAGAAAGGCTATCCAAACACACACTATTCTGCTTTCTAGACGGTTATTCTATTTTCTCCCAAATACCAGTTGCACAATCTGATCAGGAGAAAACCACTTTCACCTGCCCTTTTGGTACCTTTGCCTATAGACGTATGCCCTTTGGCTTATGCATTGCACCTTCCACTTTTCAAAGATTTATGATGGCTATATTCTCTGACTTTTGTGAAAAGATTGTTGAGGTTTTCATGGATGACTTTTCCGTTTATGGGTCTTCCTTTGATGATTGCCTCAGCAACCTTGATCAAGTCTTGCAGAGATGTAAAGATACCAATCTTGTCTTGAATTGGGAGAAGTGCCACTTTATGGTTAATGAAGGCATCGTCTTAGGACATAAAATTTTTGAAAGAGGTATCGAAGTCGATAAGGCTAAGGTTGATGCAATCGAGAAAATGCCATACCCCACAGATATTAGAGGGATAAGAAGTTTCCTTGGTCATGTTGTTTCTATAGAAGGTTCATCAAAGACTTCTCTAAGATTTCTAGGCCTCTTACCAATCTCTTGCAAAAGGATATTCCTTTTTATTTTTGACGATGATTGTGAGGAAGCCTTCGAAATACTTAAGAGGGCTTTGATAACTGCACCTATTGTTCAACCACCTGATTGGAACTTGCCTTTTGAGATTATGTGTGACGCTAGCGATTATGTTGTTGGTGCTATTCTAGGGCAAAGAGTCGATAAGAAGTTGAATGTTATTCACTATGCTAGTAAAACTCTAGACAATGCCCAGAGAAACTATGCTACTACAGAGAAGAAATTTTTAGCAGTCGTGTTCGCGTGTGAAAAGTTCAGGTCTTACATTGTTGATTCCAAAGTCATTATTCACATTGATCACGCTGCTATTAAGTACCTCATGGAGAAGAAGGAAGCTAAACCTAGACTCATCAGATGGGTTCTCTTTCTACAAGATTTTGATCTGCACGTTGTTGACAGGAAGGGTGCTGATAACCCAGTAGCAGATAACTTGTCTAGGTTGGAGAACGTTCTTGATGACCCACAACCCATTGATGATAGCTTTCCCGATGAGCAATTGAATGTCATCAATGCTTCACGTAGTGCACCGTGGTATGCTGATTATGCAAACTATATCGTTGCCAAATACATACCACCTAGTTTCACGTACCAGCAAAAGAAGAAATTCTTTTATTACTTGAGACATTACTTTTGGGATGATCCTCACCTTTATAAGGAAGGAGTAGATGGTGTTATTAGACATTGTGTACGTGAACATGAAGAGGGACAGATCCTACAGAAGTGTCACTGTGAGGCCTACGGAGGACACCATGCGGGAGATAGAACTGCACACAAGGTATTGCAATCAGGTTTCTATTGCCCACTCTCTTCAAGGATGCTCGTAAGTTTGTCTTGTCCTCTGACGAATGTCAAACAATAGGTAATACTAGCAAACGTCAGGAAATGCCTATGAACTATTCACTTGTCATTGAACCATTTGATGTCTGGGGCTTTGATTATATGGGACCTTTTCCCAAATCCAATGGGTATACTCACATCTTAGTTGCTGTTGATTACGTCACTAAGTGGGTAGAAGCTATCCCCACTAGTAGTGCTGATCACAACACCTCTATCAAGATGCTGAAAGAAGTTATCTTCCCTAGATTTGGAGTCCCTAGATATCTAATGATCGACGGTGGTTCATACTTCATTCATGGTGCTTTCCGTAAAACGCTTGCTAAGTACGATGTCAACCATAGAATTGTGTCTCCCTACCACCCTTAGTCCAGTGGTCAAGTAGATCTAAGTAATAGAGAGATTAAATTGATTCTGCAAAAGACTGTCAACAGGTCTAGAAAGAATTGGTCTAAGGAGCTCGATGATGCACTGTGGGCTTATAGAACTGCCTACAAGAATCCCATGGGCATGTCTCCGTACAAAATGGTGTACGTTAAAGCATGTCACTTACCTCTTGAGCTAGAGCATAAAGCTTATTGGGCAATCAAAGAGCTCAACTTTGATTTCAAACTTGTCGGTGAGAAGAGGTTATTTGACATTAGCTCGCTTGATGAGTGGAGAACTCAATCATATGAGAATGCCAAGCTCTTCAAAGAGAAGGTTAAGAGGTGGCATGATAAGAGGATACAAAAGCGTGAGTTCAATGTATGTGATTATGTCTTGCTGTATAACTCTCGTTTAAGATTCTTTGCAGGCAAGCTTCTCTCTAAACGGGAAGGTCCCTATGTTGTTGAGGAAGTATATCGTTCCGGTGCTATCAAGATCAACAACACGGAAGGTAATTGTCCGAGAGTGGTAAATGGGCACACAATCAAGCATTATATCTCAGGTACTCCCATAAATGTTGAAAGCAATATCATCAATACCATAACTCCGAAAGAATACCTAAGGGAAATTTATCAGCCTATTTCAGACTTCGAAAACGAAGAGGAATGAGATTCGGTAAGAAAACAGAGTCCAAACGTTCCCCATAGGAAATTTTCTCCGTTTTGGAATATTTGAAAAAATACAAAAAATGGAAGTATTCTGGAAAGTGCGCGTGGAGGTGACAAGCGTGCACGGCGCGGGCCCACCCCCTGGCCGCGCCGTGAGGGCTTGTGGCCACCTCGTGCGCCTCCCGGACTCTGTTTTCGTGCAGGGGACTCCTTCTGGTCTGGAAAAAAATCATTATATATACTTTCGTTTGGTCTGACCCCGTATCACGCAGATTTCATCTGTTTTTCGTTTCGAGCCTGTTTCTGTTGCAGCTCTAGATCGCTATGACTTCCACAAAAGATCCTAAGGACAAGATCTTCGAGAAGGTCATCAATCCCTACCTCACAGAAGTGCTGCAACACCCTCAATCTATTGAGATGCGTGAGGGGATGTTGCACATCCGTGATGTTGAGGGGCCTAAGAAGACCGAAAGCGTGGAGACGAGGCTCGAAGCAATGGAGCAACAAGTATTCAAGTGCCAAGGGATGGTGGAGCGTGGACTCAATGCCAACCACATGATGATCACGGAGTTCAGCAACAAGCACAAGATGGATGCCAATGACATTGGTAAGCACCTCTCCAGGCTCTATGACAGGGTTGATCAACTCCAGGGCCAGATCTATGACCTGTAGAACCAAAACTGTGAGTATGAGTATAGATTTAAATCAATACGGTTGGCTTCAGATTTGAGGATTCCGGCGACTCGTTCATCCTTCCATGTTGGAGCACCTATGCCTTGGAATACGGAGGATCAAACTCATGTTGCAACAACTCCACCTTCATCACCAAAGGAAGACAACTGAGCATTGGTATGGGCAATCCCCTTGGCTTTTGCCAAGCTTGGGGGAGTTGCCCTGGTAACGTATCACCATCACATCTTTTGCATTTACCTTTGTTTTAGTTTTCCTTTTCAGTTTTCTTTTCTCTAGTAGTTTAAAAGTCTTAGTGTTTTAGTCTTGAGTTTTGCTTTGTGTCACCTCCGATGTATTCTTGCTCGTGAGCCATATAATAAAGAGTGTCTTAGTTGAAGGGCTTTGCCTCTTGCCATGATCAAAAGAGTGAGAATAGAACAAAAGCATGAAAGATCATGTAATGATCTTATGCGAAGTGATGGCTTCACATATAAAAATAATGAGGATTGAAACCTGTTGAGGGTAGGCAAACGTAGACCTTGGTCATTGTTGCAATTAATAGGAAGTGATAAAGAAGGAGAGGTTCACATATAAATATATCATCTCTGACACCATCTATGATTGTGAACACTCACTAAACTATTACATGCCTAGAAGTAGATGTTGGACAAGGAAGACAACATAATGAATTGTGTTTTCTTGGCTTTGAACAATGTTATATGATTAGAGATCCCTTAGCATGTGATGATTGCTTCCACCTCATATTAGCCAAAACTCCCGCACCAAGTAGAGATACTACTTGTGCATCCATAAACCTTCAAACTAGTTTTGCCATGAGTGTCCACCATACCTACCTATGGATTGAATAAGATCCTCAAGTAAGTTGTCATCGGTGAAATCAATAAAAATTGCTCTCTAATATGTATGATCTATTAGTGTGCGGAAAATAAGCTTCATACAAACCTGTGATGAGGAAGACATAAAAGCGACAGACTGCATAATAAAGCTCTTTATCACAGGAGGCAATATAAAGTGACGTTCCTCCGCAATAAGAGGACACGCATCCAAACCTCAAAAGCGCATGACAACCTCTGCTTCCCTCTGCGAAGGGCCTATCTTGTACCTTTACTTTTTGCCCTTGAAAGATTCATGGTGATCTTCACCAATTCCGTATTTTGCCTTTCTCTTGGCTACTGTCACATGCTTGGGAAAGATCTATATTCATATGTCAACTTGGAGGTAAGTATTCATGAATTATTATTGTTGACATTACCCTTGAGGTAAGCAGTTGGGAGGCAATACTGTAAGCCCTATCTTTCTCTGTGTCCAGCTGAAACTTTGATCTCATGAGTACCACGTGAGTTTTAGCAACTGTAGAGAACGAAAGAATGATTGAGTATGTGGATTTGGTTTACAAGCTCTTATTTGACTCTTTCTGATATTGTGATAAATTGCAATTGCTTCAATGACTAAAGGCTATCGGTTGTTACTTCTCGGTAAGGTTCTTGATCCATGCTTTACTTTGTGAAGGAATTACCACTTTAGCATGAGAGATTATATGTTGGTATTGCTATTCTCATAATGATCATGATGCATGCATGTTCGTATCTTGTTTTGTTGACACCTGTCTCCCTAAACATGTGGACATATTTCTTGAGCTCGGCTTTCGCTTGAGGACAAGCGAGGTCTAAGCTTGGGGGAGTTGATACGTCCACTTTGCATCATGTTTTCACGTTGATATTTATCGCTTCTTTGGTTGTTATTTCACTTCACGGTACTATTCTTATGCCTTTTCTCTCTTATTTTGCAAGGTTTACATGAAGAGGGAGAATACCGGCAACTGGAATTCTGGCCTGAAAGTGGAGCAAAGTTGAGATACCTATTCTGCGCAACTCCAAACGCCGTGAAAATCAACGGAGATTTTTTTCCCAAAATATAAAAAGTACTGGGCCGAAGAAGTACCGGAGGAGGCCCACGGGGTGGCCACAAGCCTGCACGGCGCGGCCACCCCCCAGGCCACGCCATGGGGGCTTGTGGGCACCCTACTGGCCCACTTGCCCCCCCTCTTTTGCTATATGGACGGTTTCGTCCAGACAAAAATCAGAAGGGAGCTTTTTCGTGGTTTCGCCGCCGCCACGAGGCAGAACTTGACCAGAACCAATCTAGAGCTCCGGCAGGACGATCCTCCCGGGGAAACTTCCCTCCCGGAGGGTGAAATCGTCGCCATCGTCATCACCAACACTCCTCTCATCGGAGGGGACTCGTCACCATCAACATCTTCATCAGCACCATCTCATCTCCAAAACCTAGTTCATCTCTTGTAACCAATCTCCGTCTTGCGACTCCGGTTGGTACTTGTAAGGTTGCTAGTAGTGTTAATTACTCTTTGTAGTTGATGCTAGTTGGATTACTTGGTGGAAGAGTTTATGTTCAGATCCTTGATGCTACTCATTACACCTCTGATCATGATTATGATTATGCTTTGTGAGTAGTTACTTTTGTTCCTGAGGACATGGGATAAGTCATGCTAATAATAGTCATGTGAATTTGGTATTCGTTCGGTATTTTGATATGTTGTATGTTGTTTTTCCTCTAGTGGTGTTATGTGAACGTCGACTACATAACACTTCACCATTATTTGGGCCTAGAGGAAGGAATTGGGAAGTAGTAGGTAGATGATGGGTTGCTAGAGTGACAGAATCTTAAACCTAGTTTATGCGTTACTTCGTAAGGGGCTGATTTGGATCCACTAGTTTAATGCTATGGTTAGACTTTGTCTTAATTCTTCTTTCGTAGTTGCGGATGCTTGCGAGAGGGGTTAATCATAAGTGGGATGCTTGTCCAAGTAAGGGCAGTACCCAAGCGCCGGTCCACCCACATATCAAACTATCAAAGTAACAAACATGAATCATATGAACATGATGAAACTAGCATGACAAAAATTCCCGTGTGTCCTTGGGAGCGTTTTTCCTCTTATAAGACTTTGTTCAGGCTTGTCCCTTGCTACAAAAGGGATTGGGCCACTTTTCTGCACCGTTGCTACTTCTGTTACTTGTTGCTTGATACGAATCATCTCACCACACAATCACTTGTTACCGACAATTTCAGTGCTTGCAGATTTTTCCTTGCTGAAAACCACTTGTCAGATCCTTCTGCTCCTCGTTGGGTTCGACACTCTTACTTATCAAAAGTTCTACGATTGATACCCTATACTTGTGGGTCATCATGTACCCAGGGAACTGGGTGAGCATCGACTAAGAGTGGATCCAAAGGCAAAGCCTGTCAGAGTGCATTTGCGTTTGTCTGATGTAGAAAAGCGAAAAGTAATTGGCCAGGAGGTGGCGCGACTCTTGGAGGCAAAGTTCATACGCGAGGTTTACCACTCCGAGTGGCTCGCGAATGTCTTCATGGTCCCCAAGAAGGACAAGTCCCTTCATATGTGTATCGATTTCAAGAACATCAATAAGGTCTGCTCGAAAGATCACTTTCCGCTCCCTTGCATTGATCAAATTGTCGATTCGACTGCGGGGTGTGAGCATTTATCTTTTTTAATGCTTATTCTGGGTACCATCAGATCCGTCTGTTTGGCCCTGATGAAATAAAAACGGCCTTCATCACCCCTTTTGGTCTAAAGAATGTCGGCGCCACTTTCATGCGTATGATCTAGAAATGCATGCTTGATCAGATCAGTCGGAACGTGAAGCATACATGGATGATATTGTGGTCAAGTCACGCAAAGGTTTCGACCTGTTGACAGACCTAGCAGAAACATTTGCCAACCTGAGGAAGTATGACATCAAACTAAACCCAACTAAGTGCACTTTCGAAGTCCCTGGCGGCAAGTTACTCGGTTTCCTCGTTTCCGAATGTGGGATCGATGTCAACCCCGAGAAGATCGGCACCATCGTCCGGATGCAAAGCCCTGTGCGGGTGCACGATGTCCAGAAACTCACGGGCTGTCTGGCAGCATTGAGTCGGTTCATCTCTCGCCTTGATGAGAAGGCATTGTCTTTATAACGACTGATGAAAAAATACGATGTGTTCGAGTGGAATGACGAGGCAGAAGCAGGGTTTGTCGAGCTGAAAGCCCTACTTTCCACCCAGCGGTGCTTGCTGGTCTGCACAGCAAAGAACCCCTGCTCTTATACATTGCAGCTACCAATCAAGTTGCCAGCACGGTTCTGACCATCGTGCGAGAAGAAGAAGGCAAAGCTTACAAGGTCTAGCGCCCAGTCTATTGCATTTCTGAAGTATTGACCCCTTCGAAGCAAAAGTATTCTCATTACTAGAAGCTCCTTGGTGGAATATACTTGTCAGCGAAGAAGGTGGTGCATTACTTTCAAGATCATTCTATATCAGTCATCAGCGATGCTCCACTATCATAGATTCTTCACAATCGAGACGCATCGGGTCATGTGGCTAAATGGGCCATTAAGCTGTTATATTTTGACATCAAATTCGAGGCAAAGAAAGCTATCAAGTCTGAGGCCCTTGCTAATTTCATGGCCCAGTGGTTGGAACAACAACAGCCAGCTCAAATTCACTCAGCACACTGGACTCTGTTCTTCGATGGCTCCAAAATGTTGAATTGGTCCAGTGTTGGTGTGGTGTTGGTGTCCCCAAAAGGCGACAAGCTCACCTATGTTCTCCAGATTCATTTTGATTCCTCCAACAATGAGGCTGAATATGAAGCCCTCCTCTACGGGTTGCGTATGTCCATCTCACTCGGCGTCCGACGCCTGATGGTATACAGTGACTCAGATTTGGTGGTCAATCAAGTGATGAAGGAATGAGATGTCAGAAACCCCGCCATGACTGGATACTACAATGCAATAAGGAAACTCAAGAAGAAGTTTGAAGGTCTGGATCTCCACCATGTTCCCCAATTGAAAAACCAAGGAGCTGATGAACTGGCCAAGATTGGATCCACTTGGAAACCTGTCCCCAACAATTTGTTCCTGGAACACTTACATACTCCTTTGGTGCAAGAGGATCCTTTCACTGAAGAGCCCCCACAACCGATAAGCACCTCCAATCTGACTGAGATTGACGTCACATCAGTGGTTGATTTAGTTATGGAAATCCTAGTGATCACACCCGAGTGGACAGTACCATACATTGCATACATCCTGACAAGAGAACTCACTCAAGACGAAGCTGAAGGTAAGCAGATTGTCCGCAGATCGAAGGCTTTTACTGTGATGGGTGATAACCCACAAGTATAGGGGATCGCAAGAGTTTTCGAGGGTAGAGTATTCAACCCAAATTTGTTGGTTCGCCAAAGGGGAAGCGAAAGAATATTCTCAAGTATTAGCAGCTGAGTTTGTCAGATTCAACCACACCTGAAAGATTAGTGTCTGCAAGCAAAGTATAAGTAGCAAAGTGGTATGATAGCAACGGTGCCAGAAACGATCTGTTGACGGCAGACTATTCCTAATTGTTGTATCAATGGCGCCAGTAGGTTGCACGTGAGCGGGTAACTATTCTTCCCCGACAACAGTGTCGGAAAAGATCTTGCAACAAGTAACGGCGAAGTAGCAAGGAACAGCAGTAGCAGCAGCAGTAAAGTAACAGCAGTAGCAACGGTAGTAGCAAAGTGGCCCAATCCCTTTTGTAGCAAGGGACAAGCCTAGACAAAGTAACGTAGCAAGGACCAGTAGTAAAAGACTCGTAGGCAGTGGATCGGTGATGGATGAGTATGGCGGATGTGATTCATCATGTAAAAGGTATAACACGAAGAGATATGTAACTAGCTCCCGTTCGTCAATCTAATGTAGGCATGTATTCCATATGTAGTCATACGTGCTTAGGGAAAAGAACTTGCATGACATCTATTGTCCATCCCTCCCGTGGCAGCAGGGTCCTAATGGAAACTACGGGATATTAAGGTTCTCCTTTTAATAAAGAACCGGACCAACGCATTAACATGTGGTGAATACATGAACTCCTCATACTATGGTCATCTCCGTGAGTGGTTCCAGCTATTGTCACTCCGGGGTTGCCGGGTCATAACACATAGTAGGTGACTACAACTTGCAAGATAGGATCTAAAACACACATATATTGGTGACAACATAATAGGTTCAGATCTGAAATCATTGCACTCGGGCCCTAGTGACAAGCATTAAGCATAGCCAAGTAGTAGCAACATCAATATAGAACATAGTGGATACTAGGGATCAATCCCCGTCAAAACTAACTTGATTACATGATAGATCTCATCCAACTCATCACCGTCCAGAAAGCGAACGATGAGATTACTCACGAACGGTGAAGATCATCATGGAATTGTCGATGGAGGAAGGTTGATGATGACGATGGCGACGATTTCCCCTCTCTGGAGCCCAAAACGGACTCCAGATCTGCCCTCCAAATGTAGAACATGAGATGGTGGCGCCTCCGTATCGTAGAACGCAATGAAACCTTCTCTCTGATTTTTTCCGAGCGAGACGGAATTAATAGAGCTGAGTTTGGGGGCGGTGGTTCCACGTGGGCCCCCACAAGCTTCACAGCATGGCCTAGGGGGGTGGCCGCGGCCCAGGGGCTTGTGGCCCACTCGCACACCCCCTCTGGTGGATCTTTGCGCAGGTATTTTTCTTTTATTCCTGAAAAATTCTTCGTAAATTTTAGGACATTCCGAGAACTTTTATTTCTGCACAAAACAACACCATGGCAATTCTGCTGAAAACAGCGTTAGTCCGGGTTAGTTCCATTCAAATCATGCAAATTTGAGTCCAAAACAAGCGCAAAAGAGTTCGGAAAAGTAGATACGACGCAGACGTATCAACTCCCCCAAGCTTAAAGCCTAGCTTGTCCTCAAGCAATTCAGTTGACAAACTGAAAGAGACAAAAGAAAAACTTTGATGAACTCTGTTTGATCTTGTTGTTACAACTATGTCTAACTCTTAACCAGAATTTCAGCAAGATTACAAGCAAACCACATAAGCAAATGACATCTAGGTCTCATGGTAAACTCATATCAATGGCATAATCAACTAGCGAGCAAATAATAATAAACCTCAAATGTCAACACTTTAATCAAAATAACATGAAGCAGTGCGAACAGATGGTATCTTGCTAGCTCTTTCTGAGACCGCAAAACATAAATGCAGAGCACCTTCAAAGACCAAGGGCTGACTAAACATTGTAATTCAAGGCAAAGAAGATCCAGTCACATTCATACTCAACACAGTTAAAAGCAAAGCATAAATAAAAAGACAGAGGTGCTCTCTAATTGGTGCTTTTGTAAGAGGAGGATGACTCAACAGGAACATAAATAGACAGGCCCTTCGCAGAGGGAAGCATTGATTTGCAGGGGTGCCAGAGCTCAAGCTTTTAAAATAGAGATTATAATTTTGGGTGGCATGCTTTCTTTGTCAACGCAATGAGTAAGAGTTCTAAACATATTCCACGCTACACATGCTATAGGCGGTTCCCAAACAGAAAAGTAAAGTTTTGACTCCCCCACCACTAATCAATCACACTCCACGGCTAGCCAAATCCTCGGGTACCATCCATACTAACATCAATCCTGGGGGAGTTTTGTTTGCAATTATCTTTTCGATTTGAGTATGGAACTGGGAATTCCAATTACCGGCCCCTTTCTCGTGAAAGATAGTGAATAAACACATATCGAGGATAACACGCCTAGCATGGAAGATACCAATAGCCATCTGATAACACACAAGTATAGGGGATCAATTGTAGCCTTTCTCAATAAGTAAGAGTGTCGAACCCAACGAGGAGCTAAAGGTAGGACAAATATTCCCTCAAGTTCTATCGACCACCGATACAACTCTACGCACACTTTACGTTCGCTTTACCTAGAACAAGTATGAAACTAGAAGTACTTTGTAGGAGTGATAGGATAGGCTTGCAATAAAGTAAAGAACACGTAAACAAAACTAGGGGCTGGTTAGATAAAGAAACAACTACGAGTGTCTAACGAGTGTGGAAAAGTGGTGGTAGGAGTTGCGGAATTGTCCCTAAGCAATTGACAACGTTACTAGATCGATAGCAAGTATCACGTGGGAGAGGCCTCTGCTAGCATGTCATCCCTTACTTGGAATTCTATGCACTTATGATTGGAACTATTAGCAAGCATCCACAACTACTAACGTTCATTAAGGTAAAACCCAACCATAGAATTAAGATATATTGGTCCCCCTTCAATCCCATATGCATCAATTTCTATGCTAGGTTTGAAGCTTCTGTCACTCTAGCCTGCCAATACATACTCCTATCAACATACAAATAACCCTATGGTGCGATCCACGTGCGTGATCATATGATGGGCACCAAAGGATAGCAACATAACCACAAGCAAATTAAACCAATCATAGCAATTCATCAATCACCGATAGGACAACGATAATCTACTGAGACATCATAGGATAGCAACACATCATTGGATAATAATATGTAGCATAAAGCACCATGTTCAAGTAGAGGGTACAGCGGGTTGCGGGAGAGTGAACCGTTGAATATAGATGGGGGAAGATGATGGAGATGTTGGTGAAGATGACGGAAGTGTTGGTGTAGATCGCTGTCACACGATGATGTCCCGGGCGGCGTTCTGGCGCCGCCGGAAGAGAGGGGGAGAGAGCCCCCTCCTTCTTCTTCTTCCTTGACCTCCTCCCTAGATGGGAGAAGGGTTTCCCCTCTGGTACATGGTCTCCATGGCGGCGGAGGGGCGGGAGCCCCTCCGAGATTGGATCTGTCTCTCGGTGTCCTTCTGTTTCTGCGCTCCCGGATTATGCGTTTTATCGTTTCTTAAATCCCTGGAGATCTGTAACTCCGATTGGGCTGAAATTTTAACACGATTTTCTTCCGTATATTATATTTCTTGCGGCGAATGAAGAGCTCCAACCGCCTTAAGGAGTGGCCACAAGCCTGCCAGCCGCCACCGTACCTCCTGGTGGCGGCTACAGGGCTTGTGGGCCCTCCGTGCATCGCCTCGCGTTGATTCTTCTTCCCAAAAATCATAAATATTCCAAAGAAAATCCCCGTAAGTTTTTATTACGTTTGGACTTTGTTTGGTATGGATATTCTGTGAAACAAAAAACAAGCAACAAACAGGAACTGGCACTGGGCAGTGGATCAATATGTTAGTCCCAAAAATAGTATAAAAAGTTGCCAAAAGTATATGGAAGTTGTAGAATATTGGCATGAAACAACAATTAATTATAGATACGACGGAGACGTATCAGCATCCCGAAGCTTAATTCATGCTCGTCCCCGAGTAGGTAAATGATTAAAAAGATAATTTTTGATGTGGAATGCTACCTAGCATAATCTTGATCATATAATCTAATCATTTCATGAATACTAAAACACGGGTGATTCGAAGCAATAGTCTATCATTTGACATAAAGACAATAATATTTCAAGCATACTAACAAAGCAATCATGTCTTCTCAAAATATCATGGCCAAAGAAAGTTATCCCTACAAAATCATATAGTCTGGCTATGCTCCATCTTCCCCACACAACGTATTTAAATCATGCACAACCCCGGTTTTAGCCAAGCAATTGTTTCATACTTTAGTGTTCTCAAAAATTTTCAACTTTCACGCAATACATGAGCGTGAGCCATGGACATAGCACTATAGGTGGAATAGAATATGGTGGTTGTAGAGAAGACAAAAAGGAGGAGATAGTCTCGCATCAACTAGGTGTATCAACGGGCTATGGAGATGCCCATCAATAGATATCAATGTGAGTGAGTAGGGATTGCCATGCAACGGATGCACTAGATCTTATAAGTGTATGAAAGCTCACAAAAGAAACTAGTGGGTGTGCACCCAACTTGCTTGCTCACGAAGACCTAGGGCAATTTTGAGGAAGCCCATCATTGGAATATACAAGCCAAGTTATATAATGAAAATTTCCCACTAGTATATGGAAGTGACAACATAGGAGACTCTCTGTCATGAAGATCATAGTGCTATTTGAAGCACAAGTGTGGAAAGAGGATAGTAGCAATTGTCCCTTCTCTCTTTTCTCTCATTTTTTTGTGGGCTCTTTGGCCTCTTTTTTTAATATATTTTTTTATTATTTTGGTGGGCATCTTTGGCCTCTTTTTTGTAAATGGGCTTCGCTGGCCTCTTTTATTTCCTCACATGGGACGATGCTCTATTAATGATGATCATCACACTTACAACTCAATACTTAGAGCAAGGATGACTCTATATGAAATGCCTTCGGTAGTGTACCGTGACAATGATCTAGCATAGCAATGACATCAAAAAAATGGACAAGCCATGGAAACATCATGCTAGCTATCTTACGATCATGCAATGGCAATATGGAAGTGGTGGAAAATGTCATGAGACGGAACGGTGGTAGTTGCATGGTAATATATCTTGGAATGGCTATGAAAATGCCATAATAGGTAGGTATGGTGGCTGTTTTGAGGAAGGCTATATGGTGGGTGTAATGCATCGGCGAAAGTTGCGCGGTACTAGAGAGGCTAGCAATGGTGGAAGGGTGAGAGTGTGTATAATCCATGGACTCAACATTAGTCACAAAGAACTCACATACTTATTGCAAAAGTCTATTAGTCATTGAAACAAGGTACTACACGCATGCTCCTAGGGGAAAGGTTGGTAGGAGTTAACCATCGCGCGATCCCGACCTCCACACAAGGGATGACAATGAATAAATAAATCATGCTCCGACTTCATCACATAATGGTTCACCATACGTGCATGCTACGGGAATCACAAACCTTAACACAAGTATTTCTACGAATACACAATTACTCACTAGCATGACTCTAATATCACATATTCATGTCGCAAAACTATTGCAAGGAATCAAACATATCATATTTAGTGATCTACAAGATTTATGTAGGATTTTATGACTAACCATGTGAATGCCCAACTCCTGTTAACTCTCTAAATAGGTATAAGTGAAGCATGAGAGTTTAGTTCTTTCTACAAAAGATATGCCCCGCTCTAACAAATATAAGTGAAGCAAAAGAGCATTCTACAAATGGCGGTTTTCTATGTGTAGGGAAACAGGCAATCCAAACTTCAAAAGATATAAGTGAAGCACAAGAAGCATTCTATAAAGCCAACCAAGGAATATCTCATACCAGCATGGTGCATAAAAGAAAAAGGAAAAATAAACACAAAAGACGCTCCAAGCATTTGCACATATCATGTGACGAATTAAAATATAGCTCCGAGTAAAATTACCGAGAGGTTGTAGACGAAAGAGGGGATGTCTTCCACGGCATCCCCAAGCTTAGACGCTTGATTCTTCCTTGAATATTACCTTGGGTTGCCCCGGGCATCCCCAAGCTTAGTCGCTTGCCTCTCCTTATTCCTTCATCCATCGTGCTCTCACCCAAAACTTGAAAACTTCAATCACACAAAACTCAACAAAACTTCGTGAGATCCGTTAGTATAATAAAATAAATCACCACTTTAAGTACTGTTATGAACTCATTCTAAATTTATATAAGAATTATATCTACTGTAATCCAACTTCACCATGGTTCATACCCCCCGATACTACCCATAGACTCATCAGAATAAGAGAACAATGCAAAGAAAACAGAATCTGTCAAAACAGAACAGTCTGTAGCAATCTGTATATTCCGTATATCTCTGATATCTCAAAAAATCTGAAAAATTACGAAAATCTGGAAAATGTGCATATAAATCAGCAGAAAAAAGAATCAACTCAAAATCTCTTCCAGAATAAAAATGAAAATTAATTTCGTGAGCAGAAAGTTTCTGTATTTTCTCAGCGTGATCAAACAACTATCACCCAAACTAATCGTAAAGGCTTTGCTTGGCACATTATTTTTAAAAACACAAAGGAATTGTACAACAGGATAATTATTTTTGTGAGAAACTTCCATGAAAAATTCTACATTGTTTCCATGAGCATGAACACAAGTGTTCAAGGTCGACCCTCACTACCACAATGCATCACCTTTCAATCACTTCTCATTTTGAAAAAGTTTTAAGTTCCCCTCTAATTTTTTTTGTTTTTAAACTAAATAAAAGCACTCAACAGAAATAAATGACTCTCTAAAACTTACGGGTTGTCTCCCAGGCAGCGCTTTCTTCAAAGCCATTAAGCTAGGCATAAAGTGCTCAAGTAATGGATCCACCCGAATCCCAAGGTATATCAAAGCCAATTTTAATTAGCAATGATTTGTAATTTAGTAGTGAGCACAAGGTAACATATATCATGCAATGACGAAGTCTAACTCCCTTCCTATGCATTGGCATGTCATAAAAGAACAATTCATGCACACCAAGTAAAGGCCAATACATAGCATAAGCAGTTTCTTGCAATTTTATCGTATTGGAAACATAGAGAGGTGGAGATCTAGTTCATCTCTCATAATAACTGCAAGTAGGAGCAGCAAGCACATGCATATTATATTCATCAAAATCATCATGTGTAACATAAGGAACTATATCTAGCTCATCTTCATAAGCATCATTCATATTGGCATCATGGCCACAAGCGTAGCAAGCATCAAGTTCATCAAAAAGGGATATTTCAAATGAATCCAAGGGATCATAGCATTCATCCTTCTGTAAGAACGAAGGGAAATTAAATAATGTATGAGTAGAAGAGTTATTCTCATTAGAAGGTGGACACGTGTAGCTAGTCCGTTCTTCCTCCTTTTGTTCTTCGCTCTCCTCGTCATCTTTTTCATCTAATGAGCTCACAATTTCAGCATTTTCTTCTTCCATAGTTTCCTGCAAAATAATAGTCTCTTCTTGGGCAGCATAGGATTTATCCTTAAATCGTTCAATATGGGCATTATATTCATAATTAGTATAACAATAACGAAGCGTAGCCAAATTTTCAGATCGGTAAGGAGCATCATCATTATCATCATACCTTTTAAACAGAGCCTCAATTTCATAAGCACCCATAAAAGCAACAAACTCTTCTATTTGATCCACATCATAGTAATCATATATACCATTAGCATAAGAAGCCAAGGTTCTATGATCATTAAACTCACAAGAAAAGGGAAGGTGTGGAGCCTTCATCCTAGAGCAACAAGTAACACCATGTCTCTTGCATAGTTCCCAAGCATACCATTTCAATAAATGGATTTGATCCCATAAAACTTCCCCTTTTTGAGTCAAGCGATAATCCCTAAAGTATTCACGTTGATCCAACGTGTATCCCATTATATAATTGAATGGGGCTTTCTCAGAATTATTAAAGAAGTGCATAATATTTTCCACATAACAAGCCTCGAGGGTTTTAGGAGGTTCCCCATCTCCATGAGTAGCAAGTACACCTAATTTTTTTGGTATTTTGTGTTCCATATCCATAACTAAAGATAGAGAACAACTTAGAATAGCAAATAAATATACTTAGTGATAAAGCAAACAAGCACGCACGAGAATATTCACCCCACACTATTGCTCCCCGACAACGGCGCCAGAAAAAGGTCTTGATAACCCACAAGTATAGGGGATCAATTGTAGCCTTTCTCGATAAGTAAGAGTGTCGAACCCAACGAGGAGCTAAAGGTAGGACAAATATTCCCTCAAGTTCTATCGACCACCGATACAACTCTACGCACACTTTACGTTCGCTTTACCTAGAATAAGTATGAAACTAGAAGTACTTTGTAGGAGTGATAGGATAGGCTTGCAAGAAAGTAAAGAACACGTAAATAAAACTAGGGGCTGGTTAGATAAAGAAACAACTACGAGTGTCTAACGATTGTGTAAAAGTGGTGGTAGGAGTTGCAGAATTGTCCCTAAGCAATTGACTACGTTACTAGATCTATAGCAAGTATCATGTGGGAGAGGCCTCTGGTAGCATGTCATCCCTTACTTGGAATTCTATGCACTTTTGATTGGAACTATTAGCAAGCGTCCGCAACTACTAACGTTCATTAAGGTAAAACCCAACCATAGAAATAAGATATATTGGTCCCCCTTCAATCCCATATGCATCAATTTCTATGCTAGGTTTGAAGCTTCTGTCACCCTAGCCTGCCAATACATAGTCCTATCAACATACAACTAACCCTATGGTGTGATCCACCCGCACGATCATATGATGGGCACCAAAGGACAACAACATAACCATAAGCAAATTAAACCAATCATAACAATTCATCAATCACCGATAGGACAACGATAATCTACTCAGACATCATAGGATAGCAACACATCATTGGATAATAATATGTAGCATAAAGCACCATGTTCAAGTAGAGGGTACAGCGGGTTGCGGGAGAGTGAACCGCTGAATATAGATGGGGGAAGATGATGGATATGTTGGTGAAGATCACGGAGGTGTTGGTGTAGATCGCCGTCACACAATGATGTCCCGGGCGGCGTTCCGGTGCCGCCGGGAGAGAGGGGGGCAGAGCCCCCCTCCTTCTTCTTCTTCCTTGACCTCCTCCCTAGATGGGAGAAGGGTTTCCCCTCTGGTCCATGGTCTCCATGGCGGCGGAGGGGCGGGAGCCCCTCCGAGATTGGATATGTCTCTCTGTGTCCTTATGTTTCTGCACTCCCAGATTCTGCGTTTCACCGTTTCATAAATTCCTGGAGATCCATAACTCCGATGGGGCTGAAATTTTAACACGGTTTTCTTTCGTATATTATCTTTCTTGTGGCGAAAGAAGGGCTCCAACCGCCTTAAGGAGTGGCCAGGAGCCTGCCAGCCGTCACCGTACCTCCTGGTGGCGGCTACAGGGCTTGTGGGCCCTCCGTGCATCGCCTCGCGTTGATTCTTCTTCCCAAAAATCATAAATACTCAAAAAATCCCCATAAGTTTTTATTACTTTGGACTTTGTTTGGTATTGATATTCTGTGAAACAAAAAACAAGCAACAAACAGGAACTGGCACTGGGCACTGGATCAATATGTTAGTCCCAAAAATAGTATAAAAAGTTGCCAAAAGTATATGAAAGTTGTAGAATTTTGGCATGAAACAATAAAAAATTATAGATACACGAAGACGTATCACCCCTGTCACCACATGAGCGGTCCGGGCATGCAAAACAGATTATTTCTTGAAGGTTTAGAGAGTGGCACATGCAAATTTACTTGGAACGGCAGGTAGATACCGCATATAGGTAAGTATGGTGGACTCATATGGAACAACTTTGGGTTTATGGAAGTGGATGCACAAGCAGTATTCCCGCTTAGTACAAGTGAAGGCTAGCAAAAGACTGGGAAGCGACCAACTAGAGAGCGACAATAGTCATCAAAATGCATTGAGATTAACTAACATTGAGTGCAAGCATGAGTAGGACATAAATCACCATGAACATGAACATCATAGAGGCTATGTTGATTTTGTTTCAACTACATGCGTGAACATGCACCAAGTAAAGCCACTTGAATCATTCAAAGGAGGATACCATCCTATCATACTACAACACAGTCATCTCAACATTCATCTGGGCATCCAAGACAAACCATTATAAGCTCCTAGCTAAGTAAGCATGGCATAAGCAACTATGATGTCTAAGTTGTCATTGCAAACATGTTTCTCTCACAACAAAGCTGAACTAGGAACAGTGAGCAAGTCATATTTACAAAAACAAAATAGATCGAGTTCATACCAGCTTTTCCAGGCTCAGTCACTTCATCATATATCGTCATTATTGCCTTTCACTTGCACGACCGAACGATGTGAACAAGAATAAGCGTGCTCGTGCATTGGACTACGTTGGAATCTGCAGGCAAACACAAAGGAGAAGACAAAGTAATATGGCTCTTTGAAAGCTAAACAGGTATGCATGCAAGAGCCACTAAACATTGTAACCATGATCTTCTACCTTGACCCAAAGAAAAAAGAAAACTATCTACACGGGAAAGGTCCCAACAAGCAAAAGAAGAAAATAAAATCTTTTTGGGTTTTCTCAAACTAGACAGACACACTAAACGAAAATGAGAAAAAGAAAATAAACCAGCATGGATGATACAGTGGCAAAGTGTGAACACCGGCTAACAAAGTGAAAGCATAAGCAAGAATGTAAAGTCCGTGAGAACACGTACTCCCCCAAGCTTAGGCTTTTGGCCTAACTTGGTCTACTCCCAAGGATGGTCCTGGCGAAACCCAAAATCATAATGGGGGTTATACTGGAGCGCTGCAGCCACTGCGTGAATAGCTGCCTCACGGAGACGAGCAGCCTTAGCCTCCCTCTCATACTCCTCTGCCTCTCCTCTAGTTATGTAATATCTCCGTTTTACCTGAAAGTCAAAGAAGGCAGGAGCAGGAAGGGTAATATGGAAAACACGCTGTCGGTTAAATATCAAACGGTATAGGAGGGATTCGTCATCCCTCTCAAGGAACTGGTAGCATGTCAAAGCGACGCGGACAAGGAAAGTTGTATGGAGAGGGGGGTCTCCTTCGCGGATGGGTACTCCAAGAAAATTTGCTATGCGAGTGGCATAGATCCCACCAAAGAAATCCCCTTCATTAGCATTCTTATTCAGCCTCCTTGCTGTTATAGCTCCCATGTTGAAACTCTTATCACCCGTTACTGCGCTCTTAAGGATACTAAGGTCAGATGCGCAGAGGTGAGAATGCTCAATCTTGCCATTAATGCATCTGCCTATGAAGAGGGCAAAGTAATGCAAGGCAGGAAAATGAATACTCCCCATGGTAGCTTGCGTAATGTCTCTAGTTTCTCCAACAGTAATACCACAGCAAAAATCTCTAACCGAAGATTTAGGCGGATCATTGAGGCTACTCCAAATAGGTATTTTGCAAATTCTATTGAAATCCTCTAAATCCATGGTATATGATTTATCATAGATATCAAACAGTGCCGATGTCTCACGGCCAGCTGAAAATTTGAATCTAGGAACAAAATAGGCAGTGAGAGCAACATACTGTTCACATTTATCGGAGATGAATTCTTCAAGTCCGACATTGTGAACAAGTGCATCAAACTCATCTTTGAAAGTTGCCTCAATCATAAATTCATCAGAAGGTCATTCACATGGTTGTACATGCGCGTCCCTTGGTTGGTAAGGATCAGGCTCCCGAATCGCAAGACGGGGACCTCTCTTGCTTCAGGAACCACCATGAAAGTTTCTCCTTAACATATTCCTTTTCTGAAATTTTCAGTGACCCAAAGGAAGGGTGAACAAGGTTCAACTAAACTCGCAACAACTACTCCCACAAGTGCCTAGAGGCTATATTATGCATCAAAGCTACTTGGGACCAGCTAAAATTAGCATGCAAAGCTCAAGAACATGGTCACCAAGGCAGAAAAAATACGCGGAGTATAAGGCACTAGAGCAAAAACTAATTGGACCAATGGAGGAGTCACTTACCAAGGAGTAATTTCCCCCAAAACAGTTCGGAGAATGGTGATTTGAGCAAAGAGATCGAAAATCCCAGCAAGAGGAGCAAGAACACGGGTTTGAGCTGCGAAACGATTTTTTCTGGAGGTAGGAGAACCAGATGAGAGAAAGAATGAGTGGAGGGGGTGCCTGTGGGCCCTACAAGCCTGGGTGGCGCGGCCAGGGGGTGCCCGCGCCCCTAGGGCTTGTGGGCCACTGGTGTGGCCCCCAGACAAGCTCTTTGTCTCAGAAATTTTCAAAAAATCCAGAAAAAATCATACTTGATTTTCACGGCGTTCGGAGAACTTTTATTTTTGGGGTACTTCTCCACGGGACGCTAAGACACAAAACAGGGAAAACTAAACTAAATCTATCATTTTTCTTCTAAGCAACCTAAAGTGAAAGCTTGGAACAGAGGTTTGTGATTCCTCGATTCATCCATCTCATGGTCATCGAAAGAAATCCGTCAGTGAGGTTGATCAAGTCTCTTTGACAAACCTTTTCGAATCGCAAAAGAGAACGGAGAATTTCCAAATAGTCACTAGGTAACCTCAATGGAGATGTGTATCTCCCCAACAAGCAAATCATACTTCATCTTGACACGAGGAATAGGGCATTCAAAGCTCCCAATAAGAATCGATGAAGTTTTTTCGATAGTATTGATGCAATGTACTCGATATTGTTTCTTCGGAAACTGCACCGTATGCTCATTACCATTGACATGGAAAGTGACATTGCCTTTGTTGCAATATATAACAGCGCCTGCGGTGTTTAAAAAGGGTCTTCCGAGGATGACAGCCATGGCATCGTCCCCGGGAATATCAAAGATAACAAAGTCTGTTAAGATAGTGGTGTTAGCAACCACAACACGCACATCCTCGCAAATGCCGATAGGGAAAGCAGTTGATTTGTCGGCCATTTGTAGAGAGATTTTAGTGGGTGTCAACTTATCCAGTTCAAGTCTATGATAAAGAGAGAGAGGCATAACACTAACACCGGCTCCAAGGTCAAATAACGCAGTTCTAACGTAGTTGCCTTTAATGGAGCAAGGTATAGTGGGCACACCGGGATCACCTAGTTTCTTGGGAGTTCCACCCTTGAAGGTATAGTTAGCGAGCATGGTGGAAATCTCAACCTCTGGTATCCTCCTCTTATTAGTCACAATATCTTTCATGTACTTAGCATACGGAGACATTTTGAGCATATCTGTCAAACGCATTTGCAGAAAGACAGGTCTAATCATTTCAACAAATCGCTCAAAATCCTCCTCATCCTTTTTCTTGGATGGTTTGGGAGGAAAGGGCATGGGTTTCTGAACCCATGGTTCCTTTTCTTTACCATGCTTCCTAGCAGTGAAGTCATTCTTATCGTATCTTTTATTCTTAGGTTGTGGGTTATCAAGATCAGGTTCAATCTCCACATCCTTTTCATTGCTAGGTTGAGCATCAACATGAACATCACTATTGATATTATCATTAGGCTCATGCTCATCAGCAGATTGTGTTTCAGCATCAGAGACAGAGGCATTGTTTGGACTCTTAGGGGTAGCAGCAACAGGGTTGCTAGCGTGCAGGTTCCTATCATCTTTCTTCTTCTTTCTAGGATGACTAGGTGCATCAGTGCTAACTCCTTGAGAATCTTGTTCAATTCTCTTCGGATGACCCTCAGGATACAGAGGTTCCTGGGTCATTCTACCGCCTCTAGTGACGACTCTGACGGAATTGTCATTCAACTCATTGAGCAAATCATTCTGAGCTTTAAGTACTAGTTCTACCTGAGTAGTAACCATAGAGGCATGTTTACTCGGAAGCTTAAGATCATTGATGTTTCTGTCTACACAAGCACTTAAATGACTAAGCATATGAGCATTCTGTTCCAATTGTCTGCTAACATAATCATTGAAACTTTGTTGTTTGGCAACAAAGTTATCAAATTCATCCATGCATAAGCCAGCAGGTTTATCAAAAGGGATATCACTCTCATCAAACCTACGCAGAGAATTTACTTCTACTACTTGTATCGGGTTATCGAGACCATGGATCTCATCGATAGGTGGTAGATTTTTGACATCTTCAGATTTAATGCCTTCCTCTCGCAAAGATTTCTTGGCTTCTTGCATATCTTCAGGACTGAGGAATAGAATACCTCTTTTCTTCGGAGTTGGCTTAGGAGGTGGTTCGGGAATAGTCCAAGAATTCTCATTGCACAAGATGTTATTCAGTAGAATCTCAGCTTGTTCTACGGTTCGTTCCCTAAAAACACTACGGTCACAACTATCTAAGTGGTCTTTGGAAGCATCGGAAAGTCCATTATAGAAGATATCAAGTATTTCATTCTTCTCAAGAGGGTGATTAGGCAAAGCATTCAGTAGCTAGATGAGCCTTCCCCAAGCTCGTGGGAGACTCTCTTCTTCACCTTGAGCAAAGTTGTATATTTCCTGCAAGGCAGCTTGCTTCTTATGGGCAGGGAAATATTTTTCAGAGAAGTAGTAGACCATATCCTGGGGGCTACGCACACATCCAGGAGCAAGAGAAGTGAACCAGGTCTTAGCATCATCTTTTGGCGAGAAAGGAAACAACTTGAGGATATAGTAGTGGCGGATCTTTTCCTCACTAGTGAATAGGGTGGCAATATCGTGCAGTTTGGTAAGATGGGCTACAACCGTTTCAGACTCATAACCATGAAAAGGATCAGATTCGACCAGAGTGATTAACTCAGGGTCGACAGAGAATTCATAATCCTTATCGGTCACAAAGATAGGCGAAGTAGCAAACTTTGGGTCGTATTTCATCCTAGCGTTCAGAGATTTTTCTTTCCACTTGCGCAGTAATTTCTCAACAGCATAGCTATCCTTACACACAAGAAAATCCTCAGCTATCTCTCCCTCCATAAAATAGCGCGTATCAGGCATAACAGGAAATTCAGGCATAGTAGCAGGTTCTACTTCAATAGTATCAGCAGTTTCAGAAGTATCATCACATCTAGCAGCAACTCTAGCAATTTGTGCATCAACGAATGCACCTAGTGCCAAAGTAGTATCAGGCATAGTATCAAGCATAGCATCATCAGGCATAGTATCAAGCATAGCATCATCAGGCATAGTATCAAGCATAGCATCATCAGGCATAGTATCAAGCATAGCATCATCAGTCATAGTATCAAGCACAGCATCATGGATAGCAGAAGTAGCATCATCAAGAACATGCGACATATCAAGATTTTTAGCAGCAGGTGATGTCGCAAACTTACTCAAAACTGAAGGTGAATCAAGTGCAGAGCTAGATGGCAATTCCTTACCTGTCCTCGTAGTGGAAGGCAAGATTTTAGTTCTTGGATCTTTCGGATTCCTCATAGTGATCAGCAGACGTCAATCCCAAGTGACTCAGAGAATATAGTTGTGCTTCCCCGGCAACGGCGCCAGAAAAAGGTCTTGATAACCCAAATGTATAGGGGGTCGCAACAGTTTTCGAGGGTAGAGTATTCAACCCAAATTTGTTGGTTCGCCAAAGGGGAAGCGAAAGAATATTCTCAAGTATTAGCAGCTGAGTTTGTCAGGTTCAACCACACCTAAAAGATTAGTGTCTGCAAGCAAAGTATCAGTAGAAAAGTGGTATGATAGCAACGGTGCCAGAAATGATCTGTTGACGGCAGACTATTCCTAACTGTTGTATCAATGGCGCCAGTAGGTTGCACGTGAGCGGGTAACTATTCTTCCCCAACAACAGTGTCGGAAAAGATCTTGCAACAAGTAACAGCGAAGTATCAAGGAACAACAGTAGCAGCAGCAGCAAAGTAACATCAGTAGCAACAGTAGTAGCAAAGTGGCCCAATCCCTTTTGTAGCAAGGGACAAACCTAGACAAAGTAACGTAGCAAGGACCAGTAGTAAAAGACTCGTAGGCAGTGGATTGGTGATGGATGAGTATGGCGGATGTGATTCATCATGTAACAGCTATAACACGGAGAGATATGGAACTAGCTCCCGTTCGTCAATCTAATGTAGGCATGTATTCCGTATGTAGTCATACGTGCTTAGGGAAAAGAACTTGCATGACATCTATTGTTCATCCCTCCCGTGGCAGCGGGGTACTAATGGAAACTACGGGATATTAAGGTTCTCCTTTTAATAAAGAACCGGACCAACGCATTAACACGTGGTGAATACATTAACTCCTCATACTATGGTCATCCCCGGGAGTGGTTCCGGCTATTGTCACTCCGGGGTTGCCGGGTCATAACACATAGTAGGTGACTACAACTTGCAAGATAGGATCTAAAACACACATATATTGGTGACAACATAATAGGTTCAGATCTAAAATCATGGCACTCGGGCCCTAGTGAAAAGCATTAAGCATAGCCAAGTAGTAGCAACATCAATCTAGAACATAGTGGATACTAGGGATCAATCCCCGTCAAAACTAACTCGATTACATGATAGATCTCAACCAACTCATCACCGTCCAGCAAGCCTACGATGAGATTACTCATGATCGGTGAAGAGCATCATGGAGTTGTGATGGAGGAAGGTTGATGATGACGATGGCGACGATTTCCCCTCTCCGGAGCCCAAAACGGACTCCGGATCTGCCCTCCAGATGAAGAACAGGAGGTGGCGGCGCCTCCGTATCGTAAAACGTGATGAAACCTTCTCTCTGGGTTTTTTCGGGTGAGACGGAATAAATAGAGATGAGTTTGGGGGCGATGGTGCCACGTGGGCCCCACAAGCCCTCACGACGCGGCCTAGGGGGGTGGCCGCGGCCCAGGGGCTTGTGGCCCACTAGCACGCCCCCTCCGGTGGATCTTTGTGCGGGTATTTTTCTTTTATTCCAAAAAAATTCTCCGTAAATTTTCAGGACATTCCGAGAACTTTTATTTCTGCACAAAAACAACACCATGGCAGTTCTGCTGAAAACAGCGTTAGTCCGGGTTAGTTCCATTCAAATCATGCAAATTAGAGTCCAAAACAAGGGCAAAAGAGTTCGGAGAAGTAGATACGACGGAGACGTATCAATGGGCGATCAGCTTTACACAGAAAGTGTTACTCGCGTAGCTCAACGGTGCATCTCCCCTGAGGAGGGCCGACCGATCCTGGAAGAAATACACTTGGGGACCTGTGGTCATCATGCGTCCTCTCGGACCATTGTTGCCAAAGCATACCAAGCTGGGTTCTTTTGGCCGTGTGCTAATGAGATGGCTAAGGATATTGTTCATCACTGCGAAGGTTGCCAATTCTATTCTAACTTGTCTCACAAGCCTGCGTCTGCCTTGAAGACCACCCCGCTTGTCTGGCCATTTGCTCTTTGGGGTTTGGATATGGTCGGCCCCTTCCGAACAGGCCAGAGTGGATTCACACACTTGCTTGTTGTAGTCAACAAGTTTACTAAATGGATTGAAGCCAAGCCAATAAGAAGTTGGACTCGTGCACCGCCATCAAGTTCATGGGAGATATAACATTTCGACACTCGGGTGGATTATCCGTCTGTCGTACACCCCCAAACCAATGGACAAGCTGAGCAGGCAAACGACTGTATTCTTCAAGGGCTGAAACCACGACTCATGCGGGATTTGGAACATGCAACTGGAGAATGGGTAACTGAACTGCCATATGTTTTGTGGGCTTTAGAACAACCCCTAAACAGTCAACTGGACGCACACCCTTCTTCTTGGTGTATGGAGCTGAAGCTGTCTTGCTGAGTGATATCCTTCATAATTCTCCCCGTGTGGACTTATGCACAGAGGCTGAAGCTGAATACATGCGTCAGGACGGAGTGAATCTCTTGGAAGAAGAGCGTGAACTGGCCTTAATTCGGTCGACTATATATCAACAAGATCTTCGTCGCTTCCATGCAAGACATGTCAAGAGTCGGGCGTTCCACGAAGGCGATCTCGTGCTCCGAGTGGATCAGTAGAGACCTCACAAGCTAGCCCCTACATGGGAAGGACCATTCGTCGTCACCAAGGTACTGAACAATTGAGCTTACCATCTTTACAACCTCAAGAAGAGAGCCGACGAACCCCGATCTTGGAATGCGGATCTACTCCGACGTTTTTATGCTTGACAACTAGTTGGATTGATGTAATAAGAGGATTTACCGAACAATGTTGTTTGTCAAAGTCATAATTCCTACAATTTGTGTCGATTCCGATCGAGCAGTTTCACACCCAAATATATTCCGAGTGAAGAGCAATCCTCTCACTCGGGGGCTTAGTTGCGAACATGTTTTCGCCTAAGTTAAAAACCCTTCTGAGTAAATAGTAATCTATTCACTCGGATGCTTAGCTGCGAACCAGACTTCACCTAAGTATAGAATATACTCCGAGTGAGGAGCAATCCTCTCACTCGAGGGCTTAGCTGCAAACATGTTTTCTCTTAAGTTAAAAACCCTTCCGAGTGAATAACAATCTATTCACTCGGATGCTTAGCTGCAAACCAGTCTTCGCCTAAGTATATAATATACTCTGAGTAAAGGGCAATCCTTTCACTCGGAGGCTTAACCGCGAACATGGTTTCACCTAAGTTAGAACCCCTTCCGAGTGAATAACAATCTATTCACTCGGATGCTTAGTTGCGAATCAATCTTGGCCTAAGCATAGGATATACTCCGAGTGAAGGGCAATCCTTTCACTCAGGAGTTTGCCGCAAATCAATCGCCTAAGTTAAAAACCTTTCTGAATGAATAACAACCTATTCACTCGAGAACATTCAAAAACCAAACAAACTCACCCAAATACAGATAAATTCAAATAAATCCAGCACAGATTAAAGTCGTTCATGGAGACGAAAGGTACTCGGGTTGAACACCCGGACGAAGTTTTAACGGTAAAGTAACACTCGGCATAGTGATACATCCATTTTGCATCATGCTTTTACATTGATATTTATCGCATTATGGGCTGTTATTACACATTATGGTACAATACTTATGTCTTTTCTCTCTCATTTTATAAGGTTTACATGAAGAGGGAGAATGCCAGCGGCTGGAATTCTGGGCTGGAAAAGGAGCAAGTTTGAGATACCTATTCTGCACAACTCCAAAAGCCGTGAATATCAGAGAGGAATTATTTTGGAACATATAAAAAATATTGGGCGGAAGAAATACTGGAGGGGAGCCACCAGGAGGTCACGAGCCTGCCAGGCGCGCCCCACCCCCGTGGGTGCGCCTGGGTGGCTAGTGGGCCCATGTTACCCCTACGGCTCCCGTCTTCTGCTATAAGGAGGGTTTCGTCCCAGAAAAAATCAAGAGAGAGCTTTCGGGAAGAAACGCCGCCACCACGAGGTGGAACTTGACTAGAACCAATCTAGAGCTCCGGCAGGGCCGTCCTGCCGGGGAAACTTCCCTCCCCGAGGGGGAAATCATCGCCATCGTCATCACCAACACTCCTCTCATCGGAGGGGACTCATCTCCATCAACATCTTCATCATCACCATCTCATCTCCAAACCCTAGTTCATATCTTGTACCCAATCTCTGTCTCGCAACTCCAATTGGTACTTGTAAGGTTGCTAGTAGTGTTAATTAGTCCTTGTAGTTGATGCTAGTTGGTTTACTCGGTGGAAGATCATATGTTCAGATCCTTAATGCTATTCAACACATCTCTGATCATGAACGTAATTATGCTTTGTGAGTAGTTATGTTTGTTCCTGAGGACATGGCATAAGTCTTGCTATAAGTAGTCATGTGAATTTGGTATTCGTTCGATATTTTGATGTGTTGTATGTTGTCTTTCCTCTAGTGGTGTTATGTGAACGTCGACTACATGACACCTCACCATTATTTGGGCCTAGAGGAAGCCATTGGGAAGTAATAAGTAGATGATGTGTTGCTAGAGTGACAGAAGCTTAAACCCTAGTTTATGCATTCCTTCGCAAGGGGCTGATTTGGATCCCCCGGTTTAATGCTATGGTTAGACTTTGTCTTAATTCTTCTTTCGTATTTGCGGATGCTTGCGAGAGGGGTTAATCATAAGTGGGATGTTTGTCCAAGTAAGGACAGCACCCAAGCACCGGTCCACCCACATATCAAACTATCAAAGTAGCGAACGCGAATCATATGAACATGATGAAAACTAGCTTGACAGAAATTCCCATGTGTCCTCGGGAGTGCTTTACCTTATATAAGAGTTCGTCCAGGCTTGTCCCTTGCTACAAAAGGGATTGGGCCATCTTGCTGCACCTTTGTTACTATTGTTACTTGCTACCCGTCACGAATTATCTTATCCCACAACTATTTGTTACCGATAATTCCAGTGCCTGCAAAGGATACCTTGCTAAAAACCACTTGTCATTTTCTTCTGCTCCTCGTTGGGTTCGATACTCTTACTTATCAAAAGGACTACGATATATACCCTACACTTGTGGGTCATCAAGACTCTTTTCTGGCGCCGTTGCCGGGGAGTGAAGCGCCTTTGGTGAGTGGAATTTGCTGAGGAAATATTTATATAGTGTGCTGAAATTTATTGTCACTTGTCACTATGGAAACTAATCCTTTGAGGGGCTTGTTCGGGGTATCTTCACCTCGACCGGAAGCACAAATAGTTTCTCCTCAACCCACTGCACCTACTGAAAATATTTATTACGAAATTCCTTCGGGTATGCTAGAGAAACTGTTGGCTAATCCTTTTACAGGAGATGGAACATCACATCCCAACTTGCATCTAATCTATGTAGATGAAGTTTGTGGTTTATTTAAGCTTGCAAGTTTACCCGATGATGAGGTCAAGAAGAAGGTCTTTCCCTTATCTTTGAGGGATAAAGCATTGACATGGTATAGGCTATGTGATTATACTGGATCATGGAACTACAACCGATTGAAATTGGAATTTCATCAAAAGTTTTATCCTATGCATTTGGTACATCGTGATCGGAATTATATCTATAATTTTTGGCCTCGTGATATAGAAAGTGTCGCTCAAGATTGGGGGAGGCTTAAGTCAATGATATATTCATGTCCCAACCATGGGCTCTCAAGATAAATTATTATTCAGAACTTCTATGCTCGGCTTTCTCATGATAATCGCACCATGCTTGACACTTCTTGTACCGGTTCTTTTATGAAGAGAGATATTTACTTCAAATGGGATTTATTGGAAAGAATTAAATGCAACTCTCAAGATTGGGAGTTTGATTAAGGTAAGGAGTAAGGTATGAATCTTAAGTTTGATTGCGTTAAATCCTTCGCTGAAACAAATACTTTTCGTGATTTTAGCGCTAAACATGGACTTGACTCTGAGATAGTAGTTTCATTATGTGAATCATTAGCTGCTCATATTAATCTCCCTAAGGAGGAGTGGTTTAAATATCATCCTCCCATAGAAGTCAATGTAGTAAAACCCAATCGAGTTGAAGAGAAAGTCATTGCTTATAATGATTCTATTGTTCCTAGTGCTTACATTGAGAAACCATCTTTCCCTGTTAGAATAAAGGATCATGCTAAAGCTTCAACTGTGATACGTAAGGGCATCATTAGAACACCTACACCCCCTGAGCAAATTAAAGTTGAACCTAGCATTGCTATTATTAAAGATCTCTTGGTCGATAATGTTGATGGGCATGTTATTCAATTCTGTGAAGATGCTGCTAGAATTGCTAAACCTCATGCTAGAGACAAACATAAGCCTGTTGTTGGCATGCCTGTTGTTTCTGTTAAGATAGGAGATCATTGTTATCATGGTTTATGTGACATGGGTGCTAGTGTTAGTGCAATACCTAAATCTTTATATAATGAAATTAAAGATGAGATTGCACCTGTCGAGATGGAATTTATTGATGATACTATTAAACTTGCTAATAGAGATACTATCTGCCCTGTGGGAATTGTTAGAGATGTTGAAGTCTTGTGTGGTAAAACTAAGTATCCTACTTATTTTCTCGTTCTTGCTACCACACAACATAGCTTTTGTCCCATCATATTTGGTAGACCTTTCCTCAATACTGTTAATGCTCAGATTGATTGTGAGAAACAAACTGTGACTCTTGGATTTGAAGGTGTGTCACATGAATTTAATTTTTTTAAGTTTGGTAGACAATCTCATGAAAAAGAATTGTCTAGTAAGGATGAAATTATTGCTCTTGCTTCTATTGATGTGCCTCTTACTGACCCTTTGGAGAAATACTTGCTTGAACATGAAAATGATATGCATATGGATGAAAGGAATGAGATAGATAGAGTTATCTTTGAACAACGTCCTATCCTTAAGAATAATTTGCCTCTTGATTTACTTGGAGACCACCTCCACCAAAAGGTGATCCTGTGTTTGAGCTTAAACAATTACCTGATACTCTTAAGTATGCTAATCTTGATTAAAAAGAGATATATCCTGTTATTATTAGTGCTAACCTTTAAGAGCATGAAGAAAAGAAATTATTGAAAACTCTGAGGAAGCATCGTGCTGCTATTGGATATACTCTTGATGATCTTAAGGGCATTAGTCCCACTCTATGCGAGCATAAAATTAAAACTGATCCTGATTCCAAACCAGTTGCCGATCATCAACGAAGATTAAATCCTAAAATGAAAGAGGTGGTAAGAAAAGAAATACTAAAGCTCCTAGAAGCAGGTATTATCTATTCTGTTGCTCATAGTGATTTGGTAAGTCCGGTGCATTGTGTCCCTAAGAAGGGAGGTATTACCGTTGTCCCTAATGATAAAGATGAATTGATCCCACAGAGAATTGTTACTGGCTATAGGATGGTAATTGATTTTAGGAAATTAAATAAAGCTACTAAGAAAGATCATTACCCTTTACCTTTTATTGATCAAATGCTAGAATGATTGTCTAAACATACACACTTTTGCTTTCTAGATGGTTATTCTGGTTTCTCCCAAATACCTGTTGCGCAATCTGATCAGGAGAAAACCACTTTTACTTGCCCTTTCGGTACCTTTGCTTATAGACGTATGACTTTTGGTTTATGTAATGCACCTGCTACCTTTCAAAGATGTATGATGGCTATATTCTTTGACTTTTCTGAAAAGATTGTTGAGCTTTTCATGGATGATTTCTCCATTTACGGATCTTCTTTTGATGATTGCTTGAGCAACCTTGATCGAGTTTTCCAAAGATGTAAAGATACTAACCTTGTCTTGAATTGGGAGAAGTGCCACTTTATGGTTAATGAAGGCATCGTCTTAGGACATAAAATTTCTGAAAGAGGTATTGAAGTCGATAAGGCTAAAGTTGATGCGATCGAGAAAATGCCATGCCCTACAGACATTAAAGGTATAAGAAGTTTCCTTGGTCATGCAGGTTTCCATAGAAGGTTCGTTAAAGACTTCTCTAAGATTTCTAGGCCTCTCACCAATATCTTGCAAAAAGATATTCCATTTGTTTTCGATGATGATTGTGAAGAAACATTTGAAATACTTAAGAAGGCCTTGATAACTGCACCTTCAACCACCTGATTGGAACCTACCTTTTGAAATTATGTGTGATGCTAGTGATTATGTTGTTGGTGTTGTTCTAGGACAAAGAGTTGATAAGAAATTAAATGTTATTCATTATGCTAGTAAAACTCTAGACAGTGCCCAAAGAAACTATGCTACTACTGAAAAATAATTTTTAGCAGTTGTGTTTGCATGTGATAAGTTTAGATCTTATATTGTTGATTCCAAAGTTACTATTCACACTGATCATGCTGCTATTAAATATCTCATGGAAAATAAATATGCTAAACTTAGACTTATTAGATGGGTTCTCTTGCTACAAGAATTTGATTTGCATATTGTTGATAGGGAGGGTGTTGAAAACCCTGTAGCAGATAACTTGTCTAGGTTAGAGAATGTTCTTGATGACCCACAACCTATTGATGATAGCTTTCCTGATGAACGCTTCATGTAGTACACCATGGTATGCTCATTATGCTAATTATATTGTTGCTAAATATATACCACCTAGTTTCACATACCAACAAAATAAAAAGTTATTTTATGATATGAGACATTACTTTTGGGATTATCCTCACCTTTATAAAGAAGGAGTAGATGGTGTTATTAGACGTTGTGTACTTGAGCATGAAGAAGGACAGATCCTACAGAAGTGTCACACCGAGGCTTACGGAGGACACCATGCGGGAGATAGAACTGCACACAAGGTATTGCAATCCGGTTTTTATTGGCCTACTCTCTTCAAGGATGCTCGTAAGTTTGTCTTGTCATGTGATGAATGTCAAAGAATAGGTAATATCAGTAAACGTCAGGAAATGCCTATGAATTATTCACTTGTTATTGAACCATTTTATGTTTGGGGTTTTGATTATATGGGACCTTTTCCAAAGTCCAACGGGTATACTCATAGTCTAGTTGTTGTTGAATACGTTACTAAATGGGTAGAAGCTATCCCAACTAGTAGTGTTGATCATAACACCTCTATTAAGATGCTTAAAGAAGTTATTTTTCCTAGATTTGGAGTCCCTAGATATTTAATGACTGATGGTGGTTCACATTTTATTCATGGTGCTTTCCGTAAAATGCTTGCTAAATATGATGTCAACCATAGAATTGCATCTCCTTATCATCCTCAGTCTAGTGGTTAAGTAGAGTTAAGTAATAGAGAAACTAAATTAATTTTTCAAAAGACTGTTAATAGATCTAGAAAGAATTGGTCTAAGAAACTTGATGATGCACTGTGGGCTTATAGAACTGCTTATAAGAATCCCATGGGCATGTCTCTGTATAAAATGGTTTACGGTAAAGCATGTCATTTACCTCTTGAGCTAGAGCATAAGGCTTATTGGGCAATCAAAGAGCTCAACTTCGATTTCAAACTTGCTGCTGAGAAGAGGTTATTTGATATTAGCTCACTTGATGAATGGAAAACTCAGGCATATGAAAATGCCAAGTTGTTTAAAGAAAAGTTAAGAGGTGGCATGATAAAAGGATACAAAAACGTGAGTTCATTGTAGGTGATTATGTCTTGCCATACAATTCTCGTTTAAGATTTTTTGCAGACAAGCTTCTCTCTAAATGGGAAGGTCCTTACATTTTTGAGGAAGTATATTGTTCCGGGGCCATAAAAATCAACAACGCGAAAGGTAATTTTCCGAGAGTTGTAAATGGGCAAAGAATCAAGCATTATATCTCAGGTACTCCCATAAATATTGAAAGCAATATTATTAATACCATAACTTCGGAGGAGTACATAAGGGATATTTACCAGCTTGTTTCAGACTCCAAAAACGAAGAGGTATGTGATACGGTAAGTAAACCGACTCCAAAACTTTTCCAATAGCAATTTTTCTCCGTTTTGGAATATTTAGAAAATTATAAAAATTTCAAGTAGTCTGGAAAGCGCACGAGGAGGCGACAAGCCTGCCAGGCGAGGGCCACCCCCTGGGTGCACCTCGGGGGCTCGTGAGCACCTCGTGTGTCTCATGGACTCTGTTTTCTTGTGGAATACTCCTTATTGTCGGTAAAAATTCATTATATAATCTCCCGAAAGGTCTGACCCTCGTATCACACAAATAACCTATGTTTCTGTTTCAAGCCTGTTTCAGTAGCGGATTTAGGGCAAGGATGTCGTCTGAGGAATCTGTCGGGGAGAATGATTTCCCTCAAGTCTATGAAGAAGTAAATGCTGATTTGAAAAGGGTGGAAGTCACGGAGGCTAAGGAAGAGCTGCTGGAAGAAACCAAGGGCAAAACTAAGGAGGAGAATCCGGCGTCGGACGAAAGGCAATCTGTGCTCAACAAGGAAGAAGCTGAGGAAGAGGATTTCCTCCAACCCTACCTCCACCTGCTATCCCCATCCTTGATCGAACTCTTGAGGTTATGTGAAATAACTCGTGTTCGCAATACTTATCTCACCCGTGAAGTTATCTTGCTAGAGAAACGAATCACAGAGCTCCAAAGTATAAATCGAATATTGATGGCCCTCTTGGAACTAAAAGACAGGATTGCTTCATCACCATCACCCCCGAAGGAAGACAATTAAACACGGGTATGGGCACTCCCCTTGGCTTGTGCCAAGCTTGGGGGAGTTGCCCCGGTATCGTATCACCATCACATCCTTTGCCTTTACCTTTATCTTAGTTCTATCCTTTTTGGTAATATCTTTATCTAGTAGAATAAAGTTCTTAGTATGATCTAGGCTTGAGTTTTGCTTTGTGTTACCCCCAATGTAATCGAGTTCGTGAGTTATATAATAAGGAGTGTTTTAGTTAAGGGTCTTGCTTCATGCCATGATCTAAAGAAAAGAATAATAAAATAACAAGAGCATGAAAGATCATGTGATGATCTTATGGGAATAGATGCTTCACATATAAAAAGAATGTTGATTGAAACTTGTTGTGGGTGGACAAACGTAGACCTTGGTCATTGTTGCAACTAATAGGAAGTAATAAAGAAAGAGAGGTTCACATATAAATATATCATCTTTGACACCGTCTATGATTGTGAACACTCATTAAACTATTACATGTATGATCTATTAGTGTGTGGAAAATAAGCTTTGTACGAACCTATGATGAGGAAGACATAAAAGCGACAGACTGCATAATAAAGTTCTTTATCACAGGAGGCAATATAAAGTGATGTTCCTTCACACTAAGAGATCACACATCCAAACCCCAAAAGCGCATGACAACCTCTGCTTCCCTCTGCGAAGGGCCTATCTTGTACCTTTACTTTTTATCTTTAAAAGAGTCATGGTGATCGACACCAATTCCTTATTTCCCCATTATCTTGGCTAGCGTCATGTGCTAGGGAAATATGTATATTCATATATCAACTTGGAAGTAAGTAATCATGAATTATTATTTTTGACATTACCCTTGAGGTAAATAGTTGCGAGGCGAAACTATAAGCCCCTATCTTTCTCTGTGTCCAACTGAAACTTTGATCTCATGAGTACCGCGTGAGTGTTAGCAATTGTAGAAGACTAAAAAATGATTGAGTATGTGGATTTGCTTTACAAGCTCTTATTTGACTCTTTCCAATGTTATGATAAATTGCAACTACCTCAATGACTAAAGACAATTGGTTGTTAATTCTCAATAAGGTTCTTGATCCATAATTTACATCGTGAAGGATTTCTCACTTTAGCATAAGAGATTATATGACGATATTGTTGTTCTAAATATGATCATGATGCCTGCATGTCCGTATTTTATTTTATCGACACCTCTATCTCTAAACATGTGGGCATATTTATTGATCTCGGTTTCCGCTTGAGGACAAGCGAGGTCTAAGCTTGGGGGAGTTGATACGTCCATTTTGCATCATTCTTTTATATTGATATTTATCGCATTATGGGCTGTTATTACACATTATGGTACAATACTTATGTCTTTTCTCTCTCATTTTATAAGGTTTACATGAAGAGGGAGAATGCCGACAGTTGGAATTCTGGGCTGGAAAAGGAGCAAGTTTGAGATACCTATTCTGCACAACTCCAAAAGCCATGAAAATCAGCGAGTTATTATTTTGGAATATATAAAAAATACTGGGCGGAAGAAATACTGGAGGGGAGCCACCAGGAGGTCACGAGCCTGACAGGCGCGCCCCACCCCCTGGGCGCGCCTGGGTGGCTCGTGGTCCCCCTATTACCCCTCCGGCTCCCATCTTCTGCTATAAGGAGGGTTTCGTCCCATAAAAAATCAAGAGAGATCTTTCAGGAAGAAACGCCGCCACCACGAGGTGGAACTTGAGCAGAACCAATCTAGAGCTCCGGCACGGCCGTCCTAGCGGGCAAACTTCCCTCCCGGAGGGGGAAATCGTCGCCATCGTCATCACCAACACTCCTCTCATCGAAGGGGACTCATCTCCATCAACATATTCATCATCACCATCTTATCTCCAAACCCTATTTCATCTCTTGTACCCAATCTCCGTCTCGCGACTCCGATTGGTACTTGTAAGGTTGCTAGTAGTGTTAATTAGTCCTTGTAGTTGATGCTAGTTGGTTTACTCGGTGGAAGATCATATGTTCAGATCCTTAATGCTATTCAACACCTCTCTGATCATGAACATAATTATGCTTTGTGAGTAGTTATGTTTTTTCATGAGGACATGGGATAAGTCTTGCTATAAGTAGTCATGTGAATTTGGTATTCGTTCAATATTTTGATGCGTTGTATGTTGTCTTTCCTCTAGTGGTGTTATGTGAACGTCGACTACATGACACTTCACCATTATTTCGGCCTAGAGGAAGCCATTGGGAAGTAATAAGTAGATGATTGGTTGCTAGAGTGACAGAAGCTTAAACCCTAGTTTATGCATTCCTTCGCAAGGGGCTGATTTGGATCCCCCAGTTTAATGCTATGGTTAGACTTTGTCTTAATTCTTCTTTCCTAGTTTCGGATGCTTGCGAGAGGGGTTAATCATAAGTGGGATGTTTTTCCAAGTAAGGACAGCCCCCAAGCACCGGTCCACCCACATATCAAACTATCAAATTAGCGAACGCGAATCATATGAACATGATGAAAAATAGCTTGACAGAAATTCCCATGTGTCCTCGGGAGCGCTTTACCTTATATAAGAGTTCGTCCAGGCTTGTACCTTGCTACAAAAGGGATTGGGACATCTTTCTACACTTTTCTTACTATTGTTACTTGCTACCTATTACGAATTATCTTATCACACAACTATCTGCTACCGATAATTTCAGTGCCTGCAGACAATACCTTGCTGAAAACCACTTGTCATTTCCTTCTGCTCCTCGTTGGGTTCGACGCTCTTACTTATCAAAAGGACTATGATAGATCCCCTACACTTGTGGGTCATCACATACCGAGGGTAATTAAAGTTTGGCAGTAATCATAGCTTCTTCTCAAGGCTCACCAGGACTTGTAGGCTCAACAAAGGTATCAAGCTCGATCCCATCAGCAATGCGAGTCGCCGCGTTGATGAAGGTCTCCATGAAATCTTCAAACTGGAGCTTCTTCATATTCGCCAGCTGGAGTGCCTTCAACTTGTCTTCTCTTGCTTCTTTACAACGGAATCGGACGAGCGAAAGGGTCATGTCGGCTCCACATCGTGCAGCAGACTTCTTCCATGTGTGCACCCTGTCGGGAATCTGGCCCAAGCGGCTCATTACAGACTCCAAATCAGTTTGGAAAGTGTCTTCAGGCCACGGCTCCTTGGGAATCTTCCCCACAGCAGCTCACAGTCGGGCAATGTACCCCTGGACCTTCCAGAGGCGAGCGTTGAGACGAAACATATCTACAGTCACGGCGTCTCGAACAGGTGGCTTGGAGGGGTCCAGATACGATTACACCTCTTTAGTCTCCTTGTCGAAATCTAGGTAGAATTATGTGCGAGAGAAAAGTGAAAAGTCAGTCACAATTCATTCGGTAAAGTTCGTAACGATTCACTTGACGAAGGAAGCATACCAGTAAGCGCCGCGAGCATTTTGGTCAGGAAGTCCTTGAGAAACTTTTCCAAGGAATTCCCAATTTTCGCCATTTGCTCAAGCTTTTCCCCCCATTCAAGTCGTTCTTTCTTCAACTTCGCATTTTCTTCTTCCAACTTACCGACGTCCAAGAGCTTCTTCTCAGCAGCCTCGGACCTTTCCTTAACTTTTGCAAGGACCTTGTCCTTGTCTTCGAGTGCTTTATTCAAGGCATCAAAGTCATTGGTCTTCATCTCCAGATCCAGCTGAAGTTGGTTCTTATCTGGTTCCAAGTTGGCATACTTGGATCCAATCTCATAGGCTTTCTGAAAAACATCAAGGAAATAGTTCAGTCGACAATAGTATTTTTCCGCTTTCGAGTGGGGAAGTACAATTCGGTCGACCAAATGGCAGCCCGCCGCACCCATCCAAGTTCTTAAGACTAATGCCCTTCGTAAAGGATCGACATTAGTCTCGGGGACTAACCGAGTGGATGCACTTAGCGTGCCCCCACTGGATATAAAACACTCGACCAGGTCCGTCCTGGCCAAGCCACGAAAAAGAAATAGAGCATGTTTTCCGATTAGACCCCTGCCGATGCAAGCACTCGATAGCGGTCTCGGGGACTACACCCAGTGGGTGCACTCAGCGTGCCCCAAGTGGATACAAAACCACCCGACCAGGTCGGCCTGGCCGAGTCAGAAAGAGAGAATAAAACTTCAAATCAGACCCCTGCCAATCGGAAATGAACTTACAATTGCACTTACTCGGATGTTCGCTTGAAGCATAGAACAGGCATTGTATGCCAACTTATTAGCCTCATGCGCCTCTCTGGTCCACTGCATCATCAATCCGGCTTGAATCATAGCTTCTTTCGCGGCTCCAGTTTGATCTTCTGGGACATGTTGCATAGAATATGCAAGCGTTGAAGGAGTCGGTATCGCAACAGTGGTAACGAGAGTTATTGGAGGAGGCGCAGTCGGCACAGTTGTCATAACAGTTGAACCAGTCGGAGGAGCTGTAACCGAAGCCGTCAAACTGGATGGAGGAACACTCGACATGGGTACTGCAGGCATGGCCTGAGTTTCTTCAGCAGCCGTACGTTGCGGTTCTCGCTCATCATCCAAGAGGATGACGTCTGTTAGTTCAGTCGACAGATTCAATCTAGAAAATAGAGTAAAACAAAGACATATCATACCTTGTTGAGAAGGAGGCAAGTCCACAACGTCCAAGTCCATGAGATCTTATTCATCCCCAACAGGTGTCGTCGCCGAGGTAGCAGCTCTGGCAAGTAAATTTCACTCGTTCGTCAGAGACACAGAAAGTTACAATGACAAATAAAAGAAAGAGATGAATAATCACGTCGAAGCAACTGGCACAACAATCCTCATTCAGGACAGGGCCTTCCGAGGCTTAGGAACATCGGGCTTGGGTTGTTTGGTGGCTTTTTCTACAGAGTCAGTCGCAACAGCTCTGTCGCGCTTCACGTTCCTGCTGCTGGATGCTAAGGTCTTGCTTGGAGCAGCTGTTGGATCATGGTGGTGCTTGGACCACGATTCAGGGCGTGAAGGAGATTAATTTTCTTCCTTGCTATGACCCAAATCATCTTTGCTCTCCTCGCTGTCATCAGCATAGTCATTCTCAATGTTGTCGCCTTCGCTTTCCCCTCCAATCTCGAACCGGTCCCCGTTGGGTACGGGAGAATGCAAGTTCGTCCACTCCTACCAGGAACAAAAGCTACAGAATCAGTCGGTCAAAGATCCACTCATTCGACAAATACATGAAAGTAATCATAAAGGATATAACGCACCAGGTTCCGTGGTTTGTTCTCAGCAGAGTAAGGTGTGACCCGCTTGGCTCCTAAGGGATTGTCGCAGGGTCCAGTGATGCTCTTCAGCCACTGGGCTACAGTTTCTTCCGAAACCTCCTCCGGGTGCGACCGAGTGGAGTCCTCAGGGCTCGAGTAGTGCCACATGGCATGATCCCTCGCCTGAAGAGGCTGGATACGCCGACCAAGGAATGTCTCGAGTAGATCCATCCCCGTCACTCCACCACAGACCAATTTAACCACCTCGTTCACCAACATCCTGATACGTCTCCAACGTATCTATAATTTTTGATGGTTCCATGCTATTATCTTATTAAACTTTGGATGGTTTGTATGCCTTTTTTACCTTTTTTTGAGACTAACTTATTATCTCAGTGCCAAGTGCCAGTTCTTGTTTTTTCCATGTTTTTGACCCTTTTCATAGGAGGATTTTAAGCGGAGTCCAAACGGAACGAAACTTCCAAAAAGATTTTTTCTGAAACAGAAGAAGATCGTGGAGCCTGAGAACCACGGCAGGGGGGCACCAGGGACCCCACAAGCCCCCTAGCCGTGGCCAGGGGGCCCACGCCTCCCAGGCTTGTGGGCTACCTGGGCCTCCTCTGCCCTAGGTTTTCCACCTATATATTCCCTAAAATCCCAGAAAAAATCAGAAGATCATCGAACGTACTTTTCCGCCGCCGCAAGCTTCTGTCTCCGCAAGATCCCATCTGGGGCACGTTATGGTGCCCTCCCGGAGGGGGGATTCGGATACGGAGGGCTTCTTCATGAACACCATGACCTCTCCGATGATGCGTGAGTACTTCACCATAGACCTATGGGTCCATAGCTAGTAGCTAGATGGCTTCTTCTCTCTCTTGGATCTTCAATACAAACTTCTCCATGATCTTCATGGAAATCTATCAAATGTAATCTTCTTTTGCGGAGTGTTTGTCGAGATCCGATGAATTGTGGATTTATGTTCAGATTATCTATGAATCTTATTTGAGTTTCTTCTGATCTCTTATATGCATGATTTCATATCCTTGTAATTCTCTTCGAGTTGTGGGTTTTGTTTGGCCAGCTTGATCTATGATTCTTGCAATGGGAGAAGTGTTTGGTTTTGGGTTCATACCGTGCGATGACCTCACCCAGTGACAGAATGGGTAGTGAGGCACGCATCATGTTGTTGCCATCAAGGGTAAAAAGATGGGGGTTTCATCATTGGTTTGAGTTTATCCCTCTACATCATGTCATCTTGCTTAAGGAGTTACTCTGTTCGTCATGAACTCAATACACTAGATGCATGCTGGATAGCGGTTGATGTGTGGCGTAATAGTAGTAGATGCAGAAAGTATCAGTCTACTTGTCTCGGACGTGATGCCTATATGTATGATCATTGCCTTAGATATCTTCATGACTTTGCACGGTTCTATCAATTGCTCGACAGTAATTTGTTCACCCACCGTAATATTTGCTATTTTGAGAGAAGCCTCTAGTGAACACTATGGGCCCTGGGTCTACTTCACACCATATTTTCAGCCTTACTCTTTTACTTCGTTGCACTTTCCGCCTTCAGATCTCACTTTGCAATCAATCTTGAAGGGATTGACAACCCCTTTATAGCGTTGGGTGCAAGCTCGTTTGTGTTTGCACAGGTACTCTGGACTTGACGAGATTCTCCTACTAGATTGATACCTTGGTTCTCAAACTGAGGGAAATACTTACTGCTCCTGTGTTGCACCACCCTTTGCTCTTCAAGGGAAAAACCAATGCAAGCCCAAGCCTCCGTCAACGTGTCAATCTCTGGCACTGTTGTCTGTTGCCGCAGCGGAAGAATTTCTGGTGCCGTTGCCGGGGAGGATCAAGTCAAGAACTCATCCAAGTAAGTGTCGCAAACTCATCTCTTGCATTTACTTTTTTGCCTCTCATTTTCCTCCGCCCCCCCCCCACTTCTGAAAAACAAATATTTACAAAAAAAAATATTTGCCTTTTTCATTTGCCTTTTCGTTCGCCCTTTTCTCTCGCTTGCTCTTTGTTCGCTTGTGTGCTTGCTTGCTTGCTGAAGTCACCATGACTGAAAACACCAAACTTTGTGACTTCTCGAATACTAATAATAATGATTTTATTAGTACTCCGATTTCTCCCGCCACTAGTGCGGAGTCATAAGAAATCAATGCCGCTTTGCTGAATCTTGTTATGAAAGAGCAATTCTCCGACCTTCCTAGTGAAGATGCCACATCCCATCTTAATACCTTCATTGAGCTTTGCGATATGCAAAAGAAGAAATATGTGGATAATGATGTGATTAAATTGAAGCTTTTTTCCTTTCTCGTTGCGAGATCGAGCAAAAACTTGGTTTTTGTCTTTGCCCAAAAATAGTATCGATTCTTGGGATAAGTGCAAAGATGCTTATATATCCAAGTATTTTCCGCCGGCTAAGATTATCACTCTCTGTAATGATATCATGAGTTTAAAGCAACATGTTCATGAACATGTTGCACAATCTTGGGAGAGAATGAAATTGATGATTAGAAATTGTCCCCTCATGGCTTGAGTCTTTGGATGATTATACAAATCTTCTACGCTGGCTTGAATTTCGCTTCTAGAAATATCTTGGACAATATCACGACGAACTACTCTCAGTGGCACACTGAAAGGTCTCCTACTAGTAAGAAGGTACACGCTATAGAAGAAATTAACTCGTTGAGTGCTAAGATGGATGAGTTAATGAATTTGGTTGCTAGTAGAAGTTCTCCTTTAGATCCTAATGATATGCCCTTGTATTCCTTGATTGAGAGTAGCAATGCTAGCTTGGACGTTAATTTTGTTGGTAGGAATAATTTTGGCAACAACAATGCTTTTAGAGGAAACTATGTTCCTAGGCCTTTTCCTAGTAACCCCTCTAATAACTTTGGCAACTCCTACAACAATACTCATGGAAATTACAATAGATTACCCTCTGATCTAGAGAGTAATATCAAAGAGTTTATCAACTCGCAAAAGATTTTCAATGCGTCCATAGAGGAAAAACTACTCAAAATTGACGATTTGGCTAAGAGCGTTGATAGCATGTCTAGTGATATTGATGCTTTGAAAGTTAGATGTGCTCCTCCCAAGATCAATATGGATGAAACTTTGAAAGCTATGCATGTTTCCATGAGTGAGAGCAAAGAAAGAACCATCCAAATTCATGCTAGACATGAATGGCTTAAAAAGGCGTGTTCTCGTGATAAGAATCACGAAGTACTTAAAGTGCTTGGTGTGACTCCCGTTGAATCTTTGTTTTCTTGTGTCAAACCTAATGATGATGGGGCTGGATATGAATCCACTTTGGTTGAAAAACGTCCCAATGATTCGGAGTCCATCGATCTTGATGTTAAAAGCATTGAAAGTGGAGTAGAAGATATTAAAACTTTGAGTAGTAATGAAATTGCTACTTTGGATTTCAAGGAATTCAATTATGATAGTTGCTCCTTGATTGAGTGCATTTCCTTGATGCAATCCATGCTAAACTCTCCACACGCTTATAGCCAAAACAAGGCCTTTACCGATCATATCGTCGAAGCTATGATAAAATCTCTTGAAGAGAAACTTGAATTGGAAGTATCTATCCCTAGAAAGCTTCATGATGAGTGGGAACCTACTATCAAAATAAAAATCAAAAACTATGAATGCAATGCTTTGTGTGATTTGGGTGCTAGTGTTTCCGCGATAACAAAGTCCTTATGTGATGTTCTTGGTTTTAATGAGATTGAAGAGTGTTCTCTTAATTTGCATCTTGCGGATTCTACTGTCAAGAAACCCATGGGAAGGATCAATGATGTTCTTATTATTGCAAATAGGAACTATGTACCCGTGGATTTCATTGTGCTTGATATTGATTGCAATCCTACATGCCCTATTATTCTTGGTAGACCTTTCCTAAGGACTATCGGTGCTATCATCGATATGAAGGAAGGGAATATTAGATTTCAATTTCCTTTAAAGAAGGGCATGGAGCACTTTCCTAGAAATAAAATAAGATTGCCTTATGAATCCATGATGAGGGCTACTTATGGTTTGAGCACCAAAGACGACGATACGTGATTCTATCTCCTTATGCCTACCTAAGGACGTTAAACAATAGCGCTTGTTGGGAGGCAACCCAATGAATTTATCTTTTTCTTTCTGTTTTGTTGCGTCCACACCATCATAATTCTGTTATGATTGTGTCCTTTGTGTTTTTTTGTGTTTGAGCCAAGCAAAACCTTTATGACTAGTCTCGGTGATGGTTGTCTGATCCTGCTGGAAAAAGACAGAAACTTTTCGCTCATGAGATGATTTTTCATTTTTATTAAGAAAGAGCTTTTGAGTTGATTATTTTTGCTTCTGGTTGATATGCCTTTTTCCCAGGCAGTCGTAATTTGTCAGAATTTTTGAGCTATCATAAGTATAGAAGTATATAGATTGCTACAGACTGGTCTGTTTTTGACAGATTTTGTTTTTGTTGAGTTGGTTGCTTGTTTTGATGAAACTATGGATAGTATCGGGGGGTACTAGCCATGTAAAAGTGAGAATACAGTATACTAACACCAATATAAATAGAAATCAAGATTGCTACAGTACCTAAAGAGGTGGTACTTTCTTTTCATGTGCTAATGTTATCACGAGTTTCTGTTTAAGTTTTGTGTTGTGAAGTTTTCAAGTTTTGGGTGATGTTCTCATGGACAAAGAAATAAGGAGTGGAAAGAGCTCAAGCTTGGGGATGCCCAAGGCATCCCAAGCCAAATTCAAGGACACCAAAAAGCCTAAGCTTGGGGATGCCCCGAGAAGGCATCCCCTCTTTCGTCTTCAATCCATCGGTAACATTACTTGGAGCTATATTTTTATTCACCACATAATATGTGTTTTGCTTGGAGCGTCTTGTATCGTAGGAGTCTTTTATTTTTGTTGTGTCACAATCATCCTTGCTGCCCACCTTTAGAGAGAGCCATGCACTCATCGTGATTTTGCTAGAATGCTCATTGTGCTTCAGTTATATCTTTTGAGCTAGATAATTTTGCTCTATGAGCTTCACTTAGATCTTTTAGAGCACGACTGTGCGTGACTTGGTAGTTTTCTTGTGCTATGAAAATAGTCCCAAAGGTGATAGGTACCCAAAGAGGATACAAAAACTTCCATCTTCATGTGCATTGAGTAGAAAGAGAAGTCTTGATTCCTCTCAATTAGTTTTGAGACGTGGATTTGGTCATATTAAGAGTTATGTTAGTAGGGTGTTCTGAATCTAGAAATACTTGTGTTGAAGTTAGTGATTCCCGTAGCATGCACGTATGGTGAACCGCTATGTTAGGAAGTCGGAGCATAATTGATATATTGATTGTCATCCTTTGTGTTGAGATCAGGATCGCGCGATGGTTAACACCTACCAACCCTTCCCCTAGGAGTATGCGTTTAGCACTTTGTTTCGATTACTAATAAAAACTTCCGCAACAAGTATGTGAGTTCTTCATGACTAATGTGAGTCCATGGTATAGATGCACTTTCACCTTCCACCATTGCTAGCCTCTCTAGTGTCACGCAATTTTTGCCGGTACACAAACCCACCATATACCTTCCTCAAAACAGCCACCATACCTACCTACTATGGCATTTTCATAGCCATTCCGAGATATATTGCCATGCAACTCCCACCGTTCCGTCTCATGACTTGTGTCCTCAATCTCATATTGCCATTACATGATTGTAAGATAGCTAGTGAGATGTTTCAACGTCATACGCCAAGCTAGATCGTTGCACATCCCGGTACACCGCCGGACGCATTTCCTATAGAGTCATCATTGTTCTAAGCTTTGAGCTGCGAGTAAATTAAAGTGTGATGATCATCATTATTATAGAATTGTCCCATGTGAGGAAATAAAAAAAAGAGGCCAAAGAGACCAAATAAAAAAAAGGGAAAAAAAAGAGAGACCCAAGCGCCCGAATAAAAAAAAGGAGAGAAAAAGAGAGAAGGGACAATGCTACTATCTTTTTCCATGATTGTGCTTCATAATAGCACCATGTTCTTCATGATTGAGAGCCTCTCATTTTGTCACCACCATATACTAGTGGGAATCTTTATTATATAACTTGGCTTGTATATTCCAATGATGGGTTTCCTCAAAATTTCCCTAGGTCTTCGTGAGCAAGCAAGTTGGATGCACACCCACTAGTTCTCCTTTCGAGCGTTCACATACTTATAGCTCTAGTGCATCCCTTGTATGGCAATCTATACTCATTCACATAGATGTCTGTTAATGGGCATCTCCATAGCCCTTTGATACGCCGACTCAATGTGACCATCTCCTCCTTTTTGTCTCACAACCACCACCACACTCTATTCCACCTATAGTGCTATATCCATGGCTCACGCTCATGTATTGCGTGATAGTTATTCAAAGTTTGAGAAAGTAAGAGTGCGAAAACAATTACTTGGCCAATACCGGGGTTGTGCGTGATTTACATTAGTTGTGTGAGGATGATGGAGCATAGCCAGACTATATGATTTCGTAGGGATAACTTTCTTTGGCCTTGTTATTTTGAAAGTTCATGATTGCCTTGCTAGTTTTCTTGAAGTATTATTGTTTTCATGTCAATAACAAACTATTGTTTTGAATCTTACGGATCTGAACATTCTTGTCACACGAAAGAAGTTGCAAAGGACAACTACGTAGGTAGCATTCCACATCAAAAATTCAGTCTTTATCACTTCCCTACTCGAGGACGAGGAGGAGTTAAGCTTGGGGATGCTTGATACGTCTCCAACGTATCTATAATTTTTGATGGGTCCATGCTATTATCTTGTCAAACTTGGGATGTTTTGTATGCCTTTTTTATCTTTTTTGGGGACTAACTTATTAACTCAATGCCAAGTGCCAGTTCCTTATTTTTCCATGTATTTGACTCTTTTCAGAGGAGGATTTTGAACGGAGTCCAAACGAAACGAAACTTCCAAAAAGATTTTTTCCGAAACAGAAGAAGATCGGGGAGTCTAAGAACCAGGGCAGGGGGCCACCAGGGATCCCACAAGCCCCCTAGCCGCGGCCGGGGGGGGCCGCGCCTCCCAGGCTTGTGGGCTCCCTGGGCCTCCTTTGCCCTAGGTTTTCCGCCTATATATTCCCTAAAATCCCAAAAAAATCAGGAGATCATCGAAAGTACTTTTCCGCCGCCGCAAGCTTCTTTTGCGGTGTGTTTGTCGAGATCCGAAGAAATTGTGGATTTATGATCAGATTATCTATGAATCTTATTTGAGTTTCTTCTGGTCTCTTATATGCATGATTTCATATCCTTGTAATTCTCTTCGAGTTGTGGGCTTTGTTTGGCCAGCTTGATCTATGATTCTTGCAATGGGAGAAGTGCTTGGTTTTGGGTTCATACCGTGCGGTGACCTCACCCAGTGACAGAAGGGGTAGCGAGGCACACATCGTGTTGTTGCCATCAAGGGTTAAAAGATGGGGTTTTCATCATTGGTTTGAGTCTATCCCTCTACATCATGTCATCTTGCTTAAGGCGTTACTCTGTTCGTCATGAACTCAATACACTAGATGCATGTTGGATAGCGGCCGATGTGTGGAGTAATAGCAGTAGATGCAGAAAGTATCGGTCTACTTGTCTCAGACGTGATGCCTATATGTATGATCATTGCCTTAGATATCGTCATGACTTTGCGCGGTTCTATCAATTGCTCGACGGTAATTTGTTCACCCACCGTAATATTTGCTATTTTGAGAGAAGCCTCTAGTGAACACTATGGCCCACAGGTCTACTTCACACCATATTTTCAGCCTTACTCTTTTACTTCGTTGGACTTTCTACCTTCATATCTCACTTTGCAATCAATCTTGAAGGGATTGACAACCCCTTTATAGCGTTGGGTGCAAGCTCGTTTGTGTTTGTGCAGGTATTCTGGACTTGACGAGATTCTCCTACTGGATTGATACCTTGGTTCTCAAACTGAGGGAAATACTTACTACTCCTGTGTTGCACCACCCTTTCCTCTTCAAGGGAAAAATCAACGCAAGCCCAAGCCTCCGTCAACATGTCAATCTCTGGCACTGTTGTCTATTGCCGCAGCATATCCCCACCTCAGTCTTCTCATCTTCAAACACATTTATCATCCTAGGAGCAGTAGGTCACCCAAGGTGAAAGGAAGAAGGCCATTCGACATGTTTGGAGACGCAATGTCATTGCAATAGAACCAAGTCGACTGCCAATTATGGACTGATTCAGGGAGGGTCATCTGGGGATACATACTCCTACTCCTTTTTTGGTTCCCTGGACCACCACATAACTGGATGACATGAGTCCTACTGTCACTCGGGTTTGCTTTCTTCACTCCTTGGGAGCGCACAGAGAAGATGTGTTTGAACAGACCCCAGTGGGCAGGACAGCCCAGGAAGCATTCGCATAGCGTGACGAATGCAGAGATATACGCGATGTTGTTGGGAGGAAGATGATGAAGTTGTGCACCGAAATATTACAGAAAGCCGTGGATGAAAGGATGAGGGGGCAGAGAGAAACCTCGATCAATATGAGTTAGGAGGAGGGCCTGTTCTCCTTCGTGAGGCTCCAGCTCTAGCTCTCCTTCTGGTAGCCTCCAAGACTTCTCGGCCACAATCCCATGCTCAACAAGCTTCAGAACGTCCTCCTTCTGGACAGTAGACGGGAGAAAGTCTCCATGGATCCACCCCGGCGGCAGCACAGATCGGCCACCAGGCTTCCTCGATTTCCCACCCTTCTTGGCGCGCTCTGTCAGTGCTGCAGCGGCGGAGACGAACTAAAGAAGCACCTATGAGACGGAGGTGGAGAGGAAGCGGGGAAGAATCAGAGGGAGATACTGCCTCAACCCTAACACCGACCAGATTTATAATCACCCGAATGAGTCACTGACTGGTGGACCCCCCCCCCCCAAATCTCTGTCTATCCCGATAACAGAGGAGATGTGATACGTGGCGAGAATTACGGCGCGATAATCGAGGCATCGTTGCCCCACTTGCCCTAGTTGTTGCGTCATCATCGCGCAACACGCGGAACCCGAAATTTTGAATCCCGTGAAATCCGGACCTGACGAAGTGATCCGTTGATACGTCTCCATCGTATCTACTTTTCCAAACTCTTTTGCCCTTGTTTTGGACTCTAATTTGCATGATTTGAATGGAACTAACCCGGACTGACGCTGTTTTCAGCAGAATTGCCATGGTGTTGTTTTTGTGCAGAAATGAAAGTTCTAGGAACGTCCTGAAAATTTACGGAGAATTTTTCTGGAAAATATGAAAAATACCTGCGCAAATATCCACCGGAGGAGATGGGCCAGTGGGCCACAAGCCATGTTGCCGCGCCCCCCCTAGCCGCGGCAACCAAGCTTGTGGGGCCCACGTGGGTCTGCCGCCCCCAACTCCAGCTCTATAAATTCACTTTCATCCAGAAAAAAATCAGAAGAGAAGATTTCATCGCGTTTGCGATACGAAGGCACCGCCACATCCTGTTCTTCATCTGGAGGACAGATCTGAGTCCATTTTGGGCTCCGGAGAGGGGAAATCGTCGCCATCGTCATCATCAACCTTCTTCCCTCTCCAATTACATGAAGCTCTTCATCGTTCGTGAGTAATCTATTCGTAGGCTCGCTGGGCAGTGATGAGTAGGATGAGATCTATCATGTAATCGAGTTAGTTTTGACGGCGATTGATCCCTAGTATCCACTATGTTCTGAGATTGATGTTGCTACTACTTTGCCATGCTTAATGCTTGTCACTAGGGCCCGAGTGCCATGATTTCAGATCTGAAATTATTATGTTGTCACCAATATATGTGTGTTTTAGATCCGATCTTGCAAGTTGTAATTACCTACTATGTGTTATGACCCGGCAACCCCGGAGTGACAATAACCGGAACCACTCCTGGTGATGACCATAGTTTGAGGAGTTCATGTGTTCACCAAGTGCTAATGCGTTGTTTCGGTTCTTTATTAAAAGGAGAACCTTAATATCCCATAGTATCCTTTTGGACCCCACTGCCACGGGAGGGATGGGCAATATATGTCATGCAAGTTCTTTTCCCTAAGCACGTATGACGACACACGAAATGCATACCTACATCACATTGACGAACGGGAGCTAGCCACATATCTCTCCGTGTTATAACTGTTGCATGATGAATATCATCCAAACGGATCACCGACCCATTGCCTACGAGTTTGTCCCACTGTTGTTACTTGTTTTGCTCGGCAGCTGTTACTACTGTTGCTGCTGATGTTACTTGCTTTGCTCTGTTGCTGCTATTGATACTTGCTACTATTGGTACTTGCTACTGTTGTCACTACTGATGTTCCTTGCCACTGTTGTTACTCGTTATGCTGCTGCTACCTGCTACAATACTTTTTCTCGCGCCGTTGACGGGAAAGAATATTTTCCATCCATGGTCAACTTCCGGCGCCATTGATACAACCGTTAGGAATAGTATGTCGTCAACAGATCGTTTCTGGCACCGTTGCTATCATACTACTTTGCTACTAATACTTTTCTTGTAGATACTAATCTTTCAGGTGTGGTTGAATCTGACACATTCAGCTGCTAATACTTGAGAGTATCCTTTCACTTCGTGTCTGGAAAACCAACAAATTTGGGTTGAATACTCTACCCTCGAAAACTGCCGCGAACCCACGCGCTGGTGGGCCATTGCAAGACAATTGCTAATTGTCGAGCAACTGGGAGCAGTTCTGGCTTCGTTGCCAGGGAGGCATCAAGTCAGGAACACGTCAACAACATTTCTCTGGTGTCGTTGCCGTGGACTGCTAGCAGCATTTTTTCTGGCGCCGTTGCCGGGGAAGGGATTTCTATATTCTCTGAGTCACTTGGGATTTATATCTTCTCATCACTATGAAGAATCTGAAAGATCCAAAAACCAAAGTCTTGCCCTCAACTACGAGGGGAGGTAAGGAACTGCCATCTAGCTCTGCACTTGATTCACCTTCTGTTATGAGTAAGTTTGCAACACCACCTCCTGCTAGAAATCTTGATATGTCGCATGTGCTTGATGATGCTTATGATGCTACTATGTCTGATACTGCTAGAGATGCTATGCGTAATACTGCTAGAGATGCTATGCCTGATACTGCTTTGCCTGCTGATGCTAGAGATGCTATTTTGCCTGATGATGCTAGAGATGCTATTTTGCCTGATGATGCTATGCTTGATACTGCTAGAGATACTAGTTTGCCTGATATGCCACTAGGAGTATTCCTTGATGCTCATATAGCTAGAGTTACTATCAATGCTCGTGATGCCTCTGAAACTACCGATACTATTGAGATAGAACCTGCTTTTGTTCCTGCTAGATCTAGCTCCCCTAGATATGAATTGCCTGATATACCTGAGGGTTATGTTATGGAGGGAGAGATAGCTGAGGAATTTCTTGCGTGTAAGGATGCCTATGACGCTGAGAAATTACTTTTCAAGTGGAAGGAAAAATCTCTGAAAGCTAGGATGAAATACGACCCGAAGTTTGCCACTTCACCTATCTTTATCACCGATAAGGATTATGAATTCTTTGTTGACCCCGAGATAATCTCTCTAGTCGAATCTGATCCTTTCCACGGTTATGAGTCTGAGAAGGTCATAGCCCATCTTACCAAACTACACGATATAGCCACCCTTTTCACTAGTGAGGAGAAGATCCGCTACTACTATATCCTTAAGTTGTTTCCTTTCTCTCTAAAGGATGGCGCTAAAGCCTGGTTCACTTCTCTTGCTCCTGGATGTGTGCGTAGTCCCCAGGATATGGTCTATTACTTCTGTGAGAAATATTTCCCTGCCCATAAGAAGCAAGCTGCCTTGCAGGAAATATACAACTTTGCTCAACTCAAAGAAGAGAGTCTCCCACAGGCTTGGGGGAGGCTCATCCAGCTACAGAATGCTTTGCCTGATCACCCTCTTAAGAAGAACGAGAAACTTGATATCTTCTATAATGGACTTACCGATGCTTCTAGAGACCACCTAGATAGTTGTGCCGGTTGTGTTTTTAGGGAACGAACTATAGAACAAGCTGAGACTCTAATGAATAACATCTTGATCAACGATAATGCTTGGACTATTCCCGAACCACCACCTAAGACAACTCCGAAGAAAAGAGGTATTCTATTCCTCAGTCCCGAAGATATGCAAGAAGCCAAGAAATCTATGCAAGAGAAAGGCATTAGATCTGAAGATGTCAAAAATCTACCACCTATCGAAGAGATCCATGGTCTCGATAACCCGATATAGGTAGTAGAAGTAAATTCTCTGCGTAGGTTTGATGGGAGTGATATTCCTTTTGATAAACCTGCTAGCTTATGCTTTGATGAATTTGACAACTTTGTTGCTAAACAATAGAGTTTCAATGATTATGTTAGCAAACATTTGGAACAAAGCACTCGTATGCTTAGTCATTTAAGTGCTTGTGTAGACAGAAATGTCAACGATCCGAAGCTTCTGAGTAAACATGCCTCTATGATTACTACTCGGGTAGAACAAGTACTTAAAGCTCAGAATGACCTGCTCAATGAATTAAATGACAACTCTGTCAGAGTCATTACTAGAGGAGGCAAAATGACTCAGGAACCTTTGTATCCTGAAGGCCATCCTAAGAGAATTGATCAAGATTCTCAAGGAATTAATGCTGATACAGCCAGTCATCCTAAGGAGAAGAAGAAGGATGATAGAAACCTACATGTCAGTTCACCAAATACTGCCACACCTGAAGAACCAAATGATATTTCTGCATCTGATGCAGAAACACAATCTGGTGATGAACATGAACCTGGTGACAATATGGACAGCGATGTTCATAATAATGCTCAACCTAGCAATGATAAGGATGTGGAGATTGAACCTACGATTAATCCTGATAACCCACAACCTAAGAGATACGATAAGAATGACTTCACTGCTAGGAAGCATGGTAAAGAAAGAGAGCCATGGGTTCAGAGACCTATGCCCTTTCCTCCTAAACCATCCAAGAAAAAGGATGATGAGGATTTTGAGCGCTTTATTGAAATGATAAGACCCGTTTTTCTGCAGATGCGGTTAGTTGATATGCTCAAAATGTCCCCATATGCCAAGTACATGAAAGATATCGTGACCAATAAACGGAAGATACTAGATCTTGAGATCTCCACCATGCTTGCCAATTACACTTTCGAAGGTGGAACCCCTAAGAAACTTGGTGATCCCGGAGTGCCCACTATACCTTGCTCCGTTAAAGGAAACTACATAAGAACTGTCTTATGTGACCTTGGAGCCGGAGTTAGTGTTGTGCCTCTCTCTCTCTTTATCGTAGACTTGAACTGGATAAGTTGACACCCACTGAAATTTCTCTGCAAATGGCCGACAAATCAACTGCTTTCCCTGTCAGCATTTGCGAGGATGTGCCTGTTGTGGTTGCTAATACCACTATCTTAACAGACTTTGTTATCTTGGCTATTCCCGAGGACGGTGCCATGGCTATCATCCTCGGAAGACCTTTTTTAAATACTGCAGGTGCTGTTATAGATTGCAACAAAGGCAATGTCACTTTCCATGTCAACGGTAATCAGCATACTGTGCACTTTCCGAAGAAATGGTATCAAGTACATTGCATCAACGCTATCGAAAAAACTTCATCGATTCTTATTGGGAGCTTTGAATGCCCTATTCCTCATGTTAAGATGAAGTATGATTTGCTTGTTGGGGAGATACATATCCCCATTGAGGTGACTTAGTGGCTATTCGATAATTCTCCGTTCTCTTTTGTGATTCGGTGAAGTTTTGTCATGAGGATTTGATCAACCTCATTGACGGATTTCCTTCGATGACCATGAAATGGATGAATCAAAGAGTCACATACCTCTGTTTTAAGCTTTCACTTTATGTTGCTTAGAAGAAAAATGATAGGTTTAGTTTAGTTTTCCCTGTTTTCTGTTTTAGTGTCCCGGAGAAAAGTACCACGAAAATAAAAGTTCTCCGATGGTCCTGAAAATCTAGTATGATTTTTTTCTGGAATATTTGAAAAATACTCGGACTGAGAGCTGGCTTGGGGGCCACACCAGTGGGCCACAAGCCATATCACCGCCGCCACCCCCCTAGCCGCGGCAAGCAAGCTTGTGGGGCCCACAGGGACCCCCTCCACTCATTCCAGCTCCGATCCTCTTCTTCCACCTCCGGAAAAAATCGTTTCGTAGCTCAAACCCGTGTTCTTGCTCATTTGGCTGTGATTTTCGATCTCCTTGGTCAAAGCACCATTCTCCGAACCATTTTGGGGAAATTACTCCTTGGTAAGTGACTCCTCCATTGGTCCAATTAGTTTTTCCTCTAGTGCTTTATCCTTCGCGTATTCTTGCTACCTTGGTGACCATGTTCTTGAGCTTGAAATGCTGATTTTAGCTGGTCCCAAGTAGTTTTAGCGCGTGATACGGTCTCTAGGCGCTAGTAGGAGTAGTTGCTACGAGTTTGGTTAATCTCTATTCACTTTTCTTTCGAAGTCTCTAAAAAATTCAGAATTATTCAGAGCTAGAAAAGGAAAAGATGAGGAGCTTCTTGAGAGGCTCTTCAAGTCGTAACCCCAAGGAGGATGAGAAGAACCTCCCCAAGTATGTGGTTCCTCGAGTCACGGAAGTTCGAGCGTGCGAGTGGTCAAGTGATGATTTTTTGCGCGCCGCTCGGCTTTATGAAGACTTTTATTACTTGGTGGAGAACGCAGGTCTTACCGCATTCGTTGAAGATAAGTGCCCACATTACCTCCTTCTCACCAATATTTTCGTTCAAAGCTTCAACTTTTCTCCAAGGAAGAATCCTCCCATGGTTGAGTTCATGTTGTACGATATCCCCCAGTGCATGACACTACAGGATTTCTGCAATGCATGCAAATTACCTTATGTTGGGGATATTCATGATCCTCGTCCATGGGATTTGGAAGATTTCATAGGCACTATTGTAGTTGGAGAGGAGAGAGGAGTGTCTCGCGCTAGAATTGCTAGCATACATTTTCCTGTGCTTCGATACTTCTCATTGTTCGTTGGAAAATGTTTGATTGGCCATGGGGAGGCTAGATTACTTAGTTCTCCACACCTTGCGATTTTGCGCGAAGTCCTTTATAGCGATAAGACTTATAGCCTAGGTGCTATAGTAGCGCAGCGATTGAACACAAACCGTTCCAAAGGTGTCGTCTACGGAGGTATCTATGCTACTCGTCTTGCTAGACACTTTGAGGTACCTATTAGACTTCGCGAGGAAAAAGAGATGCTTCTTCCTGAGAAATATCTGGATTATGACAACATGGTTCGCCATGATTTTATGGATAGAGATGCTAGTAGACGGATGATTTATAACCTGGTATTTAGTCAGGATACTCGAGAGACTATTACTTTGCCTGCTCCATCTTTGTTCAACCTTTATGCAGGCAGGTACATTATTATGCCCTCGGACATCTACGCATATTGGGGCTTGGCCCAACCACAGGTGCCCGTGCCCGAGCCGCCAGTCGAGTACCAGACGTCGGTTTATCAGTGGGAGCCAGAGGAGCTCACACAGAAGTGGCATCCACAGTCCGCTCCGGAGTATCCCGGAGCTGGTTATTTCCCTCCTTGGGAGTAGACCAAGCTAGGCCAAAAGCCTAAGCTTGGGGGAGTACGTGTTCTCACCGATTTTACATTCATGCTTATGCTTTCACCTTGTTAGTCGGTGTTTACACTTTGCCACTATATTATCCATGCTAGTTTATTTTCGTTTTCTTGTTTTCTTGTTTTGTGTCCTTTTGAGAAAACCCAAAAAGATTTTCTTTTTCCTCTTTTTCTTGTTGGGAGCTTTCCCGTGTAAATAGTTTTCTTTTTCTTTGGGTCAAAGTAGAAGATATTGGTTACAATGTTTAGTGGCTTTTGCATGCATACCTGTTTAGCTTTCAAAGAGCCATATTACTTTGTCTTCTCCTTTGTGTTTTCCTGCAGATTCAGCTTAGTCCAATGCACGAGCACTCTTATTATTGTTCACATCGTTCAATCGTGCAAGTGAAAGGCAATAATGATGATATATGATGAAGTGACTGAGACTGGAAAAGTTGGTATGAACTCTATCTATCTTGTTTTTGTAAATATGACTAGCTTGTCATCCCAGATTCAGCTTTGTTGTGAGAGAACCATGTTTGCAATGACAACTTAGAGATCATAGTTTCGGATGCCATGCTTATTTAGCTAGGAGCTTATAATGGTTTGTCTTGAATGCCAACATAGATTTTGAGATGACTATGATGTAGTGTGATAGGATGGTATTCTCCTTTGAATGATTCAAGTGGCTTGACTTGGCACATGTTCATGCATGTAGTTGAAACAAAATCAACACAGCCTCTATGATGTTCGTGTTCATGGTGATTTATATCTTGTTCATGCTTGCACTCCATGTTAGTCAAACTCATTGCATCTTGATGACTGTTGTCGCTCTCTAGTTGGTTGCTTCCCAGTCTTTTGCTAGCCTTCACTTGTACTAAGCGGAATACTGCTTGTGCATCCACTTACATAAACCCAAAAGTTTTTTCCATGAGAGTCCACCATACCTACCTATTTGCTGTATTTACCCGTCGTTCCAAGTATATTTGCATGTGTCATTCTCTAAACCTTCAAGAAATAATATGTTTTGCATCCCCGAACCGCTCATGTGGTGACAGGGGGCTATTGGTATCTTCCATGTTAGGCGTGTTATCCTCGACATGTGTTTATTCATTGTCATTCACGAGAAAGGGGTCGGTAATTGGAATGCCCAGTTCCACGCTTAAATCGAAAACATAACTGTAAAACAAGACTCCCCCCGGATTGATGTTAGTATGGACGGTACCCGAGGATTCTGCTAGCCGTGGAGTGTCATTGATTGGTGGCGGGGGAGTTAAAACTTTACTTTTTTGTTTGGGAACCGCCTATAGCATGAGTAGCGTGGAAGATATTGAGAACTTTTGGTCATTGCGTTGACAATGAAAGCATGCCACCCAAAATTATTATCTCTCTTTTCAAAGCTTGAGCTCTGGCACCTCTGCAAATCAATGCTTCCCTCTACGAAGGTCCTGTCTATTTATTTTCCTGTTGAGTCATCCTCTTCTTATATAAGCACCAATTAGAGAGCACCTCTGTCATTTTTATGCTTTGCTTTTGATTGATATTGAGTATGACTATGACTGGATCTTCGTTGCTATGAATTACAATGTTTTGTCAGCCCTTGATCTTTGAAAGTGCTCTGCATTTATGTTTTGCGGTCTCAGAAAGAGCTAGCGAGATACCACCTATTCATATTGCTTCATGCTTGTTTTGATTGAATTGTTGGTATGTGAAACTCATTATTATTTGCTCACTAGCTGATTATGCCATTGATATTAGTTTACCGTGAGACCAATGTGTCACTTGCTTATGTCGTTAACTTGTGATCCTGCTGAAATTCTGGTTATGAGTTAGACATAGTTGCAACAACAAGATCAAACAGAGTTTGTCAAAGTTTTTCTTTATCTTTCAGTTTGTCAACTGAGTTGCTTGAGGACAAGCAAGGTTTTAAGCTTGGGGGAGTTGATATGTCTCCATCGTATCTACATTTCCAAACTCTTTTGCCCTTGTTTTGGACTCTAATTTGCATGATTTGAATGGAACTAACCCGGACTGACGCTGTTTTCAGCAGAATTGCCATGCTGTTTTTTCGTGCAGAAATGAAAGTTCTCGGAACGTCCTGAAAATTTATGGACAATTTTTCTGGAAAATATGAAAAATACGTGCGCAAAGATCCACCGGAGAGGATGGGCCAGTGGGCCACAAGCACTGTTGCCCCCCCCCCTGGCCGCAGCAACCAAGCTTGTGGGGCCCACGTGGGTCTGCCGCCCCCAACTCCAGCTCTATAAATTCACTTTCATCCAGACAAAAATTAGAAGAGAAGATTTCATCACGTTTGTGATACGGAGGCGCCGCCACATCCTGTTCTTCATCTGGAGGACAGATCTGGAGTCCGTTTTGGGCTCCGGAGAGGCGAAATCGTCGCCATCGTCATCATCAACCTTCTTCCCTCTCCAATTCCATGAAGCTCTTCATCGGTCATGAGTAATCTTTCCGTAGGCTCGTTGGACGGTGATGAGTAGGATGAGATCTATCATGTAATAGAGTTAGTTTTGATGGGGATTGATCCCTAGTATCCACTATGTTTTGAGATTGATGTTGCTACTACTTTGCCATGCTTAATGCTTGTCACTAGGGCCCGAGTGCCATGATTTCAGATCTTAAATTATTATGTTGTCACCAATATATGTGTGTTTTAGATCCGATCTTGCAAGTTCTAGTTACCTACTATGTTTTATGACCCGGCAACCCCGGAGTGACAATAACCGGAACCACTCCCGGTGATGACCATAGTTTGAGGAGTTCATGTGTTCACCAAGTGCTAATGCATTGTTCCGGTTCTTCATTAAAAGGAGAACCTCAATATTCCGTAGTATCCTTTTGGACCCCGCTGCCACGGGAGGGATGGACAATAGATGTCATGCAAGTTCTTTTCCCTAAGCACGTATGACGACACACGGAATGCATGCCTACATCACATTGACGAACGGGACCTAGCCACATATCTCTCCATGTTATAACTGTTGCATGATGAATATCATCCAAATGAATCACCGACCCATTGCCTACGAGTTTGTCCCACTGTTGTTACTTGGTTTGCTCTGCTGCTGTTAGAACTGTTGCTGCTGCTGTTACTTGCTTTGCTCTGTTGCTGTTATTGATACTTGCTACTGTTGCTACTTGTTACTGTTGTCACTATTGTTGTTCCTTGCCACTTCTGTTACTCGTCACGCTGCTGCTACCTGCTACAATACTTTTTCTCGCGTCGTTGACGGGAAATAATATTTTCCGTCCATGGTCAACTTTTGGCGCCATTGATACAACCGTTAGGAATAGTCTGTCGTCAACAGATCGTTTCTGGCACCGTTGCTATCATACTACTTTGCTACTGATACTTTGCTTGCAGATACTAATCTTTCAGGTTTGGTTGAATCTGACACATTCAGCTGCTAATACTTGAGAGTATCCTTTCACTTCCTGTCTGGCGAACCAACAAATTTGGGTTGAATACTCTACCCTCGAAAACTGCTGCGAACCCACGCGCTGGTGGGCCATTGCAAGACAATTGCTAATTGTTGAGCAACTGGGAGCAGTTCTGGCTTCGTTGCCGGGGAGGCATCAAGTCAGGAACACGTCAACAGCATTTCTCTGGTGTCCTTGTCGTGTACTGCTAGCATCCGTCACATCTCAAGATCTCGTCAGCCACTCGGATAAACTTCAAGTGCTTAAACTCACTCGGACGTGCTTCGCAACAGAATCGATCAAGGTGCATGACGAAGACTTCAGTCGACATGAAGTTATACCAATCCCGGAAGTATGTTCAAGATCAGTATGACTTGACAGAGTCTGCATCGACCCCTTCCTCACACGAAACCCAATCCATTCGGGGGCTAATGATGGGGATATGTACCCAGGGTAGGGTCATAGGCCTGACCTAGACGTCCTACCCAAGGGTACCTCATTAAAGACTTGGTGGTCACGAAGAAGATTCCGACTGGATAGCCATGGTCGCTTGGTAAGCAGTCACTCGGAAGATGTTCCCCTTCACTTGACAACCAACTTCCACTCGAAAGAAACAAGTTGATGCAGAAGACCAGAAGCCACTCCAGGGAGGCCAACAGGCGAGCATTCGGCTCATCATCATGAATAGCATTAATTACATACATACGTTATCAGTAACATACACCTTTAAACTCTATTGATCGAACCCTTAGATGATGGGGCCTTGATGAGGGGTAGCGCACTCTATATAAGCCACCCCTCCCCTCTGGCACAAGGGTTCGCACCCCTTGTAACACACATTCCATACTACAAGAGCTCCCGAGCACTAAGACGTAGGGTTGTTACCTCTACGAGAGAGGCCTGAACTCATACATCTTGCGTACAAGCTTGCTGTAGCTAGGACTCTGCCATCTCCCTTCGTACCCTATACCTCTACTGTTAGGTTCATTCCCACGATAGGCCCATCACCCTTTGTGCTCCTACAAATTGCGTGGGCGGCCGATGTAAGTCCTGGCACCGATTATACAAGAACGATGCTTATCTGGACCACTCGAGCATGCGCTGCTCCATTGCTGACGTTTAAAGAGCTTCAGTTGATACCATAACGTCGAGTGCCCATAACTTCTCCCACATATACTAAGCATTTTAAAGTGCGGTAGACTAAAGTAGAAGTTTATCAAAAACAGGTTATGCATCACATATAGGAGCTAACTACAACATTATAAAAATGATAATGAAGCATGAGGGGGAAGGAATAGGCGATATCAAAATGATCAAAGGGGGGGTTGCTTGCCTTGTTGCTCTGCGGCAAAGGGCCGGTCATCAGGAGGGTAGTCGTACCCGGCAGCAGCGTTAGTCTTGGGGTCTACCGGTAAGAAAATGGGGGAGAAACAATAAATATAAGCACAGATGCAACACGACACATGACATGGCAATATGCACGGCTAGGCATGAGCTAACGTAGTATCACGTGTCATAGATGGATCGAGAAAATATCTGACAATATTTCCCGGGTCTCTAGCTACTACCTGACAAGCGAAACGGATGGAAAAGTTCCATGTTCGCTATGATAGATACGCGTGACACACGAACAAATAGCGTATCCGAGTTTGTCCCATTTTTCTGATCGACTTTCATGTATAAAACTTTCTCATCCTGGTTACGAATTATTTTATATTAATTTTAAAAGTTTTATTAATTAATTATGAATTAAATAGATTTAATTAAATTCAATAAAATATATGACATCAGCATGATGTCATGCTCACATCAGGAGTCAATAGTTCTAGTTGACTGGTCAATATGACCAGTGGGTCCGTGCTACTTCTCAAACAACAGCGCCAAAAATTGAGAAGGTATCAATCCAGTAGCAGAATCTCGTCAAGTCCAGAGTACCTACGCAAATACAAACGAGCTTGCACCCAACGCTATAAACGGGTTGTCAATCCCTTCAAGATTGATTGCAAAGTGAGATCTGAAGGCGGAAAGTGCAACGAAGAAAAAGAGTAAGGCTGAAAATATAGTGTGGAGTAGACCCGGGGGCCATAGTGTTCACTAGAGGCTTCTCTCAAAATAGCAAATATTACGGTGGGTGAACAAATTACTGTCGAGCAATTGATAGAACCGCGCAAAGTCATGACGATATCTAAGGCAATGATCATACATATAGGCATCACGTCCGAGACAAGTAGACCGATACTTTCTGCATCTACTACTATTACTCCACACATCGACCGCTATCCAGCATGCATCTAGTGTATTGGTTTCATGACGAACATAGTAACGCCTTAAGCAAGATGATATGATGTAGAGGGATAAACTGAAACCAATGATGAAAACCCCATCTTTTTACCCTTGATGGCAACAACACGATACGTGCCTCTCTACCCCTTCTGTCACTGGGTGAGGTCACCGCACGGTATGAACCCAAAACCAAGCACTTCTACCATTGCAAGAATCATAGATCAAGCTGGCCAAACAAAACCCACAATTCGAAGAGAATTACAAGGATATGAAATCATGCATAAGAGAGATCAGAAGAAACTCAAATAAGATTCATAAATAATCTGATCATAAATCCACAATTCATCGGATCTCGACAAACACACCGCAAAAGAAGATTACATCGGATAGATCTCCATGAAGATCATGGAGAACTTTGTATTGAAGATCCAAGAGAGAGAAGAAGCCATCTAGCTACTAGCTATGGACCCGTAGGTCTATGGTGAACTACTCACGCATCATCGGAGAGGTCATGGTGTTGATGAAGAAGCCCTCCGTATACGAATCCCCCTCTCCGGCAGGGCACCAGAACGTGCCCCAGATGGGATCTTGCAGAGACATAAGCTTGCGGCGGTGGAAAAGTAATTTCGATGATCTCCTAATTTTTTCTGGAATTTATGGGAATATATAGGCGAAAAACCTAGGGCAGAGGTGGCCCAGGGAGCCCACAAGGCTGGGAGGCGCGGGTCCCCCTGGCCGCAGCTAGGGGTCTTGTGGGGTCCCTGGAGACCACCTGCCTTGGTTCTCAAGCTTCCTGATCTTCTTCTGCTTCGGAAAAAATCTTTTTGGAACTTTTGTTCCGTTTGGACTCCGTTTAAAGTCCTCCTCTGAAAAGGGTCAAAAACACGGAAAAAATAGGAACTCGCACTTGGCACTGAGTTAATAAGTTAGTCCCAAAAAAGATATAAAAGGCATACAAAACATCCAAAGTTTGACAACATAATAGCAAGGAACCATCAAAAATTATAGATACCTTGGAGACGTATCAAGCATCCCCAAGCTTAACTCTTGCTCGTCCTCGAGTAGGGAAGTGGTAAAGACTGAATTTTTGATGTGGAATGCTTCCTAGCATAGTTGTCCTTTGCAACTTCTTCCGTGTGGCATGAATGTTCAGATCCGTAAGATTCGAAAAAATAGTTTGCTATCGGCATGAAAACAATAATACTTCAAGCAAACTAGCAAGGTAATCATGAACTTTGAAAATAACAAGGCCAAGGAAAGTTATCCCTACAAAATCATATAGTCTGGCTATGCTCCATCATCCTCACACAACTAATGTAAATCATGCACAACCCCGGTATTGGCCAAGTAATTGTTTTCGCACTCTTACTTTCTCAAACTTTTTATAACTATCACGCAATACATGAGCATGAGCCATGGATATAGCACTATAGCTGGAATAGAGTGTGGTGGTGGTTGTGAGACAAAAAGGAGGAGATGGTCACATTGACTCGGCGTATCAAAGGGCTATGGAGATGCCCATTAATAGATATCGATGTGAATGAGTAGGGATTGCCATACAAAGGATGCACTAGAGCTATAAGTATGTGAAATCTCAAAAGGAGAACTAGTGGGTGTGCATCCAACTTGCTTGCTCATGAAGACCTAGGGCAATTTGAGGATGCCCATCATTGGAATATACAAGCCAAGTTATATAGTAAAGATTCCCACTAGCATAAAGTGGTGACGAAGCAAGAGGCTCTCAATCATGAAGAACATGGTGCTATTATGAAGCACAAGTATGGAAAAAGATAGTAGCATTAACCCTTCTCTCTTTTCTCTTTTTTTTATTTGGGCACTTAGGCCTCTCTTTTTTTCCTTTTGTTTTATTTGGGCTCTTTGGCCTCTTTTTTTATTTCCTCACATGGGACAATGCTCCAATAATGATGATCATCACACCTTTATTTACTCACAGATCAAAGCTTAGAACGATGATGACTCTATAGGAAATGCCTCCGACAGTGTACCGGGATGTGCAACGATCTAGCTTGGCATATGACGTTGAAACATCTCGCTAGCTATCTTACGATCATGCAATGGAAAGATGAGAGTGACGCCACAAGTCATGAGACGGAACGGTGGGAGTTGCATGGCAATATATCTCGGTATAGCTATGAAAATGCCATAGTAGGTAGGTATGGTGGCTGTTTTGAGGAAGGCATATGGTGGGTTTGTGCACCGGTGAAAGTTGTGCGGCACTAGAGAGACTAGCTATGGTGGAAGGTGAAAGTTTTTATTAGTATTCGAAACAAAGTGCTAAACGCATACTCCTAGGGGAAGGGTTGGTAGGTGTTAACCATCGCGCGATCCCGACCTCAACACAAAGGATGACAACTAATAGATCAATTATGCTCCGACTTCCTAACATAGCGGTTCACCATACGTGCATGCTACGGGAATCACTAACTTCAACACAAGTATTTCTAGATTCACAACACCCTACTAACATAACTCTTAATCTTACCAAATCCACGTCTCAAAACTAATTGAGAGGAATCAAGACTTCTCTTTCTACTCAATGCACATGAAGATGGAGGTTTTTGTATCCCCTTTGGGTTCCTATCACCTTTGGGACTACTTTCATAGCATAAGCCAACTACCAAGTCACGCACCGCCGTGCTCTAAAAGATCTAAGTGAAGCACATAGACCAAAATTATCTGGCTAAAAAGATATAAGTGAAGCACGATGAGCATTCTAGCAAAATAACGATGAGTGCATGTTTATCTCTAAAGGTGTGCAGCAAGGATGATTGTGACACAACAAAAAGAAAAGACTCCTATGATACAAGACGCTCCAAGCAAAACACATATCATGTGGTGAATAAAAATATAGCTCCAAGTAATGTTACCGATGGATTGAAGACGAAAGAGGGGATGCCTTCCTGGGGCATCCCCGAGCTTAGGCTTTTTGGTGTCCTTGAATTTGGCTTGGCATGCCTTGGGCATCCCCAAACTTGAGCTCTTTCCACTCCTTATCTCTTTGTCCATGAGAGCATCACCCAAAACTTGAAAACTTCACAACACAAAACTTAAACAGAAACTCGTGATAACATTAGCACAAGAAAACAAACTAGCACCTCTTTAGGTACTGTAGAAATCTTGATTTCTATTCGTATTGGTGTTGGGCTACTGTATTCTCACTTTTCCATGGCTAGTACCCCCCGATACTATCCATAGTTTCATCAAAACAAGTAACCAACACAACAAAAATAGAATCTGTCAAAAACAGACCAGTCTGTAGCAATCTGTATACTTCGTATACTTCTGGTACCTCACAAATTCTGACAAATTACGACTGCCTGGGAAAAAGGCATATCAACCAGCAGCAAAAAGAATAAACTCAAAAGCTCTTTGTGAATAAAAATGAAAAATCATCTCGTGAGAGAAAAGTTTCTGTCTTTTTCCAACAGGATCAAACAACCATCACCAAGACTAGTCATAAAGGTTTTGCTTGGCTCAAACACAAAAAGAAGCACAAAAAACACAGTCACAACAGAATTATGATGGTGTGGACGCAACAAAACATAAAGCAAAAGATAAATTCATTGGTTTGCCTCCCAACAAGCGCTATTGTCGCCCTTAGCTAGGCGTAAGGCGATAAAATCACGTATCGTCGTCTTTGGTACTCAAACCATAAGTGGCCCTCATCATGGATTCATAAGGCAATCTTATTTTATTTCTAGAAAAGTGCTCCATGCCATTCTTTAAAGGAAATTGAAATCTAATATTCCCTTCCTTCATATCGATGATAGCACCGATAGTCCTTAGGAAAGGTCTACCAAGAATAATAGGGCGTGTAGGATTGCAATCAATGTCAAGCACAATGAAATCCACGGGTACATAGTTCGTATTTGCAATAATAAGAACATAATTGATCCTTTCCATGGTTTCTTGACAGTATAATCCGCAAGATGCAAATTACGAGAACACTCTTTAATCTCATTAAAGCCTAGAAAATCACATAAAGACTTTGGAATCGCGGAAACACTAGCACCCAAATCACACAAAGCATTGCATTCATAGTTTCTGATTTTGATTTTGATAGTAGGTTCCCACTCATCATGAAGCTTTTTAGGGATAGAGACTTCCAATTCAAGTTTCTCTTTAAGAGATTTTATCATAGCTTCGACGATATGATCGGTAAAGGCCTTGTTTTGGCTATAAGCGTGTGGAGAGTTTAGCATGGATTGCATCAAGGAAATGCATTCAATCAAGGAGCAACTATCATAATCGAATTCCTTGAAATCCAAAGTAGTAATTTCATTACTACTCAAAGTTTTAATATCTTCTACTCCACTTTCAATGCTTTTAGCATCAAGATAGATGGACTCCGAATCATTAGGGTGTTTTTCAACCAAAATGGATTCATATCCAGCCCCATCATCATTGGGTTTGACACAAGAAAACAAAGATTCAATTTGAGTCACACCAAGCACTTTAAGATCTTCTTGATTCTTATCACGACAACACGCCTTTTTAAGCCATTCATGTCTAGCACGAATTTGGGCGGTTCTTTCTTTGCTCTCAATCATGGAAACACGCATAGCTTTCAAAGTTTCATCCATATTGATCTTGGGAGGAGCACATCTAACTTTCAAAGCATCAATATCACTAGACATTCTATCAATGCTCTTAGCCAAATCGTCAATTTGGAGTAGTTTTTCCTGTATGGACGCATTGAAAATCTTTTGCGAGTTGATAAACTCTTTGATATTACTCTCTAGATCATAGGGTAATCTATTGTAGTTTCCATGAGTATTGTTGTAGGAGTTGCCAAAGTTATTAGAGGGGTTACTAGGAAAAGGCCTAGGAACATAGTTTCCTCTAAAAGCATTGTTGTTGCCAAAATTATTCCTACCAACAAAATTAACGTCCAAGCTAGCGTTGCTACTCTCAGTCAAGGAAGACAAGGGCATATCATTAGGATCTAAAGGAGCACTTATACTAGCAACCAAATTCATTAACTCATCCATCTTCGCACTCAACAAGTTAATTTCTTCTATAGCGTGTACCTTCTTACTAGTAGGTGACCTTTCAGTGTGCCACTGGGAGTAGTTCGTCATGATATTGTTTAGGAGTTTTGTGGCTTCCCCTAACGTGATTTCGATGAACGTTCCACCTGAGGCGGAGTCCAAGATATTTCTAGAAGCGAAATTCAAGCCAGCGTAGAAGATTTGTATAATCATCCAAACACTCAAGCCATGAGCGGGACAATTTCTAATCATCAATTTCGTCCTCTCCCAATATTGTGCAACATGTTCATGATCAAGTTGCTTAAAATTCATGATATCATTACGGAGAGAGATAATCTTAGCCGGCGGAAAATACTTGGATATATAGGCATCTTTGCACTTATCCCAAGAATCGATACTATTTTTGGGCAAAGACGAAAACCAAGTTTTTGCTCGATGTCAACGAGAAAGGAAAAAGCTTCAATTTAATCACATCATTATCCACATATTTCTTCTTTTGCATATCGCAAAGCTCAATGAAGGTGTTAAGATGGGATGCGGCATCTTCACTAGGAAGGTCAGAAAATTGCTCTTCCATAACAAGATTCAGCAAAGCGGCATTGATTTCGTATGACTCCGCACTAGTGGCGGGAGCAATCGGAGTACTAATAAAATCATTATTATTAGTATTCGAGAAGTCACAAAGTTTGGTGTTTTCAGTCATGGTGACTTCAGAAAGCAAGCAAGCACACGAGCGAACAAAGAGCAAGCGAGAGAAAAAGGGCGAACCAAAGGGCAAACCAAAAAGGCAAACGGAGAAAAGGGCAAATCGTTTTGTAAATTTTTGTTTTTTCGGAAGTGGGGGAGAGGAAAACGAGAGGAAAAAAAAGTAAATGCAAGAGATGAGTTTGCGACACTTACTTGGATGAGTTCTTGACTGGATCCTCCCCGGCAACGGCGCGAGAAATTCTTCTTGCTACTTCTCAAACAACAACGCCAAAAATTGACACCTTGACGGAGACTTGCTTGCGTAGGTTTTCCCTTGAAGAGGGAAGGGTGATGCTGCACAGGAGCAGTAAGTATTTCCCTTAGTTTGAGAACCAAGGTATCAATCCAGTAGGAGAATCTCGTCAAGTCCAGAGTACCTGCGCAAACACAAACGAGCTAGCACCCAACGCTATAAAGGGGTTGTCAATCCCTTCAAGATTGATTGCAAAGTGAGATCTGAAGGCGGAAAGTGCAACGAAGAAAAAGAGTAAGGCTGAAAATATAGTTTGGAGTAGACCCGGGGGGCATAGTGTTCACTAGAGACTTCTCTCAAAATAGCAAATATTACAGTGGGTGAACAAATTACTGTCGAGCAATTGATAGAACCGCGCAAAGTCATGACGATATCTAAGGCAATGATCGTGCATATAGGCATCACGTCCGAGACAAGTAGACCGATACTTTCTGCATCTACTACTATTACTCCACACATCGACCGCTATCCAGCATGCTTCTAGTGTATTGAGTTCATGACTAACACAGTAACGCCTTAAGCAAGATGACATGATGTAGAGGGATAAACTCAAACCAATGATGAAAACCCCATCTTTTTACCCTTGATGGCAACAACACGATACGTGCCTCACTACCCCTTCTGTCACTGGGTGAGGTCACCGCACGTTATGAACCCAAAAGCAAGCACTTCTCCCATTGCAAGAATTATAGATCAAGCTGGCCAAACAAAACCCACAATTCGAAGAGAATTACAAGGATATAAAATCATGCATAAGAGAGATCAGAAGAAACTCAAATAAGAGTCATAGATAATCAGATCATAAATCCACAATTCATCGTATCTCGACAAACAGACCGCAAAAGAAGATTACTTTGGATAGATCTCCAAGAAGATCATGGAGAACATTGTATTGAAGATCCAAGAGAGAGAAGAAGCCATCTAGCTACTAGCTATGGACCCGTAGGTCTATGGTGAACTACTCACGCATCATCGGAGAGATCATGGTGTTGATGAAGAATCCCTCCCTATCAGAATCCCCCCTCCGGCAGGGCACCAAAACGTGCCCCAGATGGTATCTTGCGGAGACAGAAGCTTGCGGCGGCGGAAAAGTACTTTCGATGATCTCCTGATTTTTACTGGAATTTATGGGAATACATAGGCGGAAAACCTAGGGCATAGGAGGCCCAGGGAGCCCACAAGACTGGGAGGCGCGGGCCCCCTTGGCCGCGGCTAGGGGCTTGTGGGGTCCCTGGAGACCCCCTGCCTTGGTTCTCAAGCTTCCCGATATTCTTCTATTTCGGAAAAAATCTTTTTGGAAGTTTCGTTCCGTTTGGACCCCGTTTAAAATCCTCCTCTGAAAAGGGTCAAAAACACGGAAAAAATAGGAACTGGCACTTCGCACTCAGTTAATAAGTTAGTCCCAAAAAAGATATAAAAGGCATACAAAACATCCAAAGTTTGACAAGATAATAGCATGGATCCATAAAAAATTATAGATACGTTGGAGACGTATCAGTCCCACGTGTCATACTCACATTTTAATTTAGTTTAATTAATAATTAATCAGATTAATTTAAGGGGGTGGGACCCACCAGTCATTCTCTACTTAGGTTAATTAATCAACATAATTAATTTGGTAGGTTTAATTGGTTGTTAATGGGGCTGGACCCACATGTCATCTACATGTTAAAATTAACAAAGCAGCTAAGTAACCTAAGTAGTTTAATTAAGTTAATTAACAGATTACTTAATTAATTATTTAATTAATAAAGTAATTAATTAGTTATATATATTTAAGCTATATTTAGTAATTATATTATTTTATTATTATTATTATTATTTAAAAAAATCGAGGGGGGGCGTGGGCCCCCTCTCTCATGCACACGTGGGTAGGGGGGTGCCCCAATAGACTAATCACACGGGGGGTTAATCCCCCTCGTTAATAGGAAGAGGCCGGGGTGAGCCAAGGCCAAAGCCAGCCGGAGGGGGCAGCAGTGTGGCGCCGGCAACACGCGGCCGGCAGCGTCAAGTAACACGGTGGCTAGCGGGCAAGGCCGCGCGTAGGAGGGCGCACACGGCGTGCGTGGGATAGGAGCGCGGGGCACGGGGGGATGGAGGCACGAGTTCATGCCGGGCGGGGCGTGGCGGCCACTGGCAAACGGAGGTGCGAAGAGCAACAGGGGGTGGTGGTGCGTGGTCGGGGAGTGGGGGTGGTCGCCGGAGTGGGGCGAGGTGGATAGCCGGAGTTGGGGGGTGGAGAGGGGTGGGGGGATGGGGCGTCGAGGCTTGATGGAGGCCGACGGTGCACAGGCGAGGTGGCCGGCGAGGTGGTGGTAGAGCGGCACCGGCCTATTGCTGATGGAGGCGACCGACGGTGGAGTGGCGACGAGGCCGCTCGCGTGCGGGCAACCACGGTGAGAGGAGCGCAAGAGGGCGGCGTGGGGGGTGGCCGGCGACGTGACGGATCTGGCCGGGGTCGATCGGGCGAGGGGAGGGGAGGGAGCCGCGAGGGAGGGGCTCGGTGGGGGAGGAGTGAGTGAGTGAGGGAGTGGGGGACGGTTTAGGGTTTCCTCGGGGCTTTTATACCCCACGTGAGGTGGGCTGGCTTGGGGGGCTTAGGTGGGCCGGTTGGCCGAGTTGGGGCTGGCCTAGTGGTGGGGTTTTATTTCTTTTCTCTTTTTTTATTTTTGTTTTATTTTACTTTTTATATAAAACTTTTCTGTTTTATTTTTAATATAAAAATACCTTTGTATTTTTTGTAACTTGGTTCATTATTCATGTTCTATAATAGTGTAACGTTTAGTATGCGACACTTTCCTTATTTGGGGGCAAGGCCTCAAAAGGGGAAACGTTCGCATCTAAGCATTTCGCAAGCTGGATAAACATTGCAATACATAATAGATGGAAGAGTAATAAGATTTGGCTTACACTCGCCACAAGCTAAATTACAGAGTCACACTGTCAATCATTATTCAAATAGAAAACAGGGTCCGTCTATGGACAAGATAAAGGACAAAAGCTATTGATATCCTGCCTTGCTAGGCCCACGATCACGAGCAAATGCCTCTAGTCCTCGGGATACGTCACGTACATCCTGCCACTATCCTCGTCAAACTCCCACTTCAGCTGGGTATCCTCGGAAGCATTTGTCTGTGGGGTACCTGTACCTGTGGGTGGTTGTAGTAATCTATGACCCACAGGGACTCATCAATCTCTTGACCTTGGTATCAAATCTAACTAAGTTACTCGGTGAGGTTGGGGTATGTTTTTGAGTTTGCAGCAACCTAAGCACTTATGGTGTCTAACTTACGTTGAACAAGAAGTAAAGATATGGTGGTCTACGCAAGATGTTCGTTAACTATGAATAATCACTAAGTGATCCTAACCACCTACTTACGTCATTCAAACCCACCGTGTTCTCGATCAGTGAAGGAACTCTGAAGGAAACAGTCATGGTTACGCACACAGTTGGCAGGTTTTAATTAAGTTACTTCAAAATATCTAGAACCGGATGTTAACAAAATACCCATGATTGCAACATAACTGCATGCACGGCTTTTTGAAAATTTAACCCTGCAGGGGTTCTCCAACTAATCCATCACAAATTACCATAGGCCGCATAGAAATTCTCGATCATGATACTTGCGACCTCGTCAGATTCCTTAGTGGAAAACCTCAACTCTGAAAAGACCCAAAGTCTCACCGGAATCCCAATGCACAAGATATATCGTTAAGGTAAGACAACTCCAGCAAGACCTCCCGACGTGTCGGCGAAACCGATAGGAGCCGCGTATCTTGTTCTCAGGACACGGCGGATGAGCGATGTTTACCATGCCAAAACACCGAGTTGCCTCGGGAGCGTTAATAAGCTGCTTTGGGTTGGACCAACACTCATGAGGAGCACCGACCCGGGGGTTGATTAAGTTCCTCGGGGTAGCTGTTCCCTATGTTTTTTATTAAGTTGTTAGCAAATTTAACACCAAAGTTGGGTCTTGCCGGACAAGCCTTAATGCTAGACAATTTACCAAGAGGGTCCCCATAACAACCCCGGACGTGTCAGGAGCACTGAGTTATGGAATAAAACACTGGTAGCCGAAACTAAGGCGGCAAAAGCGAAACAAATCACCCGGAAAAAGGCCAGGCCTTCCTCCTCTTACCAAGTATATAGGTGCATTAATTAAGTAGCATTTAGTAAGATGATAATCCAATTTCCCATGTTATCACATGGACCAGCTTGCACTTGCAACTAGTAATGCTAGTGAAATGTCTGAGCAAGCCTAACTTAGCCAAACAATATTTGCTAGGAGGGGAAGTGTGAGAGGTTTCATGGCAATGTTTGATGGCCTATATATATCAGGTGGTAGGCAACGGAGAATAACGATGGAAACGAATCAACTATGCACAACAAGGCTAGAAACGGTGCCAAGGTCACGATCATCTTGCCTATAAGATCTTCAGACTGGAACTGCTCTTCATCTTCCTGAACGTACTCAACAAAATCCTCGAACTCGTTCTCAGCTCCCAATGTCACCCAAAAGAAATAGCAGCAAATAAACACCAGCAAATGATAATGCAACAATCAATATGATGCATTGTGGCATGAAAGGAAGCATGACATTTCTACACTAGTCATCTTGAAATGCATTAATAGAGTTATTTACATTCTGGAGAAAACCTCATGTTAAGTTATTTTGACATGCATGACCATGGCAGGAATGGATGCAACACGAGTTGCGTAGCTCCCGGAAACTACCGAGCAAGATACGAGGGGCTACGGAGACATAACAGCAAAATACCAGTAGCTATGGGCAACCACTTGGCATCCCAAGGTTGCCAGTGGAACAAGCACGAAATTTCAAGTGGAATAGAGCTAAAGAACACAAATATCCATCAAACATAGATCACACCAAGCCCAAAACAATATAGCACACAATCTTCCCACTAACAACATCTTACCACTTACTCACAGGAATTAAAAATAGCTACAGCCCACCTTAAGGCATGGAATTTAACAGGGTTGTAGAGGAACACAAATTCTAACAAACTCTAGTCCAGTGCTTGGGCTAAAACCCCACAGAGAACTTAATAGGAACATGCCAACAAGGCAAGAAAATAATATCAGCCTCTCAGACTTCATGAAAATTTACATGTTTCCACTTGCTGTCATTATCAACATAATAGCAACTTTTGACAAGCATTAATACTATGACGCGAGTATCATGCCAAACAACAACATTTTCTTCACTTGAAAACAGCAAAGGATCCACCTATTCACAAGAGTATCATGCCAGACAAAAAATACTAGGCCCTAGTCAACATAAATCTGGAACTTTCACGTTGGAACAATCTTCATAGCATGCACAGAAATAATACTACAAAATGACAAAATGCCACCTCATCACAAAATGACATTTTCAAAAACTTGCTCCAAAGTGAAATACAATGCCACCATTGGATTCCTTGGGATTTTCTACCCCAATTCCATATATCACACATATATACTTGCATGAATAAAACTACTGCAAAACAGAAAAGAAAATCCACAAAGAATCTAACACCACCTATAAGTCAAATCATGCCTGATTTGGTATATGCCAGATTTGGCATATTTTCTACCCCAATTCCATATATCACACCTATATACTTGCATGAATAAAACTACTGCAAAACAGAAAAGAAAATCCACGAAGAATCCAACACCACCTATAAGTCAAATCATGCCAGATTTGGCATATTCCATATATGGAATTATTCCAAAAATGGATTAAACACTAACAGAATAAAATTTAACTCCAAAACATAATCCGACAGGGGCCCCACTGGTCATACGCACCAGGGGCCCTAGTGCATGACAGGTGAGCCATGTGGCCCACTCTGAGTGGAACACGTACATCCAGCAACATTGTAGATAAAATAAAAAGGGTAAACGGGGGACTCGAACCCACCACCTCCTGTTCCACCTCTGGCTATCTACCACTGGTCTACATTCGAGTACTTGCTAGAACTGGGGAAGTAACTCACATAGCGAGTCACTTCAACCTAATCAACGGAAGAAAAAACAATAACCAAAAGGGGTGCGTGCTAGGGGACTCAAACCCACGACCAACAGGCGCAGCTGTGGCTCGGTTGCCACTGCGGCAGCTAGGGGATTCTGCTCGAACAGAAGCAGAAAACTAGTTATACAGACTCTACTTCTAATTCTACATAAGCTAAATCACGTGGGATAGAAGGGGCGCCCAGAGGGATCAAACCCCTGACCAACAAGGTATATGCGCTACGCGTCGAACCAGCTGGTCTACTGGGGGGATCTGCTCAAGGAGGGGATCCACCCCACACGATAAGCAACAAGGGGCGCCTTCTCTGTTTTACAGAGAGGCGTCGGCGACAGCTCACGCACACGCATGACACATCACACGGAAAATGCTAGCAGGGGGGTGCGCGCTCGAGCACTTCTGTTGCTGTTGCTACTACGAGGCTCTGCTGCTGGTGAAACTATGAAGCGTTGCTACTGCAGCGAAGGCGTCGCTGCAGCTACTCTGCTCACGACACGACGACGCGCTATGCGAGACGGCGAGGCTACAAGGAGAGAGGGTAAGGAGAGAGAGGCGTTGGTCACCCAGGAGCGGAGAAGAGGTTGGACGACGACGGAGAGGAACGACGCGTCAAAAATGTGTTGCAGAAGGTGTTCGCCGGAGGTAGCCGAAGAATAGGACATCAGGGACGTCAAGGAAGCAGCTCCTGGCACCGGAAGTCCACGAAAATGGAACCCCACAGTACTACGCGTGCTCCAGGTCCAGAAGAAGAAGAGGGCGACAGATCACCACGACATTGGCCTCTTACCGGAGCCGGCCATGGTGCAGTGGAGCTTTGGGATTCGCCCCGACGGTGCTAGGAGGGGAGAGGAGAGACGCGAGGGTTAGGGTAGAGAGGCACGACTGGGGCTGCATATAACCTAGGGCCTCGAGCCCCTGCCGCCCGATCGAGGAGAAGGAGCGACCGGTGGAGGCTATGGAATCATATAGAGGATGATGTTGGGAGGAGGAAGAAAACGGTCAACAGCCAGGCCTGGGCCAATTCTAACAGAGGCTGGGCCTGGAACACTCCCTCTGTGTGTTTAAAGGGTTTTCCAAATAAAATAGAACAAGTCTTTTGAATCAAATACAAAGGCTAAAAGAAAAAGGGTTTTAACAAATAAAAATATTTTTGGTCTTCTAAAATGTTGCCACTATTTATAAAAATAAGTGGGGCATTTTTAGAAGAACAAAAAATAAATTCCTTTTATTTAACACGGGGTTTGTTTTTTAACTAAAAGCAAAAGGAAAAATAAACCCAAACAGAGGGGGTGCACTCCATGATTAATAAGAAGATTTTTCAAATGGGAGGAACATTTTATTGGGGCGAAAATAATAACTTTGAAATCTGCCTCTAATATAATTGGAAAAGAGGGAGTTTTGAAACTATGGTGCAACAAGGGATTTTTGAGGGGACTCTTGTTGCACCCAATCACATTGCAAATACCCAAGGCACATCCACACATTGCACTCACACTTCGTACCAAGGTGTAACACAAACAATAAAAGACAAGAACAAAAGAAGTGATGATATGCATGATGCCATGATGCAACATAAAATGAAGACACAAACTCAACTCTTTATTCAAATCCAACATGCCAACATAGGAAGGTTGCCATACAAGGAAATGTATTACAAGAGGGAAAAGAAATTGCATTGGGGCTGTTACAACTCTCCCACACTACAAGAGGATCTCGGACCGAGATCTATGACTGGAAGAACTCGGGGAATTCGGAACGGAGGTGGTCCTTGATGACCCACAAGTGTAGGGGATCTATCGTGGTCCTTTCCATAAGTAAGAGTTTCAAACCCAACGAGGAGCAGAAGGAAATGACAAGCGGTTTTCAGTAAGGTATTCTCTGCAAGCACTGAAATTATCGATAACACATAGTTTTGTGATAAGGTAATTCATAACAGGTAGCAAGTAACAAATGTAACAATGGTGCAACAAAGTGTCCCAATCCTTTTTTAGCAAAGGACAAGCCTGAACAGACTCTTATATAAATAAAAGCGCTCCCGATGACACATGGAAATTTATGTCAAGCTAGTTTTCATCATGCTCATATGATTCGCATTCGTTACTTTGATAATTTGATATGTGGGTGTGTCGGCGTTGCTAGGTCGACACCTATGGAAATCGACGTGATACCCTTGTGATTGTAGGGAGGGGAAGGCGGCGTTATGAGCAGAGCTAACGATCGATACCCGGCAAGCCTTTTTACCCAGGTTCGGGCCGGTTACGCGTAAAACCCTATGTCCTGCTCGTCTGATCGTTTAAGCGTTCGTTGTTCGTTACACTGACTGATGATAATCGTATTCTGGCCAATGTCTAAAGAGTCTAACCCCTTGTGAATGAGCTAAGGGCCTCCTTTTATAGTCAAAGGGGTCACCTACAGTGCTCGGTGGTAGGTTCACGAGAAGTTACAGTGAACCTAGAGAGGTGCTTATCCATCTACCGCTGTTAGGTGCATTAAATGCACTTCTTGTCCTTGTCTGCAACATGCTGGTGAAGACATGTATCCAGGTGTTTCGACACCTGGATGTCGCGCTGGCGCACGCGGAATGCGCTGGAACTTGGGGGAGTGGCACTTTAGCAAGGGCAGTTGCCCTCCAGTGCCTAGCCCGTCATCCCGACAAGGGAGCTTGTTGGGGCCTTGGGTCTTCGTCCTGACAAGGAAGCTTGCCGGGGGCTTTGGTTGTTGTCGTGGCAAAGGAGGTTTGCCGAGGCCTCATGCCTGGTGAGTTCATAACGCCCACTAAGCGAGCGTGATCTTGGTTATCCTCCCGGCAAGGCAGGCTTGTCGGGGCCTTGGTAATCTTGGGGTCGCATCTTGCATGGACTCTGCCACGCCCTGCCGTCGGGGGCCTTCTGTGCCCGTGCACAAGTCTGGGGCACTAGGGACCCCAGTCTTTAGTGCACCGACAGGAGCCCCCGGGCTTAAGCGACACGCGCGCGGAGCGTTGTTGGGCCAGGCCCAAAGAGGTGCACAGGCCTTCATGGCTGGATCTGTTGGCGGTTGCCTTTCCCCACGTCGCGCATCAGATGCGCGAAGTGGGAGGTTGTGCACGGAGTGGCCTCTCCGCCTCCTGAAATGCCTCTGCCACGCGCGTGGCATGCGCAGTCGTGGATGGGCAGGTGGCAGACGAGGCCTTGAAAGGCGCAGTAGTGGCTAGGCCCGCCCGTGCATGGATTGGTGCATCAGGGCGGTTCTCTGTTCGCTCGTGAGCTCGAGCGATTGGGCGCGAGGGGTGGTGGTTTCTGGAGCAAGGGAGGCTATCCCTCGCGCCCCGTCCTATAAATTGGGAGGGTTTGCGAGGGGTTTTGATCACCCAACTCCCTCTGAATCCACCAAATCCTCGATCTTGGCCTTTGGAATCTTCTCCTGTTTGTAGGTGGCGCTTGCCCCTAACCATGGTTAGGGGACGAGGTCGGCCACCGTCGACCGCCAGGGCGGCGAGGGGACCCCGTTCGGATCATGCCACAGCTACTGGGGGTGCCGCGGCAGAAGACGGTCCGCACGCCCGTGGTGGAGGGGGGGCAAGGGGCCGAGGTTGCCGCGGGGATCGAGGCCGGGGGAGGCGAAGCGCTACTCCAACGCCCCCACCTTCCCCGAGGCTTGCTCCTGTGGTGGCCCTCCATGTTGTTTTAGGGGCCCCCACATGTGCTTCTCGACTGCTATGAAGGTTGCTCGAATGGCATTGGGACCCCGCTTCGAGCGACGGTGACGAGGGGGACGGCGACGGCAGTGGCGCTCCTCGCAGGTTGGGAGCCCGGGGGGTCTAGTCGGAGCACCATCCCCTGAGCCCCGACTGACTGTTGGCCATGCCGCCGGCGCCCGCTCACGCCTCTCCCCCTCCTTGCTGGGGCCCGCGTCGACACCTTGTCTTCGAGGCGGTGCGACCATTGGACCCAGCCCCTTCACTTATTCCGGCGTTGCTCTCCAGTGCGCAATGCTGGTCCAGGAGGGGCCAACCTGGGTTGCGCAGTGGGCCGTCCCGCTTTTTGTATTTTTGAACTTCGCTCCTCTGTGTAGGTAGATCCTCGTTAAAAGATAGAGTCTTTAGGTTAGGATAACAACGCTATGTAAGCAAAGCCAAATGTATCCATTCAAATGAATGAAAAAGACTATCTTTCCCTTTTTCCTATTTCGTTCTTTGTATGAATCGTTTTTGCTTAATCTGGGAGCTTGCCGGCAATTACCGGCAAGGCTCCTTGCCGCGTTCAGTGCAACCATGGAAATCGCCAAGCGCAGCTTGAGACAAAATCGGGTGCTACGTAGCCGCTTGCTCGGTTGATCAGGTTCGCAACTGTTTGAAGGCGTTCTGTGGCCATTCAGGTCGTTTGAACGAGTTTGAAACAAAGACAAGGTGCACCGAACTTTGGGAAGGTCCCAGTACGTGCAAACTCCACACACAAAGACTGGAAGCTTTCGAAGAGAAAAGGCAAAGGATCTATCTACTCCAGATCTGAATCTTAAACTCAAAAACTTATCTGCTCACGCCGTGGTTGCATGGCTTTTGAATCTTTTGCCAGGGCGTCGGAGCCTCGGCAAGCAGGGAATCACTGATCCCGGTGACTTTTTCCTCCAGCAAAGTCTTCTTGCCGATGGTCCATGACCGTCGTTTGGAGGAAAAGTCGGCCCGGGGGTAACCCCTTCGCTTTTCTCTTGCTAGGCTGTGCTTGCGGAGCCCCCGAGAGCGTCTCTGGGCGACGATGCGACGCTCTTAGGGGCGCCAAACTCGCGCTGGAGCGCGCGCCCGGGCTTTGGGACCGTGTGGCAGATCCTCAATGACTATGCATCGCTCCGCGGAGGTGCGTCCGCCGGAGTATGCGCCGGGGCCTCTATGAAGCGCCCAAGCACGCCCTCGACAGCTGCGCGTTGGCCCCCGAGCGACGCATCGGCCTGACGATGCTGCTCTTGGAGCCTCCGCGTCCGTGCCGCCCGCGTGCGTGTAGCAACGTGCTCGCGCAGGCCTTGGGAAGCCGTAGCAGAACAGGGCACCCGCCGCGGTACCTCGTTTCCGGGGGAACGCGGCATAGAGCCCAAACTTCGACGGAGCCGATGTCGAGTTTGCTCTGATTCATGCGTCAATCCCCACCCCTACCTGGCGCGCTGAAGATGTCGGCGTTGCTAGGTCGACACCTATGGGAATCGACATGATACCCTTGTGATTGTAGGGCGGGGAAAGGCGATGTTAAGAGCAGAGCTAATGATCGACACCCGGCAAGCCTTTTTACCCAGGTTCGGTCCGCTTACGCGTAAAACACTACGTCCTACTCGTCTGATCGTATTAAGCGTTCGTTCTTCGTTACAGTGACGGATGATAATCATCTTCTGGCCGATGTCCAAAGAGTCTAACCCCTTGTGAATGAGCTAAATGCCTCCTTTTATAGGCCAAGGGGTCACCTATAGTGCTCGATGGTAGGTTCACGAGAAGTTACAGTGAACCAAGGGTGGTGCTTATCCATCTACAGCTGTCAGGTGCATTAAATGCACGTCTTGTACTTGTCTGCAACGTGCTGGTGAAGACATGTGTCCAGGTGTTTAGACACCTGGACGCCACGCTGGTGCACGCGGAATGCATTGGAACTTGGGGGGTGGCACTGTGGCAAGGGTGGTTGCCCTCCAGTGCCTAGCCCGTCATCCCGGCAAGGGAGCTTGCCGGGGCCTTGGGTCTTTGTCCGGGAAGGAAGCTTGCCGGGGTTTTGGTTGTCGTCCCGACAAAGGAGGCTTGCCGAGGCCTCGTGCCTAGTGAGTTCATCACGCCCGCTAAGCGAGCGTGGCCTTGGGTATCCTCCCAGCAAGGCAGGCTTGCGAGGGCCTTGGTAATCTTGCGGGCGCATCTTGCCTGGAATCTGCCACGCCCTGCAGTCGGGGGCCTTCTGTGCCTGTGCACAAGTCTGGGGCACTAGGGACCCCAGTGTTTAGTGCATCGACAGGGTGGACCAGTGCTTGGGTGCTTCCCTTACTTGGACAAACATCCCACTTATGATTAACCTCTCTTGCAAGCATCCGTAACTATGAAAGAGGAATTATGATAAATCTGACCATAGCATGAAACATATGGATCCAAATCAGCCCCTTACGAAGCTACGCATAAACTAGGGTTTAAGCTTCTATCACTCTATCAACCCATCATCTACTTATTACTTCCGAATGCCTTCCCCTAGGCCCAAATAATTGTGAAGTGTCATGCAGGCGACCTTCACATGACACCACTAGAGAAGAGACAACATACATCTTATCAAAGTATCGAACGAATACCAAATTCACATGATTACTTATAACAAGACTTATTCCATGTCCTCAGGAATAAACGTAACTACTCACAAAGCATATTCATGTTCATAATCATTAAGGATCTGAACATATAATCTTTCACCAAATAAACCAACTAGCATAAACTACAAGGAGTAATCAACACTACTAGCAACCCACATGTACTAATCTGAGGTTTTGAGAAAAAGATCGGATACAAGAGATGAACTAGGGTTTGGAGAGGAGATGGTGCTGATGAAGATGTTGATGGAGGTTGACAGCCTCTTGATGAGAGGATCGTTGGTGATGATGATGGCTTCGATTTCCCCCTTCGGGAGGGCAATTTCCCGGACGGAATAGCTCCGCGGGAGCTCTAGATTGGTTCTGTCGAAGTACCACCTCGAGACGGTGGCGCTTCATCCTAAAAGCTCTGATATGACTTTTTCCAGGTCAAAACCCTTCATATAGCAGAAGATGGGCACCGGAGGCCTGCCAGGGGGGCCACAAGCCACAAGGACGCGACCAGGGGTAGACCGCACCCAGCAGGCTTGTGACCTCCTGGTGGGGCCCCTCTGGTATTTATTTCGCCCAATATTTTATATATATTCCAAAACAATTCTTCGTAACTTTTCATGACTTTTGGAGCTGCGCTGAATAGGTCTCTCAGATTTGCTCCTTTTCCGGTCCAGAATTCAAGTTGTCGGCATTCTCCCTCTTCATTTAAACCTTGTAAAATAAGAGAGAAAAGGCATAAGTATTGTACCATAATGTGTATTAACAGCCCATAATGCAATAAATATCGATATAAAAGCATGATGCAAAATGGACATATCAACTCCCCCAAGCTTAGACCTCGCTTGTTCTAAAGCGAAAGCCGAGATCGATAAATATGCCCACATGTTTAGAGATAGAGGTGTCGATAAAATAAAATACGGACATGAAGGCATCATGGTTATCTTTAGAACAGCAACACATATTGACATAGAATATCTCATGCTAGAGTAACAATTCATTCACAAGGAAAAATGTGAATCAAGAACTCTATTGGGAACTAACAAACTATGATTTCAGTCATTGAAGCAATTCCAATTTATCGCAACGTAGGAAAAAGTCAATATAAGAGCTTGTAAAGCAAATCCACATACTCAATCATCTTATGGTCTTTCATAATTGCTAACACTCACGCGGAACCTATGAGGTCAAAACTTCAATCAGACACAGATCCGAGTGGATATATTTGTCTAGACCTCAAGGGCAATGTCAACAATAATAACTCATGATCACCCACATCCGAGTGGATATATTTGTCTAGACAATTCCCCAACACATGACGCTTACCAAAAGATAAAGGCGAACTAAAGGAAATGGTGAAGATCACCACGACTCTTACATAAAGTTAAGTACTAGAAAGTAAAGGTAACAGATAGGCCCTTCGCAAAGGGAAGCAGAGGTTGTCATGCACTTTTGTACTTGGATGCACAATCCTTTAATGCAAAAGAACGTCACTTTATATTGCCCTTGTGATAAAGAACTTTATTATGCAGTCTGTCGCTTTTATTTCTTCTATATCACAAGTTCGTATAATGTTTATTTTCCTCGCACTAATAAATCACACATATTTAAATAGAAATTTTTATTGCTTGCATCGATGACAACTTGCTTGAAGGATCTTACTCAATCCATAGGTAGGTATGGTGGACTCTCAATGCAAAACTGGGTTAAAGGTTTTTGGATGCACGAGTAGTATCTCTACTTGGTGCAGAAGTTTTTGGCTAATATGAGGTGGAAGCAAGCGACGCATGTTGAAGGATCTATAACCAAATAACTTTATTCTACTAGATCAATATATAACCAAAAGGATCGAACGAAAAAATGAAGAAAGTAAAAGGTGTGATGGTGATACGATACCGGGGTACCTCCCCCAAGCTTGGCACAAGATAAGGGGAGTGCCCATACCCATGTGTCTAGTTGTCTTTCTTCAGAGGTGGTGACGTTGGAGTTGTTGCTGAGGTTGAAGGTTTGTCCTCCGTCTTCCAAGGCATGGGCTCACCATCGTGAAAATATGAACTAGTCTTTGGGATCCTCAAGCCTGCACCCAAACTCATTTTCTTAAATCTGTATTCATACTCACGGTTTTGGTTTTGCAGGTCATAGATCTGGGCTTGGAGGTGCTCAATTTTCTCGTAAATCTTGAAGACGTGATCCTAGAGGTCCTTGGCGTCTAGCTTGTGCTTATAGGTAAACTCCGCGATCATCAGGTGATTGGCATTAAGTCCTCATTCCACTATCCCTTGGCACTTGAAGATTTGTTGATCTATTGCTTCGAGCCTTGTCTCCACGCTTCTGGTCTTCTTTGGCCCCTCAACATCACGGATGTGCAGCACGCCCTCATGCATCTCAATGGTTTAAGGGTGTTGCAGCACCTCCGCAAGGTAGGGGTTGATGACCCTCTCAAAGAACTTATCCTTCAGAGTACTTGAAGACATCATGTTGATCTAAATCTTTTAGAGAAACAGCACAAAACAAAAATAGGAGGTATTGTCGTGATATGAAGGTCAAAACCTTTGGGAGATTATATAATGATTTTTTGACAACCCGAAGGAGTATTCCACAAGAAAACGGAGTCCGGAGGGTGCACGGGGTGGCGACAAGCCTGCACGGCGCGCCGGGGGGTAGGTCGCGCCCTCCTGGCTTGTCGCCTCCTCGTGCACTCTTCAGATTGCTTTAAATTTTCCTCACTTTTTAAATATTCCAAAACTGATAAAAATTGCCATTGGAAAAGTTTTGGAGTTGGTTTGCTTACTGTAACACATACCTATTCCTTTTCGGAGCCCAAAACGTTCTGATAGGTCTCCCTAATTTACTCTTTCGGAGTTATGGTATTGATAATATTAGTTTCAACATTTATGGGAGTACCTGAGTTATAATGTTTGAATCTTTTTCCGTTCACCACTTTCAGATTTGTGCATTCGGCGTTGTTAATCTTGATGGCACTGGAACAATATACTTCCTCGATAATGTAAGGCCCTTCCCATTTAGAGAGAAGTTTTCCTGCAAAAAATCTTTAATGAGAGTTGTATAGCAAGACATGATCACCTACATTGAATTCACGCTTTTGTATCCTTATACCATGCTATCTCTTAACCTTTTCTTTAATCCACTTAGCATTCTCATAGGTCTGGGTTCTCCACTCATCAAGTGAGCTAATGTAAAATAACCTCTTCTCACCAACAAGTTTGAAATCATAGTTAAGCTCTTTAACTGCCCAATAAGCTTTATGCTCTATCTCTAGAGGTAAGTGACATTGTCGGATTTCGTGCTCCGCAAAACCCTTAAGATTCGAACTCAGGGCGTGTACGAAGATCTCTCATAGACTTGCCTCACCTAACTCGCTACTCGTCAGGGATGTCAAAGAACTCACTCGATGGTGAGGGAGACACAGAACACGGCAGTTTACCCAGGTTCAGGCCGCTGTGAAGCGTAAAACCGTACTGCTGCTTTGGTGGATTGCCTCTCGTGGAGGTTGGTGGATGAACTAGTACACTATTCGAGGGACTCCGCAGGCTAGGTAGCCTAAGTGTGGTATCCTATCCTCTATATATAGTGGCGGCCCGGGTCCTCTTCCCTTATCGTTTTGGCTGGAAGGGATCCTGCAATGGCCAATTTTGAAGGGGAACAGGGGAACATGCTCCCCCTGCCAAAAAGTGGTCTTTGCCTGCAAAGTGACTGCCAGCGCAGCAGGGTCGGGTCCAGGGATGACGTGTGTCCTGCTAGCGGGCGACGACGACTTTGTTACACCAGAAGGGAAACCTTTGGAAGATGCCTTGGGAACCCCGGTACATCATTGCCCCCTTTGCACTAAAGGGGAAACTGCTCCGCCCTGCTCCCTGCTGCTCGCCTGTCCATCCTACACGTCATCCTTGACTCCTCAGTCTGGGCCTCGCCTCAGAATATCCGCTGCTCCGGAGGGGTCCTGAGGAGGCCTCCTGCGGGTCTTGAAGCTGCTCCTCCTCGCGAGGCTTGTCCCCTCGTGAGGGCCTTGCCTTGAGGGGTGCCGGGCCCGTTGGTTTTTGGTCGATGGAGTGGGCCAGCCTTGGGCCACAGGCAGGCAGGTCTGGGTACCCCCATTCCCAGAACACCGACATATATTTTTTACCATAAACCATTTTATAAGGAGACATACCCATAGGATTTTTCTAAGCGGTTCTATAAGCCCATAATGCATCGTCAAGTTTCTTAGACCAATTCTTTCTAGATCTATTAACGGTCTTTTGCAAGATCAATTTAGTTTCTCTGTTGCTCAATTCTACTTTCCCACTAGACTGAGGATGATAAGGAGACGCAATTCAGTGATTAACATCATACCTAGCAAGCAATTTATGGAAAGCACTATGAATAAAGTGTGAACCACCATCAGTCATTAAATATATAGGGACTCCAAATCTAGGGAAAATAACCTCACTTAGCATTTTAATAGAAGTGTTATGATCAGCACTACTAGTTGGATTAGCTTCTACCCACTTAGTAACATAACCAACAACAACTAGAATATGAGTATACCCGTTGGACTTTGGAAAAGGTCCCATATAATCAAAAACCCAGACATCAAATGGTTCTATAACTAGAGAGTAATTCATAGGCATTTCCTGACGTATACTAATATTACCAATTCTTTGACATTCATCACAAGACAAGACAAACTTACTAGCACCCTTGAAGAGAGTAGGCTAATAAAAACCAGATTGTAATACCTTGTGTGCAGTTCTATCTCCAGCGTGATGTCCTCTGTAGGCCTGAGAGTGACACTTGTGTAGGACCTGTCCCTGTTCATGCTTAGGTACAAAACGTCTAATAATACCATGTACTCCTTCTTTATAGCTATTTTTTTAAATATTCCTTTTTTTCTTGTTGAAAAATATTGCGCTATTTTGAAAAAATTCAAAAATATGGTGGCCTCGGCCGAGGTGTGGCCGATTGGATCCCGTCGGCCCACATGAGGTCGATTGGAACTTGTCGGCGTTGGTGTGGCCGAATAGTGCCCAGTCGGCCACGTGGAGGCCGACTATTGGCCCGGCCACATCACCCCTTATCCTCTCGGTCTGGAGGCTAGCCAATCGGCCTCTGCCTGGCCGATAGGCCTATCGGCTGTGGTGTGGCCGATATGTGGCCAACCAGCCAGCCGACGTCCCGTTCACACCCCTCTCCTTCTTCCTCCTCCTCCCATTATTCCTCCTCCTTATCTCCTTATTTCTCTCCTTCTCCTCTTTCCTTCTCTCCCCACCCAAAAAACGTCTCATCACTAAACTTAATCCTAGCCTTTTTTCCACATTTCTCATCGTAGTTCTATTGTATAGGGTTAGGGTAGCCAAACCATCCGTGTCACTCGCGATGACCTAGTTCGTGGTGGTTGTTTTCAACCTTTTTTGGTGGTGGTGGTGGAGGTTGAGGTGCAGGTGGTGGTAGTGCTGGTGGTGGTGGAGGTGTGGGTGAAGGTGGTTGTTGTGGTGCAGTTGGAGGTGGTGGTGGTGGTGGTGGTTGCTGCGTTTGTCATTTTTCTCGGTGTTCATCGAACGTCGTTCGTCGTTTCTACGCACGCTTCAAGGGTAAAATATATTTAGGTTTCTCAATTAAGTAGTTTAAATATTTTTAGGTGCTCCGGTAGATTTGAATATATTTAGTTTAGTGAATTAAGTAGTTTAAATATTTTTAGGTGCTCTGGTAGATTTGCATATATTTAGGTTAGTGAATTAAATACTTTATTTATTTTTAGCTCCTATGGTAGATTTGGATATATTTAGGTTAGTGAATTAAGTAGTTTAAATATTTTTAGGTTGCCCGGTACAATCGGATATATTTAGGTCAGTCCATTCAGTAGTTTAAATATTTTTAGTTTCTCTTGTTAGATTCGAATATATTTAGGCCTGTCAATTAATTTGTTTAAATATTTTTAGGATCTCCGGTAGATTTGGGAAATATATTTAGGTTTTTCCTTCGTCTAAAATTTGTCCTTGTTGAATAATTTGGTAGGTCAGCAGAGGTGTCTGATTTAGTGAAGTTATGTTTGCATTATGGTCCTGGTACTGTTCAAACAAATGAGATGGGAGCTGATCTTAATGAATTTCAGTACACTGAGGTGCCAGTGACTTCCCCTGAAACATGGTCTGTTAGTCAGTTGACAGAATGGCTCGCCAGATGTTTAGGGTTCAATATTGAAACACACACCGTCGGTGTTCATGCATTATGGACCTAGTCCAGTGCAACTATTTTCTGGTATTTGAAGCATATAGAGCGAGACGACCGGTGGGTGCACTGGTTAAAAGCTTGCGAGCGTAGGGGATGTAATCATGTGGCCTTACTGCTCCCCGTGCTAGAGCCGGTGAGTGAACCTCAAGCCAAATATAGCTACGAGTATGGTCATAGCAGTGAAGGGATGCATGATTCATAGTCAATTCATCCGTCCCATGCTGGAGATGATGTTTACGAAGCAGACCGGAGTAGTCAGGCAGAAGGACGAGATGCAGATGATTATGTCAGTGGCGAGGCGAATGCTGACGAGATAGATGGGCACATACAAAACCAGATGCATGAAGAAGATATAGAAGGTGATATTTCTGAAGATTCCGCCAAGTCAGATGAAGAAGAGAACACACATGTAGTGCATATTCATGCATCATGGAATCAGGACTTCTCATCTGCAATGTTGGTGAACGACGGTCATGATTCTTCCTGGCAGTATCATGAGAACAACATTGCGACATGTGCCCTCTACCCAAACAAACAAGCTCTAAAGGATGCCATCATTGATTGGGCAATGTCCACTCAAAGGGTTTTTGTAGCTGAAGTTTCAAGTCCGAAAAACTTGATAATGGTATGCAGAAATCAGGGTTGTCCCGCAAGGGTGCATGGCTATGTCCCTAAGTATGGCACAAGCTGGGTCATAAGTGACATAGTTAGTCATACTTGTGCTATTCCATGTATCCCTCAAGATCCTCCTAACCTTACTTCCATGGTGATTGCTCGCTTGCTTTAAAGCGAGATAGTGGAGAGCAAGCCGATGGTAGTGAAGGCTATCCAGACAAAAGTCTTCGTCAGGTTCAAGTACAACATATCATATGGCAAGGCTTGCAGAGTTAAGCAGAAGGAACTTGAGACCAGATTCAGTTCGTATTTCGATGCATATGAGTGTTGTTCGGCTCCTCCAGACATTGCAGAACCGGAATCCTGACACCTATATGGACGTCGAAGACTTGTACCTGCTAGAGTTCCCAATTGTTAGGGTTTTGCATCGGTTTCGAAGCTTTCAGACATTGTCGGCCGGTGATATGTGTAGATGGCACTTTTCTCACTGGCAAGTACAAGGGTCACATCCTCACAGCACAGGTCAAGATGGCCAAAATGAAGTCGTCCCACAAGCATTTGCTTTTGTGGAGAGCGGGAACATCGAGAGTTGGACATGGTTCTTCAGGCAGTTGAAAATAGCAGGTGTGCATGATAAGCATAATGTGTGCATCCTTCATGACAGACATGCAGGTATACTCAGCGCGATCAAGACATTGTCAAACCCTAGTCCCGATGAACAAACTCCATGGTAGGACATTCAGAGCCGTTGGTGCATGCGCCATCTAGGGGAAAATTTCTTCCCGCGGTTCAGAAATAAGAACGTCATGAATCTATTCAATAAACTCTGCAAGCACAACCAACAATGGAAGTATGAGCTGATACGTAACAGACTAAAAAATTTCACACAGAAACATGTTAGGGACACGAGAGCTGCAAGAGATGCTGCTATCAAGGCACATGTTGAAGTAGTAGATGCACGGCTAGCAACAAGATCTGCTACCGTGCAGGAAGAGCCAGTTGGGCTTTGTGACTTGCCAGGATTTGACCCTCCTGGTACAAGGAGAAGGCTTGCAAGGACAATTAAAACCTTTTATTAGTGGATAGAGCATGAGCCGTTGGAGAGGTGGTCTCTATTGCATGACACACATGGAGCAAGGTATGGTGTCATGACTACCAATCTGGCTGAAACATATAATTTCGTCCTCAAAGGAAACAAAGCTTTGCCACTTACAGCGATCGTCGAGGGCATTTTCTATGGCACAGTCAAGTATTTTAGAGAAAGATGTTAAGTGTTGTGCTGCATATCACAAACAATCTGAACACACGTTACTGTAAGGGTTATGAAGTACATGGATGAAGAGATGAAGAAATCCCGGTCACACAGTGTTGTCTCCATTGGAAATCTAGAGCAAAGGTTCGAGGTACGCTTAGGTAACAACAAATTCGGATGTGCAAATGAGATGAGAACGCATGAGGTGAAAATTGGAAATGAATTGAGGCCAACATGCGAGTGCACATGCAACAAACCAAAGTTGCTTCACCTACCTTGCTCACATGTACTTGCTGCTTGCGGGCTGCTAGGCTTTGCGGGCTTGCGGGCGCACCATGCAATGCATTCTATGTAATGAATTTGGGCATAGGGATCCTGATTGTCCCACTTTCGTCACTGCAAGGGGCACTAGGCGTGGACGAGGAAGCCGGGGAAGAAGAGGAGGAAGAGGAAGGGCAAGAGGGGGAGGAAGAGTTTAAGATTTATGTAATGATGGCACTATCTTGTTATTTGTGAAGCACTATGTTTTAAGTTTTTACTAAGTGTTGGACCATGTTTTAAGTTTGTACTAAGTGTTGCACTATGTTTTAAGTTTGTACTATGTTTTACGTTTGTACTAAGTGTTGCATTATGTTTTAACTTTGTACTATGTGTTGCACTATGTTCTAAGTTTGTACTAGCACTATGTTTTGTATTTTATATTTACTATATTCCATTAGTATAGCAATGGAGGGGGATGTTTCGTCTTAATACAGACGTTGATAGTAAGCATCGTGCGGTGCTACTAAGTGAGCAGAAGCTCGTACCACTTGTCACTCGCACTTCTAAGGTGGACTGGAGTATACATCCACGTTGGGTTGAAAGGTAAATGTTTTATTTTTATCATAAACTTGAAGCATTTGTATTAAATATACATTGTAAGTAACATAATTTTTATGTTGGTGGATATGCAGACTCAAATGGGCCGGGTTGTTACCTTCCGCACGTCTAGTTGAGGCCACTAAGACATCGAGGCACCTCAGCATTGACTCTTCTTTGCTCACTTGCTTAGTGGACCAATGGAGGCCTGAGACCCACACGTTCCACTTCCACTGGGGTGAGATGGCTCCTACTTTGGAAGATGTCTCAATGTTGCTCAGACTACCGTTGGCGGGAAATGCCATTGGACCGTTAGAGGACCCGCCAGATTGGCAACAATCTTTGGTAGCACGTTTCTTGAATATATATGACCGGGCTCCGGATCTAGCGTCAGAGCCACTCGGACCTAAGTATGACTGGTTACAACATTTCAGGGTTAGTTCCTGACCCGCATATCTTTCAATGCACATACTTCAAGTTATTAACTAATACTTTCTCCTTATGTGATTACAGATCGAGAAATTTCTAGGGTATCCACAAGTCCCTTTGAGTGAAATACAGATTACTCGTAGCCTGGAGGCGTACCTTATGTGGCTTCTTGAGAAGGTGATGCTCACAGACAACCATGTCACCACTTTGAGTGCACGCTACATCCCCATTGCACTGGAAATCACGAGCGCTGTGACACCGGAACAGATCACACCGAGGAGTTGGGGTTCTGCACTTTTAGCAACTACATACCGAGGTATGTGCAACAGTTGCCAGCTTTCCACGGCCAAGTCGGCCATTCTTGGTTGCCCTATGTTTTTACAACTGTGGTCCTGGGAGAGGTTCTCTATAGGACGACCAAACATAGATGTCGACCACGGTTTTGATGTGGGCAACATGTTTGATGATCAAAACATCGACATGCCTACTTTCGGTCTGTGTTGGACGCGTCGCAAGGTATGTCTCATGGTATAATGTTATGCACCTTCTTTGTGTACACTATGGTTGAAACTCACTTATGTATTGCACATAGACAATATGCTAGCGAACAGACTAGGCCAGCCTACACTGCACTAAATGAGCAGTTTGATACGTACACTGGAGTTATTTGGCAACCGTACACGCAAGCAGCTAGGACTTTGAGATATCCCAGTGGTATTTCTGAGCTATGCATGAGAGATCGTGGTTACTGGATGACAAAATCGAAGATTATCTTCGATGTATTCGTTGAGGAGATGACGCAACAATGGTTATGAGACAGTCCGGTCTTCGGCAGCTGAGGGATCCACCCCATACAGAGAACCTGCTGCAAGGAGTAGCCCACAAGTATTATATACTTACCGTATATTACATTTTCTTTCACTATGCTCTATGGTTAAACAACACCATCAATTACAGGATGACAAGGAAGGGAACCAACAGGACACATGTTCAATGGCTAACCAGGCTTCAACAGTACGTTACAGAATGGTATACTGCCACTGAACGTCTCTGGCATGCCCACCCTTCATCACACGGTGGAAAATATTTCTAAGCACCATGCAGTCTGCACCTTTAAGGCTGGCGTCAGGTACAGGGAATTATATCTGAAGTTCGGTCGGACGGGTGTCGTGTCCATGAGCAAGATGATGGAGGTTGTTGCTCGATACGCCAATGGTGAAGAAGAAGACCACCTCTGCATCGGTAATGGAAAAAGCAGTCGACAATGATGCTGGCGGCAATTCCAATCGGAAATAGAAGTGTAAGGCTGATGGTTCCGCTCCGGTAGAAGCAGGCGCCCTTGCGGCACAAGGAAAGTTCAAGGGAAATGCCAAAGGGAAATTTCCTCCCAAAAAGTCAAAGAGTCAGTCAGATGTCTTGGATTTACCGTGTGCAATCCACACGAAGAAAGATGAAGATGGCAATCTGATATTGCCCAAGCACACTACTCGTGAGTGCAGACTGTTGATCCAACAGTTCAAATATAATCCGTCGAGTGAGAAGACTCTTGAGAAGGAGGATGTGGAAGATAAAGAAGATTTCCCAGAGGTCAATGCTACTCTGATGATTTTTGCTGATGTAGAGAGCAAAAGTCGGTTGAACATCATAAACAGAGAGGTCAACATGGCAGTTCCGACCACCCCATCATACCTCGAGTGGTCTCAGACTCCCATAATGTTTGATCTGTCGGATTACCCTGCTCACGTCGTTACCCCTAGTGGACAAGCTTTGGTGATAGACCCAGTTGTGGGAGGCGTTCGCCTTTGCAAGGTTTCGATGGATGGAGGGAGTGGATTGAAAATTTTGTATGCAGATACCCTTAAGGGAATGGGCATTCCGATGTATCGACTGACTGAAATAAATATGCAGTTCGATGGGGCCATCCCTGGGAAAAAGGCCGCGACACTCGGCCAGATTGCGTTCGATGGGGTATTCAGCATAGACAAGAACTTTCGCAAGGAGAAGCTAACGTTCAAAGTTGTGGACTTTCAGAGTGCTTACCATGCCATCCTTGGTCGCCCAGCTTATGTACATTTCATGGCACGCCCATGTTACATGTATCTCAAGATGAATATGCCACGGCCCAAGGGCGTCATCACACTCACAGGCAATCAACAGAGAGCTAAAGAGTGCTTACAGCAAGGTTCCAAGATCGTTGATCAATAGATTGTTGTGGTTGAGTTGGACGAATACCAGAAGACCACTGATCATGTCGACCTGATGCGATCCAAGAAGCCCGCTTCTGAGTCTGCTTTGCAGTCGGCCGGTGAAGTCAAAAAAGTGAACATCCACCCGATAGATCCTAATGCTGCCCCGACCAACATCTCAACAACGCTCGACAACAAATAGGAAGCCGAGCTCATCCAGTTCCTCCATGAGAACTGGGACATCTTTGCATGGAAGCCTGCTGATATGCCAGGTGTGCCTAGGGAACTGGCTGAGCACCGACTGAGAGTGGATCCAAAGGCAAAGCCTATCAAAGAGCATTTGCGTCGGTCTGCAGCAGAGAAAAGGAAAGCAATTGGTGAGGAGGTGGCTCGACTCTTGGAGGCGAAGTTCATACGCGAGGTTTACCACTCCGAGTGGCTCGCAAACATCGTCATGGTCCCCAAGAAGGACAAGTCTTTTCATATGTGTATCGATTTCAAGAATATCAATAAGGTCTGCCCGAAAGATCACTTTCCACTCCCCCGCATCGATCAAATTGTCGACTCGACTGCGGGGTGTGAGCGTTTATCCTTTATTGATGCGTATTCTGGGTAGCATCAGATTCGTCTGTTTGGTCCAGATGAAATAAAAACGGCCTTCATCACCCCTTTCGGGTGTTTATTCTATATCACCATGCCATTTGGTTTGAAAAATGCTGGCACTAGTTTAATGCGTATGATTCACAAGTGTCTGCTTGACCAAATCAGTTGGAGTGTCGAAGCCTATATGGATGATATTGTAGTCAAGTCTCGCAAAGGTTCCGACCTGCTGACTAACTTGGCAGAAACATTCGCCAATCTGAGAAAATATGATATCAAGTTGAATCCAGCTAAGTGCACTTTTGGAGTTCCTGACGGCAAGTTACTCGGTTTCCTCGTTTCCGAACGTGGGATCGATGTCAACCCCGAGAAGATCGGCTCCATCATCCGAATGAAAAGCCCTGTGCGTGTGCACAATGTTCAGAGGCTCACACGCTGCATGGCGGCGTTAACTTGGTTCATTTCTCGTCTCGGTGAGACGACATTGCCTTTGTACCGACTCATGAAGAAGTCTGATGTGTTCGAGTGGACTGATGAAGCAGAAGTAGTGTTTGTCGAGCTAAAAGCCATGCTTTCCACCCAGACGGTGCTTGCTGCTCCGCGTAGCAAAGAACCCCTACTCTTATACATCGCAGCTACAAATCAAGTCGTCAGCACAGTTCTAACTATTGAGCGTGAAGAAGAGGACAAAGCTTACAAAGTCCAACGTCGAGTATACTATATTCTGAAGTGTTGACTCCTTCGAAGCAAAGGTACCCCCATTATCAGAAGCTCCTCTATGGCATATATGTGTCAGCGAAGAAGGTGGCACACTACTTTCAAGATCACTCAGTCTTAGTCATCAGTGATGCTCCGTTTTCTGAGATCCTCAACAACCGAGATGTGTATGGTCGAGTGGCCAAATGGGCCATTGAACTCTTATATTTCGATATTAAATTTGAAGCAAAGAAGGCAATCAAGTCTCAAGCGCTTGCTAATTTCATGGCCGAGTGGGTAGAACAGCAACAGCCGACTCAAATTCACTCGCCACACTGGACCATGTTCTTTGATGGATCTAAAATGTTGAACGGGTTTGGTGACGGTGTGGTTTTGGTATCTCCAAAGGCTGACAAGCTCAACTATGTTCTCCAGATTCACTTCGGTCCCTTCAATAATGAAGCTGAATACGAGGCACTCCTCTACAGGCTACGTATGGCCATCTCACTCGTCGTCCGACGCCTGATGGTATACGGTGACTCGGATTTGGTGGTCAATCAAGTGATTAAGGAATGGGATGTCAGGAACCCTGTCATGACCGGGTATTGCAGTGTAGTAAGAAAGTTGGAGAAGAAGTTTGAAGGTTTGGAACTTCATCATATTCCCCGAGTGAAAAATGAAGCACTTGACGCCCTAGCCAAGATTGGATCCACTCGAAACCTATACCCCGACGACGTTTTTCTGGAACACTTATATTCTTCTTCGGTACAGGAAGATCCCTTCACTGAAGAGCCCCCACCAGCAATAAGCACTTCCAACCCGACTTAGGTTGATGTTCCAGCAGTTATTGATCTGGTCATGGAGATTCTATTCATTACGCCCGATTGGACAGTTCCATCCATTGCATATATATTGAGGCAAGAACTCCTAGAAGATGAGGTTGAAGCTCGACAGATTGTCCGCAGATCCAAAGCGTTTACTGTGATGAACGGACAGCTTTTCAAAGAAAGTGTGATTGTTGTAGCTCAGTGGTGCATCTCTCCTGAAGAAGGTCGATTGATTCTGGATGAAATCCACTCGGGGACCTGTGTTCATCATGCATCCTCTCGGACAATTTTAGCCAAAGCACACCGAGCTGGCTTTTTTTGGCCACGTGCTAATGAGATGGCCAAGGAAATCGTGGATCGCTGCGAAGGATGCCAGTTTTACTCCAATTTGTCACATAAAGTTGCATCTGCTCTAAAGACTATTCCACTCGTCTCACTACTTGTTGTGTGGGGTGTGGATATGGCCGGTCCTCTCCGAACAGGCCAGAGTGGATTCACTCATTTACTTGTGGAGTCGACAAGTTCGCCAAGTGGATCGAAGCCAAACCCGTGAAAAAGATGGATTCACGCACTGCTATCAAGTTCATAAAGGAAATAACATTCCGATATGGAGTGCCCCACGGTATTAGCACAGACAATGGTTCTAACTTCGGCTCGGAAGAATTCAGATACGTCTGCTCCGCACAAGGCACTCTGGTTGATTACACGTCTGTCGCGCACCCCCAAACTAATGGTCAAGCCGAGGAGCGGATGGAATTATCCTTCAAGGGTTGAAGCCTCGACTCATGCGACATTTGGAACATCCAGCCGGAGCTTGGGTTACTGAACTACCATATGTTTTGTGGGGCTTCAAGACGACACCCAACCGGTCAAGTGCACGCACTCCTTTCTTCTTGGTTATGGAGCTGAAGGTGTTTTACCGATTGACCTCCTTCAAAATTCTCCCCAAGTAGAACTTTATTCTGAGGTTGAAGTGGAACAGGCGCGATAGGACGACATAGACCTTCTAGAAGAAGAATGTGAACTGGCTCTGATTAGGTCGACGGTCTACCAACAGGATCTGCGTTGTTTTCATGCAAGACATGTTAGGAGCCGCTCGTTTCACGAAGGTGATCTGGTGCTCCGAGTGGATCAGCAACGGCCACACAAGCTCGCCCCCGCGTGGGGAGGACCTTTCGTCATTACCAAGGTGTCTAACAACAGAGCCGGCCACCTCTTCAATCTCAAGAAAAGAATCAACGAACCACATGCATGGAACACAGATTTGTTGCGACGATTTTACCCTTGACGACCGTGTGATTCGATGTAATAAGAGTGTACTAGACAATGTTCTTACCAAAGCTATGACTCCTGCAGTCTTTGCCGATTCCGATTGTGCAACCCCAATTTCAGAAATATTATGAGTGACGAGCAATCCTCTCGCTCGGGGGCTTAGTTGCGAACAAGATTTCGCCTAAGTGTCGAAACATACTGCGAGTGGCGAGCAATCCTCTCACTCGGAGGCTTGGCTGCGAATCAATTGCCTAAGTTAAAACCTACTTCATGTGACGAGCAATCCTCTCACTTAGGGGCTTAGTTGGGAACAAGATTTCGCCTAAGTATCAAAACATACTCTGAGTGGCGAGCAATCATCTCACTCGGAAGCTTAGCTGCGAATCAATCGCCTAAGTTAAAACCTACTCCTAGTGACAAGCAATCCTCTTACTCACGGGCTTAGCTGCGAACAAGATTTCGCCTAAGTGGCGAAACATACTCCGAGTGGCGAGCAATCCCCTCACTCGGAGGCTTAGCGATGAATCAATCGCCTAAGTTAAAACCTACTCTGTGTGATGAGCAATCCTCTCACTCGAGGGCTTAGTTGCAAACAAGATTTCGCAGAAGTGTCAAAACATACTCCGAGTGGCGAGCAATCCTCTCACTCGGAGGCTTAGTTGTGAATCAATCGCCTAAGTTAGAACCTACTCCGAGTGACGAGCAATCCTCTCACTCGGAGGCTTAGCTGCGAACAAGATTTCGCCTAAGTGTCGAAACATATTTCCGTAGCTCCTACCAATACAGTTTCGTGTTGTTGCTTCTAAAAAATACAAGTGTTCTAATGCTTTTTTTTATAAAGAGTATATATCAACATCACGAAGATACCAATTACACCGAGCCTCTGCAACAACGCAATGGCCTAATGGCATGAGGCATGCACACAACCAAAAAATGAAGAAGAAGCTAAAACAGAAAAGTCCCGCTACAAAGATTCAGTACTTGCAGCAGCAACACAACCACCAGCAAGACAACACCTGACGTCCAAGTACTCCAAAAAACGATGCCTCCAAGCACAGTTGTCGACCGATCGTAAATCTTTGGTTTTCACCCTAAAGATAATCCCCGCTCTCAAAACAATCTCTTCAACAAGGACATTGCCAGGCACAACCAATTAAGGCCAGACCTTGGATTTTCACCCTGAAAGGTAGGACCTTGAACATCACCACTGATGTCACCCCCACTTACATACCACTGCTACAAATCCTGAAACTCCAAGCAAATTCCTCAACAGCGTAGGCTACAATCACCATTACTAGTCCTTCAATCTCGACTTTCATGTCATTCTCCGCCTTTAAGTTCACCATAGAGAGAATTATCTCCAGATTGAAACAAATAGCAGAGCTTCACGCCTCTCCCTCCTTAATGGAGAACCAATGGGCATGATCGAATTCCACCCGATCCAGCAATCTCCAGGCATAACACACACATGGGAGTTTGCCGACGGAGACTTCCGGAACCCGCCACTACGGCCAGATCAGAAGTACATGCATGTAACGACCAAGATGTGGTCCTTTTCGATCTGGGGATCGAGGCCCCGAATTGGAAAGGAGCTCATCTAAGCGTCTCGCAAACAAGTAACACAGAGCATACATAATAATAAAAGATAGACAATCAGGGGTTCAATTGCCTTCTCATAAATATATCAGAGTACATCACGCATACAACCAAAGTAGTTCCGCTAGGGACTACAAAACAGAGAAAAGGCTATGCTACCCTGCCTGCTGGCCCACGATCACGACCACGCCTCAATCTTCTGGATAGTTCATGTACAGGCGGTCGGTCTCCTCATCGTACTGCCACGCCAGCTGCATGCCGTCGGGATCACCTGTCTCTGGAGTACCTGAACTTGTTGGTATTGTGGAGGAATCCATGAGCCACGGGGACTCAGCAATCTAAGACCTTGGTGGCAGAACTAGTCAAGTTATTAGGTTGGATGGGTGGAGTGTTTAAGGTTGCAGCATCCTAAGCTTGAAATGGTGGCTAACTTACGTAGAACATTTATGAAGGTGGACTATACTAACGGTCGAGAATACTTGATCGCTAAGTGATCCTGAACACCTACCTACGTCAATCATAACCCCACCGTGTTCCCGATCGAAGAGAGATCTTCGAGGGGACAGTCATGGTTACGCACACAGTTGGCAATTTTATTAGCTTATGTTCAAGTTATCTATTACCGGGTGTTAACAAAATATTCCAAGTTGCCACATAACCGCGGGCACGGCTTTCCGAAAGATTAAACCCTGCAGGGGTGCTCCAACTAGTCCATCACAAACATACACAGGCCGCAAAGTAATCCTCTATCACGAATCTCGTGATCTCGTCGGGTTCCTTGGAGGAAAACCTCAACTCTGGGGAGAACCAAAGCTTCACTGGGATTCCTGTACGCAAGATATATCGCTAAGGTAAGACAAGAATAGCAGGACCTCCCGACGTGTCGACGACCCTGATAAGAGCCGCGTATCTCAGTCTCAGGACACGCCGAATGAGCGATGGTTACCACGCCAAAACACCGAGTTGCCCGGGGGAGCGCAATAAGCTGCTCTGGGTTGGACCAACACTCATGAGGAGCACTGGCCCGGGTTGTTGATTAAATTCCTCGGGTAGGCCATTCCCTATGCAGATTATTATTAAGTGATTAGAAAATTAACACCAATGTTGGGTCCTGCTGGACAACCTTAACACTACGCGATTTATTGAGGGGGTCCCCATAACAACCCCGAACGTGTTAGGAGCGATCAATATGGAATCGAACACCGGTAGCTGGTAACTATGGCGGCAATAATGGAACAAAGCACCCGGCGAAAGGCTAGGTCTTCCGTCATTTACCAAGTGTATAGGTGCATTAATTAAATAACAGAACCTAAGATAATGATATCAAGCTCATGTTAACACATGGGTCAAAGCACCTGCATTTAGCAACGCTAAACATTAGTAGTTGGGAAAAGCCTACTTAGCCATTCAAGTTTGCTAGGAAGGGATCAGTGTTTGGGTTCATGGCATATCAAGAGGCAAATATTTCAGTGGTAGGCAGCGAGCATTTGACAAAGAAACGTAATCTAGCATAACAAGTCTAGAGATGTAATCAAGGTCATATCATCTTGCATGTGATATCCTCAGCTTGGAATGGTTCTTGATCGTCCTGCACGTACTCTCCTGACTCCACGTATTCGTTCTCCGATCCCGGTGCTACCCAACATAAGAATAACATCCAATGAACAACAGCACCTCAGGATGCAACAAGCACATGATGCATGAGATGAATATGAGCATGCAACACCATTTATATCACTAGCACAAGCATGAGAAGCTAATACATGTCCCTGGACAGAACTGTATCCTAAGCTAATTTGACATGCATGAGAATGACATGATCATATGCGTCTCGACAAAACGATGCAGAAGCATATAAAGAACATTACAAACGGAGCTACGGATCAACAGGAATCAACGAAACAAGATATGAAGCCCTACGTAGCAAAATCATCACCACATACTCAAATGGAACAAATCTAGTATTCCCAGGTTGCCAAGACATAAAACAACCCATCATGGATGGGGTGGAGCAAATAAGAACACCACATCATCAACTAAGCACTCACAAACATCAAAATGACAAAACTACACAATCTGTCATAAACTGCATCATAGCACTTTGTGAACTACATGCAAAGCACCTACAGCCACCCAAACATGACAAATAATATATGTGGCTGTAGCTAGCCAAGAATACTACAAGCACAAGCAAGAATCACACAAAAAGGAATTAAACACAGAGAGTTACAAGGCTGTAAACTTGCCCAAACACATCAGTTTTCAGGGACTTAGTGAAAATTCCAAATTCTCACTTTCTGTCTATGCTCTGAAGCATTTTGATAGCAGCCAAAAAATATCTAAAGGACTCCAAATGACATGAACTTTTACAGGGAGCTAGAAAAACATATCAGGTCCAACTTTCTAGTTGAAAGCTAAGGCTAGATCTCAACACCATGACCAACACAACCTCATCAAGAGGAGAAGAAAATATAAACAGATTCTCAGACTTAGTGAAAATTCAGCCACATGCCTACTTTGAGTGGGCATAACTTGCACATATGGAATCCTAATCATGATATGGGACCAACAAGAGGTAGATGGGGTCACCCTCTACTAGCACAACGAAGAAACAATCACAAAGGCTCACCACAACTCATGGAACCAAGCTCCAAACATAGAAGAAAATGAAAATATGTCATCTCCAGAAAATGTTCCAATGGCCAAACTGAGTTCACCAATAGGTTCCTTGGGAGATTCTACCACAAAATCATATATAATATGCATACACTTGTTTAGAGCAAGTGGCCACAAACTAGCAAGGAAAACTACATAGATTCCTACAAATTGAATAGTGCAACATTTCATGTGTACTCACTAGATCAACTACCACATAGCTATGCTCATGTGCACAAAGATAATATTGACATTAGGGTTTGAACCCCATGTTTGTGTCATGCACAACAACATCACAAGCACTTCTATCAAGATAATCACTAGATCACCCACACACACTCACACATCATGCCCTCTCTCATATGAACATGAGGAGGTGCACAAGTGTTGCCAATGGGGCTATTTCACCACACACACATATCATCACCACAAACCTCATCACAAGCACTTAAACCCAAGAACAACATGAGGGGAAAACTACTATGCAAGTAACATGGAAGTATCATATCTCAAACACTTCTAGTAGGTACCACATGTGGTGTGCACTACTTACACACATATCCCCATACGTACACCATCATCATCACTCACAACTCCTATGCACACATGCCTACTTGCAATTACACCACCAACATATACTAGCAAGATCACATACACACACACACATCACTTAAGCCACATTCACACACACATATCACTTCTTCTAGTGTGTGCAAAACACACACACAAATACAACCTGCACCCAGCTACACTAGCAGGAAGAAGAATTAAAAGGCCACTTTGATGTCTATGAATTAGGCAAAAAGTGTTGGATCAATCAAAAGAAATAGAAAATAAAAGAAAAGACAAAAATATGCAACAGGGGCTCCTGGGAATCGAACCCAGAACCTCTGGTGCATAGCAACAGCACCAAGCCACTACGCCACTGCCACTTTGTCTTCAGGGTAGGGGAAGTAAACAGCGTAACCTGTTCCTGTTGCTACTGTGCAGTTTAATTCATAAAAATAAAAGAGTGCCAAGGGGGGATCGAACCCGCGCCCTCTCAACAGGCAGCCATACACTACTACCACTAGGCTACGAATCGGTACTTGACTATGTAGGAGCAGCAACTCTGAAGTAGTACCCCTACTACTAACTCTGTTGCCGACGGCTTGTCGGAACAGGGGAGGGACCTCGTTGGCGATCTGCTAGCAATTGATCTACGGCTCCTGGATGGAAGGATGCAGAAGCACCCACGGTTCCATTCCTGCGCCTAACTACGCCCGAGGGGCTCTACAACGACGAATCCATGGCGAGCGGCGGCTCTGGTGACAGAGACAAGGCTCGCTTCGATTACGCGGCTACGGCGCTCGATCTAGCACAGGGAGGAGGGAGGAGGAGTGCTACCTCACGTACGGGTCGAGGAAGAAGCGCCTGTAGAGGAAGTAGCAGGAAGAAGGGCGCGGAGCGATGGAGCTCGTCGGAGAAGGAGTGCCTCCGGGAAGAAGACGAAGCAGGGTCGGGGAAGACGATCCAGCGGCGGGAACGGGCTCCTGGAGATGCCCTCGAGCTGCTGGTCCCTTCGAAGAGGAAGAAGAGGAAGCAGAACGACGGTGACGACGACCTTCATCCCTCGGCCAGGGCGGAGCCGAGCCTCTTCTTACCTTGCTGCAACGAGAGAGAGAGGGGGGATCGAGATCCAGACGGAGCGGCGGCGGGGAGGAACCCTAGCGTTTTGCATGGACGCCAAGGCTCTTTATAGGGCGAGAGGGGGAAGCGAGGGACGCGCGACGGCACCATGTGCGCCGCTCTCTCGAGGGAATAGAGGGGAACGAGAGAGAGAGAATGACAGGAGGGTCCCACTGCCTCGCTGGAAAGGAGGTTGACGACGAGCGTGCGCGCGACGGGCTACGAGGGGGGGAGGAGAGATGGGCCGCTAAGTGGGAGGGAGCCCACTTAGTGCGCCAGATAGAGAAATAGAACCCCCTGTCTATTTATATTTAAAAATAAAACAGAGAAAGAAAAATAGGCACAGGGCAAAATAAAAGGGGTAAAATCAAATGGAAAATTGCCCTCGACCTGAAAATGAACCAGCTATTTAAATAAAATACTTCCAACTTTTATGGGGCTACTTTCATAAATCCAAAACAGCATTTATTTATTCTGTTTTGTGATTTATATGCACCCTCAAGACCAAGAATAAAACTCCAAATCATCACATCATCATCTCCACAATAAACTCTAAACACAAGACATTTTAAAACAGCTTTTGGGAAGATGGAATTTTGAACATGAGATAAAAGGAAAGGAAAAGGGTTTTTCAACCCAAAGTGGTTTGAAGGTGAGAACCACCACAACTACTACACACTCCAACACCTCATGAGCATCACCACATAAAACCACAAGTATCCAATCTCAACTTCACAAGTGAACACAAGGTATGGCATGGATGCATGTATGCAAAAGAAGAATACAAGGTGACACATGAAATCATACATGCATAGATAGCTCTCATGACAATGTCAAGGTGGTCCCACATGGAAGGTTACAAAAAGGGAAGGCTTTACACTTGGGGCACTACAAATTCTCCCGCACTACAAAGAAGATCTCGCCCTCGAGATCTAAGACTGAAAGAAATCGGGAAATTCGGAACGGAGGTGATCCTCGCATTCCCAAGTAACCTCTTTATCGGAATGGTGTGAGCAGTGCACTTTGAGAAATTTGACAGTCTTGTTACGGTTCTTGTTGGGGATATTGCATGTTAAGTGACCCGCCGAATATGGGCCGGGTTACAGTTAAGGCGATTCATCCTTTAGGGCTAGTTGGGCCTCAGCCTGGGCGGTTCAAAGTCGCAGGATGGTTATGATTTATGGAAGGACTCTCGGTTTTGCAAGACGGCGACTTAGAGACCGCGGTGGTCACGATTTGTAAAAAGGAAGGGACTCTTGTAAACCCTAAGGCTTCGACCTATATATAAAGGCGAGTCTGTAGGGGGAGAGGTAGGTTAGAAATCATTGAGTGCTAGGTTTAGGCGAGTTACGCCTTCCTTGTAATCGAATCCATATCAATACACACAAAAGCAGGACGTAGGCTATTACCTCTTCTCGAGGGGCCGAACCTGGGTAAATCGCCGTCTCTCTCCCGCTTAACCCCTTTGAGTCGCCACCAAGGTGCGATGGCTCCAGTACTAAGTCCTTTCACGAGGACATCTGCCATGACAAAACCACGACAGTTGGCGCCCACCGTGGGGCCTGCGCACGGTGGAGTTGAGTTCTCAAAGGGAGCCCTACCAGGGTCTGGGAGTTATGCGGCGGTGCTCATGACTTGGAGCCGACGCGGCATCGCCTATATCGACAACCAGCGATGGGAACCTGAAGCAAATTCTCTCGAATCAGGCTACAGGGTCCCCTTCGGCAAGATCAACATCTTCATCGGCATGATCGGGTCATTTGTTCCTGAGCCGGACATCTCCTCCGACATCGTCGAGCCGGCCAGGTACGTTCATCCAGTCGTAACCCGGAATCTGACCCGCTGGTCTTTGTGGGCTTCACGCAGGGGTCGGAGGAGCCAGAGCACGCGGCGGCTCAGGAGGTTACCCCCATCAACTCTGACGACGAGTCATCCATGGGCGATTTCGATTCCATCCAGTCCCTCCACGGAGACGGTCTCAGGGGCTTGTCAGTGGCCATGGATCCGGAAATTCTCGATCGAACCCGCCGCCAGATCGCCATCTACATGGCCGGGGCGACTCAACCCGCACAGAATCCCGCCGGAGGCGATGGAACCGGCGGGACGTCCAGAAGTGCGTCAGCAGTCCTGGTGGATTTAGCGGCGGAAATCACAAGACTAATGTCAACCCCCCTCACGTCTGAGAACCAAGAAGAGATAAATGCGGAGTTAGCAAAACTGAGGGAGGCGGTGGCAAAGGCCCATCAGGATGCTGAGACGGAGTCCGCCAGGATGGAAACTCGACAAGCCCAGATTACGGCCGAAAGGATGCGGTTGAACACCGACAATTGGCGGCTTGAAAGACAGCAGCGCGCATCCGACGCCGTCCATCAGCGGAGGCACCAGGGACGCCTGCCCCATGATCTTAATCCAACTCGCCTGTTCGACACTCCCCAAACACCCGGGATGGGAGCCGCTCCAGCAGGAGGGCTTGGCCGCCCTCCTAACCCGTCGATTCAGACGAGTGAGGGTCAAATTCCTCGTTTCCGTACCCCTCGAGGCCACTTCTCTAACCCGGTGGATAACGTGCTTGCCGCAACTCGCCATCTGGAGTCTCTCCCGATCCACGGCAACACCCCAGCTGAGATCGAAGCAAGGAACGCCATCGAGATGTTGAAAACGGCGGTGGTCCAAAACGCACAGTTCTCGCACAGCCCCGAGCGATTGCACTCCACCCCCCAGGCGAGCTATACCAGGGGTTGGCCGGAGGATCAGCCAGCCGTAAACAGCGCCCCGCGACACCTCCCGCAGGACAACCCGCCCGAGCGGGACCCGCCGGGCAAAGGTCCACCCAACATTCAAGAGGCTCAGACTCATCCCGCGGGGACCGGAGGGCGAGTTGGGGTGCCCTGCTTGTCCCTGGCCCTTCGAAACGAGAGAATGCCCAAGGATTTCAAAGGACCGAGAAAGGTGCCTAATTACACACCAGATCTCGAACCAACATCTTGGATCAAGGGCTATGAGATCGCCATGGACATGCTCGACGTAAACGAGGCGGTTTGCGCCAGATATTTCACCATGATGCTCGAGGGATCGGCACACACTTGGTTGAAAAATTTACCCCCCAATTCTATCCAGTCCTGGGCCGAGTTGAAGGAGCGTTTCATCAAAAACTTCCGGGGAACCTGTAAACGGCCGATGACAATCGTCGACTTGCAACACTGCGTGCAACGCCAGGATGAGTCGGCGCATCATTGGTCGCGGCGAGTCGCGGAAATTATCCATTCATCGGATGGCATCACGGAAGCGCAAGCTGTGCTTATCCTCAAGCACAACTGCCACTACGAACCGCTGGTCCAGAAACTGGGGCGACTCAAACGGGAAGTTCAGGATATGGGCGAGCTGATGGATACCCTCACTAGGTACGCCGAAGCCGATGATACCAAGGATCACGGCGAGGATAGTAAGGGTAACTCGCCCAAGAAGGGCGATTCAACGAATAAGCATACCCGCCTCCAAGGCCGCAACCGTCATAACCAGGGGACCAACGGCAAGCGTAGGCCGCATGAGGAGCCCTCGGATCTGGTTGCCAACACCAACGCCAATGACGGCAAAAAGAAGAATCGAGGCTTCAGTGGGAAAAGACCGCGTAACTACAAAGAGCTGCTCAAAGGCCCTTGCCCGCACCACGCCACGGTCGACAGCCCGGCGGGCCACTCCTGGGAGAACTGCTTCGTGATGCGAGAATTTCGGGCCGAGGCAATCAAGAAGAGCCAGAGCAAAGATCTGAACCGTCACCAAGACCAACTCGCCGCGCCCAACCAAAGGCACAACCCCTTCGGCGGTTTTCCCGAACAAGAGGCTCGGGGGGGCCGCAGCCAGGCGGCGGCCAGTACCCGGTGCACCACCACCGGCGGTACAACCCGCCGGGAGTTTTCCAGCAGCCGCCCCCACAGGGGGCTCCGCAGGACCAGGATGACCATGGGGGCTTCCGCAACAATCCTAAACAGCTAAGTAATGGGCAATATCATGTTTTCACCACTAATGCTTGCAGACGTGATAAAAAGGTAAATCACCGGGCGTACAGCGTAATTGAGCCGGCAGTTCCCAGATACCTCCACTGGTCCAAACAGACCATAACATGGAGCAGAGAGGATCACCCGCCGAGAATAGATAACCCGGGCGACCTGGCCTTGGTCGTGGCTCCCCAAGTGGCGGGTTACACTCTATCGAAAGTACTCATGGATGGCGGCAGCAGCATTAATATCCTATACTTCGACACCTTCCGGAGGATGAACCTATTAAAGAAAGACTTGATGCCTTCAACCACGGTCTTCCACGGCATCGTCCCGGGTAAATCGGCTTATCCGATAGGTCGGGTCAGGCTCTCAGTAGCGTTTGGAACTGCGCAGAATTACAGGTCGGAGTCGCTGGTCTTCGAGGTGGTCAAACTAACAAGCCCGTACCATGCGCTGTTCGGGCGACCGGCTTACGCTCGCTTCATGGCCCGCCCGTGCTACGTCTACCTCAAGCTCAAAATGCCTGGTCCTAAAGGGCCCATCACGATCGACGGAGATAGAAGAATCGCAAAGGAGTGTGAGGAAGGAGACGCGGCCTATGCGGAAGTCGCCTGTGCGGCGGAGGAGCTCAAAAACCACCGGGCCAATATTGACCCGGCAGACATGTCACCACTCAAGAAACCGACTACAGATTCCGAGTCGCCCCTCAAGTTCAAACCAACGGATGACACAAAGACAGTCGACTTCGTCCCTGGCGATTCATCCAAGCAGTTTACCATTGGAACGGGTCTGGACCCCAAATAGGAAAGCGCGCTCATCGAATTCATCCGTGAGAATCGGGACATCTTCACATGGAAGCCCTCTGACATGCCGGGTGTGCCGAGAGAATTCGCTGAGCACCATCTTAATATTGATCCAAAATGCAAACCTGTCCAACAATACCTTCGCAGGTTTAACGAGGAGCGACGGAAGGCGATTGGAGAGGAAGTCGCCCGTCTTTTAGCCGCCGGGTTCATCGTGGAAGTCTTTCACCCCAAATGGCTAGCTAACCCGGTGTTAGTACTCAAGAAGAATGGCATGTTCCGTATGTGTATTGACTATACGGACCTCAACAGAGCTTGTCCCAAGGATCCTTTCGCTCTTCCCCGCATCGACCAAATCATTGACTCGGTGGCGGGATGCGAACGATTGTGCTTTTTGGACGCTTATTCAGGTTATCATCAGATCAAAATGGTCGTGGAAGATCAGGAGAAGACTGCTTTCATAACCCCCTTCGGGGCCTTTTGCTATGTGTCCATGCCGTTCGGGCTCAAGAGCGCAGGAGCGACTTACCAACGCTGCATCCAGAATTGTCTTCATAGCCAGATTGGCCGCAACGTCCATGCCTATGTTGACGACATTGTGATCAAGACCAGCCGGGAGGAGACACTTCTGGAAGACCTTAAGGAAACCTTTGATAATTTACGGGTATATCAGATGAAGCTAAATCCTACCAAGTGCGTCTTCGGCGTACCTGCGGGAAAACTACTGGGTTTCTTGGTATCGGAGCGCGGCATCGAGGCTAACCCGGACAAAATTGAAGCAGTTACTTCCCTCGGCAAGCCGACGAATGTTAACCAGGTTCAGCGATTGGCGGGTCGCATTGCGGCTCTCAGTCGTTTTGTGAGCCGCCTCGGAGAAAAGGCGATTCCTCTTTATCAATTGTTGAGAAAGTCCGACCGATTCGTGTGGACAGAGGAGGCCGACGAGGCATTTCAGGCCTTGAAATATCAATTGGTTAACCCGCCGGTCCTGGCGGCCCCGACTGAAAAGGAGCCTATGCTCCTGTATATCGCCGCGAATTCCAAAGCGGTCAGCGTGGCTGTGGTCGTCGAAAGAAAGGAGGAAGAAAAGGAATACCCGGTACAACGCCCGGTGTACTTTATCAGTGAGGTGCTAACTCTTTCCAAACAGCGATACCCACATTGGCAGAAACTGGTCTATGGGGTGTTCATGGCGAGTCGAAAGCTTAAACATTATTTCCAAGAACACCCAATCACCGTGGTCAGTTCCGCGCCCCTCGGCGACGTCATCCAAAACCGCGAGGCAACAGGGCGAATCGCCAAATGGGCAATAGAACTTGGGTCACATCACATACAGTATGCCCCCCGCACGGCCATCAAGTCCCAGGCACTAGTTGATTTCGTCAATGATTGGACGGAGCTTCAGGCTCCGGAAGATCGGCCTGACCTTACCTATTGGACTATTTATTTTGATGGATCCAGGCAGTTGGAGGGCTCGGGGGCGGGTGTGGTATTGATATCCCCTCAAGGAGATAAGTTCTGCTACGTCCTCCGGCTCATGTTCCCTTGTACAAATAATGCAGCAGAGTATGAAGCTTTGCTTCACGGTTTGCGACTAGCAAAAGAGATGAACCTAACCCGAGTCAGATGTTTTGGGGACTCAGATTTGGTGGCGCAACAGGTTTCGGGCACCTGGGACTCTCGAGATCCTATGATGGCGGCTTACAGGCGAGCCGTATCTGACGTGGCGGGCTATTTTCATGGGTACCAGGTTGATCATGTTGATCGGCGACTCAACGAAGCAGCTGATGCCCTCTCGCGACTCGGCTCACAGAGAAAACCGGTCCCCCCTAATGTCTTCTTGGATGTCCTGCATAAACCGTCCGTAACTGTACCCACGGAGGAGGAATTGGCGATACCAGATCCCGAGTCTCAGCTTGTGGCGGCTCTCCATGTCGCTCCGGATTGGGCTCTTCCTTATCTAGCTTATCTTGCTCGTGGCGAGTTACCCACTGACGAAGTTTTGGCTCGCCAGATTGTTCGGCGTAGCAAGTCCATGGTCATCATTAATGGCGAGCTATATAAACGAAGTGATTCAGGGGTCTTTCAGCGGTGTGTTTCCTCCGAGGAAGGATGCATAATCTTAAATGACATCCATTCTGGAGACTGCGGACATCACGCCGGGTCACGTTCTTTGGTATCAAAAGCCTTTCGACACGGTTTCTTCTGGTTGACGGCTCACGCAGATGCAGAAGATATAGTACGGCGGTGTGAGGGGTGCCAACGATATGGGAGACAGGCTCATGTGCCGGCTCAAGAATTGAGGATGATCCCCATTACTTGGCCTTTCGCGGTCTGGGGGCTGGACATGGTCGGTCCCTTTAAGATGTCCTCCAACAAGAAAACTCACTTATTGGTGGCGGTTGATAAATTCACTAAGTGGATTGAGGCGGAGCCTGTTGGGACTTGCGATGCGGAGACTGCGGTAAAATTTCTGAAGAAGCTGATTTTCCGTTTTGGATATCCACACAGTATCATCACGGACAATGGTACTAACTTGTCCCAAGGAGCGATGCTGGATTTCTGTCGCCGTGAACATATCCGGCTTGATATCTCTGCAGTTGCTCACCCGCAGTCAAACGGACAGGCCGAGCGGGCGAATCAGGAAGTTTTGCGAGGGATCAAACCTCGGCTCATAATTCCCCTGGAAAGAACTTCAGGATGTTGGGTGGAGGAGTTACCTTCGGTATTATGGAGCATCCGGACCACCCCGAATCGGTCCACGGGGTTCACCCCTTTCTTCTTGGTCTTTGGTGCAGAGCCGTCCTCCCTACCGACATAAGGCATGATTCTCTTAGAGTCGCCGCATATGTGGAGCGAGACAACGAGCTGGCACGTCAGGACTCTTTGGATGCCTTGGAAGAGGCACGTGACTTAGCAGCGGCTCGTTCGGCGATCTATCAGCAAGATCTGCGGCGTTATCATAGTCGCCGGGTGAAGAGTCGGACCTTCCAGGAAGGCGATTTGGTGCTTCGACTGATACAAGATCAAGCAGGCATGCACAAGCTTTCGCCCCCTTGGGAGGGACCTTTCGTTGTCAGCAAGAACCTCCGCAATGGTTCTTACTACTTGATGGATCTTCGGCCTAATCGACCGACTACGGGGGCTGAGTCAACTCGCCCTTGGAATATTGCCCATTTGCGGCCTTACTACACTTGAGTTCTTAAAAACTCCATGCTTTGTAAGTTTTTCAGTTTTCATTATGGAATAATATAATGTTTCCCTGACTCGGGGGCTTCTTCTTTAAGAAAAAGAGAGAGCAATTTCATGACATCCTGTTGCGACCTTATAAGCCGACAGAACATGCATTAAGGGTGGGTGCACGAGCTTTCTGACTCGCCACCCCCTGTCGCGACCGTATGAGCCGACAAAACCTGCATTAAGGGTGGGTGCACGAGCTTTCTGACTCGCCTCCCCCTGTCGCGACCGTATGAGCCGACAAAACCTGCATTAAGGGTGGGTGCACGAGCTTTCTGACTCGCCTCCCCCTGTCGCGATCGTATGAGCCGACAAAACCTGCATTAAGGGTGGGTGCACGAGCTTTCTGACTCGCCTCCCCTTGTCGCGACCGTATGAGCCGACGAAACCTGCATTAAGGGTGGGTGCACGAGCTTTTTGACTCGCCTCCCCCTGTCGCGACCGTATGAGCCGACGAAACCTGCATTAAGGGTGGGTGCACGAGCTTTCTGACTCGCCTCCCCCTGTCGCGACCGTATGAGCCGACGAAACCTGCATTAAGGGTGGGTGCACGAGCTTTCTGACTCGCCTCCCCCTGTCGCGACCGTATGAGCCGACAAAACCTGCATTAAGGGTGGGTGCACGAGCTTTCTGACTCGCCTCCCCCTGTCGCGACCGTATGAGCCGACGAAACCTGCATTAAGGGTGGGTGCACGAGCTTTCTGACTCGCCTCCCCCTGTCGCGACCGTATGAGCCGACAAAACCTGCATTAAGGGTGGGTGCATGAGCTTTCTGACTCGCCTCCTCCTGTCGCAACTGTATGAGCCGACAAAATTACTCGTGTTATGATTTGACCTTGGAGGTTTTTATCCTCACTGTTTATTTGTTGAAACTATTTGTAGTTCTTTTATTTGCACAGATAATGTGTTCAGGGTTTTCATCCTTGGCGGATTGAGCATTACAGGTGATTCTGCTAAGGATTAACGAAATATTTTAAAACCGCATCAAAAGCGGTATAAGGGTTTTTGCAGAAGATGTCATCAAAAGATAGTATTAACTATTACATGGCTCTTGGGCCAAATTCAAGGAAAATCTATTCCGCTAAGTCCTGGCGTGAGTTCTGACCAGCTTCGATTTGTAAGTCGCCCAAGACCCAATTGCATCTGGACAAAGAAGCAAAATCGTCTTCATCGGTCAAGATTGATGCCAGGTCTGTTTCCCAGTCGAAGGGATTCTTGGGTCGCCGAGGGATAAGGTTGGTCACCACGAAGGTTGGCGGGTTGATTTTCTTATTCTTATCATCGTAAGCCGCCTGATATTTTGTCAAGTCAAGGCTGGCGGCGAGTTGAGTCGCGGCCAGTCGAGAATCCTTGACAACCTTCTGGTAGTCTTCTTCCACGAACTCCGAGCCGTCGTCTTTAAGCTGAGGGAAGCTGGCAGCTACTTCTTCCAAATTAATTTCTGGAGCATACGCCAGGCAGCGACTCAGAGCCATCAGGACACCCTTCCGGGCGGCTGATCGGGTTAACTCGCCGATCTGGGGAGGCAGTGTGGATAGATATCCAAGCACCTTCTTGATGGAAGTTATGGGCTCCTTTGCACCTATCACAGCTTTGACGGTCAGCACACTGCCTGTGTACAGTTGTTCCGTCAGTGTATAGATCGCCTTCAGCATCAACACGCTGTCGTCTTGCAGATTGGCGACTCTCGAGCCTGTGATTAAATAACCGGTAAGTTAAACATTAAGGAATTTGCCCAAGGAAGAGGATAAGATTGGAGAGTTAGGTAAAGCTTACCAAAGATGGCTTGTGTCATGTTGGAAATATGGCGCTTTAAGCCGGATAGCTCCTGCTGCACAGTTGCCAGCTTTGCTTCTGCTTTTTCGGCTCTCGTCAAAACCGCGCTGTGGTCAGCCTGAGTTCTTTCTAACTCGGCTTTGAGCTTTTCCAGTTCAACCAGAGCCAACTTATATTTGTCTTCCGACTGAGTTCGGGCATCTTGTTGGTCAGCCAAGTTTTTCCTTAAGTCGCCCAGGGCCAGCTCGGTCTGGGCAAGGCTTTCCTGTTCAAAATTTAAAACAAAGACAAGTCTCAGAATTATTGCAAGGCAATACCCCTGACACTTGGGGACTAATGTATAATTTCTCAAGGGAAATTATACAGAAATCAAGACCCGGCTCATCATTTTACTAATGACCCGGCCCTTGGGGGTTACTGGTCGCGAAGCTTTTAAAAGACCCAGCTCATCATTTTACTGATGACCCGGCCTTTGGGGGTTACTGGGGATAATATAGAGTATAAATTTTACCTCATGCTTGTTATTTAACATCTTCAGCAGATTCTTTTCCATCTCGTAACTCACTTCCAGGCGACTTGCGAAGCCAGAACAGAGTTCTTTAAACTCCAGACCTGCATAGTCAGAAAGTTTTGCCTTGGAAGGCCCAGACTCGGGAATTGATGGAGAAGGGGATGCTATATGTTTGGAGAGGATTGTCGCTGCCGGCTTGGAGAAACCAAAACCAGTAATGACCACAGCATCTGGGTCATCAGCTGTCGCCATTACGACCGGTGATCTAGGGACATCCGTTGATCCTTTGGGCGACTCAGGAGGGTTTGCTTGAATTGTCGGCTCGTTTTGACTCGGACCTTCTTGAGTCGGAGTTGCTTTCCTTGGAGGTTCAGAAGTGGCATCAGGGATTGATCCACTGGTTTTCCTCTTTTTGGCTTGCGCCCTAATGAATGAGATAGGCGTGTTAAAAAATTAAAAAGAGTGCTATTCTCAAGGATCAGGACAAGAAACTTACCCCGGGACTCGGATCATTGGTGGAAGGGTCGACATCACTGAGTCGCCAGAAGTAGGGGGAGAATCCTGTAGAATTTGTACATCGATAATACAGGCGGGTTATGACTGTGATCCAAAGCAACACGAACAATGGTTGCTCAAATAAAAAAAGGAGGTACCTCGCTTGGTTTCCTTTTGTTCGTTGTTGGCAAGCCAGGTGTTAGGTCGCCAGAATGACTTCGCGTTTTCCGTTTCGAGGCGTGCTGCGTTTTCTTCAGTAAGAAATTTGGGTCCAAATGGGCATTTGGATGTGAGAGAGGTACTTCTCCACATATTCGCCGGGCCGACTTAGGTGGAGAAGGAGATGAATCGGAGGAGACGGAAATTACCTCGACAGAATCTTCCTGGCTTTCGTTATCTTCATTCTATTATAAGAGGAGTGAGGGATAAATAAAAGTTAAAAGGTAATAGGTGGCGAGTGAAAAAGAGGACGGATTGGTACCTCGGAGAGTGCGTCGCCAGCTTGAGATTCGTCGACTTCATATGGCTCGGCCGCAGTCGATTTACCTTTGCCTTTGTTTTTCTTGGAAGGTGGCTTAGCACTCTTCATGGCTTGTTTCTTAGGTCTCCGAGACCAGAACTTGTCGCCTCTCTGGAAAGGGATGTGGCATGAAGTCACGATGACAGTAAAACAGATGGAATAAAAATTGAGGGCGAGTTAGCCTTGGTTACCTTGGGCGCCGGGTTAATCTTGCAGAAGGGCTTAAGGCCGATTTGGCCGCACTTTGCTGTAGGCTCGGCGGTCAGCTTCTTGATGATGGGGACGATGTATTTTTCTGTTAATGCTGTGTGAAAGTAGCATTGGGGATGATCCAGAGTACCGTCAAATTCGCACATCAAGCCTTCTCGGCGGCTCAGAGGAAGGATCCGCCATTCGACCCAGCAGCGGATCAGGTCAACCCCGGTGAGACCGTTGTTAGTCAAGGATCTCAGTTCGGACAGAATTGGGACGAATTCCGACTCTTCTTCCTCGGTGAGCTTGTCAGGGAGCTTGAAGTTGACCGGAAGGCGGCTTGGCCTGTAGCCCTGAAGTTTGTTCTCGCCGGCAGGGGATGTTTCTTTGCAGTAAAACCAAGATTCACCCCAGCCTTTGGGATGGCTAGGCATAGTGAGTGAAGGGAACGGACTGTCCCTGCGACGCTGGACGTTGACCCCGCCGAGTTCCAAACTGGGGCCATTGTGGAATTCCGTCTGGCGATTCAAGTGGAAAAAGTACCAAAACAGAGGGACGGAAGGCTCGATCCGCAAATAAGCTTCGCAAAGGACTTGGAATTGACTTAGGTTGCTTATGGAATTGGGTCCCAAATCCTGGAGTCGGACGTTCATAAAATTCAGGGTCTCTAAGGAATTTAGATCCGGGCGGCTTAAAACCCCGTTCTAAGTGTTCCACAAAAACTACTATCTCCCCTTCCTTGGGGTTGGGTAGGTCTTCTCCTAACCCGGTGCGCCATCCAATGACGTCTTGAGGATCCAAGCAGCCCGCTTTCACGTAATTCGCCAAAACAGCATCATCGACTTTGGTGGGAAGCCAATCGCTCTTGAAAACGGCACCCATGCTACAAATAGGCAAGAAAATGGTATTACATGTCTCGAACATTTACTATGTGAGTCGGGACTAGCTTCTGCTTAACCCGCCGGATTGGGAGGCCGGGTTGGGCTGATGTGGCGACCTATCGGAGCAGGGCTATTCTCAGAAGCGACGCTACTGTGGGTGGTGAAATTTATTCTTTCCGAAACACTAAGGGAAGGACGAGGTTTCCAAACAGCTTTTTGCAAACAGTGAAAGAGGAATGGATCTATTCAACAGATATAAAAGCTTACGGACGTGGCTAAAACATGAACGATGTGTGATCAGGATGGTGCCTCATGTTTGAAAAGACTAGTCTATTTAGAAAATTCGCAAGGGCACAGATGGATAGGATTGTTCGAAGCACTGGGTGCCCTAATGGCGCTCGGACTAATCAGTTCGACAGTTAAGGTGGTGACGAGCATAGAGCTTCGGAACTATGGCAATGGCGGCAGCATGAACAAGAAATAAATCTACCCTTAAAGAAGGGGAAACCGTGGCCTAACCTGAAGATCTTGGTCGAAGAAGATCGGCGATGATGGAGGCTGTTGGAGAATGAGGGGACCCTCGGTGGCGGCGGAGCCTGGCGACGACGTGCGGGCGGCGCCGAAGCTCTTCGAACGGCAGCGGCTTGCGGGCGGCGCCGGAGCTCCTCAAACGGCGACGGCTTGCGGGCGGCGCCGGAGCTCCTCGAACGGCAACGGCTTGCGGGCAGCACTGGAGTTCTTCGGACGGGGGTGGAGTTTGCGGCCGGCGGCGAAGCCTTCAGGATGCGGAGCGTTTCTTCTCGCTGAGATGATGGTGGAGGGATTGACGAGACTGGTAGGTGGCCGGTGTCAGCCCTGTCCCTTCTGCCTATTTATCAGGACGGGCGCGGGGATCAAGGCGCTATGAGCGGGAACCGTCGAGGAAGGAAAGATTCGCCATGATGACGTCCGAAAATTTTGGGATAATGACGCACTAAAAGATCCGTTGGGATTGTGTTGGAGTTCCCGAAAATCGAGGGCTAAGGAAAGTACTGATGGGAAATGCGTTGGCGGCTCAGAGACTTTTTCCGGTACCAGTTGGCGAGTTAAGATTTCTGGTGTACGGAGGAACAAAGAGGAGTGAATCGCCTTCAACTAAAATGGAAGCATTGGCATGAAGATTCAAGTCAACTTGGGGCCTAATGTTGGGGATATTGCCTGTTAAGTGACCCGCCGAATATGGGCCGGGTTATAGTTAAGGCGATTCATCCTTTAGGGCTAGTTGGGCCTCAGCCTGGGCGGTTCAAAGTCGCAGGATGGTTATGATTTATGGAAGGACTCTCGGTTTTGCAAGACGGCGACTTAGAGACCGCGGTGGTCACGATTTGTAAAAAGGAAGGGACTCTTGTAAACCCTAAGGCTTCGACCTATATATAAAGGCGAGTCTGGAGGGGGAGAGGTAGGTTAGAAATCATCGAGTGCTAGGTTTAGGCGAGTTACGCCTTCCTTGTAATCGAATCCATATCAATACACACAAAAGCAGGACGTAGGCTATTACCTCTTCTCGAGCGGCCGAACCTGGGTAAATCGCCGTCTCTCTCCCGCTTAACCCCTTTGAGTCGCCACCAAGGTGCGATGGCTCCAGTACTAAGTCCTTTCACGAGGACATCTGCCGTGACAAAACCACGATAGTTCTTGCGCTCAGTCGCCTCGAGAACCGCAACTGGATGCTCACGATAAGAAAGGTCAGGCTGAAGGTCGATGTCTTGAAGATGCACAGTGCGCTCAGGGGTCTTGAAACACCTCCGAAGCTGAGAAACATGGAACACATCATGGACATTTGCAAAGTTTGCCGGAAGCTCGAGCTGGTACGCAAGGTCGCCTCTCTTGCCAACCACTCTGAACGGACCAACGAAACGAGGCGCAAGCTTGCCTTTGATGCCAAAGCGCTGCATACCCTTCATAGGCGACACCTTGAGATAGACAAAGTCATCAAGCTCATAAGACATGTCACGGTGCTTGCTATCACAATAGCTCTTCTGACGGGACTGAGCTACTCTGAGGTTGTCGCGAATGATCCGACACATCTCCTCATCTTCTTCTATCATATCATTCCCAAGGATCTGACGTTCGCCGGTCTCGGACTAGTTGAGCGGGGTACGGCACTTCCTGCCATAGAGAATTTCAAACGGAGCCTTGCGAGAACTAGCTTGTTAACTGTTGTTATACGAGAACTCCGCGAAAGGCAGACAATCTTCCCACTTCATGCCAAAAGAGATAACACAAGCTCTCAGCATATCCTCAAGAACTTGATTCACTCCCTCCACTTGACCACTAGTTTGAGGATGGAACGCTGTGCTGAAGCGGATCTTCGTGCCCATAGCAGACTGAAAGGAGTCCGAGAACTTCGAAGTGAAGATACTTCCGTGATCTGAAGAGATCATCATAGGCACGCCGTGCAAAGAGACAATCCTGGAGGTGTACAACTCTGCCAGCTGAGCAGCTGAAATGGACTCCTTGACTGGAAGAAAATGAGCCACTTTACTCAACTTGTAGATGACGACAAAGATGGAATCGTTACCCTTCTTGGACTTCGGAAACCCGGTGACGAAATCCATCTCAATGTGATCGAACTTCCACTCGGGAATCGGCAAAGGCTGCAAAAGACCTGCTGGACGTTGATGCTCTGCTTTCACCCTTCGTCATATATCACATTCATTTACGAACTGAGCAATCTCACGCTTCATACGAGTCCACCAGAAGGTTTGCTTCAAGTTGTGGTACATTTTGGAGCTTCTGAGATGAATAGAGAGCAGAGAGTTATGAGCTTCCTCCATGATTACCTTCCTGAGATCACCTTTCGGGACGACAAGGCGATCCTCGAAAAGCAACGTGTCTCTAGCATCGACAGTGAAGCACTTATACTTAGGCAGACTCTTCCCCACGCCAATCTTGACCTTCTTCACCATAGCGTCAAGAAGTTGTGCTTCTCGGACCTGATCTTCCAAGGTAGGAGAGATCAGAAGGCTTGCAAGAAATCCCTGAGGTACTAGCTGAAGGTTGAGCTTCCTGAACGACTCACAAAGACCAGGCTGGAGAGGTTGCAGAATCAGACTGTTGCAATATGCCTTCCTGCTCAAAGCATTCGCCACGACATTAGCTTTGCCTGGCGTGTACTCAACACTCGGATTAAAATCCTGGAGCATTTCCACCCAACGTGTTTGTCGAAGATTCAAGTTAGGCTGAGTGAAGATGTACTTGAGACTCTTGTGATCGGTGCATACTTCAACCTTACGTTCCAACAAGAGGTGTCTCCAAGTCATCGGAGCATGTACCACAGCTGCTAGCTCAAGATCATGCACATGATAGTTCTTCTCCGCTGGCTTCAACTGCCTGGAGGTATAAGCAACCACCTTCTTATCTTGCATCAGGACTGCACCAAGACCCTAGAGAGAAGCGTCGCAGAAGACTTGGTTAAGCTTGGAATCATCCAGAGGGACCAAGACTTGAGTGGAGGTAAGCTTCTCTTTGAGTGTATCGAAGGCCAGTTGACACTCTGGAGACCAAGCATACTTAACACCCTTCTGAAGAAGACTTGAGAGCGGCTTGGCGGTCTTGGAGAAGTTCTCAGCGAACCTTCTGCAATATCCAACAAGCCCGAGAAAGCTTCGAAGCTGCTTCACATTCTACGGAGGCTCCCATTCAACAATGGCCTGAACCTTGGACGGATCAACTTTAATGCCCTCGGCAGAGATAATGTGCCCAAGATAAACCACTTCTTTCAGCCAAAACTCGCACTTGGAAAACTTGGCATACAGCTTGTACTCTCTCAGCTTATCAAGCACCAACCTGAGATGTTCTTCATATTCTTCCTCAGTTTCAGAAAAAGACCAGAATGTCGTCGAGATAGAGCAAGACAAAGTCATTCTTGAATGGAGAGAAAATATAGTTCATCAATCGACAGAATGTTGGAGGAGCATTTGCCAGACCAAAAGACATGACCGTATACTCATACGAGCCAAAACTAGTCCTGAAGGCAGTCTTCAGAATATCTTCCTCGCGAATGCGAATTTGATGATAGCCCATCCTGAGATCAAGCTTGGAGAAGACCTTAGCACCTTTCAACTGTTCGAACAACTCAGTTATGTTCGGAAGTGGATATTTGTTCCTGATTGTCTTCTTATTCAACGGATGGTAATCGACACACAGCCGGTCCATGCCATCCTTCTTCTTGACAAACAGAACACCACAACCCCACGGAGACGAGCTCGGTCTGATCAAACCCAAACGCTCCTGCTCATCGAGTTTCCTCTTAAGTTCCTTCAATTCTTCTGGACCTAGCTTGTACAGCCGTTTGCACACTCGCTCTATGCCTGGCTCAAGCTCAATGACAAACTCAACTTCATAATGCAGAGGCATGCCTGGCAGCTCTTCAGGAAACACATCTTCATATTCGCACACCACTGGGACTTGCGAGATAGGATTGATCTCACCCTTTTCATTCAAAGAGAATAGATGGATTGTATCATCGCGCACCGCGAATATAATCACGTCTTCCGAAGAGTGGGTAAGCTTCACTTCTTTGGCTTCACAATCAATTGACGCCTTGTTCATGGCCAGCCAGTCCATACCAAGAATCAAGTCGATGTCGGAATTGCCCAAGACAATAGGAGATGCCAGAAAGGAATAACTGCCTATCTTGACAGAAGCATCCGGAACCCTCATGTGCAAACTCATGCGCATGCCCGGAGAAACCACATGGAAGGGACTATCCAAATGAATTGCAGGAATATCATGCTTAGCTATGAAAGGCTTGGAGATGAAGCAATGCGATGCACCAGAATCAAATAACACTTTAGCAAGAATATCATTGACGAGGAGGTTAGCCATGATCACATCTGACGAGTTCTCTGCTTCAGCTGCGTTCACCATGTTGATTCGAGCTGATCTGGGGTTGAACTTGACAAGAGCGTTGCTTGGAGGTTTGCCTGGAGGAGGAGGCGGCAGTCGGAGCTGAGAAGTACACTTGTTGGCATAGTGACCCTTGTGTCCACACTTGTGACAAGTGACATCTGCTGGCTGCCGGTACTGATCTGAGGAGGCCCTTGCTTCTGATGCTGGTATCTCTGTTGGAAGACAGGGTTGGGTGGGTGGGAAGAACCACGACCACCTGAGTGCTTAAGCTGCTGCGAGTGCCGAGGAGGAGGAGGAGAAACCCAAAACTTATGTTGCTTCTGAACCACCTGAGTCGAGGAAGAGCTGGAATCTCTGAAGCGCTCCTTAGAATTCTCCACCCTGAGCAAGGCTGCCTCTGCTCTGAGAGCTAGGTTGTAGAACTTGTCGAACTCCTCAGGATCGTGCAAGGCAAGAGCTAACTGCAAATCTTCTTTCAAGCCACCTCTGAACTGATAAATCTTGCTCTTCTGATCTGGGATATCCTGCATCGCGTAACGGGCCAGCTCGTGGAACTCAACGTTGTACTTGTACACGGAATTGCCACCCTGCTTCAAACGCCTGAACTTCTCACGCATCTCCTCCACAAAGCTGGAAGGGATGTAGTGGGACCTGAAGTCACGACAGAACTCATCCCAAGAAATCATCCTGGCGCCTCTGGAGTCCTTCAGCTGCTGCCACCATATAGAAGCCTGCCCCTTCAACTGGAACATTGCAAACTTGACATAATCCTCCGGACGCACATTGCTACACTCGAAATGTTTGTTCATATCACGGATCCAATCTTCTGCATCAAATGGATGGTCGCATGAAGTGCACGTCTTTGGCTGGTTCGACGGGAACTGACTCAGACTCGCAAACTGATTGCCACCATGATGGAAATTGCCTTGCTGCTGATTGGCTCTCTCTTGCAGCAACTGTAGCAGCATCTGGGTGTTTGCATTAGTAGAAGCCATCACCGCTTGCCAGGCCTCTGCAGGAGGAGCCAACGGCGGCGGAGGGTTCTCCGGAGGAAGAGGTGGAGGCGGCATATCCTCACGCCCTGGGTTCTAATGCGTTGGTGGAGCCATCCTGAAGACGGACAGCATATTAGCCCACAAAATAAATTGAAGATATTGCTGAATCAAAAGACAGGAATATCTGACAGGAATAAGCAATTGCACTCGAACAAAATAGTAAGAATGCTTCCTCAAAGTGACGGACGACAAAATTCCGATTAAGACCACTGCAAACGAGTATGAGCTAGAACTACTCGGAACAAACATATGACCGAGATTTCATCTGATATCTTCGTGGATAAGATCGCACGGGCTCGTATTTACAGTAGCCATCCTATGCAAGTCAGTGCACACGACATACGAAGTATCCCCGAGTCGTAGCGAGCTACAAGGACTCTTTAAGACACAACGAGAACCGCTATAAGATGACCATCAACAAACGTACCCACTAAACATCGAATCCCAACCTCAATCATGCTTTTGTAGGAAGATAGTCCTATAAGATACTACTTGATATCCCACCTATGAATTCCTGAAATAATTGGTCATGCAATCTAGTACACGGATACAAGGAGTATATCACACAACTCCTAAACTAACCCGTCACCTGTATCACATCCTTCAACACACAACCAGCATCTCGGACCTTCATCCACAACAGACCCTCGTGATCACAACGATACTAAGTATGGCAGTACCCCCGAACAATCTGCACCAGTACTAGGGACATCGGGGTTATCTCGCCACTACCAGTATTGAAGCAATTACGAACACCCTTCATTCTTAGATACTCATAAATCTGAATGATGGTGATGTGCGCGAGAATCCCCTGGAGCTCAACTCCCCGGAAGAAAATCAAAGCAGACAGGAGGCACCAAGACAGGACTCCGTCACATCGAAATCATATAGATTTCACAAATACCCGCGTGATCCTAAAAAAATTGAGCGAGAAAAGGAGTAGAATTTAAAGATTTCCTAAGTCGGGAACCTCACCAGAGCATAGAAGAGGAGAAAAAAGAATCCTACTCTCCGATATAACTAAGACCCAAAACATTTTCTAGACTCGACTCGGCCAAGTACGATCACACAAAGGCTCCTATGGTCGTAAGGCTCTGATTACCAACTTGTAACAACCAAGATGCGGTCCTTTCCGATCTAGGGATCGAGGCCCCGAATTGGAAAGGAGCGCATCTAAGCGTTTCGCAAACAGGTAACACAGCACATACATAATAATAAAAGATAGACAATCAGGGGTTCAATTGCCTTCTCATAAATATCTCACAGTACATCACGCATACAACCAAAGTAGTTCTGCTCCGGACTACAAAACAGAGAAAAGGCTATGCTACCCTGCCTGTTGTCCCACGATCACGACCACGTCTCAATCTTCTGGATAGTTCACGTACAGGCGGTCGGTCTCCTCATCGTACTGCCACGCCAGCTGCGTGCCGTCGGGATCACCTGTCTCGGGATCACCAGTATTGTGGAGGAATCCGTGAGCCACGGGGACACAGCAATCTAAGACCTTGGTGCCAGAACTAATCAAGTTATTAGGTTGGATAGGTGGTGTTTTTAAGGTTGCAGCATCCTCAGCTTGAAATGGTGGCTAACTTACATAGAATATTTATGAAGGTGGACTATACTAGCGGTGGATAATACTTGATCGCTAAGTGATCCTGAACACCTACCTATGTCAATTATAACCCCACCGTGTTCCCGATCGAAGAGCGATCTTCGAGGGGACAGTCACGGTTACGCACATAGTTGGCAATTTATTAGCTTATGTTTAAGTTATCTATTACCGGGTGTTAACAAAATATTCCAAGTTGCCACATAACCGCGGGCACGGATTTCCGAAAGATTAAACCCTGCAGGGGTGCTCCAACTAGTCCATCACAAACGTACACAGGCCGCAAAGTAATCCTCTATCACGAATCTCGTGATCTCGTCGGATTCCTTAGAGGAAAACCTCAACTCTCGGGAGAACCAAAGCTTCACTAGGATTCCTATACGCAAGATATATCGCTAAGGTAAGACAAGACTAGCAGGACCTCCCGATGTGTCGACGACCCTGATAAGAGCCGCGTATCTCAGTCTCAGGACACACCGGATGAGCGATGGTTACCACACCAAAACACCGAGTTGCCCCGGGGAGCGTAATAAGCTGCTCTGTGTTGGACCAACACTCATGAGGAGCACTGGCCCGGGTTGTTGATTAAATTCCTCGGGTAGGCCATTCCCTATGCAGATTATTATTAAGTGATTAGCAAATTAACACCAATGTTGGGTCTTGTCGGACAAGCCTTAACACTACGCGATTTATCGAGGGGGTCCCCATAACAACCCCGAACGTGTTAGGAGCGATCAATATGGAATCAAACACCGGTAGCCGGTAACTATGGCGGCAATAATGGAGCAAAGCACCCGGCGAAAGGCTAGGCCTTCCGTCATTTACCAAGTGTATAGGTGCATTAAATAAATAACAGAACTTAATATAATGATATCAAGCTCATGTTAACACATAAATCAAAGCACCTGCATCTAGCAACGCTAAACATTAGTAGCTGAGCAAAGCCTACTTAGCCATTCAAGTTTGCTAGGAAGGGATCAGTGTTTGGGTTCATGGCATATCAAGAGGCAAATATTTCAGTGGTAGGCAGCGAGCATTTGACAAAGGAAACGTAATCTAGCATAACAAGTCTACAGATGGAATCAAGGTCATATCATCTTGCATGTGATATCCTCAGCTTGGAATGGTTCTTGATCGTCCTGCACGTACTCTCCTGACTCCACGTATTCGTTCTCCGATCCCGGTGCTACCCAACATAAGAATAACATCCAATGAACAACAGCACCTCAGGATGCAACAAGCACATGATGCACGAGATGAATATGAGCATGCAACACCATTTATATCACTAGCACAAGCATGAGAAGCTAATACATGTCCCTGGACAGAACTGTATCCTAATATAATTTGACATGCATGAGAATGACATGATCATATGCGTCTCGAGAAAACGATGCAGAAGCATATAAAGAACATTACAAACGGAGCTACGGATCAACAGGAATCAACGAAACAAGATATGAAGCCCTACGTAGCAAAATCATCACCACATACTCAAATGGAACAAATCTAGTATTCCCAGGTTGCCAAGACATAAAACAACCCATCATGGATGGGGTGGAGCAAATAAGAACACCACATCATCAACTAAGCACTCACAAACATCAAAATGACAAAACTACACAATCTGCCATAAACTGCATCATAGCACTTTGTGAGCTACATGCAAAGCACCTACAGCCACCCAAACATGACAAATAATACATGTGGCTGTAGCTAGCCAAGAATACTACAAGCACAAGCAAGAATCACATAAAAATGAATTAAACACAAAGAGTTACAAGGCTGTAAACTTGCCCAAACACATCAGTTTTCAGGGACTTAGTGAAAATTCCAGATTCCCACTTTCTGTCTATGCTCTGAAGCATTTTGACAGCAGCCAAAACAATATCTACAGGACTCCAAATGACATGAACTTTTACAGGGAGCTAGACAAACATATCAGGTCCAACTTTCTAGTTGAAAGCTAAGGCTAGATCTCAGATTTTCACTAATCTGGAATTTCAGCCACATGCCTACTTTGAGTGGGCATAACTTGCACATATGGAATCCTAATCATGAGATGAGACCAACAAGAGGTAGATGGGGTCACCCTCTGCTAGCACAACCAAGAAACAATCACAAAGGCTCACCACAACTCATGGAACCAAGCTCCAAACATAGAAGAAAATGAAAATATGTCATCTCCAGAAAATGTTCCAATGGCAAAACTGAGTTCACCAATGGGTTCCTTGGGAGGTTCTACCACAAAATCATATATAATATGCATACACTTGTTTAGAGCAAGTGGCCACAAACTAGGAAGGAAAACTACATAGATTCCTACAAATTGCATAGTGCAACATTTCATGTGCACTCACTAGATCAACTACCACATAGCTATGCTCATGTGCACAAAGACAATATGTACATTAGGGTTTGAACCCCATGTTTGTGTCATGCACAACAAGATCACAAGCACTTCTATCAAGATAATCACTAGATCACCCACACACACTCACACATCATGCCCTCTCTCATACGAACATGAGGAGGTGCACAAGTGTTGCCAATGGGGCTGTTTCACCACACACACACACATATCATCACCACAGACCTCATCACAATCACTTAAACCCAAGAACAACATGAGGGGAAAACTACTATGCAAGTAACATGGAAGCATCATATCTCAAACACTTCTAGTAGGTACCACATGTGGTGTGCACTACTTACACACATATCCCCATACGTACACCATCATCATCACTCACAACTCCTATGCACACATTCCTACTTGCAATTACACCACCAACATATACTAGCAAGATCACATACACACACACATCACTTAAGCCACATTCACACACACATATCACTTCTTCTAGTGTGTGCAAAACACACACACAAATACAACCTGCACCTAGCTACACTAGCAGCAAGAAGAATTAAAAGGCCACTTTGATGTCTATGAATTAGGCACAAAGTGTTGGATCAATCAAAAGAAATAGAAAATAAAAGAAAATACAAAAATATGCAACAGGGGCTCCTGGGAATCAAACCTAGAACCTCTGGTGCACAGCAACAGCACCACGCCACTACGCCACTGCCACTTTGTCGACAGGGTAGGGGAAGTAAACAGCGTAACCTGTTCCTGTTGCTACTGTGCAGTTTAATTCAGAAAAACAAAAGAGTGCCGAGGGGGGATCGAACCCGCGCCCTCTCAACAGGCAGCCACACACTACTACCACTAGGCTACGAATCGGTACTTGACTATATAGGAGCAGCAACTCTGAAATAGTACCCCTACTGCTAACTCTGCTGCCGACGGCTTGCCGGAACAGGGGAGGGACCTCGTCGGCGATCTTCTAGCAATTGATCTATGGCTCCTGGATGGAAGGATGCAGAAGCACCCACTGTTCCATTCCTGCACCTAACTACGCCCGAGGGGCTCTACAACGACGAATCCACGACGAGCGGCGGCTCTGGTGACAGAGACACGCTTCGATTACGCAGCTACGACGCTCGATCTAGCACAGGGAGGAGGGAGGAGGAGTGCTACCTCACGTACGGGTCGAGGAAGAAGCGCCCGTAAAGGAAGTAGCAGGAAGAAGGGCGCGCAGCGGCGGAGCTCGTCGGAGAAGGAGCGCCTCCAGGAAGAAGACGAAGCAGGGCCGGGGAAGACGATCCAGCGGCGGGAACGGGCTCCTGGAGATGCCCTCGAGCTGTTGGTCCCTTCGAAGAGGAAGAAGAGGAAGCAGAACGACGGCGACGACGACCTTTATCCCTTGGCCATGGCAGAGCCGAGCCTCTTCTTACCTTGCTGCGAAGAGAGAGAGAGAGGAGATCTGGACGGAGCGGCGCCGGGGACGAACCCTAGCGTTTTGCACGGACGCCAAGGCTCTTTATAGGGTGAGAGGGGGAAGCGAGGGACGCGCGACGGCACCATGTGCGCGGCTCTCTCCGGGGAACAGAGGGGAACGAGAGAGAGAGAATGACAGGAGGGTCCCACTGCCTCGCTGGAAAGGAGGTTGACGACGAGCGTGCGCGCGACGGGCTGCGAGGGGGGAAGGAGAGATGGGCCACTAAGTGGGAGGGAGCCCACTTAGTGCGCCAGATAGAGAAATAGAACCCCCTGTCTATTTCTATTTAAAAATAAAACAGAGAAAGAAAAATAGGCACAGGGCAAAATAAAAGGGGTGAAATCAAATGGAAAATTGCCCTGGACCTGAAAATGAACCAGCTATTTAAATAAAATACTTCCAACATTTATGGGGCTACTTTCATAAATCCAAAACAGCATTTATATATTCTGTTTTGTGATGTATATGCACCATCAAGACCAAGAATAAAACCCCAAATCATCACATCATCATCTCCACAATAAACTCTAAACACAAGACATTTTAAAACAGCTTTTGGGAAGATGGAATTTTGAACATGAGATAAAAGGAAAGGAAAAGGGTTTTTCAACCCAAAGTGGGTTGAAGGTGAGAACCACCACAACTACTACACACTCCAACACCTCATGAGCATCACCACATAAAACCACAAGTATCCAATCTCAACTTCACAAGTGAACACAAGGTATGGCAAGGATGGTATGGCATGGATGCATGTATGCAAAACAAGAATACAAGGTGACACATGAAATCATACATGCATAGATAGCTCTCATGACAATGCCAAGGTGGTCCCACATGGAAGGTTACAAAAAGGGAAGGCTTTACACTTGGGGCACTACAATGCATCTCGCAGATCTTTGTCTTGGCGCAAGAGGAACCCTAGGACCGCCACCTTTATTCAATCACCCTAGTAGGACCCACCATTGTCGTAGGTTCCGCACCGTCGCCTTCACCAACACCGTACGTCCGCCCCCTCAGCCCATCGACGCCACCCTGCAGTACGCGGACAGTCGTCGCGCATGGGTGAGCGCCACCGCCTCGCTACCAGACCACCCCCGCACAAAGGGAATCCGACAGGCTCTGCCAGCCCAGACGCCTGTCTTCAATAGCCATTACGTGGCTGCCACCACTGCCACCTTCGGCGGCAGCGGCCGGTGAGGAGGAGGCAACCACGTCCGACCATCGGAACATGTTGACGCAGCAGCCGGATGGAGAGAGGGGCATCGCCAGATCGGATCCGGGTCGGCCAGGCTTCGCGCGGGGAGGCACCAAAGCGCCTCCGTCATGGATTCGGATGAGAGGGGATGAGCTCCATCCTCGGAGACGAAGAAGGCCACACGGGAGGAACGAGGACGATGGTGGAGGGGCGCCCGGCCAGATCTAGGAGTGGTGGGGAGGGGGCTCCCACGTGAGGGAAAGGAACCACCCCGCCGCCGCCATCCCTAGGTGCAGTGCGGCCTCGCCGGCCGACCCTCCGACAGCGACGCTGCGGGAAGTGGTGGCGGCGGTGGTGACCTTGGGCAGCGGCGCTGGTTTCCCCCATGTCACCGAACGCTGGTGACGCGGGGACCCTGTTGACGAGTTGGGAGCGGAAAGCAAGTTTATGTGTGTTGCAGGGGCGCACGTTGGGCCAACACGTACACCCAAACGTCTGAAGTGATATATAGTCGGGCTTCTGGTTAAACAAATTTTCCAAAGGAGTGAGATTGCCGATGACACGGCAGGGTAGTCGGTTGATGGGGTCATAGGCAGAGAGGTAATCCTCATCCCAAAACCGCAAAGGCATATATGCATGCGATAATAGAGATAAACCCACGTCGACAATGTGGCGATGTTTTCTTTCAGCATAACCGTTTTGTTGATGTGTGTGGGGGCATGATACATGATGAACAATGACAAGTTCGCAAAAAAAGGTGTTGCTAAGTTTTCCGTATTTGCCACCCCAATCAGATTAGCTATGTGCAAACCCGAGCCATGTGATAATGAGAGAGATTAGATTGGAATGTCATGAGCAAGGAAATCGCGAAAAATAGCAAACACATCACTTTTCTTCTTGAGAAGATAAATCCAAACGAATTTACTATAATCATCAATGAACGAGACATAGTACTTAAACCCACTAGAGGAAGTCTTAGCACGTCCCCACACATCGGAGAAAACTAATTCCAAAGTAAAAGAAACACTCGAAGACCTATGAAAGGGTAGCTGATGTGCCTTGCTTTCCTGACATGCATGACACACATGGGTCAAAGCCCGACTTGATGAATCACGATTATTGGACGCCAAGATATACTAAACGACTTGTGACGACGGGTGGCCAAACCGAGCATGCCAATCTTGAGTAGATAGCCGAATCAAAGACAAAGCGCGATGGTGATGGCCGAATAGGATAGAGTCCCTTTTTACATCTGCCTTGAAGAAGAACCCTCTTGGTGATCAAATCCTTCATGATAAAATGAGTAGGTTAATATTTTAGATAAGCATGATTATAAATAGCAAGATGCTACCTCTTGAGCTTGCGTTGGTTTTCCCTTGAAGAGGAAAGGGTGATGCAGCACAGGAGCAGTAAGTATTTCCCTCAGTTTGAGAACCAAGGTATCAATCCAATAGGAGAATCAAGCCAAGTGTCCAGAGTACATGCTCAAACACAAACGAGCTTGCACCCAACGCTATAAAGGGGTTGTCAATCCCTTCAATATTGATTGCAAAGTGAGATTTGAAGGCGGAAAGTGCAATGAAGTAAAAGTGTAAGGCTGAAAATATGATGTGAAGTAGACCCGGGGCCATAGTGTTCACTAGAGGCTTCTCTCAAAATAGCAAATATTACGGTGGGTGAACAAATTACTGTCGAGCAATTGATAGAACCGCGCAAAGTCATGACGATATATAAGGCAATGATCATACATATAGGCATCACGTCCGAGACAAGTAGACCGACACTTTCTGCATCTACTACTATTACTCCACACATTGACCGCTATCCAGCATGCATCTAGCGTATTGAGTTCATGACGAACAGAGTAACGCCTTAAGCAAGATGACATGATGTAGAGGGATAAACTCAAACCAATGATGTAAACCCCATGTTTTTACCCTTGATGGCAACAACATGATGCGTGCCTCGCTGCCCCTTCTTTCACTGGGAGAGGTATCCGCATGGTATGAACCCAAAACCAGGCACTTCTCCCATTGCAAGAATCATAGATCAAGTTGGCAAAACAAAACCCACAACTCGAAGAGAATTACAAGGATATGAAATCATGCATATAAGAGATCAGAAGAAATTCAAATAAGATTCATAGATAATCTGATCATAAATCCACAATTCATCGGATCTTGACAAACACACCGCAAAAGAAGATTACATCGGATAGATCTCCATGAAGATCATGGAGAACTTTGTATTGAAGATCCAAGAGAGAGAAGAAGCCATCTAGCTGCTAGCTATGGACCCGAAGGTCTATGGTGAACTACTCACGCATCATCGGAGAGGTCATGGTGTTGATGAAGAAGCCATCCGTATCCGAATCCCCCCTCCGGCAGAGCACCAGAACGTGCCCTGGATGGGATCTTGGGGAGACAGAAGCTTGCGGCGGCGGAAAAGTATTTTCGTGGATCTCTCTCGCAGTTTTGGATTTTTCGGGAATTTATAGGCACAAGAGGTAGGGCAGACGAGCCACACGGGGCCCACAATCCTGCTAGGCACGCCCCCCTGGCCGCGCCTAGGGGGCTTGTGGCCACCCCTGGTGGCCTCTGCCTTGGTTCTCGCGTCCCGTGCGTATCTTCTCTTCTGGAAAAAATCTTTTCGGAAGTTTTATTCCGTTTGGACACCGTTTAAGATCCACCTCTGAAAAGGGTCAAAAACACGGAAAAAAAGACAGGAACTCGCACTTGGCACTGAGTTAATAAGTTAGTCCCAAAAAATGTATAAAAGGCATACAAAACATCCAAAGTTTTACAAGATAATAGCATGGAACCATCAAAATATAGATACGTTGGAGACGTATCAAGCATCCCCAAGCTTAACTCCTGCTCGTCCTCGAGTAGGGAAGTGATAAAGACTGAATTTTTGATGTGGAATGCTACCTAGCATAGTTGTCCTTTGTAACTACTTTCATGTGACATGAATGTTCAGGTCCGTAAGATTCAAAACAATAGTTTGCTATTGACATGAAAACAATAATACTTCAAGCAAACTAGCAAGGTAATCATGAACTTTCGAAATAACAAGGCGAAAGAAAGTTATCCCTACAAAATCATATAGTCTCGCTATGCTCCATCATCCCCACACAACTAATTTAAGTCATGCACAACCCCGGTATTGGCCAATTAATTGTTTTCACACTCTTACTTTCTCAAACCTTTTTCAACTCTCACGCAATACATGAGCGTGAGCCATGGATATAGCACTATGGTGTAATAGAGTGTGGTAGAGGTTGTGAGACAAAAAGGAGGAGATGGTCACATTGACTCGACGTATCAAAGGGCTATGGAGATGCCCATTAATAGATATCAATGTGAATGAGTAGGGATTGCCATACAACGGATGCACTAGAGCTATAAGTATGTGAAAGCTCAAAAGGGGAACTACTGGGTGTGCATCCAACTTGCTTGCTCACGAACACCTAGGGCAATTTTGAGGAAGCCCATCATTGGAATATACAAGCCAATTTAGATAATGAATATTCCCACTAGCATATGGTGGTGACAAAACAAGAGACTCTCAATCATGAAGAACATGGTGCTTATTATGAAGCACAAGTGTGGAAAAAGATAGTAGCATTGCCCCTTCTCTCTTTTTCTCTTTTTTTTGTTTGGGCTCTTTGGCCTCTTTCCATATCTCTTTTTTTGTGTGGGCAACTTTGGCCTCTTTTTTTCTCACATGGGACAATGCTCTAATAATGATGATCATCACACTTTTATTTACTCACAGCTCAAAGCTTAGAACGGTGATGACTCTATAGGAAATGCCTCCGGCACTGTACCGGGATGTGCAACGATCTAGCTTGGCGTATGATGTTGAAACATCTCGCTAGCTATCTTACGATCATGCAATGGAAATATGAGAGTGAAGGCAAGTCATGAGACGAAACGGTGGGAGTTGCATGCCAATATATCTCGGAATGGCTATGAAAATGCCATAGTAGGTAGGTATGGTGGCTATTTTGAGGAAGGCATATGGTGGGTTTGTGCACCGGTGAAAATTGCGCGGCACTAGAGATGCTAGCAATGGTGGAAGGTGAAAGTGCATCTATACCAATGACTCACATTAGTCATGAAGAACTCACATACTTGTTGCAAAAGTTTTTATTAGTAATCGAAACAAAGTGCAAAACGCATACTCCTAGGGGAAGGGTTGGTAGGTGTAAACCATCGCGCGATCCCGATCGCAACACAAAGGATGACAATCAATAGATCAATTATGCTCCGACTTCCTAACATAGCGGTTCACCATACGTGCATGTTACGGGAATTACTAACTTCAACACAAGTATTTCTAGATTCATAACACCCTACTAACATAACTCTTAATATTACAAATCCACGTCTCAAAACTAATTGAGAGGAATCAAACTTCTCTTTCTACTCAATGCACATGAAGATGGAAGTTTTATTGTATCCTCTTTGGGTACTATCACCTTTGGGACTACTTTCATAGCACAAGCCAACTACCAAGTTACGCACCGTCGTGCTCTAAAAGATCTAAGTGAAGCACATCGAGCAAAGTTGTCTAGCTCAAAAGATATAAGTGAAGCACAAGTGAGCTAAATTGCCTAACTCAAAAGATATAAGCGAAGCTCAAAGAGTATTATAGTAAATTCACGATGAGTGCATGTCTCTCTCAAAAGGTGTGCATCAAGGATGATTGTGACACAACAAAAAGAAAAGACTCCTACGATACAAGACGCTCCAAGCAAAACACATATCATCTGGTGAATAAAAATATAGCTCCAAGTAATGTTACCAATAGATTGAAGACGAAAGAGGGGATGCCTTCCCGGGGCATCCCCAAGCTTAGGCTCTTTGGTGTCCTTGAATTTGGCTTGGGATTCCTTGGGAATCCTCAAGCTTGATCTGTTTCCACTCTTTATCCATTTGTCCATGAGAACATCACCCAAAACTTGAAAACTTCACAACACAAAACTTAAACAGAAACTCGTGATATCATTAGCACAAGAAAACAAACAACCACCTCTTTAGGTACTGTAGCAATCTTGATTTCTATTTATATTGGTGTTAGATTACTGTATTCTCACTTTTCCATGGCTAGTACTCCCCCGATACTATCCATAGTTTCATCAAAACAAGCAACCAACACAACAAAAACAGAATCTGTCAAAAACAGACCAGTATGTAGAAATTTGTATACTTCGTATACTTCTGGCACCTCCAAAATTCTGAAAAAATATGACATCCTGGGAAAAAGGCATATCAACCATCATCAAGAAGAATCAACTCAAAACCTCTTTCTGAATAAAAATGAAAAATAATTTCGTGAGCGAAAAGTTTCTGTCTTTTTCCAGCAGGATCAAACAACCATCACCAAACTAATCATAAAGGTTTTGCTTGGCTCAAACACAAAAAAACACAAAAAAGACAATCATGACAGAATTATGATGGTGTGGACGCAACAAGACAGAAAGAAAAAGATAAATTCATTGGGTTGCCTCCCAACAAGCGCTATTGTTTAACGCCCTTAGCTAGGCATAAGGCGATAGAATCACGTATTGTCGTCTTTGGTACTCAAACCATAAGTAGCCCTCATCATGGATTCATAAGGCAATCTTATTTTCTTTCTAGGAAAATGCTCCATGCCCTTCTTTAAAGGAAATTGAAACCTAATATTCTCTTCCTTCATATCGATGATAGCACCAATAGTCCTTAGGAAAGGTCTACCAAGAATGATAGGGCGTGTAGGATTGCAATCAATGTCAAGCACAATGAAATCCACGGGTACATAGTTCCTATTTGCAATAATAAGAACATCATTGATCCTTCCCATGGGTTTCTTGATAGTAGAATCCGCAAGATGCAAATTAAGAGAACAATCCTCAATCTCATTAAAGCCTAGAACATCACATAAAGACTTTGGAATCGCGGAAACACTAGCACCCAAATCACACAAAGCATTGCATTCATAGTTTTTTATTTTGATTTTTATAGTAGGTTCCCACTCATCATGAAGCTTTCTAGGAATAGAAACTTCCAACTCAAGTTTCTCTTCAAGCGATTTTATCATAGCATCGACGATATGATCGGCAAAGGCCTTGTTTTGGCTATAAGCGTGTGGAGAGTTTAGCATGGATTGCATAAAGGAAATGCATTCAATCAAGGAGCAACTATCATAATTTAATTCCTTGAAATCCAAAGTAGTAATTTCATTACTACTCAAAGTTTTGATATCTTCTACTCCACTTTCAATGCTTTTAGCATCAAGATAGATGGACTCCGAATCATTGGGGCGCTTTTCAACCAAAGTGGATTCATATCCAGCCCCATCATCATTAGGTTTGTCACAAGAAAACAAAGATTCAATGAGAGTCACACCAAGCACTTTAAGATCTTCGTGATTCTTATCACGAGAACACGCCTTTTTAAGCCATTCATGTCTAGCATGAATTTGGGCCGTTCTTTTTTTGCTCTCATTCATGGAAGCACGCATAGCTTTCAAAGTTTCATTCATATTGATCTTGGAGGAGCACATCTAACTTTCAAAGCATCAATATCAATAGACATTCTATCAACGCTCCTAGCCAAATCATCAATTTTGAGTAGTTTTTCCTCTATGGACGCATTGAAAATCTTTTCCGAGTTGATAAACTCTTTGATATTACTCTCTAGATCAGAGGGTAATTTATTGTAATTTCCATGAGTATTGTTGTAGGAGTTGCCAAAGTTATTATAGGGGTTACTAGGAAAAGGCCTAGGAACATAGTTTCCTCTAAAAGCATTGTTGTTGCCAAAATTATTCCTACCAACAAAATTAACGTCCAAGCTCGCGTTGCTACTCTCAATCAAGGAAGACAAGGGAATATCATTAGGATCTAAAGGAGCACTTATACTAGCAACCAAATTCATTAACTCATCCATCTTAGCACTCAATGAGTTAATTTCTTCTAAAGCGTGTACCTTCTTACTAGTAGGTGACCTTTCAGTGTGCCACTAAGAGTAGTTTGTCATGATATTGTCTAGGAGTTTTGTGGTTTCTCCTAATGTGATCTCCATGAACGTTCCACCTGAGGCGGAGTCCAAGATTTTATGGAAGCGAAATTCAAACCAGCGTAGAAGATTTGTATAATCATCCAAAGACTCAAGCCAAGAGCGGGACAATTTCTAATCATCAATTTCATTCTCTCCCAAGATTGTGCAACATGTTCATGATCAAGTTGCTTAAAATTCATGATATCATTATGGAGATAGATAATCTTAGCCCACGGAAAATACTTGGATATATAAGCATCTTTGCACTTGTTCCAATAATCAATACTATTTTTGGGCAAAGATGAAAACCAAGTTTTTGCTCGATCTCGCAACGAGAACGGAAAAAGCTTCAATTTAATCACATCATTATCCACATATTTATTATTTTGCATATCGCAAAGCTCAATGAAGGTATTAAGATGGGATGCGGCATCTTCACTAGGAAGGCCGGAGAATTGCTCTTTCATAACAAGATTCAGCAAAGCAGCATTGATTTCGAATGATTTCGCACTAGTGGCGGGAGCAATCGGAGTACTAATAAAATTATTATTATTATTATTATTCGAGAAGTCACAAAGTTTGGTGTTTTCTGTCATGGTGACTTCAGCAAGCAAACAAGCACACAAGCGAACAGAAAGCAAGCGAGAGAAAAGGGCGAACGAAAAAGGCAAATATTTTTGTATTTTTTCAGAAGTGGGGGAGAGGATAAAGAGAGGCAAAAAAAGAAGTAAATGCAAGAGATGAGTTTGCAACACTTACTTGTATGAGCTTCACCTAAAACTTGATCCTCCCCGACAACGGCGCCAGAAATCCTTCTGCTGCCTCTTGAGCTTGCGTTGGTTTTCCCTTGAAGAGGAAAGGGTGATGCAGCACACGAGCAGTAAGTATTTCCCTCAGTTCGAGAACCAAGGTATCAATCCGGTAGGAGAATCAAGCCAAGTGTCCAGAGTACCTGCGCAAACACAAACGAGCTTGCACCCAACGCTATAAAGGGGTTGTCAATCCCTTCATGATTGATTGCAAAGTGAGATCTGAAGGCGGAAAGTGCAACGAAGTAAAAGTGTAAGGCTGAAAATATGATGTGAAGTAGACCCGGGGGCCATAGTGTTCACTAGAGGCTTCTCTCAAAATAGCAAATATTACGGTGGGTGAACAAATTACTGTCGAGCAATTGATAGAACCGCGCAAAGTCATGACGATATCTAAGGCAATGATCATACATATAGGCATCATGTCCGAGACAAGTAGACCGATACTTTCTGCATCTACTACTATTACTCCACACATCGACCGTTATCCAGCATGCATCTAGTGTATTGAGTTCATGACGAACATAGTAACGCCTTAAGCAAGATAACATGATGCAGAGGGATAAACTCAAACCAATGATGTAAACCCCATGTTTTTACCCTTGATGGCAACAACACGATGCGTGCCTCGCTGCCCCTTGTGTCATTGGGAGAGGTCACCGCACGGTATGAACCCAAAACCAAGCACTTCTCCCATTGCAAGAATCATAGATCAAGTTGGCAAAACAAAATCCACATCCCGAAGAGAATTACAAGGATATGAAATCATGCATATAAGAGATCAGAAGAAACTCAAATAAGATTCATAGATAATCTGATCATAAATCCACAATTCATCGGATCTCGACAAACACACCGCAAAAGAAGATTACATCGGATAGATCTCCATGAAGATCATGGAGAAATTTGTATTGAAGATCCAAGAGAGAGAAGAAGCCATCTAGCTACTAGCTATGGACCCGAAGGTCTATGGTGAACTACTCACGCATCATCGGAGAGGTCATGGTGTTGATGAAAAAGCCCTTCGTATCCGAATCCCCCCTCCGGCAGGGCACGAGAACGTGCCCCACATGGGATCTTGCGGAGACAGAAGCTTACGACGAGGAAAAGTATTTTCATGGATCTCTCTCGCAGTTTTGGATTTTTCGGGAATTTATAGGCGGAAGAGGTAGGGCAGACGAGCCATAGGGGGCCCACAAGCCTGGTAGGCGCGGGCCCCCCTGGCCGCGCCTAGGGGGCTTGTGGCCTCCCCTGGTGGCCTCTGCCTTGGTTCTCACGTCCCGTGGTAACTTCTGTTCCGGAAAAAATCTTTTCGGAAGTTTTATTCCGTTTGGCCTTTAAAATCCTTCTCTGAAAAGGGTCAATAACACGGAAGAAACAGGAACTGGCACTTGGCAGTGAGTTGATAAGTTAGTCCCAAAAAAGATATAAAAGGCATACAAAACATCCAAAGTTTGACAAGATAATAGCATGGAACCATCAAAAATTATAGATACGTTGGAGACGTATCACAAGACGCTCTAAAATCTAAATCTACGAGGCAAAGTACAAGTGTTCTAATGTACCGACGTATTGATCAAAGATGAAATTAGTGCTCTAAAATCTAAATCAACACGTAATGATGTTAGTATCATTAAACAGTATGCAACCAATCTTTCATATCTTTGGGGTATTTCAGATATCTGCACAGCCGCATTTCATGCTGCTAGTTGGCCAAACGGTCCATAGCTTTCTCGCAACAGATTTTCTACAACAAATTTTACAATCTACAGCCCAACCAAACATGCAAACACCACCTAAGAATATCTCCAACAGTCGTCTAAGAAATGCCCCAGGCATTAAAAGTCATCCTTTTTGTTTCTTAGACACAAAAAATATTCCAGCAGACGCTGTAAAATAGAGCACGCATAAAAAAACTTTAATGCACACGTTAAAAGTGATATCCCGGGCTGCAAAGTTTGGACGCCGGATTACGCACATGGCAAAATTTTAGCTGCTACACGTGAGGTCATTGGATTGGCGTTGTGTTTTTATGCATGTGAAAAATCTCTTCATCGCTCGTAAAAAAGACTATTTTAACGCTGTAAAAGAATTATACCGCGTCGAGGCAAAGCACACGTTGGATTAAGAGCATCTCCAACATACGCACGGGTGCGTGGCATACACTTATTTTTTAGCATTGAAATATCGTTTTAGCGCGCTCTCGTGTGCTATCTTTTCCAGACGTTGCACAATTTAGCGCCGCAACAACGCTCCAACAAACGCGATAAAAAATACAACGCACACATTTAAATATAAAAAAAGTAAATACTAAAATTCAAATAGTTCATCAACAAACATTAAATTCAAATATAAAGTAGCAAGGAAATTTAAATTCATAAAACATGCTAATAAAATAAAATATACCTAGACTCCTCCTCCTCGGTCATGTAGTCCGTCGATGTCAACATCGCGTCCTCGAAGTGAAAATCGTTCGAGCCCACGTCATTTCTGGGTTGTGTATCTAAGAAATCGGCAGTGCCTTGCAACAACGCTTGTCCTCGCGACGCTCAGCTTGCTCTGTCCTTCTCTGCGTTCAGAACTCGTTCTCGGTAGCGACGCCCTCCGGAAAGCGCTAGCGCCACTCCACCATGGCAACCTCGTCTTCCTCGGCGATCGCGAGACGACGCTCCCGATTCTGTTGGATGCGGCGGTCCTCCTCGGTAACCAGACGCAGGGGAGGCTCGACATCATGCGCCTGGAGGCGCATGAACACGTTGTGGAAGTTCATTTGCGTCCGGACCGCCTGAAGCGCCACGTCGCAACGTCGTACGCACGAGCAGCCTCGTAGGCGGTCTCGAACATGCTGACCCCGAGGCGCATGTTGTCGGAGCGGATCTTCACATAAAACACGTCGGAGGGACAGACGCAGACTCCGCGAAAGTCGGAGCTGCACCGGGGGCGCGACGATGACGAGACGATGGAGGGGGAGAAGGCACAACGGCGAGACAGCACGGAGAGAAAGCGCACGAGGAAAAGCAACGATTGAAGAGTGCGGACGCAACGCGGGATTTTTTTGAGGGTGCGCCAAAGACATGCCATAGCTTTATAGAAGGCATAAGTTATGTACAAGAGATTACAACATCGCTAGTTAGGCATCACAGATCGATCCTAACCCAGCCACCACTCCCCATTTAACTAGACTGTACTACACAGTCATACGGATCACTCGAGAAGCTCCTGCCATAGTCCAGTTCGTAAGATCCTCGAAAATGAGATCCACCGTGCCCCTTTCGTTCAGGACAGCACTCCTGCCGAAAACTCTGTCGTTCCTCTTCTTCCATAGGCTCCAGCTGACCAGCATAACTAGTGTGTCAAAGCCCTTGCGTGTGCGCTTGGTGATACGCTTTCGAGCCATCTGCCACCACTCCACCAAGGTGTCATGCTGAGTTGGGCACAAGTGCGATACCGGCCCCATCCTAGAGAAGCAAAGGAACCATACCTGCCTAGCGAAGACACATTGAATAAGGATATGGTCGACCGTATCCTCTTCTTTATCACACAAGTAGCAAGGGGAGGTATTGTCTTGTAACCCGTCGTGCCCTCCTATCCGACGTCCACAACCGGTATTGCACTGCCAACCACATGAAGATCCGGCAAGCCAGGGGTGCCCAACTCTTCCATATAGCTGCATAATACTGGAATCTCCTACCCGCCCCCTTGCAAAGCATCCTATAAGCCGATGATGTCGTGTAAGTTCCATCCACATCCAGGCCCAAATCAGTCTATCCTCGCTGCCCGGGTCGGTCTCCACTTCGATAAGAATCTCCCAGAGCGCGATGAACCGAGACAAGCTTTCGATGCACATATCTCCAACAATATCATTTGTCCAAGCATGCATTTGAAGTGCATCTCTTGCCGATCTCCTGTTGGCCACTTGGGTTCTGACTCTAGCCACCACTAATGGTGTAATTTCCTTGATCGTGGCACCGTTTATCCATCTGTCTTTCTAGAACAGAATCTGTGACCCTGATCCTAAGCTCCACTTAACCATGCTGCCAAAGGCCTCGGCCACTTGCTTATCAGGAACCAGATTAAGACCTTGCCAAGGCCTAGAGCCATCCGTATGCCGCAACCACTCCCAGCGCAATCTGAGGGCAATCCCGTGCCTCTACAGGTCTGTAACATCCCAAAATTATAAATTTTGGAATGTTATAACAAATAAATAATTAGGATTTTTTTGCTTGAATAATGTGTGATTGATTGTTTAAAATTGAGTGGAATTTTAAACTTTTTAAAAATTTAATGAGAGGGAATAAAATGACTTTCCCAAAATTTTCTATTTTGAATCCCTATTCAATTTTTTAGTCTGAATATTTTCAAAACCCTGTGATAAAAATATATCAAATGAGAGGAGGAAAATGACACTCCAAAATCAGAGACAATGTCTTGATTCAAATTTGAAGTATTTGCAATTTAATTGAAATTCAAATTTCCTTTTCATTTTAAAGTTATTGCAAAAAATATTTTTCTTAAAAGTACTTTATTTGGTCTTGAAAATATGTTCATGTTGTAGGAAATTTTATTCTGAAAATTTTGATATATAATATGCCTATATAAATATTCTCTTAATTTCATTTATATTTTTTTTCGTTGTTTATTTCCAAAAAAATTAAAAAAGCACTATTCACTCGAACACTATTCATCCGAGAAAAAAAAGGGATGCCCGAAACTTACCTGGTCCATGGGCATTTGGTTCCTTTTTTCTCCATATTACATATATGTTTAGTCCCACATTGCCTATCTCGTGATCTTTAGACCTTTCTTTCACCTATCAATATAGATCCATAGAAACATTCAAAAATCATCTACTCCGGGTTAAATCAATCTTTTGGTTTAACTAGATTTATTAAATAAAAATATTCTCTTCTCTTCGGCGTGATTTCTCGAAGTCATCTCCTCTTTGAAATTAATTCTTACTCTGCATTCTAAAGTTATGTCTCTTCATATTTTTCTTTTATACTCCCGTAGTTTATTATTTCTAGACTAGTATTCCTACACTAGTATACGATAGAGTAATTAGATTTATCAATTAGTCTCTGTATTTACACATTAGTCCTAGAATTCTTTTAGACATAGCACTTTTGTTTCGTAAAACAGCTTGACCCTGGTTTTTCAAATAGCCATAACTTTTTACTCGTTTATCCGAATTAGATGAAACCAACGCCAAGAGTTTTGTCTTGATCCCACCTATCCGGTGAACCTATCATATAAGCTTTTTGAATTTTTAAAATTTCAAAATTTGTTCACACTCATATTGAAACTTCTTTTGATCTTACCTTTTTATCCGTAGCTCCGTTTTAGATGAATCCAATTGCGTCAGATTCATATCAAAGTAATCTTCCCGTTTGTATCATTAGTTTTAACATTTTAACTTATAATTTTGATCAAATCAGATTTATCTATTAGTGCCCAAAAGTGTTCACATCGTTCTAAGCTGATTCAATGTTATATTGAAGTATTTGTATCTTTTGATCCGCTATTTCAAATCTAGTAATTATTTTTTTCTACATGTTCATATTGATCTCCTATATCCAGTATCATCATTAGTTTCGACCTTTGAACCTTACAAACTTGAGAGATTCAGATTTGTATTCGAACATACATTTGTTCTTATCTTGCAAATCGTAACACCTTTTAAATTGATTCCTTTTACCCCTAAATACTCATGTCATATATTTTTGTACATAACCATCGTACTTCAGTTCAACTTATTTTGATCTTCGGAATGCACATTCAATTCATACTTCAATTCGCTATAACTTGTGTTGTAGTTGTAGTGCTCCATTTCAAGAAGTTCTTTCTACAAATAAATTCTTATGTCTTATACTATTTGTCAAACAACATTCATGTTGTTTTCCCAATATTTTTTATCATCTCCCATAGTGTATGCAAGTCGAGCTTATATAGCGATAGTTGATCATCTTTTGACTCTTTTGAGTTGACCCCTTTCACCTTTCCTTTTACAACACCATAAAGGCCCTATCTTTTCTTATTAAATCTTGGTATGTTGTTATTTTGCACCAAGACATGTTTTGTTCTTATGTTCTTTTGGTTCTTCCTTTTGGCATGAATGTTTATTGAATGCTATTCATTTACGATAGATTGCTCGGAGTGTGATGAGTAGAATTATCACGATTATGAGAGTGACTATCCTCATCAAGTAATACCAGGCAAGTCACGTTGATCATGTTTTTACCTATGTTTTATATGCATTGTAGCTCTACCTTCTTCACCCAAATTGCATGCAAAGTAGGTAATTGGAAATTTGGATCTTGATGTAGTATCATGTGGTAGGCACCCATCACCCTTGTTACTTGGCCGGGACGATGAATTTTATTTTTCTATGCTTTTAGTAGACGGAGTTATGGTTGAGTGTTATTCACGAGTGTTGTGAGAATATAATAATCAAGACCGGATATTCCAAGACTTTCGAGACCTCGTGATGCAACATACCTCTGGGTGAAGGACGGTTCAGATGGGCTCCCTCGGATAAACCAACGGAGGACCTGGGATGCATGGAGAAGCGCCATGACATCTTGCGAAAAGCTTCACCCAGGCTCAAAGAGATGGATGGATATTTCAAGACCCAAGGCTTACTTGCACAGCCACAATTCATTATGGGCTCTTGCTTGGTTGGACAACGTGGTGACTCTGGACGGGCGGTGCTACAAGATGTAGAAGAACGGTAGGATTGGATGGGCACCGACAGAGGCTCAGAGGAACCTGTTGAAAGACCATGTTTTGATCATCCGGTTCTCAAACACCCTGAAGTGCGAGGACTTCAACGGAGGCGATCAAATCTTATGGGGAACGTGTGCAAAACTCTGCATAGTACTCAAACCTAATCGATTACCGTGTCCACGGTCATGGACAACTTGAGCCGAAGGAACTGAAGTTATTAGAAATTCTCAACACCATTTATTATTGATGTGGGTAATATTTATAACTTGGGTATAAGAAATGGTTGGTGGAACCTTCTCATTAACAACCAACAATGTAGTAAGTTTTGCTTTTACTTTCTCTCTTGGTGTAGGAAAATTTGCTTTACACAAAACTTAAACTACAGCCCCACCTGCCATATATGCATATAGTATAGATGATGTTTTCACCCCTCTTTTGTGACTTGCCGGCATATTCAATATGCTGACCTACATGGCTGAAACGTCTTATGTTGTAGATATTTCCTTCGACGAGTAAGAGTACGATTCAGGATTACGGTCTGCACTCAACTTGCCGTTGGTGTTTATTGGGACTCCACTCCCTTTGATTGTTTCCGCTGAGATTTTGAGGTATATATCAGTTTTATGTTATTTTACATGGGATTGCACTTTGATATATACATTGATGTAGTGTTTGTGACAGCATACTGATCCAGGGATGGCACAGAACACAAAAAAGTTTGACTTGTTTTGAGTCGGGTCGCTACAGATATGGTATCAGAGCACATGTTGACTGTAGGACGTGACCCTAGAAACTGGAAATCCCATAGGAAAGGATCTCTCTAAAATTTTATTTCCAAGAACATCCTGTACTTATCATCTCTTCTGATTTCATCAAATGTTCTCTCTCACCTCAAATAGTTAGACAACACCTTTCCCCTTTGACCACATGAAGGATCAACTCAGTCCCACTTCAAAGTAAAGAGGATTTCACCATGCATTTGAAGAATTGAAGCTGCACCAATTGAAGACTCTCAAGACCCGAAGAATTCAAAGACCCTGGAGTGTTCTAATATTTATATGGAAATTAGAAGTCCAAACCCCTGTTATATACCCACGTTAGATACGATGATTTGTGAGCCGTCATTTGTGTGTGTTTTTCGACAGTCACAAATAAAATATATTCTCAAAAACATTGTTTGTATTGTGTGTATCTCCCTCCTTCCCTCTCTTTCTTACCCATCTCATCCCAAAAACGTTGGACCCAATAGATGGCGTATGAAGCTGGACTTGTAATCTCTGGACCAATGACCCAGCTGGAAGATGAAATATGGATTCAGAACATGGAGAACCACTTCGGGAGCAATTTGATTTCAAGGAAGTATGAAGTTGCACACGCTCTTCACTACTTTACCCAAAGTGCTGCTATCTGGTGAAAAAACGCATCATGCCATACAAGGATTTAGTGGAGCGGAAACTTGGGATGAATTCAAAAACACGTTGTTAATGTCTTATCTCATTCGAAAGTGCTATGATAACCCGATGAACAAGCCTTGTGCATGCAAGATCTGTAGAGAAATAGGACACACCCGGGAAGAACACAATGATGGATGCCCTCATTGTGAAGAAACTCACTCATCACAGGAATGCCAACTAGTCAGGTGACTTGTTTCTTGTGTGAAGGAACCACCCACTACCCAGCCCAGTGTCACATTTACCCCAAGGTGCAACAAGTTGTCAAGCAGCAAAAAGAAGCAATGAAGGAAACCCTCAAGAAGAAGATTCTAGTAGAACCCGTGATGAAGGAAAATATAGAAGACCCTGATGGACAAAGCCTAACCAGGTTTTTCTCCAATGCCTGCTACTCATGTGGAGAAGAAGGGCATTTTTCAAGGGATTACATGAAGGAAAGCCATAAATATCTGGAAGACTTCCCGACAGAAAAAGTAGAGTTTGATCCACTTGAAATAGAAGAACTGGCCAGAACGAAGAAGTCTAGAAAGAAGAGAAACTACACTCGGACGAGTCAAATCTCTGCAGATAAAGACCTGAGTCATATCAGATGTTTCAAGTGTAGGGAAATGGGCCACTACATCAATATGTGCCCAGGAAGGAAGCAGACAACCCAAGGAATAAAAGCAAACACCAAGAAGCCTCGAGACTTGTCGGAACTCATTTGCTTTCGTTGCAAGGAAGCAGGACATTATGCTACTAAATGTCCACACGGGAAGAAAAGCTAAAATGGAGTAGTTGATGTCTTGACAATGGCAATAAGTGTAACATGAAGCACTCTTGTTTTCATGAGTTTATGGAGTTAAATTTTGTAATGGAAGTCTCAAAGATTGTAATAACTTCATGAATCAATGGAATTTATTGTGTCATGATTTCCTATGTTGAATTGTAAGAGTTGTTGCTCCATGTACAAAGATCTCTGTTCATTTTCGAGGATATGAGAAAATATGGACTATGCAGTCGTGAGTATATTTCATTTTAAGTGTGGTAGTAATCGGCAAACCCACGGGATCCAAGGAGTAGGAATGTACCATGCATACCAAGGAGCCAAATCCACTGAATACAATTGAAGGAAATGTTGGATCATATCAAACTATGTGGGTGACAACATTTGTAACCAAGTACTTTTGAAGTTGGAATTTCGAGAATAGAATGAGGATGAAATAAAGGAATTATTATGAGGAACCAATACCTGAGGATAAACAGACCAATGGAAAGGAAAATGCGTTCAAGTAATACAACCTCTACCAAGGATGCATCCCAAGATTTTCATGAAGGTTTCCCCAAGCGCATGAAGTAATAAGCTATGATGGATCAACAAACGTTTTCTTAGGATCATACGAAAACCCGAGAGTGGTGAAGAAATGATCGATGTTTGTTCAGCTTGCATAATCATTGGATTTATCCGAACTTCATTCGTATACAAGAGAAATTCTGCAATGCTTGTGAGTACGCCCAAGTGTTAGAATACGAGATTCACTAAGCGTTATACAAGGTAATGATTTTAGTGCGACATGGCTTGGCCATGATGATGACTTCCTCTTATCATTCTCTTGCTATTCGGAATGGTAAATCTGAGAGACTTACCCATAGTGAGAGACGACGCTCTTTGAAGCTTTTGTTTAAGCCTTAGAATGGTATGATGGAAGCCCCATGTACATGTCATTTGTTGTCGCACGTAGGAAATTTTACAGCGAGGATGAAACCAAGACCCTTCTCACTGCAGGATAACCACAAATGGTAGACCACCATGAGAATCATCGATAGGTTATTTAGAATGGTCACGAGACTTGTGAGTTAAGAAGACCAAGTGCAGGAAGAAGCTTATATGAATGAAAGAGCACTCAATTTTGATGGAAAGCATTATGAATATAATGGAAGAGCATCACCAAAGAAGTTACCATGAAGAATGTGAGTAGCCAGATGCCAAGACCCCAGAGGATTGTTAAAAATCCGGTAACACTCATTTTAAGTGTGGTAGCACCCCACTTTGGAGGAGATTGGATTTGTTAGAAGACCTCCAAAACCCTAACCTTTTCTTTCTAGCCTCTTCGAATCTCGAGGACGAGATTCATTTTTAGTGTGGTACTTTGTAACATCCCAAAATTATAAATTTTGGAATGTTGTAACAAATAAATAATTAGGATTTTTTTTGCTTGAATGATGTGTGATTGATTGTTTGAAATTGAGTGGAATTTTAAACTTTTTAAAAATTTAATGAGAGGGAATAAAATGACTTTCCCAAAATTTTCTATTTTGAATCCCTATTCAATTTTTGAGTTTGAATATTTTCAAAACCCTTTGATAAAAAATATCATATGAGAGGAGGAAAATGACACTAAAAAATCAGAGACAATGTCTTGATTCAAATTTTAAGTATTTGCAATTTATTTGAAATTCAAATTCCTTTTCATTTTAAAGTTATTGCAAAAAAAATTAAAGTATTTTATTTGCTCTTGAAAATATGTTCATGTTGTAGGAAATTTTATTCTCAAATTTTTGATATATAATATGCCTATATAATTTTTTTCTTAACTTTGTTTATATATTATTTTCGCTGATTATTTAAAAAAAACTATTGACTCGAACACTATTAATCTAAGGAAAAAAGGGCTGGCCGGATTTGGCTGTGCGGCTGCCCGAAACTTACTAGGTCCATGGGCATTTGGTTCCTCTTTTCTCCATACTAATTATATGTTTTTAGTCCCACATTGCCTATCTAGTAATCTTTAGACATTCCTTTCACCTATAAATATAGATCCATAGAAGCATTCAAAAATCATCTACTCCAGGTTAAATTAATCTTTTGATTTAACTAGATTTATTAAATAAAATTGTTCTCTTCTTTTCGACGAGATTTCTCGAAGTCATCTCCTCTCTTTGAAATTAATTCTTACTCTGGATTCTAAAGTTATTTCTCTTCGTATTTTTCTTTTTATACTCCCGTAGTTTATTATTTCTAGACTAGTATTCCTACATAGTATATGGTAGAGTAATTAGATTTATCAATGTCACGCCCAAGATGCGACCATATCCTCAATTTAGCACGAAGGCCTCGTCAGGGATAGAAGCGCATCTCGTCGCGTCGCAAGAATGGATATCATTACAAGTACATGTACTGAAAAGAAGAGATATATATACAGAGTTGGCTTACACTCGCCACAAGCTACATCAGAGTCACATCAGTACATTACATAATCATCAAGAGTAAGAGCAGGGTCCGACTACGGACGAAAACAAACGACAAAAGAAGAACGACGTCCATCCTTGCTATCCCAGGCTGCCGGCATGGAACCCATCCTAGATCGATGATGAAGAAGAAGAAGAAGCAACTCCAAATGAACAATCAACGCGCTCGCGTCAAGTAACCTTTACCTGCACCTGCAACTGGTGTTGTAGTAATCTGTGAGCCACAGGGGACTCAGCAATCTCATTTCCAAAGGTAACAAGACTAGCAAAGCTTAATGGGTGAGGCATGGTTAAGTGGTGAGGTTGCAGCAGCGGTTAAGCATATATTTATGGTGGCTAACTTACGAGTACAAGAAAAATAAGAGAGGGAAGATCTATGCATAACGGACGTGAACTACTGATGATCAAATGAATGATCCTGAACACCTACCTACGTCAGACATAACCCCACCGTGTCCTCGATCGGAGAAGCAACTCACGAAAGAGACAGTCACGGTTACGCACACAGTTGGCAAGTTTTATTTAAGTTAACTTCGAGTAATCTAGAACCAGTGTTGAACAAAGTTTCCATGTTGCCACATAACTGCGGGCACGGCTTTCCGAAAGATTTAACCCTGCAAAGGTGCTCCAACTAGTCCATCACAAATTACCACAAGCTGCATAGAAATCCTCAATCACGAAGCTCGCGATCTCATCGGACTTCTTAGTGGAAAACCTCAACTCTGAGATTACCCAAAGCATCACCGGAATCCCGATGCACAAGATATCTCGTCAAAGGTAAAACTAATCCAGCAAGGCCGCCCGACGTGTCGACGTACCCGATAGGAGCCGCGTATCTCGTTCTCAGGACACGACGGATGGAACTAGCTACGAGTGCCAAACCTCGAGTTTCCTCGCGGTGGCCCCACAGGCAGATCGTTTGGGACCAACACCATCAGCACTAGCCCCTCCTGTTTATGTAAAATTACTCCTCGGGTAGCGCTAACTCCCTATGCATTTCAGTATTATCAAATTATTATGTTGGGAAAATGTAAAACCAATGTTGGGCCTTGCCAGACCAACTTTAATCTAAAACAAATTATCAAGGGGGTCCCCATAACAACCCCGATCGTGTTAGGAGCGCTCAATTATGGAACATAACACCGGTAGCCGAAACTAAGGGGCAAAGGTGGAACAAAACACCAGGCTAGAAAGGCCGAGCCTTCCACCTTTTACCAAGTATATAGGTGCATCAAATTAAATAGCATTTAATATGGTGATATGACAAGGGACCCATGTTTTCACATGGAAGCAACTGCACCTGCAACTAGCAACGCTAAGACAGGGTTAAGCAAGTAGTAACATAACCAATCAGTGGTTTGCTAGGTTGAACAGGTTGAAGGTTTCATGGCATTGTAGAGAGGCTGATATTTAACATGTGGTAGGCAACGAGACATAATCGATAGAAGCGATAAAACTAGCATGGCAATGATAGTAATGGTATCTGGGGAAATGATCATCTTGGCTGAGATCCCGCTTGGAAGAAGAATGACTCCGTGAAGGAGACGAACCGATGTAGTCGAACGGGTCCTCACAATCCGACACGCTTGCGGAACTCTATCGAGACGAAGCAAACCGGAAACACAAATCAACACACGATATTCACCACACGATGCATTACACATATGATGCATGAACAGTCTAATGCAAGGCATGACAATCAGAACAATCAAACACTACACATTAAGTGAAGCTCGATATGCAACGAGTTGCATATCGACGAAACTCCACATTTAATTATTTAGTTCACTCCCGTTCAGGTACACGACTATATTAAATGTTATTAAACATGACACGAGGGTGAAGCACAAATTAATATACCTAGCTAGGCATTTTAAATGAGACCGGAAACGACATATAGCATCTCCAAAATGACCCCACATGTTAAATCATAATTCTGCCCAGATTTGTCCTAATCATGTTTTATGTTTGTTAAACAGCAAAACAAAGTGGTTCATGTGATTCTACTCGTCGTCCTGGTCCATTTACATATATGGCACATCTCCAACGGAGCTACGGACAAATAGTTACGACCTAAACCGTTTTCAACACGTCGACATGCAAACCGATGCAAACAGCACACTAAACAGTTTTAATTATGCATGAGAGTTGGAAAATAATACTCTACGCAAAATTCTAGCCAAGTAGCATATAAAACTCATCGCAATTCGATGCACGGATTAGAAACTACGGGCATTTGAAAATATGTGATTTTTCTGAAGATTAGCAAAAATCCTAGTGCAGCAAAAAAAATGACAGGGGAAACAAATATGGGGAAAAGCTAGGATTCGAACCCCAGACCCCTGGGTTGATTCCATGGCACCAACCAGTTGGTGTGGCTCCTATTGTGTGAACTAACAGGGCCTCGACGTTAAGTGAACCGAGGCAGAAACTAATCCTATAAAAAGGGTAAAATTCATGAAAAATGGAAATGCATCCGCGGGGACTTGAACCCACGATCTCTCTGTGCATGCTAGTGCGGTTGACCAACTCGGCTACCAACAACTTATGGTATAAAATGGGTTTTTTGGCGTAGATGAATCAAACCCTGTCGCTAACTGAAGGAAACTGAAACTAGTCGCTGGAGATGCAGGTCCAGCTGCGCGACGCGATGAACATAGCGATGGTCGGCGGATCCAGGGCGAGGCGATCCATGCCGAGAGCAGGGATGGGCTGTTCCAGGACTGGGGCATCCATTCCCGCCTTCGGAGCTCGATTCGGCGTTGGGGACGTCCAGATCATGAGCTGCGAGCTCCCGTTACATGGCGGGGTGGTGCTGCTCCTGTTGGGCACAGAGAGAGAGACGAGGTGAGAGAGGGAAGAGGGAAGGGAAAAGACAGGCGGGAGGAACGAACCTGAACCCGTGAATCCTCAGGGATGCTGGGGATGGCGCGAGGCGCGACGCCTTGGCCGGCCACGGGGGTTTGTGCGAGAGGAGAGAAGGCTCCAGTCGAGGCACAACACGGTGGGCGAGCGGGCGGAGGGCTGCGGCTCGGGGAGGGCGCGGCCCTGGCTGTGGGACTGCGTGAGGTGGTGCGGCGCGGGAAGGAACGGGGTCGGCTCTCAGATCGAGGGAGGAGGGAGCTCTCGCTCGCCTCTGGTTGCATGAACCGGCGGCGCTGTCGGGGCGAGGGGGAGGGAATCGCGGGGAAGTGTCGCCCGGGCTAGGTTAGGAGGGCGCAGGCGTGCTGGGCCTAGCTGGCCGGCTGGAGTGGGCTTCGGATGGGCCTGGCTCTGGTTAGCTAAAAGGCCTCGCAACAAAAATAAGCTGGTCTAAAAACATAAAAACAACACATAAAAAGAAAAAGAATTTAACGAAAATAAAATACTTTTGGGCTCCTTAACACATGCCCCAATAAATAAAAATGGATTGGGACTTTTTGAAGTATAAAATAAAACCCTTTTATAAATAAAAATGAGACTCTATTTTGAAAATAAACAAAAGGAGTAAATAAAGGAAAAACCCAAGGGTTGCCCCCACATATAATAAAAGGATTTTCTTTAAAAGAAGACGAACATTTAAGAGGGGGTTAAAACTGAAATATTTTAAACAACCACGGAATAAAACAAAAGAGGAGAGAAGGGTTTTAGGTCGGCGGTGCAACACGGTTTGAAGCGGCTCTGTTGCACCCACTCTCGTCACGCCAACGAACAACGCCACACTCACAAGCACTCGCAAGCAACAACACGGAGCAACAAGCAACACCGACAAAACACAGTTGACATGATGCCATGCATGATGCGACAATGCAAACTACATGATGATGCAACAAATAAAACTAACCACACGACGGAAACGGAAATAAAGGGGAATCTTCTGGAACACCGGTCTCGGGCTGTCACAACTCTCCTACACTACAAGAGGATCTCGCCTCGAGATCCAAGAATGAAAGGGGGTAGAGTATGAGAAAGAACAAGAGGTGAAAACTTAGTCGCTTCTTTGACAAACGAGTGAGACCAACGATCCTTGAAAGTTGCAAGGCGATGAGGAATGATAAGGGAAAGAAGCAGAGTTCACGGAAAATTTCGGCAGCACTTCGGTAGGAAAATGGGACAAAAAAATTCGATACGATGATATTCACAACAAACAAGTAAATAGAACAAGGGAACACCATGATCTTGACAGAACAAGAAGCTAGACCCAAAAGAGCAATATCACAATGCCTCCGGAACAATAGAATAGGAACTAGCTCATACGGAAGAAGAGAATGAAGAAAAGAATGACAACTATTATCTCAAATGAACTTGACAAGCACCCTTGTGAGAAGAATTGAACGGAGTTGTTGTAAAAACAACAACGAAAAGAAAAAGACAGTAGTGGGCTTATGAAAACCTTTTCAAACTAATGAAGTGACAATCAGCCACTAACAGGAACAAGGATTGATTGAGAGAAACAAGATATGAACAATTTCTTACACCAAGAGGACACATTGAGAACTTGGATTAATGACAAGCACCATGATAGCAACATTCCATAGGAAAAGCTTTAGGTGAAATCCAAACCAAGATAGCTCAATGAAGAATCATGGGTTGAAAAATGTCTGACGACCATAGAATTGGTGGGTTTAATGATCTCATTCTTGAAAGGAAAACTCTTCGAGGCTTCTACACTAACAAGAATGCTATAATACCACCTCAAAGGATAAAGGAAGAACAAATGCACTTGGAAACGCAAGAGAAAGGATACTTGAGGTTCTCCAACAAGAATCTTGAAGAACACATGAGAATAGATTGAAACCTTGATGAACCACCAAGAAGGACCACCGTAAACAAATGAATGATGCAACGATAAGAAGGTAGAAAATAATAAGATTATGACCTTGCAAAGATTTAGATGAAGCTTCACAAAGAGATACTTGATAAAACTTAGAACTCCGGAAAAGAAAGATAAGAACACTAGAGAAAAGGAATTGATATCAAGAGCCACTCCGGAAAAGAAAGATAAGAACACTAGAGAAAAGGAATTGATATCAAGAGCCACTCCTGAAGAAGAATTGAAATCTCTTGGAAGAAGGAAGAACAAGAATAAGAATTATGTTATGCTCAGCCTTCATCAAATTAAATTGATGACAAGCAATGGATCTAGCATACAACTTATTCTTCTGAAAAGATTGAGGAGAGATATGAGCACAAACTAGAAGAATTCTTGAAGGAGACACCGGTCAGAATTGAAATAATGAGGCAACCATGAATGAATGGAGATACATGAGAATGAAGAGATCATGAGCCAGTTGAGGGAAAAACTAGAACAAGGCACCGGTATAATTGAGAGACGAACGAAGAGACAACAATTGAGAAGAATTGAGGATGAAAGCTGAAAGCTGAGAACGAAGAATCTTCTAAAATGATGGCCTTCGGAGGATCGAGAACTGAAAACAACTCAGAAAAGCACCGGATAGCAAGAAAGAGATTACTCATTATTGGGAAAAATTCAAGATGATGCCAGAAGGCTGAAAAGATTAACCTCCAAGAGAATGAACCAAGATTTGAGAGAAACACTCCTCCGAATTGCAAGCTGAGAACGATGACGAGGAACAACACCAAGAATAGCCGAGACACTCCGGAATAAGAAGATTGCAAGGTTGAGCCAAAATTATGAGAATTAACTCAAATAGATCTTGAAGAATAATATGACTGATGAAATTCATGCTTACGTCATAGTTGAAAAGAATTAATGATCTCTGAAAAAAGATTGAAAGAGCCAGATAAGATCCTGGGAAAAACCTGTGGGTTATGGGCCCACTCAAAGAAATCACCATTGAAACAATAGCTAGAACGAGAGATATTGCACCGGTATAAGAAAACTAGATGAGGTTGAGAACCTCGAAATAATTAAAGAATTGAGAACAAGAATTCTGAGATAACTTCAATGCTCCGGATAGAATAGAGATAACTGAATAAACAAGATATACTGATAAGAATCTCCAACATAGGAAAGAATTACAAGGATGAACAGGATATAATGAACACGGATAATTAAATTGAATTCACCGGGAAAGATGACGAGATTGAATAAAGATGAACACGAAGTTCCTGAGAATCTTCACAATGAATCACCGACTAAGAGAGAAAAGAGCACACAACGGAAGCACAATGAAATGAAAATTAAATCACTGAAGAAAAGGGTGGGAGGGCGGGAAAAACAAAGACAACATGGGACAGATGAGATGAACTCTGGAATAAAATGAGAGAATGATCTTGCAAAAATTGGAGAGGATAGGATTACTTGAAGAGAAACACATCGGTTGAAAAGGATTAACATGACGACTCCGGTTGACAAGAATTGATAAGACGATTGATTAAGCAAAAGGATTAGCACTCTCATGTGAATATGAGAACACTGCTTAGAAAAGATCTGAAGTCACCGCTTGACATCGAAGCAACTTGATTTACCATATTCCACAAAACAAAGGGTGAGGCTTATGAAACAAGCCAGAACAAACTCATGAGAAAGATTTCGTCCGATATTTTCGTGGACAGGAATCCACTAGATGTCGAACCCCAACCTAGCATCATGTATTTGTTGGAAGATTGTCCTATAAGTAACTACTTGAATTCCCACCTATGAATTCCCGAAATATCTGGTCATGCAATCTGGTACACGGATACAAGGAGTAATTATCACACAACTCCTATACTAACCCGTCACCTGTATCACATCCGTCAACACACAACCAAAATCTCGGACCTTCATCTACTACAGACCCTCTTGATCACAACGATACAAAGTATGGCAGTACTCCCGAACAATCTGCACGAGTATTGGGGACATCGGGGTTATCTCGCCACTACTAGTATTGAAGCAATTACGAACATCCTTCGTCCTGAGATACTAAGAAATCTGAATGATAACTATGTGCTCAAGAATCCCCTGGAGCTCAACTCCCCTGAAACTCAAAGCAGATAGGAGGCACCAAGATAGAACTCCGTCACATCGGCATCATATAGATTCCAAAAATATCCGCGTGATCCTAATTTTTTTTTTGAGTGAGAAGAGGAGTAGAATTAAATTATTACGTCAAGATTCCTTACCAGAGCATAGAAGAGGAGAAAAAAGAATCCTACTCTCCGATATATAACTAGACTCAAAGCAGTTTTTCACTAGACTCGACTCGGCCAAGTTCGATCAATCAAGGGGGCTCCTAGGTCGGTACTACTCTGATACCAACTTGTCACACCCAAGATGCGACCTTTCCTCAATTTAGCACGAAGGCCTCGTCAGGGATAGAAGCGCATCTCGTCGTGTCGCAAGAATGGATATCATTACAAGTACATGTACTGAAAAGAAGAGATATATATACAGAGTTGGCTTACACTCTCCACAAGCTACATCAGAGTCACATCAGTACATTACATAATCATCAAGAGTAAGAGAAGGGTCCGACTACGGACGAAAACAAACGACAATAGAAGAACGACGTCCATCCTTGCTATCCCAGGCTGCCGGCCTGGAACCCATCCTTGATCGATGAAGAAGAAGAAGAAGAAGAAGAAGAAGCAACTTCAAATGAACAATCAACGCGCTCGCGTCAAGTAACCTTTACCTGCACCTGCAACTGGTGTTGTAGTAATCTGTGAGCCACAGGGGACTCAGCAATCTCATTTCCAAAGGTATCAAGACTAGCAAAGCTTAATGGGTGAGGCATGGTTAAGTGGTGAGGTTGCAGCAGCGGCTAAGCATATATTTATGGTGGCTAACTTACGAGTACAAGAAAAATAAGAGAGGGAAGATCTACGCATAACGGACGTGGACTACTGATGATCAAATGAATGATCCTGAACACCTACCTATGTCAGACATAACCCCACCATGTCCTCGATCGGAGAAGGAACTCACGAAAGAGACAGTCACGGTTACGCACACAGTTGGCAAGTTTTATTTAAGTTAACTTCAAGTTATCTAGAACCAGTGTTAAACAAAGTTTCCACGTTGCCACATAACTGCGGGCACGGCTTTCTGAAAGATTTAACCCTGCACGGGTGCTCCAACTAGTCCATCACAAATTACCACAAGCCGCATAGAAATCCTCAATCACGAAGCTCGCGATCTCGTCGGACTTCTTAGTGGAAAACCTCAACTCTGAGATTACCCAAAGCATCACCGAAATCCCGATGCACAAGATATCTCGTCAAAGGTAAAACTAATCCAGCAAGGCCGCCCGACGTGTCGACGTACCCGATAGGAGCCGTGTATCTCGTTCTCAGGACACGACGGATGGAACTAGCTACGAGTGCCAAACCTCGAGTTTCCTCGCGGTGGCCCCGCAGGCAGACCGTTTGGGACCAACACCATCAGCACTGGCCCCTCCTATTTATGTAAAATTACTCCTCGGGTAGCGCTAACTCCCTATGCATTTAAGTATTATCAAATTATTATGTTGGGAAAATGTAAAACCAATGTTGGGCCTTGCCAGACCAGCTTTAATCTAAAACGAATTATCAAGGGGGTCCCCATAACAACCCCGATCGTGTTAGGAGCGCTCAATTATGGAACATAACACCGGTAGCCGAAACTAAGGGGCAAAGGTGGAACAAAACACCAGGCTAGAAAGGCCGAGCCTTCCACCTTTTACCAAGTATATAGGTGCATTAAATTAAATAGCATTTAATATGGTGATATGACAAGGGACCCATGTTTTCACATGGAAGCAACTGCACCTGCAACTAGCAACGCTAACACAGGGTTAAGCAAGTAGTAACATAGCCAATCAGTGGTTTGCTAGGTTGAACAGGTTGAAGGTTTCATGGCATTGTAGAGAGGCTGATATTTAACATGTGGTAGGCAACGAGACATAATCGATAGAAGCGATAAAACTAGCATGGCAATGATAGTAATGGTATCTGGGGAAATGATCATCTTGCAAGGCATGGCATGAACGGTCTAATGCAAGGCATGACAATCAGAACAATCAAACACTACACATTAAGTGAAGCTCGATATGCAACGAGTTGCGTATCGACGAAACACCACATTTAATTATTTAGTTCACTCCCGTTCAGGTACACGACTATATTAAATGTTGTTAAACATGACACGAGGGTGAAGCACAAATTAATCTACCTAGCTAGGCATTTTAAATGAGACCGGAAACGACATATAGCATCTCCAATATGACCCCACATGTTAAATCTTAATTCTGCCCAGATTTGTCCTAATCACGTTTTAGGTCTGTTAAACGGCAAAACAAAGTGGTTCACGTGATTCTACTCGTCGTCCTGGTCCATTTACATACACGGCACATCTCCAACGGAGCTACGGACAAATAGTTACGACCTAAACCGTTTTCAACACGTCGACATGCAAACCGATGCAAACATCACACTAAACAGTTCTAATTATGCATGAGAGTTGGAAAATAATACTCTACGCAAAATTCTAGCCAAGTAGCATATAAAACTCATCGCAATCCGATGCACGGATTAGAAACTACGGGCATTTGAAAATATGTGATTTTTCTGAAGATTAGCAAAAATCCTAGTGCAGCAAAAAAATGACAGGGGAAACAAATATGAGGCAAAGCTAGGATTTGAACCCCAGACCCCTGGGTTGATTCCATGGCACCAACCAGTTGGTCTGGTTCCTATTGTGTGAACTAACAGGGCCTCGACGTTAAGTGAACCGAGGCAGAAACTAATCCTATAAAAAGGGTAAAATTCGTGAAAAATGGAAATGCATCCGCGGGGTTCGACTTGAACCCACGATCTCTCTGTGCATGCTAGCGCGGTTGACCAACTCGGCTACGAACAACTTGTGGTATAAAATGGGTTTTTTGGCGTAGATGAATCATACCCTGTCGCTAACTGAAGGAAATTGAAACTAGTCACTGGAGATGCAGGTCCAGGTGCGCGACGCGATGAACAAAGCGATGGTCGGCGGATCCAGGGCGAGGCGATCCATGCCGAGAGCAGGGATGGGCTGTTCCAGGACTGGGGCATCGATTCCCCCCTTCGGAGCTCGATTCGGCGTTGGGGACGTCCAGATCATGAGCTGCGAGCTCCCGTTACATGGCGGGGTGGTGCTGCTCCTGTTGGGCACAGAGAGAGACGAGGTGAGAGAGGGAAGAGGGAAGGGAAAAGACAGGCGGGAGGAACGAACCTGAACCCGTGAATCCTCGGGCATGGTGGGGATGGCGCGACGCCTTGGCCGGCCACGGGGGTTCGTGCGAGAGGAGAGAAGGCTCCAGGCGAGGCACAACACGGTGGGCGAGCGGGCGGAGGGCTGCGGCTCGGGCAGGGCGCGGCCCTGGCTGTGGGACTGCGTGAGGTGGTGCGGCGCGGGAAGGAACGGGGTCGGCTCTCAGATCGAGGGAGGAGGGAGCTCTCGCTCGCCTCTGGTTGCGTGAATCGGCGGCGCTGTCGGGACGAGGGGGAGGGAATCGCGGGGAAGTGTCGCCCGGGCTAGGTTAGGAGGGCGCAGGCGTGCTGGGCCTAGCTGGCCGGCTGGAGTGGGCTTCGGATGGGCCTGGCTCTGGTTAGCTAAAAGGCCTCGCAACAAAAATAAGCTGGTCTAAAAACAGAAAAACAACACATAAAAAGAAAAAGAATTTAACGAAAATAAAATACTTTTGGGCTCCTTAACACATGCCCCAATAAATAAAAATGGATTGGGACTTTTTGAAGAATAAAATAAAACCCTTTTACAAATAAAAATGAGACTCTATTTTGAAAATAAACAAAAGGAGTAAATAAAGGAAAAACCCAAGGGTTGCCCCCACATATAATAAAAGGTTTTTCTTTAAAAGAAGACGAACATTTAAGAGGGGGTTAAAACTGAAATCTTTTAAACAACCACAGAATAAAACAAGAGAGGAGAGAAGGGTTTTAGGTCCGCGGTGCAATAGGGTTTGAAGCGGTTCTGTTGCACCCACTCTCGTCACGCCAACAAACAACGCCACACTTACAAGCACTCGCAAGCAACAACACGGAGCAACAAGCAACACCGACAAAACACAGTTGGCATGATGCCATGCATGATGCGACAATGCAAACTACATGATGATGCAACAAATAAAACTAACCACACGACGGAAACGGAAATAAAGGGGAATCTTCTGGAACGTCGGTCTCGGGCTGTCACAATCAATTAGTCTATGTATTTACACATTAGTCCTAAAATTCTTTTAGACATAGCACTTTTGTTTCGTAAAACAGCTTGACCCTGATTTTTTAAATAGCCATAACTTTTTACTCGTTTATTCGAATTAGATGAAACCAACGCCTAGAGTTTTGTCTTGATCCCACCTATCCGGTGAACCTATCATATCAGCTTTTTGAAATTTTCAAATTTCGAAATTTGTTCACACTCATATTCAAACTTGTTTTGATCATACTTTTTTGTCCGTAGCTCCGTTTTAGATGAATCCAGTTGCGTCGGATTCATATCAAAGTAATCTTCCGTTTGTATAATTATTTTGAACTTTTTAACTTATAATTTTGATCAAATCAGATTTATCTATTAGTGCCCAAAAGTGTTCACATCGTTCTAAGCTGATTCAATGTTATATTGAAGTATTTGTATCTTTTGATCCGCTATTTCAAATCTAGTAATTCTTTTTTTTCCTACATGTTCATATTGATCTCCTATATCCAGTAGCATCATTAGTTTCGACCTTTGAACCTTACAAATCTGAGCGATTCAAATTTGTATTCGAACATTCATTTGATCTTATCTTGCAAATCGTAACACATTTTCAATTGATTCCTTTTACACATAAATACTCATGCCATATATTTTTGTACATAACCATCATACTCCAGTTCAACTTATTTTGACCTTCTGAATGCACATTCAATTCATACTTCAATTCGCTATAACTTGTGTTGTAGTTGTAGTGCTCCATTTCAAGAAATTCTTTCTACAAATAAATTCTTATGTCTTATACTATTTGTCAAACAACATTCATGTTGTTCTCCCAATATTTTTGATCATCTCCCATAGTGTATGCAAGTTGAGGTTATATAGCGATAGTTGATCATCCTTTGACTCTTTTGAGTTGACCCCCTTCACCTTTCCTTTTACAACATCATAAAGGCCCTATCTTTTCTTATTAAATCTTGGTATGTTGTTATTTTACAACAAGACATGTTTTGTTCTTATGTTCTTTTGGTTATTCCTTTTGGCATGAATGTTTATTGAATGCTATTCATTTACGATAGATTGCTCGGAGTGTAACGAGTAGAGTTATCAGGATTATGAGAGTGACTATCTTCATCAAGTAATACCAGGCAAGTCACGTTGATCATGTTTTTACCTATGTTTTATATGCATTGTAGCTCTACCTTCTTTACCCAAATTGCATGCAAAGTAGGTAATTCGAAATTTGGATCTTGATGTAGTATCATGTGGTAGGCACCCATCACCCTTGTTACTTGGCCCGGGACGATGAATTTTATTTTGCTATGCTTTTAGTAGACGGGGTTATGGTTGAGTGTTATTCACGAGTGTTGTGAGAATATAATAATCAAGACGGGATATTTCAAGACTTTTGAGACCTCGTGATGCAACATACCTCTGGGTGAAAGACGGTTCAGATGGGCTCCCTGGGATAACCAGCGGAGGACCCGGGATGCATGGAGAAGTGCCATGACATCTTGCGGAAAGCTTCACCCAGGCTCAAAGAGATGGATGGATATTTCAAGACCCAAGGCTTACCTGCACATCCACAAGTCATTATGGGCTCTGGCTTGGTTGGACAACGTGGTGACTCTAGATGGACGGTGTTACAAAATGTAGAAGAACGGTAGGATTGGATGGGCACCGACAGAGGCTCAAAGGAACCCGTTGAAAGACCATGTTTTGATCATTCGATTGTCAAACACCCTAAAGTGCGAGGACTTCAACGGAGGCGATCAAATCTTGTGTGGAACGTGTGCAAAACTCTGCAGAGTACTCAAATCTAATCGATTAGCCGTGTTCACGGTCATGGACAACTTGAGCCGAAGGAACTGAAGTTATCAGGAATTCTCAACACCATTTATTATTGACGTGGGTAATATTTATAACTTGAGTATGAGAAATGGTTGGTGGAACCTTCTCATTAACAACCAACAATGTAGTAAGTTTTGCTTTACCCTCTCTCTTGTTGTAGAAAATTTGTTTTACGCAAAACTTAAACTACAGCCCCACCTACCATATATGCATATAGTATAGATGATGTTTTCACCCCTCTTTTGTGACTTGCTGGCATATTTAATATGCCGACCTACACGGCTGTAACGTCTTATATTGCAGATATTTTTTTCGACGAGTAAGAGTACGATTCAGGGTTACACTCTGCACTTAAATTGCCGTTGATGTTTATTGGGACTCCACTCCCTTTGACTGTTTCCGCTGAGATTTTGAGGTATATATCAATTTACGTTATTTTACATGTGATTGCACTTTGATATATAAATTGATGTACTGTGTGTGATAGCATACTGATCCAGAGATGACACAGAACACATAGATGCTTGACTCGTTTTGAGTCGGGTGAAATCACGCCGAGTCCTCCTAGCCTCTTTGACCGACACACACGATCCCAAGATACAGCGCAACGTGGGATTTATATTGCACGTTGGCTGATGTATCCAAAAAATGACGTGTGAGCTGCCATTTTCCCTATATGAAATTTCTTTTAATGTGTCATTATTTACTTCGCGCTCGAAACAATATTTTTATGGCGTAATTTTTTTTAGCGTTTTTGTTGAAGATGCTCCGAGCCCACAGTCCATCCCCACATCCCAAACGCGAAGCCTTCCCTCCCTCCCTCCCTCCGAAAGCCGAAAATTTCCGAATCCCTCCCGCCCTCCGCCTCCCTGCTCTCGCCGCTATCCCGCACAACAAAACACCCAAATCCAAATCCAAGTCTGAACCCCTCTCCGCCATCCCTCGAATTTTCCATTTCGATATTCATGCTACAATGGTGCGTGAGCTCGGCGCCGACTCCTTCTACGCGCGCCTCCGCGCCGCCACCGCCGCCGCCGCAGCGGTTTCCTCCGCCTCCGCATCCCCTCTCCTGATCCTCCCGTCCGCGTCCGACGCCGACTCGCTCTGCGCGCTCAGGATCCTCGCCCACGTCCTCTCCGCCGACTCCGTCCGCTTCTCCGTCTACCCCGTCGCCTCCACCGCCGATGCCGCGGAACTCCTCGCCTCCTTCTCCGGCGCCGCCGTGTCCTCATCCCAGCCGCCGCCTCCGCTCTGCGTACTACTCATCAACTGGGGCGCGCGCTGCGACCTCCTCCGCGGCGTCCTACCGAGCGGCTCCACCGCTTTCGTCGTGGACTCACACCGCCCCGTGAACCTCCGCAACCTCGCCGCGGGGAACGACCGCGTCGTCGTCCTCTTCACCGCTGACGACGAGTGCACCGCCGACCTGTCGTATGACTTCGACGTGTCCTCCCTTGCCGATGCCTCCGACCTAACGGCCGAGGGGGACGCGGACGACGACCACCTCTGCGCCTCCGAGGAAGAGGAGTCAGATGGCTCGGATTACGATTCCGACGCCGAGGGCGGGATGAGGAAGAGACGGCGCGCGTCCGATGACGCGGAGGCGGACGGCGGCGATCCGGTGAGGCTGTTCGGGAGGCTGCGGCGGGAGTACTACCGGCTCGGCACCTTCCACGGGAAGCCGTCGGGGTGCCTCATGTACGACCTCGCCCACGCGCTGCGCAGGAACACCAACGAGCTGCTCTGGCTTGCCTGCGTCTCCCTCACCGACCAGTTCGTCCACGAGCGCATCACCAACGAGCGCTACCAGGACGCGGCCATGGAACTCGAGCAGCACATCAACGGATCCGGCAACCTCGATCCGTCCGGCGTCGGGTCCGTGGTCACGCTCAAGGACGGGACCAGGATCCGTGCGCCCGAGACCTCCCGCATCGCCTACGAGGACGAGCCGAGGCTTATGCTGCTGCGGGAGTGGACCTTGTTCGACTCCATGGTCTGCTCCTCTTATGTCGCGACGAGGCTCAAGACGTGGAGCGACAACGGGCTCAAGAAGCTGAAGCTTCTTCTGGCGAGGATGGGGTTCCCGCTCGCCGACTGCCAGAAGGGGTTCCAGTACATGAGCATGGATGTCAAGAGGAAGATGCGCGATGAGTTTGACCGCTTCCTGCCGGAGTATGGGCTCACCGACTTCTACTACCGAAGCTTCCTGAGGGTGCACGGGTACAAGTCCAAGGTCTCTGCTGCGGATCTTGTGTATGGCGTCACCGCTTTGCTTGAATCTGTGAATGCCGAGTCCAAGGAGTGTCGTGCTGCTGAGCAATTCTGGGTTGCATACTCTGCATTGTCTCCGAGCAATGTGGATCAGCTGCAGAAAGGAATGCAATCTGCAATTGAGATACAGAGGGCTATACTGAGGCAAGGAAGCTCGGCCATCACCAAGAGCGGCTTCATACGGAGTGCAAAGAAGTTCCGGTGGGTGAAGCTTGATGACCCAGTGGACACGAGCAAGCTGTGCCACCCTCAGGCCCTGACCAAGTTCTGCTTCTTCCTGATGGATGCACTGAAGGAGCGGGGTGCAAGGATGAAGCCACTGGTGTGTGCTTGCTTAGGGAGGGAACCTGAGAAGGTGCTGGTAGTTGGGGTATGGGGGAAGCCCAGGCTTGGGGCAGTTCAGGGGAATTCGTTCGGGAATGCATTTAGGTCAGCGGCAGAGGAGATTGGGGCAGACTATTTCCATGACATGTTTGAGTCATCATGGATTGTTCTTGACGTTGTTGCTGTCAGTTCTTTCATGATTCGGTTAACAGAGAAACTGTAATGATGGTATGTGCTGGCCTATGCCAGTTATCCTTTTTAGTCCCAAGGAGTTTGAGGCTTGATTCTGCTTCCAAATATAGGAGCTTCAGTCCTGGCGGTACATGACATGTATTTTCTCCTTATCCACCTGAACCTTTTCATGATCATGTTTCGCAACGAGAACGGAGGTTTTCCACTGTTTAGCCACTTCAATTAGTAAATAATAGATCAATGAAATTCAGATGCAAACCTTATCACAGTATGGAAATGAACAAGGTATATGGTACTGTTGACCTGATAGTGTCCGTTGTATCTGTGCTTGCATAAGTGTGTGCCTTCTGATTATAGAAAAGGGCCGTCTCCTCTTTTTGTACCACTAGAGTTGAAGTTCTTGAAGTGTGTAAACTAACAAGCCTTTCTTGAATATGTGCTGTTACTAGCAGTTTAGCACATGCTAACTTAAATGCATATTTGTTTATAATTAAAATTATGTGGATGCATTTGGTTGTCTCTTGATCAGGATAGATGTTTATAAACGTATAATACTTCTGGTGGTTGATTATACATTAATATCCTTTCACAAATTTGGTAGATCATGTTGAAATTTGGAGGTGGGCTTTAGGCCCATTAGAGAATTTCAGAAAAATCTCCAATGACCCATGTAGGTGGTGGCATGACAAGGTGGTGGGAGTTTAGTCCCACCCCGCTAGTGGAGGAGAGTTTGGACCCCTTTATAAGAGTCTCTCTTCCACATGCTATTGGAGAGTGAGAAGAGAAGGTGCCCTCGCGCACTCCTCCTCCACGCCTCGTCACGACGCGACGCGATGCGCCACGGGTTGCGGGAATGAGCCGAGCCGAGCTCATACCTACGCGCTTATTTTTGCCGGTCAGGAACGGAGAATACGTAACGGATAAGGCACGATCCGAGACGTCGGATCGTGGCTGTTACCGACTCGGACGTGGGTTCGGCCCACGTCTCTCCACCCAGCCGCCTTTATAAGCACGCGATCGCCTACCCTAGCCGTCACGAGAATCAGATCACATCTGCCTTACGCGTTCGTTCCTTGACTGCTGCTGCCGCCGGCGACTCCGTCCCGTTTACCGCGTACACGGTCGACGGGAGAGCAGGCCTCCGAAACCTCGCCTCTCCGGTTCCTGTACGGGAGAGGGGCGATTAGGTTTTTGGGGAGCGATCACGCAACTGCTCGCCTCCGTCCGTCTGCTTCGTCTACGTCCGCGTCGCCCTCGTCATCGCCATGTCTTCACCGAAGCTGACCGTCTCCGCGAGGAAGCCGAGAAGAAGACGGCAGAGGATACTGCCGCCGCCGCTGCTACGGCCAACTGGCTGATCGGAGGGTATGATGTGTTTGCCTCTCTCTTGTTTTTGTCTGCACTAGTAGTACTGCCTATATGCGTAGATGTTTCTGCTATATGCGTAGTACTTGCTAGTATACTCCGTGATCAGTATGTCATGAACCTAGTCAATGCCATGTTAGTAATTATTTCATGGATTAATCTGCTCGGAAAATTGCCTACGGAAACTATCACTCCTGAACAGGAGAAGATGTTTAAGGAGGCCACCGTCCTATTCCTTGGAGCAGTCATTAGCGTGATCGGAGATAAGCTGGTTGATGCATATTTACATATGCATGTTGCCAAGGACTTGTGGGAGGCGCTCGAATCTAAATTCGGGGCCACCGATGCTGGGAGTGAGATGTATGTTATGGAGCAGTTCTACGATTACAAGATGGTTGACAACCGTTCTGTATTGGAACAAGCTCATGAGATAATATGCATAGCTAAGGAACTTGAGGTTCTTAAGTGCAATTTGCCGGGCAAGTTTGTCGCGGGTTGTATAATTGCTAAGCTCCCTAATTCCTGGAGGAACTTTGCTACTACTCTGAAACATCAGAGGCGTGAGTTCTCGGTAGAGGACATCATCGGCCATCTGAGTGTTGAGCAGAACTCGAGAGCAAAGGACTCCAATGGAAAAGCGGTGGAAAGCTCTTCTGCTGCCAATATGGTACATCAGAGGAACTTCAATTCTCACAAGCCCAAGAAAAAGAATTCTGTCCAACAGAATACCGACTTCAAGAAGAAGGGAAAGAAGCCCTTCAAGAAGAATAAGAAGGGAGATGACTGCTATACTTGTGGTTCAGAGGAACATTGGGCGAACAAATGCCCAAACAAGTACAAGAAGCCGGCGCAGGACTCCAAGTCTGCCAACATGATTGTGGGCAACAATGAAAGTGGTGCATCTGGGTACGGTAATTTACTTACTGTATTTACAGTTTGTCAGTCCACCGATTGGTGGGTGGACACGGGTGCAAATATTCATTTGTGTGCTGACTTATCATTGTTCTCTTCTTATCAGGCCACCGGTCGCGGGTCCGTATTGATGGGGAATGGCGCGAGTGCTTCTGTTCTTGGTGTTGGCACGGTCGATCTGAAGTTTACTTCGGGAAGGATCGTGCAGCTGAAGAACGTGCAGCATGTCCCCGCCATCAAGAAGAATCTCGTTAGTGGCTCCCTTCTGTGTAGAGAAGGGTTTAAGTTGGTATTTGAGTCTAATAAAGTAGTAGTTACGAAATATGGACTTTTCGTTGGAAAAGGTTATGAATGCGGAGGTCTGTTCCGCCTTTCTCTTGCAGATTTTTGTAATAAAGTCGTGAACAATATTCATTCGAGTGTTAATGAATCTGAAGTTTGGCATTCACGTCTTTGTCACATAAGTTTCGGTGTTATGTCGCGGCTAGCAAAACTGAATTTAATCCCAACTTTCACTTTAGCCAAAGGTTCTAAGTGCCATTCGTGTGTGCAAGCAAAGCAACCTCGCAAGCCTCACAAGGCTGCAGAGGAGAGACACTTGGCATCATTAGAACTCATACATTCTGATCTTTGTGAGATGAATGGTGTGTTGACTAAAGGTGGAAAGAAATACTTCATGACATTGATAGATGATTCCACTAGATTTTGCTATGTGTATCTGTTAAATACTAAAGATGAGGCTCTACACTACTTTAAAATCTATAAGGCAGAAGTTGAGAATCAACTTGAAAAGAAAATTAAACGAGTTCGGTCTGATCGTGGTGGAGAGTACTTCTCAAACGAATTTGATTCATTTTGTGCGGAACACGGCATTATTCATGAGAGGACGCCTGCCTATTCACCCCAGTCAAACGGGGTTGCCGAGCGAAAAAACCGTACTCTAACTGATTTGGTTAACGCCATGTTAGATACATTGGGTTTATCCAAGGCATGGTGGGGGGAGGCTATATTGACCGCGTGTCATGTCCTGAATAAAGTTCCTACAAAAGATAATGGGGTCACTCCCTACGAGGAGTGGTCAAAGAGAAGGACGACGCTCTCGTACTTACGTACTTGGGGCTGCTTGACGAAAGTCAATGTACCAATCCCCAAGAAGCGTAAGCTTGGACCAAAGACTGTGGACTGCGTTAATTTGGGATACGCTAAGAATAGCGTAGGCTATAGATTTCTAGTAGTGAAATCTGAGGTACCTGACGTGAAGGTCGGTACAATAATGGAGTCGAGGGATGCTACATTCTTTGAGGATATATTTCCCATGAGAGATATGCAAAGCACTTCTAGACAGGAATCTGAGATAACTCCTGAGCCTGCCATTCCTATGGAATACTATGAACAAACACATGATGAAAATCCTGAGGAGGATGACGAGGAAGCCCGTGGTAGGGGCAAGAGACAAAGGGCTGCAAAGACCTTTGGTGATGATTTCTTCCTATACCTCGTGGATGATAATCCCTCTTCTATTTCAGAAGCGTATGCTTCTCCAGATGCTGATTACTGGAAAGCTGCGGTCCGTAGCAGATGGATTCCATCATGGCTAACGGGACATGGGAAATCACTGATCGTCCCTATGGTTGCAAACCATTGGGATGCAAGTGGGTGTTCAAAAAGAAGCTTAGGCCCGATGGTACGATTGAAAAGTACAAGGCTAGGCTTGTGGCCAAGGGCTATGCCCAGAAAGAAGAGGAAGATTTCTTCGATACTTATTCACCTGTGGCTAGACTGACCACCATTCGAGTACTACTCTCATTGGCGGCCTCTCATGGTCTTCTCGTTCATCAAATGGACGTTAAGACGGCTTTCCTGAATGGAGAGCTAAATGAGGAAATCTATATGCAACAGCCAGATGGCTTTGTGATAGAAGGTTAGGAAGGAAAGGTGTGTAAGTTGCTGAAATCTTTATATGGTCTGAGACAAGCACCTAAGCAATGTCATGAGAAGTTTAATACAACTCTGACATCTGTTGGCTTCGTTGTTAATGAAGCTGACAAATGTGTATACTATCGCCATGGTGGGGGCGAAGGAGTTATATTGTGCTTGTATGTTGATGACATACTGATATTTGGAACCAACCTCAAAGTAATTGAGGAGGTTAAGTCTTTTCTGTCTCAAAACTTTGAGATGAAGGACCTTGGGGTGGCTGATGTTATCTTGAACATCAAGCTGTTGAGAGATGATGAGGGTGGGATTACACTTCTGCAATCCCACTATGTTGAGAAGATTTTGAGTCGCTTTGGATATTCAGACTGCAAAATTTCTCAAACACCTTATGATCCTAGTGTGCTTATTCGAAAGTTTAAAGGCACAGCTATAGATCAATTGAGATTCTCTCAAATTATCGGTTCACTTATGTACCTAGCTAGCGCAACGAGGCCTGACATCGCGTTTGCTGTGAGCAAACTTAGCCGGTTTGTTGCAAACCCGTGCGATGTTCATTGGCGTGCTGTTGAAAGAATTATGCGCTACTTGAAAGGTACTGTCAACCACGGGCTTCACTATACGGGATTCCCATCGGTACTTGAAGGGTATAGTGATGCGAATTGGATCTCTGATGCTGATGAGATGAAGACCAGTACCGGGTATATGTTTACTCTTGGGGGTGGTGCTGTTTCCTGGAAGTCTTGCAAGCAAACGATCTTAACAAGATCGACAATGGAAGCAGAATTAACAGCATTAGACACATCTGGTGTCGAAGCAGAATTTCTTCGAGATCTTCTGATGGACTTACCTGTGGTTGAGAAGCCGGTTCCGGCTATCCTTATGAACTGCGATAATCAGACGGTTATTGTTAAAGTGAAGAGTTCAAAGGACAATATGAAGTCCAACAAACATATAAGAATGAGATTGAAGTCTGTCAGACGTTTGAGAAACTCCGGAGTAATAGCGTTGGATTATATTCAAACGGCTAAGAATCTGGCAGATCCCTTTACTAAAGGGCTATCACGTGTTGTGATAGATAGTGCATCGAGGGAGATGGGTATGAGACCCACATGAGTTGCCATGGCAGTAACCCAACCTATATGATCGGAGATCCCGTGAAGTAGGACCTGGGAAAACAAGCCAGTGGTGAACTGAGGAGAGTAACTTAACTAACCCACTCCGTTGGAGATGCAATGCTCTCGGATACTGTATGGTAGGATGACTACTGTCTTAATGTGTTCTAAAGCTTATGTGTAAGCAAGATGCTGTCCTACAGAGCGATCTTTGGAGGAACACACCTATATGAGCTTGGCTGCTGGTCACAGTCTATGAGATTTGGGTGATCTCTAGTAAACTCATGAATAGGCCAGGAGTGTGACTAATATGCTCCACCCGAGGGGTCACCTTCGGCAGCCTAGTACTAGTAAGACTTGTGGTGAAGCTCTTTTACGCCAAACTGACAATTCAAGGCATAGTCCATTGTTCAGTTGTAAAGGGGTGTAGCTACTTGTTCTAGGTGAAGCTCAACCTTAACAGGTCTTCACTGAAATGCTGGTATATTAAAACAGTGATTGGAACGAGGGAACACGATGCGCCCTTGAGATCTGGTGGGGGATTGTTGAAATTTGGAGGTGGGCTTTAGGCCCATTAGAGAATTTCAGAAAAATCTCCAAGGGCCCATGTAGGTGGTGGCATGACAAGGTGGTGGGAGTTTAGTCCCACCCCGCTAGTGGAGGAGAGTTTGGACCCCTTTATAAGGGTCTCTCTTCCACATGCTATTGGAGAGTGAGAAGAGAAGGTGCCCTCGCGCACTCCTCCTCCGCCGCCCGCCTCGTCACGACGCGCCGCGCCGCGCCGCGGGTTGCGGGAATGAGCCGAGCCGAGCTCATACCTACGCGCTTATTTTTGCCGGTCAGGAACGGAGAATACGTAACGGACAAGGCACGATCCGAGACGTCGGATCGTGGCTGTTACCGACTCGGACGTGGGTTCAGCCCACGTCTCTCCACCCAGCCGCCTTTATAAGCACGCGATCGCCTACCCTAGCCGTCACGAGAATCAGATCACATCTGCCTCACGCGTTCGTTCCTTGACTGTTGCTGCCGCCGGCGACTCCGTCCCGTTTACCGCGTACACGGTCGACGGGAGAGCAGGCCTCCGAAACCTCGCCTCTCCGGTTCCTGTACGGGAGAGGGGCGATTAGGTTTTTGGGGAGCGATCACGCGACTGCTCGCCTCCGTCCGTCTGCTTCGTCTACGTCCACGTCGCCCTCGTCATCGCCATGTCTTCACCAAGCGAAGCTGACCGTCTCCGCGAGGAAGCCGAGAAGAAGACGGCAGAGGATACTGCCGCCGCCGCCGCCGCTGCTACGGCCAACTGGCCGATCGGAGGGTATGATGTGTTTGCCTCTCTCTTGTTTTTCTCTGCACTAGTAGTACTGCCTATATGCGTAGATGTTTCTGCTATATGCGTAGTACTTGCTAGTATACTCCGTGATCAGTATGTCATGAACCTAGTCAATGCCATGTTAGTAATTATTTCATGGATTAATCTGCTCGGAAAATTGCCTATTTACTCAACAGATCACTGTAAGAATTTCATTTACCCCTTCCTCCTCTCCCATATTTTTCTTAGTTCTAGTTCTTACAATGCAGGTACAATGCTACCGAAAACAAAGCTCTTCTGTTGCAGCAAATAATTATTTTGTTGTTCCACAAAGATATAATCAATTTGTTGAATGCTCTCACCCGAACGTGTTAGTTGTTACAAACTTGATTAGTCTGAAAGAGTACACTTCAATATTTTTTATTAAGCATGAAACTGAGTGATTCAGACCATGTTGGTTGGTATGCCAGTTGCACTGCGCTAACCAAGTTCCATAGTGTGGAAATCTTAGCATCTTAATCAACTATCACAAATTCATAGGTCCATAAGGAGTACAGTAAAAATATATACATGCACTGTTTGTTATCTGTGTGGATCATCTCAACTGTTTATGACTTGATAAATAAGTAGATGATCTTTTTGTACGGCGACTCTTGCATCCTATGATTGACATCTATTTATAAAGAGAGAAAACGACTGACAGTCCAGCACTCCAGCAAGACTTGTGAGTTGTGATTAAGGACCTTGTGTTCTTCTTCTCCTAGAGCGTTTCTTGTTCAAAGTGGTTATGTGGGTTTGCCACCTTGCAACGCACCAAGTTCCATAGTATGTATTTTGCATCTGAATTTGAGTTTTATTTTAATTTTAACTCTTCCCTGGAGGTGTCTCAGACCAGCTACAAGTTAACAGAGCCTTTTCTGCCTATCCTGATGCTGCCTGCACCCATGCTTAAATACACAATTGTAAGTTTCTCTTCTTACCATATACCTGCTTGATTTTGGGTTGTTAGGAACAAACAGATCCTCATTTGTATCATCACGTCAGTATTACAAAATTGACAGTATTGTCAGGTGAATTTTCCCTCCCCTTTTACTCCAGTTCTTTGGTAAGTCAGGCTGCCGGGGAGTAAAAAGAACATTTGATTTTTTTTCGTCCTTGCTCTACTGGTTTACCTAAACAGGCCATGCACTTTACAACCTGTGCCTATTTCTGTCACGTGCAACACATATTTTCCTGTACTCAGGTCAACTCAGGAAGTTAGAATGGCCCATCAACTGTTGACAAAGGTCAACACATGCTGAATAACCATTTAACTAACTTTGATGCATTCTTCCATACGACTGCATTACTTGTGGAATTAATGCATTCACTGATTCACATGGGCGATATGAACAATTGAAGTTTGACAATGACATCAAATTTTGCTTTTTTTTTCTTTCAAAAAGGGGATAACCCTGGCCTCTGCATCAAACGATGCACAATCATTTTATTTAAAATAAAGAGTCAAAGTCACTGAGTACCAAAGGTTTATATCAAAATACGGCCCAACCGGTAAAAAACAAGATTACATAGCTCATCCACAATCAAAATGTATTTTGTACGACACTACTATTACTCCCACCACTTCATTCTAGTGTTTTCTGAAGGGAAAAGTCTAAATAAAAGAATGATATCGACTGCTGTTGTTATCAGATTGTATTGTTTTGATTTGAAAGAGTGAACCTTTTCAGATCACATCTTGAAGGGAGAGCTTTGTACTGTCTCTGTTCAGTTTGCACCTATCAGAAATGCCACTTCAGAGTTCCTTACTACAATATCGACATGTAACTTGTTGCCTAGGGTTTGCTTGTGTGGCAGTGTTTCCTGACGTGCTGTTTTTCCTTATTAGGTCAAGCCTGTCCTTCTCAATTACCAAATCACAAAAGAATTGTCCAATTTCATGCTTTTGTTCCTGTAAGTATTGCAATCAACTGGTGGACCCATGCCAATTGCTTGCACCGGAATAGTTAGTGTGATGTAACACTTTTATTTCTGATTAAGGCTACTAAAATGGTCAACAACAGAAGGCTGCTGCTCTGAATTGATATTGCACCTCTGCCTCAGTTTCCGAATGAAGATGAAACTCGTCATCCACCTTGCTTGCTTCATGGAAATAGGTACATGTTCCAAGTGCACCTAACCTTAGCATAAAGCCACACATACTCAGATTTCAAATTGTGACTACATGAAAACTATATAAGGGGTTTGTCTAGTAAAATCAATAAGATTAGTCATTAACATGAATCAACTTCCATTCTTGCTGAATGAAGCAATCAATAAGATTAATCCTTAGCGACATGTCCTAGCGACATGATTTGCCCATATTTCTAAAATTTCTTAGTTGTTGTAAGCTAGTAACTTCTCAGCTATCTTTCTTTGCATTGCTGCTTCAACTGATTTCAGTTTTGATGTTCAGTTCCAAAAATGATCTTAAGCATTGTTCAACCTTTAGAATTTGCCCTCTTAAAGGCATGCTTATAAGAATTTCATAGGTGCTTTGCTTCAATTTCTAAATGAACAGTTCAATTCCAGAATTCCTGCATTCCATCTGAGGCCTTAGTCATGAATTACCATGAAATTCAAGCTTATGGTTTCCAGAGATAAGCAAGTTTTTTTTTTTTTTTAGAAAAGGAGGATTACCTCCGGCCTCTGCATCAACACGATGCATACGGCCACTTTATTAATAAAAAGGAAAATAAATTGCGGTTCAACATAGTCTCCGGCAAAATAAATCAGAATGAAAGGTAAATATAAAAGTGCCACAACCGACAAAATAGGCCTAGATGTCTACTCATCTATCCTATTACTGGACTGCCATCCAAACCGGTTGAAGATATCCCGCGCTACCGTCTCCCATCGGGTAGACCCAGTAACCAAAGGCTCCCTGGTTTCCGCAGGAGTGAGTAATGACCACGTATGGATCAATGCCGCAGCTCTGTGTAGTACCTGCAAAAAATGTATGTTTGTATGTCTGTGAAATAAAAGAATGATAGCCTTTGAAAACTCTGAGTAAGAAATCCATAACTCACTTGCTTACTCAGAGTTTTCAAAGGCTGTCTTAATGTGTTGATGGTTCCAGGGAAAAGCAGTAGTGTTATTTGGAATGATTTGAAGACAGAACAGTATGAATTAGAGTTCACCACAATTCATTGTAAACTGAAGAAATATTGTCTTTATCTTCCATAACCTCAATGGGAAATCCGAAATTGATGTTTCCTAACCGCTTACAGCATTTTAGACTGTTACCATAACTGGCAGTTGGCAGTTACTTCCCCCAGATTTTCTTTGTAAAAGGGCACAATCACTTGATGGAGCCGCATCTCTCATTTTTTTTTAAATATGGACCTGCAACGACGAGTTTACATTAATCTTCCTGACAGGCCGATAGCGCCACATTTCAGTATGAATGAATACATACCCTAAATCATGCCAAATGAATTGGCATGTTAATCAAGTCCTCTGATATAGCATAGGGCCTCTACACATAGCAGGAACACATGGCAGGCATTGTGACATGTTGCATAGCCTCTTGTCCACCATATCAAGGGGGCCTACTGATAGCATGCTTGTGGGGAAAATGTCCATTTAATAATTGGTTACAATTCTTTTTTGCTATTAAATGTAGGCGTGCCTATGATGCGACAGGTAACATGCAATTATGAGGATCATGTTGTATTTTGTTTGTTTTATGTGTGCATTACCGAGTTACCTAATGACATCTCTCATTGCTCAAACAGTAGCATCCTGCATTTGACTTGCTATGTAATGATCAATGGTATTTCGGAGGATTCAGGGGTGTGAATAGCTAAAGGCCCCACTTCTATTTCTAGGTTATAATTATAAAGTATTTGTGCAAAGTGGTCATTTGTATCATAGCAGGTACATCTTTAAAAGAATCCAAATGAACGCTCGTTGTGTATCCTCTGATGCTTTATTGTGTCAATAAATCCGCCCTTTATCATCTTTTTTGCCAGGCGAAGTATATACATGTAAATTTTGGCTATTTTTGTTGATTATTTGTGTTGTGGTAGAAACAAAAGTAAATATGTTACCTTTTTGGCACAGGTTGTAAATTCTATTTTTTTAAATGAATTTAGACCCCCTCGGTTACTAGTTTTAAATACAAATTTAATGGTATGGTTTTTGGTTGTGAATATTTTTATATACAAATTCAATGGCATGTTTTGTTGACAGGTGCCCAAGTGGTGGGGTTGTACATCCAATTCCCTGGCCAAGTGAGGCTAAATAAAATTTGAAAAGAGGGAGTGAGTCAAGACAATAGTTTAGGGGATAAAATTTGACCTTTTTCTTTTTAGCAAGCTTTGCAGTTATCTTCGATTTATGCATCTCCTTTTACACTATGCTATCATTCATACAGATATATGTGACGTCCAGCAACTCGAAGCAGTTACTGGTACAAGTACTGTACCCTGTAATTTGCTACCTTTCTGTCAGTCAGAAATATCTGTGTGCACTGATATGCTGCAACTTGTTGCTCCCTGTACACTTATAGACTAATCCTCTGAGTTTGAAAACATTTGTTGGAGAATGGTATCCATCACATTCTTGCAACAATAAGATGCAAGTAACAGGTGGTAAGTCTCAACTGAAGGCTGAGGGCATTGCCAGTGGTGCCTTTGGGTCAAGTCCTCAACTACAAAAGAGTTGGCTGGCTGAGGTGGTCCTTGTGGTGTTGATTTGGTTAGTGGTTGGGAGGTAAGCAGCTAACTCTGTAGGCTGATCCTATTGTACACTAGTACTTTCATGTGAACTGAGATATGAACAAGTTAAAGCACTGTTTAGGGGTGTCCTTTTTGTGACCACCTTTTGAGCCATTAGCGCTGGTTGTTCACTTGCTAGTAATGTATACCTCAGGCTCTTTAATTTTGTATCAGCAGCTGCGTATGGTCTACACAGCTGGTTCCAGTCTTGCTTTTCAATAGATGAAGTATTTTATTCCTCTCACTGGAAATCCTTTATTTTTCTCCAAGTAATTAGTGCTTCAGTTGCAGATTAAATAAATATGTAATACTCCCTCCGATCCAAAATAAGTGTCGCAGTCAGTTTTAAACTGGTGCTAGTTCAAAACTGTGACACTTTTTATGGATCGGAGGTAGTACGTATTATTTAAGCATTCAAGTGTTGATACTCACTAGTTTTAACTCTCTGGCAGACATTGTTACATCTGTCTGTCAACAGGCATCCTTTTAGCACCACCTAATTAAGTCATCTACTGTCATGTCCCTGTGTTATGTTTCCTCCATATGTCACCTTTAATCCAAGGCAAAATCTGGACCAGCGAGTACCTATTGCACTAATGGGTGATTAGTACACTGAAAGAGATATTTGGAAATTGGAATTCTAAAGCGAATACTAGTCGGAGCAGAACGGTAATTTCTTGAATGAATTAGGTGACTGTAATTTGTTGAATAACCATGCAGGTTACTTTAATTAGTGTTTCCACTTTCCCATGATTAAATGGTTCAGTTTTAATTATTGACTCATCAGATTTTAAATATGGTAGTAAGAAGTTGCAACAGCGCTATGTGGCATTTGCATAAATTCCTTGATTTTCTAGCATAGCAGGCGCTGGGGACTTGTCAAACAAGAGCTTAGTTTCCGTAGAAGTATACAAAGTTATATGAGATACTTTTTTTTGACGCGTTATATGAGATAGTTCTTTGGTTGGCATAATAAACCAAACCATTTTACTGATAATTTTTGTATGGGAAAACTGATAAAAAGTACTCCCTCCGTCCCAATATAAGTGACTAAACTTTATACTAACTTTAATATAAAGTTGAGACACTTTTGAGTCACTTATTTTGGGACGGAAGGAGTATTTAAAAGAACTGGAAAGTGAAGTTTCCTCCGGTCAATGGCAATTGTTTATGAATTCAAATTAGATTGATGCATGACACTTGTGTGTGCCTTCAGATCTCCCCTTAGTTCACACATCACCTGTCTATTAAAGAGCAATTAAATACTTGATGATGACATTATCCTTACACTACTATATGCCTCACCTTCAATGCATAATTGTATGCTTGCTCCTGAGGATACCCCTTAGGGTCCCCTCCACCCCCACACCCCCAAATTTCGTGAAGGAGATGGCAACTTATGTCTGTCAACCGATGACACAATACATAGTCTGAATATGTGCATAGTACAAATATATGCAGGCACACAAAGATCGATTACTTTTGATGTTATTTGAAATGGCAGGAAGTAACGAAATAAGAAAACATATTGCCATACGTGTTGATGAATGGTTAAAATGCTGTGCCCATCACCTCATCAGTTTGCTCCGCTTTTTTCTGGGGATGATCTTATTCAGAAATTCAGATTATTCCCATTTCCTCAACTGACAGTCTGACAATCAGTTCCACTGCAGCCACAACACAGATATACACAGAGACTCTTTCAAAAGTTTGGAACTGCTCTTCTAGTGCAAGTTTAAAACACTGACTTTGTTTTATGTTCCTGCAGGAAATGAACTGATTCCTGTGAAATTCCTATGTTGGAAACAGTCCCTTACTGTTAGGGATGCAAAGCGGTGCCCGATTTTGCCCGCTTCTAGCTTTCCAGCATCTAAATCGTTAGGAGAGTTTGAAGCTGTTGGTGTATTCCAAAGTCCAAACTAATTCATCGAGCCTAGCGCGGCCGGCACCTGCATCCTTACTTACTGTAGAGCCAAAAAGGTTTCCTGGAAGGGTCAATGTAGCTTGTTCATGTGCTCCACTCAGGTAACATAAATCGATCTTTCGTACTTGATTGCTAGCTGCTGGTTGGTTGTCCAGTCCTGGCACCCCGTTGGCACTCTTAAACTACACGTGCACCAGTAGCCTTAGGCCCCATCCTGTACCGTGAATGATGGCTACATCAAATCAAGACGTATACCTCTACTTGATTCTTATCATGTTATGAAGTCTGGTGATCATCTTTGGTTTAGATAATTTAAATACAGTAACATACCAATAAAAACATGATTAATAGTATAGCCAACTGCTGGTTATGAGTTGTGATGTCATATATAGTCGACCCAATAATTAACACGTATAATAACAAGTTGTTAAAAAGTACTACTTTATTAATACATAACCCATCTTACATTCTCACAATGTTTTTTGGAGCCTGTGTTACAGCCGATTAATCTGCAACCCGATTCCCTTCTCTCTCCTTTTCTCTCTCATCTAACTCAGCAAAAATATAATACTTTAATCCTTACAGCCGGCTGACCGTACCTTAGAGCAAGTACAATAAGGTACAGTCAGCAGGCTGTAAGGATTAAAATACTATATTTTTGCTGAGTTGGATGAGAGAGAAGAGGAGAGAGAAGGGAAGCGGACTCTTCGTGAAGAGCCAGCTCTAGCACGTGCTCCTAGGTGCTTTGTGAGAATGAAAGGTGGGCCATATATGATAAAAGTAGTACTCTTTTATAGCTAACTATTGTACAAGCTAGTTATAAGGTGGGCTATAAGATGGCTTATAGCCAGCAGTTGGCTATACTATTAACCATGCTCTTATTATACTTGCTCCAAAGGTGACTGTTACCTGACTTGTGAGACATATGAATTTGAATTGCAACCAGCCTAGTGTTTCAACTCTGAATCTACATCAGAGGTTGGAGAGATTGAACTTACACCGAAGGGTTCAAAGGGGACAGATTGAACTTACACCGAAGGGTTCAAAGGGGACGTGTAACCGAGAAGGACGCGACGGCCCATCTCTCAATCATGCAAGCATTTCCCTGGGCATTAATGCCCATTCCTTGTAAGAGCCGCACTTTGATACAACCCCTCCCTCCAAAAAAACGTATAAGGGGCATGGGGTTATTTCACATGTCGTATGGGCTCCGCGCTGTATAGCCTCCCGCATACGTCGTACAAACCGCCCCACGTACGCTGCACGGCTGCCGCCCGTGTAGGCCCCGCACACGCCACGTCGCCTGTACAAGTGGGAAGGAAAAACACGGTTCATCCGAGATCGCGCGGCTGCCGCCCGTGGACGATCGCCTAGCGGCTGGCGCTGGCGAAAACCTAGATCCCTCCGCCGTTGATGCCGCTGCTCAAATTTTGTCGGCGGCATCGTCGCTTGGCCACGCGTTGTCTTCGCAGAAAGCCACGCCGACATTGGCCCCCATGACGTCCACGTATCGCCTTCGTCACCGGCGACCATGGACGATCGTGACCTCTCCGACGACAGCCAGGAGGTAGGCGAGATAGCATCGCATTAAGAGCTTAGTCATTGCAATGAGATGCGACGTACCGTTAAAGTAAATTATAGTGAGGCTGGTTATATTTCCGATGATTATATGTGATGTTTCATTTGATCTAACACTATGTATAAACATCCTGTATAGATGGAGGAAGAGACGGGTTATGACAGCAATGATTGGGAAGTGAAGATGGATCCTCGTCTTTGAATGTAGATCATCATGTTGAGGAGAACTATATGAGTATGGATGAATCTTACAGTGGCAATGTATGTGTCATCAACTATGACAAAAACATGAATTACGAACATCCACAAAGAAACTGACATGTATTTTTTTTACTTCATACAGGTAGATGAGGATGATGACAATGAGAATATGGATATAGATGATTCATATGTTGAAAGCGGTAGCCAGGTAAGTTCAAAACTAATGAGACCATGCGATGACATAACAACCTAATTACCACTGACATATATTATTATACATGTGGGCAGCTGCATGCGGATGAGTACTACGAGTGAAATATCGATGATTACATTAACCAGAGCGATGCCAATGCATCTTAGGACGAGAAATCGAGCAATGCAAGTTTTGAAGAGAAGTTATATATCGTACATCAACTGATTGACTGACATGGTTGTATGTATATTTTATGCAGGGACACGTTGCTGGCACTAACGGAAATGATGAGCATGACGTTGGTGATGAGTGTAATTTTGACATTGGATATGATGAATTTCAGCAAGAGTCAGTGGACATGCATCGAAAGATGATGGCCACGACGTTCAGGTCAGAAGAGGAGGCGTACAATTTCTATAACGTGTACTCGGAGGAACGTGGGTTCAGCATCAGAAGGGACTTACTGAGACGGAAAAAGTGTGGTGAGAGAGTTATGCGCTTTAGGCGGTTTCTGTGTTCTAGGGCTGGAAAACGACATGCCAAGTTTTGTACCATGGAAGGGAGGACCCGGAGGCTCAGACCGGAGAGTCGTTGCTTGTGTGAAGCCCATCTAACAGTGAAGCTTGACAGTCAACGTTCAATTTGGTATGTGAGCAGTTTCAGCGATGTTCATAGTCACATTCTTGCTAGACCAGACGAAGTTACGTATCTTCGATCACATAATCGGATTAAGGAATTTCAGAGGCTTGAGATTTTAGCTATGTCAGGAGCTGGATCAGAAAGCACATTATTTTTGACAACTTCGTCAGCAGGTACGAGTCGTATGCTAAGGCTAGTTTTGGAAGGAGAAAGCTTTATAACATGTGTTACAGAGAGAAGATGAAATTGCTTGCAAAGGGTGATGCTGACACTGCCATTGGGATCATGATGATCAGGAAGGACATGGATCCAGTTTTTTTTCTTTGAGCACACAGTTGACGGTGAAGGCAGGCTGAAAAACCTGTTCTGGTGTGATACACAGTCACGTCGGGATTATCTTGAATTCAGTGATGTGACCGTCTTCGACAACACGCACAATATGAATATGTATGGAATGTCGTTTATACCTTTCGTGGGGCTCAACAAACACCGTTGCACGACAGTCTTCGGCTGTGCTATTGTGTCCGACGAGACGGAAGATACGTATGTTTGGTTGCTTCAGACGTTATTGAGAGCTCACTGTCAGAAGAAGCCCAGATCTGTAATTACTGTTGGAGACGCAACCATGATAAGGGACATAAGGAAGGTCCTTTCGTATGCGTGCCATCGACTTTGTTCGTGGCACATCGAGAAGAATATGCAGAAACACCTTCATCACAAATCTCTGAAGGAGTTCAAGGCTCTTCTTTACTATATTAAATTTCAATTTCCATTAAAGAAGGGCATGGAACCAAGGTCATCCGATTGCTGAGTCCCCGTGGCTCACAGTTTACTACAACACCCCAACAGGTACAGGTACGCCCGACGCAGGAGATCCTGATGGCACGCAACTGGCGTGGTAGTACAATGAGGAGAATGACCGACTGTACGTGAACTATCCGGAGGACTGAGGCCGTGGTCGTGATCGTGGGCCAGCATGCGGGATATCATAGTATTTTCCTTGTTTCATGTTGTCTGTAGCGGGACTAACTTGTTCTGAATAATTGTGTGGATGTAAACCTTATATTATACTATGTGAGATGGCAAATGTATGCCCTATTTGTCATTCTTCGATTATGTATTGCTATGATTATCTCGCTTGCGAAACGTTTAGATGCACCTCTTTCCCTTTTGGGGCATCGCCCCCAAAATTGGAAAGGGCCGCATCTTAGTCGTTACAGACTCGTCCTTCCCAAACTGAATTGGAGGAGGAGTCCTCCTCCTCCCTGGCGGCCGGCGCACCAAGGGGCTCCTTGAGCCCCAAGGCTAGCCCCTCCCCTCCTCCTATATATATTGGTGGTTTAGGGCTTTTTGAGACACAACTTTTCCACGTGCAACTCTAGCATATTTCACAAAGTTTTACCTCTAGATCGGATTTCTGCGGAGCTCGAGCGGAGCCCTGCAGGAGTAGATCATCACCACCACCGGAGCGCCGTCACGCTGCCGGAGAACTCATCTACTTCTTCATCTTGCTTGCTGGATCAAGAAGGCCGAGATCATCGTCGAGCTGTACGTGTGCTGAACGCGGAGGTGCCGTCCGTTCGGTGCTAGACCGAGACGGATCGTGGGACGGATCGCGAGACGATTCGTGGGACGGATCGCGAGACGATTCGTGGGACGGATCGTGGGACGGATCGCGAGATGATTCGTGGGACGGATCGTGGGACGGATCGCGAGACGATTCGTGGGACGGATCGTGGGACGGTTCGAAGGACAGATCGTGAAGGCATTCCACTACATCAACCGTGTTTCTTAACGCTTCCCGTTGAGCGATCTACAAGGGTACGTAGATCTAATCTCCTCTCGTAGATGGACATCACCATGATAGGTCTTCGTGTGCGTAGGAAATTTTTTGTTTCCCATGCAACGTTCCCCAACACACGCCGCCTCTGCCGCTGACTCCGCGACCGAAGCCGATGCGGGTGGAGCGCACGGCGCCAGGGCGGAACAACCCGAAGCCAGCGCTGGCGGGGGCCGGTAAGGCGTGGAGGCCGTCTGCGCGCGGTATGGGGCGATGACCTCCTCGAAGGAGCGGCCGTCCCGCAGCTGGTGGCACCGGGCGCGGTTGTGCTTCCGCGGCCGGCGAAAGCGTGGAGGCACTTCGCGTGGTCGGCGGCAAGGATGTTTGGCTAGGCAGGTTGGGGGGGGGGCGTAGGCAGAGTCCTACAGCGCCGCCGCCTACAGCCGCTCCCGGTAAAGGCCAACGACGCGGGCGGAGAGGTGGCTGCCGGGCTCGGGCACCGACGCCACCGGCACGCCGACAACGCTGAGGCGCCATCGCGACGGTAGGCGCACGTCCGGTGCGGCGGGGATGCTGAAGTGGGAGAGCTCCTCCGCCTCCTCCAACGTCAGGTTGGGGTGCACCATCGCTGGAGAGGGGCGGGAGAGAGTTATGGCGTCGAACGAGAAGGGAGGGGCGAGCGAGTGGCACAGGCCGGCGCCGCGGGGCGGTTTATATAGGGGCAGGCGGGGAGGGAGGGGTGGTTGTAGGCCATTGATGGCGGTCCGCGGGCGGCAGAAGGCGAGCGGGCCGAGGCGGCGTGTGAATCGACGCCGCGCACGAACCTACGCGCCACCACAGCAGTCGACGGGACTCTTCGACGCCCGAGTTATTGCCAAAGCAATGCGTGGTTGTCTGCGCCGCACTAATGCGGGCGAAGGCGGGCGAGGGGCGCGGCAGGTTAGCGCGTTGACCGTCCAAAATCCCGCCGTACAGGCCCACGCCGCTGACAAGAGGCTACGTATGGCGCAGTAGGGCGCGATACGGCGTGGGGCACTGATTTCCCGTCCTACCCTTTTTATGAAGGGGTATGGGCTAATCTAAACCATTGATGTGTCTAAGAGGGGTTCACTGGTGGAAAAACAGGCTTCCGTCCAGCCCCATAAGTCGCGAAGCTGTAGGAACCGCGACTAATGGGACCTTTAGTCGCGGTTCTGGAGGTGAACCGCGACCAAAGGCCTGGGCCCAGGGCGCTCGGTGGTCAGCTGGTGCACGTGAGGGGCTTTAGTCGCGGTTGGCCAGGACAACCGCGACTAAAGGCCTTCGGGCACCTTTAGTCACGGTTTGCCAGGCCAACCGCAACTAAAGCCCCTCCCCTATATATACCCATCCAGCAGCCAACACTTAGCCATTTTGAGCCATTCTCTTCACACTTAGGGTTTAGGTTTGCTTTTGGTTCCTCTTATGCACATAAGGTGTTTGATGAAATGCCCCAAGAGCATGAAACAAACATGACATGAAGTGTTGGAGCCACACTCCTCGATCGCGGTTAGCAACTTGATGAACCTTTGATGTGTCATTGATAAAATATGCATGTGTGTAGTTCATTGTTTAATTTATATTGTTTGTAGCTAGTTAGTTTAACAAATGCATGATGGTTAATTATATATTTTATATTATAATAATGCAGATGAATCGGCAATGGATGTACGTTAACCGACTCTCCGGCGAGTTCACTACGGGTTTGAAAGATTTCCTCGTAGTGGCTAATGCGAACAAGCGGGGGGGTTTTGTTATCTGTCCATGTGTTAACTGTAAGAATCAGAAGGGTTACTCTTCCTCAAGAGATGTTCACATGCATCTGCTTCGGCACGGTTTCATGCCAAGCTATAATTGTTGGACCAAGCATGGAGAAAGAGGGGTTATAATGGAAGAAGATGAAGAAGGGGATGATTTCATCGATGAAAGCTATCTTGCTCATTTCGGTGATACTTTCATGGAGGATGCTGAAGGTGAAGGGGAAGGTGAAGAAGAGGCACGTGATGATCCCGTTGATGATCTTGGTCGGACCATTGCTGATGCACGGAGACGCTGCGAAACTGAAAAGGAGAGGGAGAATTTGGATCGCATGTTAGAGGATCACAGAAAGGCGCTGTACCCCGGATGCGATGATGGTCTGAAAAAGCTGGGCCGCACACTGGATTTGCTGAAATGGAAGGCAGAGGCAGGTGTAGCTGACTCGGCATTTGAAAACTTGCTGAAAATGTTGAAGAATATGTTTCCAAAGGATAACGAGTTGCCCACCAGTACGTACGAAGCAAAGAAGGTTGTCTGCCCTCTAGGTTTAGAGGTTCTGAAGATACATGCATGCATCAACGACTGCATCCTCTACCGCGGTGAATACGAGAATTTGAATGAATGCCCGGTATGCACTACATTGCGTTATAAGATCAGAGGCGATGACCCTGGTGACGATGTTGAGGGCCAGAAACCCAGGAAGAGGGTTCCCGCCAAGGTGATGTGGTATGCTCCTATAATACCACGGTTGAAACGTCTGTTCAGGAACAAAGAGCATGCCAAGTTGTTGCGATGGCACAAAGAGGACCGTAAGTCGGACGGGGAGTTGAGACACACCGCAGATGGAACGCAATGGAGAAAGATCGACAGATGGTTCAAAGATTTTGCAGCTGACGCAAGGAACATAAGATTTGCTCTAAGTACGGATGGCATGAATCCTTTTGGTGAGCAGAGCTCCAGCCATAGCACCTGGCCCGTGACTCTATGCATCTACAACCTTCCTCCTTGGTTGTGCATGAAGCGGAAGTTCATTATGATGCCAGTGCTCATCCAAGGTCCGAAGCAACCCGGCAACGACATCGATGTGTACCTAAGGCCATTAGTTGATGAACTTTTACAGCTGTGGGGTGGTGTCCGTGTGTGGGATGAGCACAAACAAGAGGAATTTGACCTACGAGCGTTGCTTTTCGTAACCATCAACGATTGGCCTGCTCTTAGTAACCTTTCGGGACTGTCAAATAAGGGATACAATGCATGCACGCACTGCTTACATGAGACTGAAAGTGTACATTTGCCAAATTGTAAGAAGAACGTGTACCTTGGGCATCGTCGATTTCTTTCGAAAATTCATCCAGTAAGAAAGAAAGGCAAGCATTACAACGGCAAGGCAGATCACCGGCCGAAGCCTGCGGAACGCACTGGTGCTGAGGTATTTGATATGGTCAAGGATTTGAAAGTCATCTTTGGAAAGGGTCCTGGCGGACAATCAGTTCCGAAGGGAGCTGACGGGCACGCAGCCATGTGGAAGAAGAAATCTATATTCTGGGAGCTAGAATATTGGAAAGTCCTAGATGTCCGCTCTGCAATCGACGTGATGCACGTTACGAAGAATATTTGCGTGAACCTCCTAAGCTTCTTGGGCGTGTATGGGAAGACAAATGATACAAAGGAAGCACGGCAGGACCAGCAACGTTTGAAAGACCCTGATGACCGGCATCCGGAATGGTTTCAAGGTCGTGCCAGCTACGCTCTGACCAAAGAAGAGAAGGTCATCTTTTTTGAATGCCTGAGCAGTATGAAGGTCCCGTCTGGATTCTCGTCCAATATAAAGGGAATAATAAACATGGCGGAGAAAAAGTTCCAAAACCTGAAGTCTCACGACTGCCACGTGATTATGACGCAATTGCTTCCGATTGCTTTGAGGGGGCTCCTGCCGGAAAATGTTCGAGTAGCCATTGTGAAGCTATGTGCATTCCTCAATGCAATCTCTCAGAAGGTAATCAATCCAGAAGTTCTACCACGGTTACAGAACGATGTGATCCAATGTCTTGTCAGTTTCGAGTTGGTGTTCCCGCCATCCTTCTTCAATATTATGACGCACCTCCTGGTTCACCTAGTCGAAGAGATTTTCGTTCTCGGTCCTGTATTTCTACACAATATGTTCCCCTTCGAGAGGTTCATGGGAGTATTAAAGAAATATGTTCGTAACCGTGCTAGGCCAGAAGGAAGCATCGCCAAGGGCTATGGAAATGAGGAGGTAATTGAGTTTTGTGTTGACTTTGTTCCTGACCTTAAGCCGATTGGTCTTCCTCGATCGCGGCACGAGGGGAGACTAAGTGGAAAAGGCACGATCGGAAGGAAATCAACGATATGTATGGACGGCCATTCTCTGACTGAAGCACACCACACTGTACTGACCAATTCCAGCTTGGTGGCTCCGTACTTTGAGAAACACAAGAATATTTTACGCTCTGACAACCCGGGGAAGCCTGAATCCTGGATTAGGAAGGCCCACATGGAGACTTTCGGCAGTTGGTTGAGAAAACATTTAATGAATGACAATGATGTTGTAGATCAGCTGTACATGTTGGCCAAGACACCATCTTCGACTATAACGACTTTCCAAGGGTACGAGATAAATGGGAATACATTTTACACGATCGCCCAAGATAAAAAGAGCACCAACCAAAACAGTGGTGTCCGCTTTGATGCAGCAACCGAGAATGGGCAAGAGGTCACATATTATGGTTACATAGAGGAGATATGGGAACTTGACTATGGACCCTCCTTTAAGGTCCCTTTGTTCCGGTGCAAATGGTTCAAGCTAACAGGAGGTGGGGTAAAGGTGGACCAGCAATACGGAATGACAATGGTGGATTTCAACAGTCTTGGTTACCTTGACGAACCATTCGTCCTAGCGAAAGATGTCGCTCAGGTTTTCTATGTGAAGGACATGAGTAGCAAACCGAGGAAACGGAAAGATAAGAAAACGATCAGTACATCATGCGATGATCCAAAGCGCCACATTGTTCTTTCAGGGAAAAGAAACATCGTGGGAGTGGAGGACAAGACAGACATGTCAGAAGATTATAATATGTTTGCTGAAATTCCGCCCTTCAAAGTGAACACCGACCCAAGCATTAAGTTAAATGATGAGGATGCTCCATGGATACGGCACAATCGTAAGCAAGCAGGGACACAAGGGAAGAAATGATGTGTAATAATTTATTGTACCAAACTTTGTTGAATGGATCATGTGAATTATATTACCCGTGATGTGTTTGGTGTCCATTTTCGAATGATTCGAGATACCACTGATGATACATGAAATTTGGAGTGATTTAGTCATACTCCTGCCTAGGCGTATAATATGCATACTCGTAGTCTTCATAGCCGCTGTCGTCGTTGTACTGGTAGTCGTCGCCTTCTAAGTTGCCGCCGTCGTCGTCGCTGCTGTCGTCGCTGTCGTCGGGCGGCGCTCGTGGCTCGAACTGAGGGTAGCGCAGGCGGGGGATATCGCCGGCCGTGATGTAGTCCATGACGCTCTGCAGAGTCCAGCCGTACCACCATAGCCGACGGCCGGCCTCGTGGAAGTTCCCAGGAGGCAGACCGTCCTCCTCATACCTGGCGAGCGCCCTCTCACGCCGATTGATGAAGAAGGCGTCCCAAGTATGCTGGTTATCGGGATGCCAGCGGGGATTCATCCGCTGCTCCGGCGTGAGGTCGAGGTAGTAGTGGTTCGTGATGGCCGCCCGACGCGCAGTACCCTGAGGGACGGGAGGGACCGGCACGCCGCCGGCGCTTAGGCTCCAGCCGGTGGGGACGCGGTAGCCCGGTGGACAAGGGTAGTTCGAGGCGCAAAGCTCCTCCACCTGCTGGTAGGTTAGAGTGGGTGCGGTGGAAGCCATGAGAGAGTGATGAGAGATTGTAGAGATGTGATAATGCTGGCCAAGCCGGGCTACATATATGTAGTGAGAAATGGCGGGAAAAATGGGAGCGGGAAGACAGGAGGCGGGAAGACAGGAGGCGGGAAGAAAGTGGCGGGAAGAAAGAGGCGGGAAGACAGGGAAGAAATGGCGGGAAGAAGAGGAATCCAGAGCTGGTCATCTAACCTTTAGTCCCGGCTGGTTGGTGCAACCGGGACTAAAGGCCAGACCAACCGCGACTAAAGGTCGTTGCGCGCGGGGAACGCAAAAACGACCTCTCAGCGGGCGGATAGGAGAAGAAAGGGGCGGCGCGCTCACGGCTCGGGCGAGAGGCCTCTCAGCGGGGCATCACAGCCACCGCACCAGGCAGGCGTGAGCAAGATGGGTCGAGGCCGAAGGCCGGCCCAGGCCGGGGGGGAGAGAGGCTGTGGCCAATGTTCCCTTTAAATGGATTCTCTTTTTTCTGTCCCGTTTTAGGCAGATTCAATGTATTGTCTCTATGCATATTTTTCCTACGAAAATATGCTTAGAAAACAGAAAATAAAATGTTTGAAGTTTCTATAAAAGCAATGATGATTTTTCTGAAAAGAAAAAGATAAAAGGTTCTGAAAATAAAAGAAGATTTGGGGGGGGGGCCTTTAGTCGCGGTTGGTCTGGCAAACCACGACTAAAGGTTACCCTTTAGTCGCGGTTGGTCTGGCCAACCGCGACTAAAGGTTACCCTTTAGTCGCGGGTCGCCTCCCCAACCGCGACTAAAGGGGGGGGGGGGGGCGCGGGAAGGCAAAAAACCCGCCAAAAACCCTTTAGTCGCGGTTGGGGAGGCGACCCGCGACTAAAGGGTACCTTTAGTCGCGGGTCTCGTCCCCAACCGCGACTAAAGGGGGGGGGCTATAAATACAGTGCGGGTCGCCTCCCCTGCCGCCGTCTTCTCCATCTCTCTCGTCTTCTCCGATTCCAACCGTCGCGCGCGCGCCGAAGGCCTGCCGCCGCCGTCGCCCTCGCCCTCGTCGACGCCGCCCGCCGTCGCCCTCGCCGTCGTCGTCGCCCTCGCCGTCGTCGCCGCCGTCGCCGCCCTCGCCGTCGCGGTTGGTTCCTTTCATCTTTCCCGCGCCGCGCCCGCCTTTCCTCGCTTCCTTGGAAGAACGTCTTGGAAGAACGAACGTCTTGGAAAAAGAACGTCTTGGAAGAACGTTTTGGAAGAACGAACGTCTTGGAAGAACGTCTTGGAAGAACGTCTTGGAAGAAAAAGAACGTCTTGGAAGAACGTTTTGGAAGAACGTCTTGGAAGAACGTCTTGGAAGAACGTCTTGGAAGAAAAAGAACGTCTTGGAAGAACGTCTTGGAAGAAAAAGAACGTCTTGGAAGAACGTCTTGGAAGAACGTCTTGGAAGAACGTCTTGGAAGAAAAAGAACGTCTTGGAAGAACGTCTTGGAAGAACGTCTTGGAAGAAAAAGAACGTCTTGGAAGAACGTCTTGGAAGAAAAAGAACGTCTTGGAAGAACGTCTTGGAAGAAAAAGAACGTCTTGGAAGAAAAAGAACGTCTTGGAAGAACGTCTTGGAAGAAAAAGAACGTCTTGGAAGAACGTCTTGGAAGAACGTCTTGGAAGAAAAAGAACGTCTTGGAAGAACGTCTTGGAAGAAAAAGAACGTCTTGGAAGAACGTCTTGGAAGAAAAAGAACGTCTTGGAAGAACGTCTTGGAAGAAAAAGAACGTCTTGGAAGAACGTCTTGGAAGAAAAAGAACAGAGACTATCTATTTAAAAGTTTCATCGAATATAAAAAGTTTCATCGAATATGAAAAAGAACAGAGACTATCAAATATGAAAAAGTTTCATCGAATATAAAAAAGATCATCGAGTTAAAAAATCATCAATTTAAATAATTAATCAATCTAAATTGAAAAAAACTAGCAAATGAACCAGCGAATCGGCGGTCGGCCAGTGCAAAGCTGAAGCAGCAGGTTCACGGTCAAAAACTCTAGTTAAAACTCTCCGTGACGCCGTCGTCTGCCGCCCCGTCTCGCGCTCTACCGCGACACCCTCTCCCACCCCTTCCTCGCCCCCTCCTTTTGCCACCGCCCTTTCGCCACCGCCACCGCCACCGCCCCCCTTCTTCACTTAATTAATTTGTTTTTACTACATGTTTTCAGGACTGACATAATGGCGGACGATAGAGCTGACCCGATTATGGACAACTATGATCCGGACGGTGAAGCACATATGTTCGGCATCATAAACGGCGATATTCTATATGTGCCGACCGGAGAAGAAGAAGATGATATCTTTTCTTATCTGAACCTTGACGGTGAAGATGAAGGGCGCCGTCAGCAAGATGATGCCGAACAAACGTCGATAAATGACGATCTTCAAATGGAAGTAGCAACCACCTCCGGCGCCGAGGTATATATATACATTGAGCCTCTGGTGATACAAACTAACTGATTTGAATAAATATGTGTGTACTAACGCGCGCGACTCTCTTTCTTATTTTAGCCCTCGGCCGGATCGTCGAAACAATCGAGTACGTCGTCAAAGCGTGGCGCAACCAAGACGATGAAACAAGGAGAAACATGCACCATCGAGGTTGTCGACAGTGCAACCGGCAGGCCGCTGGAGCCCCGCAAGAACGCCACCAAGTTTGTCAGCCAATGCGGAGCCGTTGTTAGAGACAACGTCTCGATCACCGTCCAGGAGTGGAATGAGCCAAAGAAGGCACGAATTGCTGCAGGTTTCACTTTTGTCGATAAGAGAACAAAAAAAGATTGCTTCAAGAAGCTTATGGAACATTTCGTTCTACCTCCGGAATACAACAAATTCGATGAGGAGGGTAACAAGATTGAGGAAAACAAGGAGAGGAGGAGGCTAGTCAAACAGTTCGCTCTTCATAAGATGGCCGACGCATTCCGGAAATTCAAGCAAAATCTAGCCCATGACTTTGTCAAGCAGAACAAGACTCCGGATTTCAAAGGACAATATGAGAAACTGAAACATGATTAGCCAGAATTTGTGAAGCAAAAGAAATCGGAGCAGTTCATTCAAATATCGAAAAAAAATAAGGAAAATGCGGCTAAGAAGGAGTACAATCATATTATGGGGCCAGGAGGGTATCGCATTTTGTTGCCTAGGTTGGAGAAGATGGAGAACGAGCTGAGGGCGCGAGGAATCCGTCCAGGTACGGAGGGATGGGACCCAAGGGCCAAAAGCTGGTGGTACGGGCATGGGGGAACGCTGAACCCGGAGACAGGGGAGTGTGTTTACCGGGGCAAATTAATTAAACCCACCCAAGCCCTTATTGACGCAATGAGGGATGCTCAAGAGGGGAAGATCAAGTTCAACAGAGAGAACGACGCGCTGACAAAAGCCCTCGGGAATCCTGAACACGGAGGACGTGTACGAGGCATGGGGCACATTCCGTGGAAAATAGGGTCAAGCGCCATTTCATTCTATGGCAAAAGAAGTTTATCAAGTTTCCAGGCGAGGCGCCAAGGACAACAAGTCCACCCCCCTACGGTGGTGGTGGTGGCGGTGGCGGTGGTGGTGGTGGTGGTGGTGGTGGCGGTTCACCTACACCTCCGTCACGTCAGCCGACGCACCCCAGTCCACAACGTCCGGCGGGTGATCAGACGCCGCCCCCCAGTCCTCGTCCGGCGGGTGATCAGACGCCGCCCCCCAATCCACCTCCGGCAAAGAAGCAGAAGCAGAAGCAGTCCTGGATTATTAACCCGGACCCTTATGTACCTAAGACCACAAAGGTACCGGAGCCATCACTGAAGCCTCTCCCCACAAGGCCTTGGGAACGTAGTGCCGAGGAAGTCGACGCGGCCGCGGCTGCTGATTTGGAGAAATGGAAGGCGGACTGCAAGAAGAAAAGAGAGCCCGAGCCCAAGCCAGTATTTTCTGATGAGCAAAAGAAGTGGGCTAAGTCATTTTTGAGCACACCGTCCCAAGCCGCGAAGAATCTGCCTGACGACTATGCACGTGAACTTCGCAGGCAGGCACTCATGTTCAAGGAGAACAAAGAGCGGGAGAAGGCCGAAAGTAAAAAAAGCGGGAAACAAGTTGCCCAGCTCGGGGAACAAAGTAAACAATCGATTGCCCCGCTTATAGTGGAAGCCGCCGGTCCGGATGCCCCCGAGATCATACAAGCTGCGGCAGCACAGGGATTGACTGCAACGAGTGCCAGAGAACAAGCGGCCAACTTAGGTATTACTCTTCGTGAACTGTTAGGCCTTGATGAGGCGCCAGTGAAGGAGGTAGTAATTACATATGTCAAGAATGGGCCTCTCGTCGAGCCTGCGCAGGAAAAGGATCTACCTCCACAAATGAAAGGTCTGCTGAAATGGTACAAGGGTTACATAAAAAATAAAAGCGCCAAAGATTATATTTATGCGGAAGTTAGACATGAGCATCACTTCAAACATTACTATGTACAAATTGAACTGAGTGAATTGTTCCAGCTTTTCAATCTGCGCGATCTCGACAAATCTATCATCAGTTGCTACGTTCTGTAAGTGATTTATTTCTACCCCATCTCGTTCATATTGCCTGCACTATATATATGTCCTAACTATATTGTTGTGTCCGCTATTATACATGCAGAATGAAGATTAAGGAATGCAGAGTAAGGAACATCCATGATGTTGGGTTCATTGACCCACACATCGTTAATGGACATGTGTTGGAGCATCACCCCGCCGACATGGAGGCAGACCTGTGGCAGTTTCTTACAAAGCAGGAACTCAAAAGTGATATTCTATTTCCTTACCATTTTGGGTGAGTGTTTCTGTCTTGAGCACATTCTCTTTTGTTTACTCCATGCATGGTATGTGGCCGGCTAATCGATGAGTTATGCATGACGTACTGTGCATGTATCGTGTCCGCAGGTTCCACTGGATTCTGCTAGTAATTAAAGTTAACACCTCAGAATGTCTCGTCCACGACTCTCTGAATATGGATCCAAAGCTTTGGGGCGGCATGAGAAGAATGCTGCAGAAGTAATTATTTTCATTCATTTGCGCTCTATATCGATCGGCCTATTTCGTTCATTTCCTAATATCAAGTAACTAATAACTCTCTTGTTCATTTAATTTTCTTTGCCTCGTAGGGTTTGGAGACGGTTCGTAGATACAAAGGTCGGTGAATTCAAAAAAGAGCTAGAATTCAAAAGGTCAAAGCCCAAGAATGCTGGGGATATTCAGCCAGCGGGGACCAATCTATGTGGATACTATGTCTGTGAGATGATCCGGAGATACACCTCTGAGCGGGTTCCGAGTGATACCAATGCTAAGAGGAATAACCTCCGGATGATGCTTAGTCCAGAAGCTCGCTTCCGACCACTTCAAGAGGAACTAGCTGGATGGTTCAGCAGGGAAGTCCTCCATCCTAAAGGAGAACACCATTACGAGGACGTAGAACTTTATATGCATTAAATTATGTATGGAAACTTGTTCAAAATTGTATATGGTCATCCGATGATATTGAATATATATTGTATATTCCTCTTGAATTCTTTTTGGTTCTAATTTCAAATTTGTTTGAAATTGTACATTCATATGCATGTATGTAGTACCGTAGAATATATGAAATTCCTTCAAAATTAAAATAAAGCACAAAAGAAATAAAACAATACAAATTAAACAGAAAACAGGTTTAGGGGGGGGGGGGCGCTAAAACCCTAAACCTGTGGCGGCCTTTAGTCGCGGTTGGCCAGAAGAACCGCGACTAAAGGTCCTCCGCCCCGACGGCCGCCTGGCGCCCACGTGGACGGGCCTTTAGTCGCGGTTCTTAAGAAACCGCGACTAAAGGTGGGGGGCTTTAGTCGCGCTTAGTTGGTCGCGGTTGCGCAACCGCGACTAATGGCAGTTGCGAACCGCGACCAAAGGCCTTTTTTCCACCAGTGGTTGTATCGAAACGAGTGTTTGTGTCTATGCTCAATTTTGACGTATAATACTAACAAGTTACTCCCCAACTAATACTAGTATAGTGTAAAAAACGTTTTTATATTATGTAATGGAGTGAGTAATTAACAATTCATTTCCAGTAATGTTGATGGCTATATACGTACACAGGCGCCATCAAATGTAAAAGATTGTAAAGTCTTCCAACTGAAGCTTGCACTCCCTCCGTTCTTAAATATATGTCCTCTTAATTTTTTTACTAAAAATTACATACTAAACAAAATAAGAGAATCTACTTTCTAAAATATGTCCATATATATCCGTATGCAGTTTATAATAAAACCTCTAAAAGGACCTATAGTTAGAAACCGAGGGAGTAGTTGCTTAATTACCGGAAATTGCTTTTGGCTCCCGAGCACGGACCCCTTTTTATGAAAATAATTCAAAACTTAAACTTTTCGGTTTAAAAAAAAATCTGAAAATAGTATGAAAGTAAACAAGGATGTTATGTACATGTGTCTAAAATTTCAGAATGAAAAACGTTGAAATGCGATATGTACAAAAAAGACAATTTCATGATTTTAGAGGATGAATAGTATCATGTGTTAAAACCTTCAGATTTGTCTTTTTTGCACAGATCTAATTTCAACATATTTTGCCCTGAAAATTTACACACATATGTGTTACGCCCTCACATATTTCTGTATTTTTTCAGATTTTTTTGAAATGTAAAAATATGCCGGACGGCGATCGTGACGATGCCGGGGGCTCGGGCCTCCTGCTTGTCGGTGGGGGAGGTGGTTCCCTTCTGCTCGGTAACGGTGCCGCTGCTTCCGCCGCTTGGCGCCTCTCGTCGGTTTTCTTGGCCTCGTGGTGGTGTTCGCAGTAAGGTGGCATGGGTGGTGGCGCAACCAAGATGACGCATGGTGGTGGGCGGAGGTTTGGCTGGTCGGCTCCGGTTCAGTTGGGCGGCGGGGTTTGGAGTACGGGAGAAATCCTTGTTGGTCTTCGGTTCCGATGCGGTGATGCCTGCGGGTGCCACCGTTCCTTCCTGAAGGGTGTCGGTGTATCTATCCCCATCCTCTTTCCGCATGCCGGGAGAAACCTTAGGATCCGTCCAGGCAGCAACGTCGTCGGCGTCGCATTCCTTCTTGAAGGTGCTGCTTGGTACGCGGAGGATCAGAGCCTCGTATGGTGGGTTGTTTCCGGTGGGCGCAACGGTGGCGGATCATCCGTGCTTTGTCGTGCTGCCACTGTTGGCACTTTTTTTTTGGATTTGTTATGCTCCTCGTCCCAACGATCTATGTATCGGTGTTGGTTGCTTTGTAATACAAAGCGGAAAAACCCTTTTTTGATAAATGTGAAAATATGAATTTTTATGAAATTCGAATTTTAAATTTAAAGGCCTCGATGGTGTTCGGGAGCCAAACGTCCATTCTCCTTAATTACCAGCTTGCATATTTCTGTCTGCAGAGCTTTTCTACGTGAAGAACAAAAGAAGCACCCACTGTCTGCTGATGTTCCGTTTCCAGTGATTGATAGAACCAGAAATGACATGGTGACATCATGCAGATCAGAGTGCACTCCAGTCTCCAAAGAGTGCAGACGACACCGGATTTTTTCACCATCGGTCGTAGACAATTTGTTCAACTCAAGTGACATAAATACACGCAGCTTTTCGTTCGTTTTTTTAGCATAGATGACCTTGCTTACATCATGCCTACGGATGACATATTTCATCACTCGTGCTAAATCCCCGTCGCTGTCTCTTGCCCTTCGACGTTTCACCGTACAAGCAGGAGGTACGATACAATGATGCGTACACGCGTATGTGTATGTGTAATGTTCGGCCATGGACGCTAGGAAATTACCAAAGTTTTTTGTTTTGTTTTGTTTGCATGATAGAGGCTTGACTCATTACTTGTGTGTGTATCAAACATGGATGGAAGCATAGGTATCTCCTAGAACAAGAAGTGACAAAAAATAATTGACCTAATTAACACAGTATGCTTGTGCGCGTGTGGGGTGTGACGACGTTGTTTCTTAATTTACTTTCCCAGCTAGCTAGCTAGCTAGAACAGCATTGGAACGGAGTAGCACTCGTCGGACAGCTCCAGCTCTGCGGCCTCATCGAACAACCACTTCTCGATGGAAGACAGCGGCGCCTGATGCTGCTGCGGCTTGGTCTCGTTCTCGTCGTCATACCCGTACCCGACGCCTGCCTCCATTAGCGCCGGCTGCTGCACGCTGGTGGTGAAGCTCAGCTCGGCGCTGCCGGTGCCGGACATACTGTCGAAAGGCAGCACAGGCTTGACGTCATCGGCGTCGTAGCTGTTGTGCGGCGGCGGCGGCGGGGAGCTCTTCATGAAGCTGCCGAGTAGCTTGGATATGTTGTCCACGCTCGAAGCGTAGGATGACGAGGAGCAGGCCTCGGCGGCGGCGGCGGCGAACGGCGACTGACCACGCCCGGCGATCAGTTGCGAGACCTCCATGTTGATGTACGCCTGGCCGGCGCCGTGTCCGTCGGCCCTGGAGATCATGTCATGGTGGTGGCGGTGGTCGAAGTTGTCGCCTGCTGTGCCGGGGGAGGACGCCGGCGGCGCGAAGATGGCTCCCATGGCTTGCTGCTTCCTGAGCTTCTTCTTGAGGTGCGTGTTCCAGTAGTTCTTGATGTCGTTGTCCGTCCTCCGCGGAAGGTATGACGCGATCGCTGCCCATCTACATTCAAAGCAAGTGATGGAACTGTTAGCTTAAATTGATTGCCATGGACGCCACGCCACGGCTCCCCCATTGATTTGATGATATGAAGTTCATCGGCGTGGTATATATATATATATACCTGTTGCCGAGGAGTGACTGGAGGTGGACGATGACGCCTTCCTCGTGGCTTGTGAAGTTGCCGCGCTTGATGCCGGGGCGGAGGTAGTTGGTCCAGCGGAGGCGGCAGCTCTTGCTGCAGCGCATGAGGCCGGTGCTCACCGGCACCGACCGCCAGTTGCCGGGGCCGTGCTCCTGGATGTAGGAGACCAGGATGATGTCCTCCTCGGGCGTCCACGGACCCTTCTTCACGCCCAATTTGTCGCAGCACGGCGGCCTCCCCATCACCACACTTCTATCACTTTCTCTCTCTCTCTGGATCCCAGGCTCCTGCTTGATTTGGTCTCGTCTTTTTTCTGGCCGTGCACTGTCTCAAGCGTGTTGTGTGTATATATAGCAAGGAGCTTGGAGCTGAATGGGAGTGAGTGAGCTCCTTTTCACTTGTTGCCGTCTACGTACGTACACCTGTGACGCTACTGTGATTTTCACTTTCTTGCTAGCTAGCTAGCTGCTGATCGGTCCGTAGTACATACGCTTTCTCTTTCCATCAACAGCATCACATGAATGATATAGGAACCCATCGATCCACCTGGCCCACGCCTTTAAAGGGAGGACGGGCTAGCTATATAGCCAGAGGTGTATTGCCTACTTGGTGAAATTTAAAGTCTCGCACACAAGAACATTCAAAAATAAAAATAAAAATAAAGTCTCGCACACAAGAGGCCGATGGCAGATGGCTCATCCATCTTGATTCGGCACTTCATTCCACGATGACATGTATTTCCTTGTTTACAAATAAGATGTTCTAACTTTTTTGTGAATGAGTTGTACATAGACATGTTTTTGTTGAAAATATTTGACTAATCCACGAGTAAATAGCAAGCATGGCAAATACGATATTCGCTTCATACCGATACACTAGTGGGGAGAGGGCCTATAGCCCCGGCCCGGAAGGGGCTTTAGTCCCGGTTCACCAACCGGGACTAAAGGGGCGGGACTAAAGGCCCTGTTCCAAGCCGGGACCAAAGGTGCTCCACGTGGGCGTCTCAGAGCGTCCTCAGGGGCAGGCCCTTTACTCCCGGGTCTTAACACGGACCGGGACTAAAGAGTTTCTGCATATTTTGTTTATTTTAGGGTTTTAGGGTTTAGGTGTTCGGGAGATTAACGTGATGCCTCGTTTGGTGTTCGGGAATTAGTTTTCATATAATTCTAAATAGAAATAATTATGCATATATATAAGATTAACTTATCTTACAAGCGAGCATATATATACAATTATATGGAGATCTGAATTATCGGGACTAGAGCCCGTCTATTCGATTACATGGACCAACATCAGTAATGACCCCTAGCTACACTAAATCGTCCTTTGTCATCTATAGCTTCCGTCCTCAGAAAGGTCGCAAGCTCCTCTGCAACAGCAATCGCGCGTTGCTCTGGTAGGGACTTCTCCCTCATGGCCGTGTACTATATAAGAAGAGGAGATGAATATGAATATCAATCATGATAACAAAGAATGACGGGTAAAAATAGAGGTGTGAATGTTCATTGCTTACGTCGTATCTGTGATCCTTGTGCTCAGAGGTAAACATGCGAATGGTCTCGCAAACATAGTATCCGCATAGATGCGTCCCCCGTGGCTGCTGGTCGCACTTTACGAGAATAGAATATATATAATCAAAATAATAATCTAGCATCATAAATGTATTGAAAATAGAAGTATATCATACTACTACTTACCTGAGCCGCTCTAAAGGTCAGCTTCTCAGGCTCGATACCGGGAGTCACGCACTTGAACCGCTTCCAAACCCTGCCCGACAAGGAAAATGATTTGCTAAGTTTTTCATTAATTGATATATCAGAAAATCATCGAAAGAGACCGATAGAGCGCAAGAATGATTGAAATTACCCTTGGAGCATGTCCTGTAGGCTTTGGAACTATTCCAAGGGTCTCGATAATGGGTCGAAGGCATATATATATATATATATATATATATATATATATATATATATATATATATGTGCCAGTAACTTATCAATTACACTTATAAGTGAATGGACACAACAGAGTAAAGACCCTCACCTCAAGTTGTATGGAAACAGTATGTGGTCACAGAAATTTTGATCTGTTAGAAACCTTAGAAGGTTTTCCTCCGTCTCCTTGGGTTTATCGGTTAGCGTCGCTATATGTATTTTATCTGGGTCAATAAACCCAATATTTAGGATGTTCCTATTTTTACATTCCAGAATCTTCATTCTGCATAATAGAGTACAAGTTATATGTAGACAATAAATTGAAATAACTAAACAAGTTATATGTAGACAACGAATTGAAAAACTTACAGACAATAGCAACTCATAAGCGATTTGTCGAGGGCGTCGACATTGTACATCTAGAAGAGTTCATCAAAGTCGATATGGATTTCTTCGGGGCGGCCGTAGTACTCCCGTGAGACACTCACCACGATCATCGTTCTCCCATTCTTTGATTCACTTAAGTACCATGTATGCAAGTAACGCATATTTGTTGGGAGATCATCTTTGCTGACCAAAGGCGCTCCCATGACAAACTGTGGCTTAGGGGCTACCACAGCCTTGGATAACCTTTCGTCTTGGGAAGCCAGAACGTCTTCAATCGGGATACCCCATTCATCCGCCCACTTCTTTGCTAATTCCAAATCTTGCCCCTGCACCAGAGGCGGGACATTCTCGGGTAACACCCTGAGGGGTGGGATCGACTGTTTGGCCTGTTGTCCAAGCTTAGGAACGTCTGATCTTTTTTTGCTTGTAGTTGAACTTGATTTGCTCCCACTTGCACTTGCACGTGATATGCTCTTTTTCACTTCCTTCTGCAATGTGCGTGTATAGTCATCAGGCTTATGGTGTAAGTTATACTGTGATGGAAGGTTCGTGAAGTATTTTGCATATGCTATTTGCTTCTCGGTGTATTCCGGGCGGGGCTCGGGTTCCTTCTTTTTCATCTGCGCATCATGATGTTCCTTTGCTATCCTGGCGTTTTCCTCGGCGGTACGATCATAAGGTCTGATAGGAAGATTAGCATGAGGTACCTTTGGGAGGGGCGATAGTTTGCGCTTTGGGGAGCCCCGTCGCTTCGAAATCATCGATGGAGCGTTCTTGCTGGCACGCTTCCGCTTAGTATCCGGAGCGGACGGCGGCGGAGACGGACGACCCAAGTCCGGCGGCGGTGATCGAGATGGACTCGTGTTGTGCTGGCCGTCGTCATGTGGAGGGCTTGGAGGTAATGGAGGTGTAGGTGACCTGCGACGACTCGGAGGCGGTGTTGTCCTTGGGGCCAAGCCTGGAAGCTTGATGTAGTTCTTGTCCCATAGGATGACTCCACTCAGTACTTCTCCGAGTGTCCTCTCATCTTCGGGTCCAGCTATGTCGAGCTCCATATCATGAAACCCCGCCATGATTTCATCCACCCCGACTTTAGCAAAGCCAACTGGAATCTCACGGCCATGCGAGCGTGCATCAGGGCCAGAAGGTAAAGCTTGTCCGACGGCCACCTTCATGGATATGTTCTTGAATTTCTGATGGAGTTCACATGATGTTGACTCCTTGATTCCATCCACGGGGTAGCCGGGACCGCCCTCTATCATTCTTCGTGCATCGTCCGGCGGGGCCTCAGATTCAGCCACGCTGCTTTTCCGCTTAGATGGGGCGCCGGTAATATCGAGTGCAGGATCTTCCTGGTGCGCTACTCCTCTAAGCTCATCAATCTGCTTCTGTTGCTCATTAATCCTGGCAAGCAACTGGTTGAACTTGTCATTCTCCTCATCCTGCTGTCGCTTCTTTGCTCTCGCTCGGCTTCTATAAGTGTCTTGGTCTCTGGCAAACCCAAGCCACCACGGGTAAGAAGGACCGAAGCCTCGCGCTCGTTCCCCATGTTCGTCATTGCCGAGGACCAGTGTGAGCAAATCTTTCTCTCTATCTGCAGTGAACTATCTTTTTCCCTCCTTAATTTCTTTCACTATCTTTTTCCAATTCTCCGTGGGTATCCTAAGACCGTCACTGCAGATGAGGTCCCCTGTTTCTTCGTCATACGAACCACCATGCGCAAGGAACCAATTTCTTGCTCTCAATTCCCACTCATCACGGAGTGGTTCATGTATGATGCCTTTAGCTAGCAGATCTTGCTCTTTCTTATCCCACTTTGGGATGGCAGTCTCATAGCCCCTGGCCCCAGCTTGCGGTGATATTTCTTCTTGTCGGCATTTTGCTTGTTCTTTTCTGATAATGCATGGGCATCTTCTGACTCCTTGTACTCTTGAAATGCCTTCCAGTGATTCGCCTACTTGGCTAGATACCCCTTGAATACTGGCACTTTCTTTGTCTTCAGATAGTTTGTAGCGACCCGACTCAAGACGAGTCAAGCCTCTGTGTTTCTGTGCCATCCCTGGATCAGTATGTTGGCACACACAGTACATCAATGTATATATCAAAGTGCAATCACATGTAAATAGCGTAAAACTGATATATACCTTAAATATCTCAGCGGAAGCAGTCAAGGGAGTGGAGTCCCAATAAACACCAACGGCAAGTTGAGTGTAGACCGTAACCCTGAATCGTACTCTTACTCGTCGAAGAAAAATATCTGCAACATAAGACGTTGCAGCCGTGTAGGTCAGCATATTGAATATGCCAGCAAGTCACATATGAGAGGGGGTAAAATATCATCTATACTATATGCATATATGGCAGGTGGTGTTGTAAGTTTTTAGTGTAAAGCAAATTTTCTCCTACAACAAGAGAGGGCTAAAAGCAAAATGTTACTACATTGTTGGTTGTTAACGAGATGGTTCCGCCAACCAGTTCTCGTACCCGAGTTGTCGATAATTACCCTCATCAAATATATTTAATGGTGCTGAGAAATCTAGATAACTTCATTTCCTTTGGCTCAAGTTGTCCATGACCGTGGACACGGCTAATCGATTAGGTTTGAGTACTCTGCAGAGTTTTGCACACGTTCCCCACAAGATTTGATCGCCTCCGAGTATGTCCTTGCACTTCAGGGTGTTTGAAGACCGGATGATCAAAACATGGTATTTCAACGGGTCCCTCTGAATCCCTGTCGGTGCCCATCCATTCCTACCGTTCTTCTACATCTACTAGCACCGCCTATCCAGAGTCGCCGCGTTGTCCAACCAAGCCAGAGCCCATAATGACTTGTGGCTGTGCAGGTAAGCCTTGGGTCTTGAAAATATCCGTCCGTCTCTTTGAGCCTGGGTGAAGCTTTCCGCAGGATGTCATGGCCGTCCCCAGCATCCCGGGTCATCCACTGGTTTCTCCAGGGAGCCGATCAACCGTCCTTCACCCAGAGTTGCATTGCGTCCGAGGTCTTGAAAAGTCTTGTCTTAACCGGTCTTGATTATTTAATCAACCTCGCATCACTCGTGTTATGCACTTAACCGAAATCCCGTCTACTCAAGCATAGCAATATGAAATTTGTCGTCCCGGGGCCAAGTATCGGGGTTGTTGTGTGCCTACCACATGATACTACAATCTATACTAAAATTTCCAAGTACCTAAGCAGCATGCAATTTGGGCATAGGATGGTAGAACTACGATGCATAAAACATAGGTGATAGTATGATCAAAGTGACTTGCCTGGTGATGTTGATGAAGAAGAATTATCGTTCTCGAGAAATAACTTGATAGACTACTCGTCACTCTCCGATGAAATCTATATAACAAACATATCATTCACATAAGCACTCATACTAGCAATCATTCTAGCAATCAAAACAAAAGAGAGAGCGAATAAGAATCCGAAAGAAACTTCACTAAAACTAGGAGTCTTCTACTACATCAACCACTAAATAAATTTTTTCTAACAGAAAATAAAAACAGGGAACTAAGATATAAATTTAGTTAAAATAAAATAGAGTATTTTTCACAAAACTTTTTCAAAGTATTTCCAAACGGGATTTGAAACAGTGGAGAAACCAATTGCAAGTTACTAAGGAACTAGAATTGATTTCATGATAACAAATAAAAATAAAATAAAAACTTGTTGCAAAACTACTGTTAACTAACAGAAATTAAACATAATCTTTCTGAAATATAAAAGAAAATAATTTAAAACAATTTACAGGAAAAAAGAAATAGCCATAGTCCTAAAAGAGGTGAAACAGAAATTGTTTCACAAGAAACCATAAGCTAAAATATTCAAACAAAACTGAAATTTTTACCACTGATAAATAAGATCACTAGTGATCAGTAGCAAAAGGAATCAAATTAAAAGCTATTTTTAAACTCCTGGAATAAGCAAAACAAGGTTTAAACTAAATCTGATCTAATTCAAATTTGAAAATTTCAAACATAGCCAAATTATATGTTTTTTAAAAACTACAGAAAAATTGTGATCTACTGGAAAAAGATTCAACTCCATTGGAGTTGTGGATATCAAAAGTTATGCTCAAAACAAAATTGAAACTTTCTCTGTTTTTAAATCTAAAACAGAAAAAGAAAAACTAACCTAACGAACAAAGGGGGTACGTGGCAGCTCCTGATTGGTCAGGGGGTGTGCGCTGCGGTGACTAACTAGCGGACGGCAGTTATTTAGACAAAACCCATCGGCTAAAATAATAAGTGGAGAAAACCGGTTTGGTTTTTGTCTGAAAACCGAAAGGGTATCTAGCTTCTAATCTACCTCGTTGGTTCTACATCCTACGGTTGAAGTTAAAAGAGGGCGGCTCACAGTAGAGATGGCCGGCGAGGTGCTACTCCGGCGAGGCCGATACGATGAGGTGGTCGTGGCGGCGGCTTTCGGCGTCGGGGGCGGCAGTTGAGGGGTCCGGTCGACGGCGACGGATCTCCGACGACGTTTGGTGGCGGCGGCGAGTGGTGGGGAGGCTCGGGGTGAGCAGCAGGAGGCCAGGGAGCTTCGGCCGGCTCGGCAGCTCAGGCAGCGGCGAGATTGGTGGTGGTGTCGGACGGGGCGGGGAGGCGAGGCAGGGCGAGGAGGGGCTCCTCTGGACCTTCGGCTCCGACGAGCAGCAGGGCAGGGGCAGGGGTGGCGGAGGCTCGGGATGGGGCAGGGGAACGGGATCGGTTGCGAGGGGGGGGGGGGCTTTATAGGGGAGAAGGGGGCCTCAGGAGGGGAGGAGGAGGAAGATCCGGGGAGGGAATCGGGGAGGCAAGGAAAGTCCCAGCGATGGCGGGCTCGGCTCGGGAAGAAGGAAGGTGGAGGGAGGAGGAGGAAGGAGATGACCGAGGGGGAGAGGGATCGAGCGCTGGGGTCCACGCGGCAGGGAGAGGGGGCTGGGGCGAGCTCGGTCGGTGACCGATCCGAAAGGATGAGGATCCCGGCTAAGGGGGGGATTCGGCCCAAGCACTTAAATGCCGCCCGCGGCGGTTCCCTTTTAAAAAAAAACCTTTCCTATTTAGCCTTTTTAATAAAACAGAAACTAAAAGGGAAATAAAAGGAAACAAATAAAATAATTAATATGGGGTATTATATACAAAAAGAATCAGAAAAATATCCTCTACTCGACTAACATTTTTCCAAAGCAAAAATAAAAACTTTTAAAAAATGTTTTTTCCAGAAATTCCCTAAATGCTTTATTTCTTTTTGGCAATTATTTTCACGATAAAACTTTGGATTTCTTGGCTCCAAATATTTCAGAAATGCCTCACACTTTGGAGGGTCATTTTCCTCTGCTCTCTTTTCTGTTTGACAGAATGTATTTCCCGGCATTTCTTGCACGAAGAAAACAAATAGAAATGCAAAAGAATTCAAATGCAAATATCTCCGTTCAAATTCTTTATAGTTGAAGAAGTCATGTCATCTTCTCTCTTTGCTTTTAAATGATTGAATTTGAATTCACCGGAGAAGGGGAAAGTCATTTTATTCCCTCTCATTCAAAAGTTTTTGAAAAGTTTCAAATTTCACACAAGTTTCAATCACTCAAGCAAACAAACAAACAATCTAATAATTATTTTAACATTCCAAAATTTGGGATGGTACATAGTTTTTCCATAGCTTCTTCTTCCAGCTACGGAACAGTTCGGCCATCTTCTTTAGAGTCCACTGCTTGACTTTGGCCCTCAATTTTTTTACGGCGTCTTCATTCTCACATTCTGGCAGGTTGAAATGTGACATGTGATCATTCCAAAGATTATCTTTGTACCTTTCGGCGACATAGTCACTATCGTCTGCCCCTTTGCGCTTGTTCCACTCCCGAACGCTGATCGGGACGTGATCCCTAACGAGAACTCCGCATTGCTTCCTGAATGTGTCAGCAGCATTGTTAGGAAGCTTGGGTTCGCCCGTAGGCAATATCACCTCAAAGGTGTAATGCGTTCGTGCATCCAACTTTCTAGTCGGGCCTCGTTTCGTAGCTTTGCTCGATGTGGAGGCCTAAGAGGGAGAAACATTCGTCAAATGAATGTATATGTATACAATATAGAGCTATCTCCAATATTTTTCACATATTACAAGTGATTGTCGAACTTCATATGTATACCTCGCCGGACTTTATTATTTCTCCACCGGCTTCTCCATCAGTGGAGCTATCACCTTCTCCGTCATTGGACCTATCTCCTGCCCCATCGGCTTCATCTTCGTGTCGGTCGACCTCCATTCCATATCCGGAGGGGTTTAGATATGACGACGGAGATTCAGCTGGTTCAACGTCGGGGCCGTCTTTGATTATATCTTCGATAAGTTCTTCCTCTTCGAGGTTCCTGATATGTGGATCCATAGTTCTGCAGAAAACGGACATTTGATTAACTAATAAACTAACAAACTATATAAGAGGGGTTAGAAACTTCGAAGTGTCGTTTTATATAGGAGGACCTTTAGTCCCGGGTCTTGGCTAGAACCTAAACTCTAAAATATGCCTAACGGATTCTCTTAACCTTTAAGGATTTAACAAAATGGCGACATTCTAGATGTGTAGAAAATGATCCTATTTTCCTGATCTCATCTACCCTTCTATATGTCACATTGTCTAGTGTCAAAGGACTTTGTTGAACTTTGTACCAAAAAAGAATTATTCTATCAGGAACTCCATTCCAAAACAACTTTAGTCCCGCGTCGTGGCTCCACCCGGGACTCCTAGATTTCTGCATAGTATTCAAAGTAGGAGTACTCTTCCAATTTGAGCATTCAATAAGCAAAACCAAATCGTAAAATAAAGTAGTATTCAAATTAGCATGCATTCAATTATAAGCAAAACTACATCATCTCTTTTGTCCTTACATCGTCGAATATTATCACTAATACTCCTCGAATACTATCATACATATAGCATCACTGATACAGCTAGAACCGTAGCGCCAGATGGGTATCGTCGCGGGCGGTGGACACCCAAAGAGAAGGAACCATCACAGGATCATAGCTCCAGTGAGATCCCTGAAGAACCTGCCAGGTATGCTCGAACCTGCCCTCCAACGCAACCATGTAGCGACGGACGTGCTCATCCTCCTCGCTGACACGGTGACGTACCACCTCCGCGGTGTCCGGACGCCTCGGCACCGTCACTGGCCCAGGCGACCGCCACCAAACAAGGATCGGGTCAACAACGGGCTGGCTCCTCACCAACCTACGCCCCCTGAAGGTAGCACCTCCCAATACCAGCCGGGCGGAGCCCAGTCCCGGACATGGCCCCTCTGATCAAGCAGGTGTCCTCCGCCGAGTCGACGACGAGGATGCGGGATAGGCATCGTAAAATGAACTAAAAAAATAAACTAGTTCTACTAATTTTCTTGCTAAAAATAAACTAATTGTATATATAGTAAAATAAACTATTAACACTTAAGCATATACAATAGCAAAATTAAGCAATAATCTAAGAAACACTAATTAAGCATCTATATATGTAGAAATTTCTTCTTCTTCTTCTTTCTTATTTTCTTCTCCGCTTCTTCTTCAACTTCTCTTCTTCTACTTCTCCCCTTCTTCTATTTTTCCTCTTCTTCTCCTCTCCTCCTCTCCTTATTCTCCTTTTTCTTCTTTTCTTCTCCTCCTCTTCTTATTTTCCTTTTTACTAATCTTATTTTCTTATTTTTGTTCATCTTTCTTCTTCTTGTAACCCTAACCTAATTCTAAATATTACTAACCCTAATAATCTAGCACAAACCTAATAACAATAGGAATTAAATGACAAAAAAAATATTTTCTTCTTTTCTTCTCCTTTTTCTTCTTTTCTTCTCCTCCTCACCGGCCGACACGACGGCGGCGGTAGCGTCCCCGCCGGCGGGCGCCGGCGGCTCGTCCTTCGTACGTGGGGAGGAGGAGGGGGCGGGGGGCTTACCGGAGTGGGCAGGGCGACGACGCCGGCGAGGAACACGACAGGGCGATGAGGAGGCCGGCGAGGAGGACGGCAAGGAGGCCGGCGAGGAGGATGGCAGGGTGACGGCGACGGTGGGCAGCCTGGCAGCGTCGATGCGGGCAGTCCGCTGCCGCACCGGGCAAGAGACGCGAGCGAGAGGAAGAAGAGAACAAAATGGATTTTCGTCCGCGCCGTATATATAGTAGGATCTTTAGTCCCGGTTCGGGGTTCGAACGGGGACTAAAGACACCCTTTAGTCCCGGGTGGAGCCACGACCCGGGACTAAAGGCCCTTTTTTGGCAGACCAAAAGACGGGAAGCAGGGGCCTTTAGTCCCGGGTTGGGGCTCGAGCCGGGACTAAAGACACCCTTTAGTCCCGGCTGGAGCCACGACCCGGGACTAAAGGCCCGTGCTCGGCAGGCGGCAGGCGAGGGGCTTTAGTCCCGGGTCGTGGCTCCACCCGGGACTAAGGCCCCTCCGCTCGCTGCACGATAAGTTTAGTCCCACCTCGCCCAGCGAGGGGCACTGACACTAGTTTATAAGCCCCGTCGCAGCATCTCCATCGAGCTCCTCTCTAAAGCAGGCTTACGGGCCTAAACAGACTGTAAATTTAAAAATTGAAACTATATTTGAAATTATGGAGAAAATTAAACATGAATTCAAAGTGAGGTCACTTTGAATTTAGGTTTAATTTTCTCTATAAATTCTCATATAGTTTCAATTTTTTTTCTATTTTCAAAATTAATTATTTTGTTATTTTCAATTAAAAACTATGTTTATTCAAATTCTTTTTGCATATTCGAGAATTTGACAAAATTATGATAATGAAAAGTGTTTGAAATTGAATAAATAATTCAAAACTATTTTCTATTTTCAAAATTAATTATTTTGACTATCCAAACTATTAACTATTTTGTTATTTTCAATTAAAAACTATGTTTATTAAAATTCTTTTGCATATTTGAGAATTTGACAAAACTATGATAATCAAAAGTGTTTGAAATTGAATAAATAATTCAAAACTATTTTCTATTTTCAAAATTAATTATTTTGACTATCCAAACTATTAACTATTTTGTTATTTTCAATTAAAAACTATGTTTATTAAAATTCTTTTTGCATATTTGAGAATTTGACAAAACTATGATAATGAAAAGTGTTTTAAATTGAATAAATAATTCAAAACTATTTTCTATTTTCAAAATTAATTATTTTGACTATCCAAACTATTAACTATTTAGTTATTTTCAATTAAAAACTATGTTTATTAAAATTATTTTTGCATATTTGAAAATTTGACAAAACTATGATAATGAAAAGTTTTTGAAATTGAATAAATAATTGAAAATGCGCCATTCAAAGGCACATCACAAAATTTCAACAATTTCTCTCTTCATTTGGTATTCTTCGTGCATTTACTTAATTTTTTTTGAGCTAGTTGACCCTGAAATTGAAAAGCACTACAAATGAACTCTGAAAATGTTGAAAGTTGGCATGCTATCATCATTTCACCCACCTAGCATGTGTTAAAAAGTTGAGAGGGCTACGACAAAAACTGGATGCACTTCGTGTACAAAACGGACAATCTCTCTCGAAGTATCAGGGTTTCGAACGAGAACTCATCTCTTACAAAGGGATTTCATTTTTTGAACTTATTTGAACTCCATACTTTTTGTGTGTTCAAAATGCACCATTCAAAGGCACATCGCAAAATTTCAACAATTTCTGACTTAATTTGGTATATTTCGTGCATTTACTTATTTTTTTGAGCTAGTTGACCCTGAAATTGAAAAGCAAGACAAATGAACTTTGAAAATGTTGAAAGTTGGCATGCTATCATCATTTCACCCACATAGCATGTGTTAAAAAGTTGAGAGGACTATGACAAAAACTGGATGCACTTCGTGTACAAAACGGACAATCTCTCTCGAAGTATCAGGGTTTCGAACGAGAACTCATCTCTTACAAAGGGATTTCATTTTTTTGAACTTATTTGAACTCCATACTTTTTGAGTGTTCAAAATGCACCATTCAAAGGCACATCACAAAATTTCAACAATTTCTGACTTCATTTGGTATTCTTCGTGCATTTACTTATTATTTTTGAGCTAGTTGACCCTAAAATTGAAAAGCACTACAAATGAACTCTGAAAATGTTCAAAGTTGGCATGCTATCATCATTTCTCCCACATAGCATGTGTTAAAAAGTTGAGAGGGCTACGACAAAAACTGGATGCACTTCGTGTACAAAACGGACAATCTCTCTCGAAGTATCAGGGTTTCGAACGAGAACTCATCTCTTACAAAGGGATTTCATTTTTTTGAACTTATTTGAACTCCATACTTTTTGTGTGTTCAAAATGCACCATTCAAAGGCACATCACAAAATTTCAACAATTTCTGACTTAATTTGGTATATTTCGTGCATTTACTTATTTTTTTTGAGCTAGTTGACCCTAAAATTGAAAAGCACTACAAATGAACTCTGAAAATGTTGAAATTTGGCATGCTATCATCATTTCACCCACACAGCATGTGTAAAAAGTTGAGAGGGCTACGACAAAAACTGGATGCACTTCGTGTACAAAACGGACAATCTCTCTCCAAGTATCAGCGTTTCGAACGAGAACTCATCTCTTACAAAGGGATTTCATTTTTTTGAACTTATTTGAACTTCATACTTTTTGTGTGTTCAAAATGCACCATTCAAAGGCACATCACAAGATTTCAACAATTTCTGACTTCATTTGTTATTCTTCGTGCATTTACTTATTTTTTTGAACTAGTTGACCCTAAAATTGAAAAGCACTACAAATGAACTCTGAAAATGTTGAAAGTTAGCATGCTATAATCATTTCACCCACATAGCATGTGTTAAAAAGTTGAGAGGGCTACGACAAATACTGGATGCAATTCGTGTACAAAACGGACAATCTCTCTCGAAGTATCAGGGTTTCGAACGAGAACTCATCTCTTACAAAGGGATTTCATTTTTTTGAACTTATTTGAACTCCATACTTTTTGTGTGTTCAAAATGCACCATTCAAAGGAACATCACAAAATTTCAACAATTTCTGACTTCATTTGGTATATTTCGTGCATTTACTTATTTTTTTTGAGCTAGTTGACCCTAAAATTGAAAAGCACCACAAATGAACTCTGAAAATGTTGAAAGTTGGCATGCTATCATCATTTCACCCACATAGCATATGTTAAAAAGTTGAGAGGGCTACGACAAAAACTGGATGCACTTCGTGTACAAAACGGACAATCTCTCTCGAAGTATGAGCGTTTCGAACGAGAACTCATCTCTTACAAAGGGATTTCATTTTTTGAACTTATTTGAACTCCATACTTTTTGTGTGATCAAAATGCACCATTCATTATATTGAAGAAGGATGGCGGGAACAACAACTCAAAGCTGACCAGACATTGGACCACATCAATCTGTAACCCTGATAGACTTTCTCGATCGATTACCTTCTGAGAAATTGCTTTGAGGAATGCACATACCTTCACAATTGCCAGGCGAACATTTTCCGATAGAATTCCCCTCAATGCAACCGGAAGCAATTGCATCATAAGCACGTGGAAGTCATGAGACTTTAGGTTTTGGAATTTTTTGTCTTTCGTATTTACGATTCCCTTTATATTCGACGAGAAGCCAGTCGGGACCTTGATACTGAAAATGACTTCAAAGAAGATTTCCTTCTCTTCCTTAGTAAGAGCATAGCTGGCATGCCCTTGAAACTGCCCTGGATGCATGCCATCTCTTCCTTTATGACGTTCCTGGTCCTCCCGTACTTCCGGTGTATCTTTTGACTTCCCATACAAGCCCAGGAAGCCTAGAATATTCACGCAGAGATTCTTCATCAGGTGCATCACATCGATTGCCGAGTGGACCTCATGGACTTCCCAGTAGGGTAGCTCCCAAAATATAGATTTCTTCTTCCACATGGGTGCGCGCTTATTAGGGCCGTTAGGAACAGGTTGGCTGCCAGGACCCTTTCCAAAGATTACTTTTAAATCTTTGACCACATCAAATACTTCAGCACCAGTACGGATGACAGGCTTCCCCCGGGGTTCTGCCTTGCCATTGAAATGCTTGCCTTTTTTCTTTAAGGGATGCTTGGGCGGAAGGAAACGACGATTGTACGGGTACACATTCTTCCTACATTTGTCCAGATATATACTTTCTGTCTGATCCAAACAGTGCGTGCATGCATTGTATCCCTTGTTTGACTGTCCTGAAATGTTATTAAGAGCAGGCCAATCATTGATGGTTATGAAAAGCAACGCTCGAAGGTCAAATTCCTCTTGTTTGTGCTCGTCCCACACACGTATACCTGGTTCGGCCCACAGCTGTAAAAGTTCATCAACTAATGGCCTTAGGTACACATCAATATCGTTGCCGAGTTGCTTTAGACCTTGGATAAGCACTGGCATCATAATGAACTTCCGCTTCATGCACAACCAAGGAGGAAGGTTGTAGACACATAGAGTAACGGGCCAGGTGCTGTGACTGTAACTCTGCTCCCCAAAAGGATTCATGCCATCTGTACTCAGACCTAACCATAAGTTCCTTGCGTCAGCTGCAAATCTCGGGAACTCTCTCTCGATTTTTCTCCTCTGCCAACCATCAGCGGTGTGCCTCAACTTATCGTCTTTCATACGATCTTCCATGTGCCATCGCAACAACTTCGCATGATCTTTATTTCTGAACAGACGTTTCAACCGTGGTATTATAGGAGCATACCACATCACCTTGGCAGGAACCCTCTTCCTGGGTGGCTCGCCCTCAATATCACCAGGGTCATCTTTTCTGATCTTATACCGCAATGCAGTGCATACCGGGCATTTATCCATATTCTCGTACTTCTCACCACGGTAGAGGATCTAGTCATTAGGGCATGCATGTATCTTCTGCACGTCTAATCCTAGAGGGCAGACAAGCTTCTTTGCTTCGTACGTGCTGGCGGGCAATTCGTTCTTTCTTGGAAGCATCTTCTTCATCAGTACCAGCAACTTTTCGAATGACGAGTCAGTCACACCGGTCTCTGCCTTCCACTTCAGCAATTCCAGTGTGCTACCCAGCTTCTTCTGGCCATCTTCACAAGTTGGGTACAACAATTTGTTGTGGTCCTGTAACATCTGCTCGAACTGCAACCTCTCCTTTTCTGTGTCGCAACCTCGCCGTGCATCAGAAATGACCCGGCCAAGATCATCAGCGGGCTCACCTGGTTCTCGTTCTTCATCCTGATCTTCTTCTTCATTGTCTTCCATTGCGGTATCAGCATACTCAGGGAACATAGATCGGTAGTTGTCATCGTCGTTCTCTTCTTCTTCATCGTCGTCTTCCATCATAACCCCTCTTTCTCCGTGCTTGGTCCAAACATTATAGCCCGACATAAAACCGGACCGAAGCAGGTGGCTTTGAATGACTCTTGAGGAAGTGTAATCCTTCTCATTCCGACATTCAACACATGGACAAAACATATAGCCACCACCATGCTTGTTCGCATCAGCTGCATCTCGAAAAGAACGCACGCCTTCTCTGTAAGCGGCTGTGCGTCGATCACCGTACATCCATGGATGGCTCATCTGCGTTATACGACAGTATATCAAATACAATCACGATCCTAAAAATTAGTACTGCACGGTCTAAACGAGGAAATATAGTTGCTAACCTTTTAGAATAAGTAGAAATAAAGAGGAAGAGGTTTAAGCGTGGCTCGGGCATATCATATTGTAGTTGTGTTCGGTGAACTGAAGCGGCATCGCTCTAACACACATTTCAACAAACACCTCTAGTGCATCCAAGAAAAATGGAGAGCTAGCACACACCCACACTCTTCCATCCAAGAAAAATGCAAAGAAGAGGGGAGAGGGGGTTGTGGCCAATATATATAGGCAGAGGACTTTAGTCCCGGTTTGTGTCAAACCGGGGCTAAAGGTGGTGCACATGCGGGCTGCACACCGCGTAGCCCTTTAGTCCCGGTTTGAGACACAAACCGGGACTAAAGGCTCCTTACGGGCCGGGACCAAAGCCTCGTGGGCGGCATTGCGATTTGGGGCGACGTGGCCGGGCCTTTAGTCCCGGCCCAGAGGGAGGCCGGGACTAAAGGGTCCAGGCCAAAGGCCCGTTTTCCACTAGTGATACCTAAGCATACTAGCACGTACTCCCTCCGTTCCAAAATAAGTGTCTTAAGCTTAGTACAACTTTGTACTAGAGCTAGTACAAAGTTGTGACATTTATTTTGGGACGGAGGGAGTACAATATACAAAGTTGTGACATTTATTTTGGGACGGAGCTAGTACAAAGTTGTGACTTTTTTGTGAATCAGTTGTACATAGACATGTTTTTGTTGAAAATATTTGACTAATCCACGAGTAAATAGAAAACATGGCAAATACGATATTGGCTTCATACCGGTACCTAAGCATACTAGCACATATAATATATAGAACCGAAATATCTATGACCATGATATATACGGTTAGCACGAGAACGAGTAAATGAGGGATGAACAAATCATATCCTCCGGTTGGCCAAGCCAATGCGGCGGCGGCGGCAGCAGCCTCGGCGTCATCGGTGGCCTTCTTGGCGACCGCGACAATGACGGTGTCGTCGACCATGGTGTCGATGCAGGGAAGTAGTCGAAGCAGAGGAGGACGAAGACGGGGACGGATCGGGAGCAGTCGCGCCGAGACGCTCCCCAAAAACCTTATTGCCGTTCTCACGGGCAGGATCTCGGACGACAGGGTTTTGGAGGGACCTGCTCTCCCTACCAATCGTGCATGCGGTCGTCGGGATGGGGTCGCCGGAGGCAACACACTGAGAGGAACAGTAGATGACGGCTAGGGTTGTACAGAGAGGAAGAGAGTGAACGGATTAGGTTCCACCCCACACCTAGCGCCTCCTTATGTAGGCCGTTGAGTAGATGGGCCTGGGCCTGGCCCATGACTGAGTCCGCGAATAGCCCACAGTCCAATGTCTCGGACAGTGACACTTACATTTAGCGACTCGTTAATTAATTCACAATTAATTAACCATTTCTCACCGGCAAAAATAAGGCTCGACTCGGCTCATTCCCGCAAAACGCGGCGCACGCACGCGTCGTGACGAGGCGAGGCGAGGCGAGGTGGGCGTTGGAGGAGGAGCGCGCGTGTACAACTCCTCTTTCCAAGCTCCCAATGGCAAGTGATAGATCAAACCTTATAAAGGGTCTCACTCTTACTAGAGTAGCATGTGAAACAAAAAAAATTCATATGCTCACCAAGATCGATCTAGGAGATGCACATCTACGAGAGGAGAGACTGAATCTACATACCCTTGTAGATCGCTAAGAGGAAGCGTTCAAGAACGCGGTTAATGTAGTGGTACGTCTTCGCGATCCGATCACGATCTGTCCCACGAACTCCCGATCAAGCGCCGAACGGACGACACCTCCGCGTTTAACACACGTACGGCTTGATGACGCCTTCACCTCCTCGATCCAGTGAGCGATGGTGAAGTAGCAGCCCAAGTCCTCCGACAACACGACGGCGTGGTGAGGCGATGGTAGTGACAGCTCCGCACGTCTTCGCCCTGTGATGTTTAGAGGAGAAGAACTATGAGGGAGAGGAGGAGTAGCGTCGTAGCACGTTTGTGTGTTGCTACCCTCTATCTCCCTCTCTATATATAGGGGGAAGGGAGGAGGGGAGGGAGCCCTAGGGTTTCCCCTAGGGGCTGGCGACCAAGGTGGAGGCGGTGACCATGGTGGGCCCTCTCACCTAGGCGCCTTGCCACCCAAGTTGGGCTGGCCAGCTGTCCTAGGGGGTGAGGCCCTCCCTTGGCAGAATCGGGCTGAGGTGTGGGTGGCGCCCATCCCCTTGTGGGGTGGTATGCCACCTCTCCTTGGCCCATGAGGCCCCACAACACTTGTCGACCCCCCCCCCCCCCCCCCCCCCCCGATACTCCTTTCGGCACTCGGTCGTTTCCCCGATATGCCCCGGAACACTTTCGGATTCCGATGACCTTCATCCTATATATCAATCTTCACCTCCGGACCATTGCGGAGTTCTTAGTCACGTCCGGGATCTCATCCGGGTCTCGGAACAACCTTCAGACTCCAACACAATCACTCACTTATGCTTATATCGTCACCGTACCTTAAGTGTGTAGACCCCGCGGGTTCGAGAACTATGCAGACATGACCGAGACACTCTCTAGTCAATAACCAATAGCGGGACCTGGATGCCCATATTGGTTCCTACATATTCTACAAAGATCTATATCGGTCGAACCTCTATGTCAGGGATTCAATCAATCCCGTACACAATTCCCTTTGTCCATCGGTATGTTACTTGCCCGAGATTTGATCATCGACATCTCCATACCTAGTTCAATCTCTTTGCCGACAAGTCTCTTTACTCGTTACGTAATACAAGATCCCGTGACTAACTCTGTAGTCACATTGCTTGCAAGCTTTTTGTGATATTGTATTACCTAGTGGGCCCTGAGATACCTCTCAGTCACACAGAGTGACAAATCCTAGTCTTGATCCATGCCAACTCAACACACACCCTCGGAGATACCTGTAGAGCACCTTTATAGTCACCCAGTTACGTTGCGACGTTTGATACACACAAGGTGCTCCTCCGGTGTCATTAAGTTGCATGATCTCATGATCATAGGAATAGATACTTGACATGTAGAAAACAATAGCAATAAACTGACACGATCATATGCTACGTTCATAGTTTAGGCCTTGTCCATCACATCATTCTCCTAATGATGTGATCCCGTTATCAAATGACAGCTCATGTCTATGGCGAGGAAACATTGACCATCTTTGATCAACGAGTTAGTCCATTAGAGGATCACTAGGGATAGTGTGTTGTCTATGTATCCACACATGTATTTGAGTTTCCAATCAATACAATTCTAGCATGGATAATAAACGATTATCATGAACAAGGAAATATAATAATAACCACTTTATTATTGCTTCTAGGTCATATTTCCAACAGTGACCAATAGTCGAGATCACATAGGTGTGTTCCTCCAAAGAATGTTCTGTAGGTTAGCATCTTGCTTACACAAGCTTTGGAACACATTAAGACAAAGTCAGCCTGCCTTACAAATTATGAGACTATTGCATGTCCAACGGAGTGGGTTAGTAAGGATACTCTCCTCAGTTGTCTGCTGGATTGTTTTCCCAAGTCCCAATTCACGGGATCTCCGATCACATAGGTTGGGTTACCCCCATGGCAACTTACGTGGGTCTCATGCCCATCTCCCTCGGTGCATTTTCTATCACAATCCGTGATAGCCCTTTTGTAAAGGGATGTGATGTTGGAAATATGCCCTAGAGGCAATAATAAAGTAGTTATTATTATATTTCCAATTCATGAGAATTGTCTATTATTCATGCTATAATTGTATTAACCAGAAACCGTAATACATGTGTGAATATAAAGATCACAATGTGTCCCTAGTGAGCCTATAGTTGGCTGGCTCGTTGATCAATAGATGATCATGGTTTCTTGATCATGGACATTGTATGTCATTGATAACGGGATCACATCATTAGGGAATGATGTGATGGACAAGACCCAATCCTAAGCATAGCACTAGATCGTGTTGTTAGTCTGCTAAAGCTTTTCTAATGCCAAGTATCATTTTCTTAGACCGTGAGATTGTGCAAATCCCGGTCTCGATTCGTACAACTCAACAGACACTTTCAGAGATACCCGTAGTGCACCTTTATAATCACCCAGTTAAGTTGTGACTTTTGGTGCGGGAGACGTCACCGGGCTGCACGTGTGTTGAACGCGGAGGTGTCGTAGTTCGGCACATAGATCGGAATCCATCGCGACCTGAATCGCTGCGAGTACGACTCCATCAACCGCCTTCATAGTAACGCTTCCTCTGAGCGATCTTCAAAGGTATGAAGATGCTCTACAACCTCTCTCATTGCTGGTTTCTCCATAGATAGATCCTTGTATGGCGTAGGAATTTTTTGGAATTTACTACGATCCCCAACAGTGGCATCCATGCCAAGGTTCTATGTGTAGATTCTATGCACGAGTAGAACACAAAAGTTGTGGGCGCTGATTTGTCAACTTGCTTGCCGTTACTAGTCTTATATTTTTTCGGCGGTATTGTGGGATGAAGCTGCCCGGACCGACTTTACACGTACCCTTGCGTGAGACTGGTTCCACCGACAGACATGCACTTGGTGCATAAGGTGGCTAGCGGGTGTCTTTCTCTCCCACTTTAGTCAAATTGGATTCGATGAAAAGGGTCCTTATGAAGGGGAAATAGCATTGGCATATCAATGTTGTGGCTGTCATGTAGGTGAGAAACGTTCTTGCTAGAAACCCAAACCAGCCAAGTAAAACTTGCAACAACAATTAGAGGACGTCTAACTTGTTTTTGCACGGTATGTTATGTGATGTGATATGGCCAAAAGGATGTGATGTTACATATGTGATGTATGAGATTGATCATTATCTTGTAATAGGATTCACGACTTGCATGTCGATGAGTATGACAACCGGCAGGAGCCATAGGAGTTGTCTTAGTTTATTGTATGAGATGCAACACCACGTTGATTACTTTACTTTATCGCTAACGGTTAGCTATATTGGTAGAATTAATAGTTGGCATGACAACTTGACGGAGACACAATGATGGAGATCATGGTGTCATGCCGGTGACGATGATGATCATGGTGCCCCGAAGATGGCGATCAATGGAGCAAGATGATATTGGCCATATCATGTCACTATATGATTGCATGTAATGTTTATCATGTTTTACATCTTATTGCTTAGAACGACGGTAGCAAATATAAGATGATCCCTCATTAAAATTTCTAGATAAGTATTCCCCTAAGTGTGCACCGTTGCGAAGGTTCGTTGTCTCGAAGCACCACGTGATGATCGAGTGTGATAGATTCTAACGTTCGCATACAACGGGTGTAAGCCAATTTACACACGCAAAACACTTAGGTTGACTCGACGAGCCTAGCAAGTATAGACATGGCCTCGAATACGGGAGACCGAAAGGTCGAACATGAGTCATAAGGTTGATACAATCAACATGGAGATGCTCACCATTGATGACTAGCCCGTCTCACGTGATGATCGTACACGGGCTAGTCGACGTGGATCATGTAACACTTGGATGACTAGAGGGATGTTGATCTAAGTGGGAGTTCATTAGTAATTTGATTAGATGAACTTAATTATCATGAACTTAGTGTAAATTTGTATTTACAAATATGTAGATCCAATGGCCAACGCAAATGTCCCATTCAATTTCAACGCGTTCCTAGAGATAACCAAGCTGAAAGACGATGGGAGCAACTATGCGGACTGGGCTCGTAACTTAAGGCTCATCCTCATGGCTTCCAAGAAGGCATATGTCCTTGATGCACCGCTAGGTGATCCTCCCGTTCCCGCGGCAACCTAGTACATTAGGAACGCCTAGCTAAAAAGGCTTTGTGATGAATTACAACATGCAAGGGATGGATAAGACAATTCTCGAGTTGTATTCAATGCTGAAATCTGCAGAGGTAGAAATCAAGAAAGAACATCAAGTGTTGATGGTCAATAAGACCACCAGTTTCAAGAAGGGCAAGGGTAAGAAAAGCTTCAAGAAAGACGGCAAAGCTGTTGCCGCGCCTGGTAAGCCAGTTGCCGGGAAGGAGTCAAAGAAAGGACCTAAGCCTGAGACTGAGTGCTACTACTGCAAGGGAACCGGTCATTGGAAGCGGAATTGCCCCAAGTACTTAGCGAACAAGAAGGCCGGCAACGTCAAAGGTATATGTGATATACTTGTTATTGATGTGTACCTTACCCGCGCTCGTAGTAGCTCCTGGGTATTTGGTACCGGTGTTGTTGCTCACATTTGCAACTCTAAGAAGGAACTACAGAACAAGCGTAGGCTGGCTAAGGACGAGGTGACGATGCGCGTCGGGAATGGTTCTAAGGTCGATGTGATCGCCGTCGGCACGCTACCTCTACATCTACCTTCAGGATTAGTTATAAACCTTAATAATTGTTATTTAGTACCTGATTTAAGCATGAACATTGTATCGGGATCTCGCTTGATGCAAGATGGCTACTCATTTAAATCTGAGAATAAAGGTTGTTCTATTTATATGAGTGGTATGTTTTATGGTCATGCCCCGCTGGTTAATGGTTTATTCCTGATGAATCTCGATCATGATGTTACACATATTCATAGTGTGAGTGCTAAAAGATGCAAGGTTGATAATGATAGTCCCACATACTTGTGGCACTGCCACCTTGGTCATATCGGCGTAAAGCACATGAAGAAACTCCATACAGATGGACTTTTGGAGTCACTTGATTTTGAATCATTTGACACATGCGAACCGTGCCTCATGGGCAAGATGACCAAGACTCCGTTCTTCGGAATAAAGGAGCGAGCAACTAACTTGTTGGAAATAACACATACCGATGTATGCGGTCCAATGAGCGTTGAAGCTCGCGGTGGCTATTGTTATGTTCTGACCCTCACTGATCTTTTTAAGTAGATATGGATATGTCTACTTAATGAAGCACAAGTCTGAAACCTTTGAAAAGTTCAAGGAATTTTAGAGTGAGGTGGAGAATCAACGCGACAAGAAAATAAAGTTTCTACGATATGATCGTGGAGGAGAATATTTGAGTCATGAGTCCTACGGAAATGTGGAATTGTTTCACAACTCACGCCGCCTGGCACACCACAGCGTAACGGTGTGTGTGAACGTCGTAATCGCACTTTATTGGATATGGTGCGATCTATGATGTCTCTTACTGATTTACCGCTATCATTTTGGGGATATGCATTGGAAACTTCCACATTCACTTTAAATAAGGCACCATCTAAATCCGTTGAGACGACACCATATTAATTATGGTTTGGCAAGAAACCTAAGCTGTCGTTTCTTAAAGTTTGGGGCTGCGATGCTTATGTGCAGAAACTTCAACCAGAGAAGCTCGAACCCAAAGCGGAAAAATGTGTCTTCATAGGATACCCTAAGGAAACTATTGTGTACACCTTCTATCTTAGATTCGAAGGCAAGATCTTTGTTGCTAAGAACGGATCATTTCTAGAGAAAGAGTTTCTCTCGAAAGAAGTAAGTGGGAGGAAAATAGAACGTGATGAGGTAGTTGTACCTCCTCTCGAACCGAAGAGTAGCGCAGCGCAAGAAAATGTTTCTGAGGCGCTTGCACCGGCTAGAGATGAAGTTAATGATGATGATCATGACACTTTGGATCAACTTGCTATTGAACCTCGAAGATCGACAAGGGTACGCTCCGCATTAGAGTGGTACGTCAACCCTGTCATGGAAATCATGTTGTTAGACAACAGTGAACCTTCGAACTATGAAGAAGCGATGGAGGAACCGGATTCCAACAAATGGCTTGAGGCCATGAAATCTGAGATAGGATCCATGTATGAGAACAAAGTATGGACTTTGGTGGACTTGCCCAATGATCGGTGAGCCATAGAAAATAAATGGATCTTCAAGAAGAAGACTGACGCGGATGGTAATGTGACCATCTATAAGGCTCGACTTGTCACTAAGGGTTATCGACAAGTTCAAGGGATTGACTATTTTGAGACCTTCTCACCCGTAGCGATGTTGAAGTCTGTCCAAATCATGTTAGCAATTGCTGCATTTTATGATTATGAAATCTGGCAAATGGATGTCAAAACAACATTCCTGAACGACTTTCTTAAAGAAGAATCGTATATGATATAGGTGGAAGGTTTTGTCGATCCTAGCAGTGCTAACAAGGTATGCAAGCTCCAGCGCTCCATATATGGGATGGTGCAAGCATCTCGGAGTTGGAACACTCGCTTTGATGAGGTGATCAAAGCGTTTGGATTTATACAGACTTATGGAGAAGCGTGTATTTACAAGAAAGTGAGTGGGAGATCTGTAGCATTTCTCATATTATATGTGGATGACATATTGTTGATGGGAAATGACATAGAACTACTGGAAAGCATCAAGGCCTATTTGAATAAGAGTTTTTCAATGAAGGACCTTGGAGAAGTTGCTTACATATTAGGCATCAAGATCTATAGAGATAGATCGAGACGTTTCATAGATCTTTCACAAAGCACATACCTTGACAAGATATTGAAGAAGTTCAATATGGAGAAGGCTAAGAAGGGGTTCTTGCCTGTATTGCAAGGTGTGAGGTTGAGTGCGACTCAATGACCGACCATGCTGGAAGATAGAGAAAAGATGAGTACCGTCCCCTATGCTTCAGCCATAGGCTCTATCATGTATGCCATGTTGTGTACGAGACCTGATGTGAACCTTGCCATAAGTTTGGTAGGGAGGTACCAGAGTGATCCAGGAGTGGATCACTAGACAACGGTCAATAATATCCTAAAGTACCTAAAAAGGACTAAAGATATGTTTCTCGTCTATGGAGGTGCGAAAGATCTCGTCTTAAAGGGTTACGTCGATGCGAGCTTCGACACAGATCGGGATGACTCCAAGTCACAAACCGGATATGTGTAAATTCTGAATAATGTGGCAGTTAGCTGGTACAGTTGCAAGCAAAGCATCGTGGCTGCATCTACATGTGAAGCGGAGTACATAGCTGCTTCGGAAGGAGCACATGAAGGAGTATGGATGAAGGAATTCATCACCGACCTAGGAGTGATTCCAAGTGCGTTGGGCCCGATGACTCTGTTCTGTGACAACACTTGAGCTATTGCTATTGCAAAGGAGCCCAGGTTTCGCAAGAAGACCAAGCACATCAAGCGCCGCTTCAACTCCATTCATGGATATATCCAGGATGGAGATATAGATATTTGTAAAGTACATACGAATCTGAATGTCGCAGACCCGTTGACTAGACCTCTTCCACGGGCAAAGCATGATCAGCACCAGAACTCTATGGGTGTTCGAGTCATCACAATGTAACTAGATTATTGACTCTAGTGCAAGTGGGAGACTGTTGGAAATATGCCCTAGAGGCAATAATAAAGTAGTTATTATTATATTTCCAGTTCATCATAATTGTCTATTATTCATGCTATAATTGTATTAACCAGAAACCGTAATACATGTGTGAATATATAGATCACAATGTGTCCCTAGTGAGCCTCTAGTTGGCTGGCTCGTTGATCAATAGATGATCATGGTTTCTTGATCATGGACATTGGATGTCATTGATAACGGGATCACTTCATTGGGGAATGATGTGATGGACAAGACCCAATCCTAAGCATAGTACTAGATCGTGTTGTTCGTCTGCTAAAGCTTTTCTAATGTCAAATATCATTTCCTTAGACCGTGAGATTGTGCAACTCCCGAATATCGTAGGAGTGCTTTGGGTGTACCAAACGTCAAAACATAACTGGGTGATTATAAAGGTGCACTACGGGTATCTCCGGAAGTGTGTGTTGAGTTGTACGAATCGAGACCGGGATTTGTCACTCCGTGTGACAGAGAGGTATTTCTGGGACCACTCGGTAATCCATCATCATATTGAGCTTAGGGTGACTAAGGGGTTAGCCACAGGATGATGTGTTATAGAACGAGTAAAGAGACTTGCCGGTAACGAGATTGAACAAGGTATAGGGATACCGACGATCAAATCTCGAGCAAGTATCATACCGATAGACAAAGGGAATTCCATGCGGGATTGATTGAATCCTTGACATCGTGGATCATCCGATGAGATCATCATGGAACATGTGGGAACCAACATGGATATCCAGACCCCGCTGTTGGTTATTGGCCGGAGAGATGTCTCGGTCATGTGTGCATGTCTCCGGAATCCGTAGGGTCTACACACTTAAGGTTCGATGAGGCCAGGGTTATAGGGAAATAGTGTACGTGGTTACCGAAGGTTGTTCGGAGTCATGGATGAGATCTCGGACGTCACTAGGAGCTCCGGAATGGTCCGGAGGTAAAGATTTATATATAGAAAGTGAGATTTTGGACACCGGAAATGTTTCCTTCGTTACCGATAAAGTATCGGGACCACCGGAAGGGTTCCGGGGCTCCACCGGGATGGGCCACCAGCCCCAATGGCTGGCATGGGCCAAAAGGTGGAAGGGAACCAGCCCAGAGTGGGCTGGTGCGCCTCCCACCTAGGCCCAAGGCGCAAAAAGGGAGGAAGGGGGGCAAACGCTAGGCGCACGAGGGGCCCAAGGCCCACCTAGGGCGCCACCCTCCTCTCCGTGCCCTGGCCGCTGCCCTCCTGGCCATCTAGGGCTGCCGCCACCCCTAGGGGAGGGAACCCTAGGGGTGCGCACCCTCTCTCCCTCCCTCCTATAAATACCCGACGTATTGGGGCTGATTTGAGACACGATCTCTCTCTCTCTCTCGGCACAGCCCTACCCCTCTCTCTCCTCGTCCTCCGCATAGTTTAGCGAAGCTCTACCGGAGAACCACGTAGCTCCACCGCCACCACGCCGTCGTGCTGTCAGAGCTCTCTCCCTCAACCACTCCCTCCTCCTTGCTGGATCAAGGTGCGGGAGACATCACCGGGCTACACGTGTGTTGAATGCGAAGGTGCCGTAATTCGACACATAGATCGGAACCCACCGCGATCTGAATCGCTGCGAGTACGACTCCATCAACCACGTTCATAGTAACGCTTCCGCTTAGCGATCTTCAAAGGTATGAAGATTCTCTACAACCTCTCTCGTTGATGGTTTCTCCATAGATAGATCCTTGTATGGTGTAGCAATTTTTTTTAATTTACTACGATCCCCAACATGTGCCAGATTCTTAGTTGTCTAGGTATAATCCAACGCTATTACTCCGGAGTTTCTTGAATGCCTAACAAATTTCAATATTCTTCTTATATGCTTTGTGGGTTGCATGTTGCCCTTAGAACTCTTAGCCTTGGCAATCACACTTTGATTGTCATAGTTCATAAGGATAACCAGGACTGGCTTATCAACCAGCGACAAATCCACCAAAAGCTCTCGAAGCCTTTCTGCTTCAATGCATGAGGTGTCTAATGCTGTGAGTTCTGCTTCCATAGTCGATATCGTTAAGATCGTCTGCTTGCAAGACTTCCAGGAAACACCACCACCACCAAGTGTGAAGACATACCCACTTGTGGCTTTCATCTCATCAGGATCAGATATCCAATTCGAATCACTATACCCTTCGAGTATCGTTGGGTATCCAGAATAGTGAATTTCGTAGTTCGAGTACCATGCAAATAACGCATGACCCGCTGAATGGCATGCCAATGCACACCTCCCGGGTTGGACACAAAACGACTCAGTTTGCACACAACAAATGAGATCTCAGGCCGAGTATCTCAATTGATTAATAACCGTGCCTTTTAATTTTCGAATCTGCACACTAGGATCATATGATGTTGTAGAAGGTTTGCACTCAGAATATCTGAAACAACTCAAATTCTTCTGAACATAGTGGGATTGCAAAAGTGTAATCCCACCCTCATTTTCTCGTATCAGCTTGATGTTCAAGATAACATCGGCCACACCTAGGTCTTTCATCTCAAAGTTACGAGATAGAAAAGCCTTGACCTCCTCAATTACTTTGAGGTGGGTACCAATATCAGTATGTCATCGACATATAGACAAAGTATTACTCCTTCGCCCTCACCATAGCAATAGTATGCACATTTGTGAGCTTCATTAACAGCAAACCCATCACATGTGCAACTTGTGTTAAACTTCTCATGCCATTGCTTAGGCGCTTGTTTCAAGCCATACAGATATTTCAATTGTTTGCACACCTTTCTTTCCTAACCATTTACCACAAAGTGGTCTGGCTATTGCATGTGAATTTCCTCGTCGAGCTCTCCATGAAGGAAATCCATCTTAACTTCCATATAATGAACGAGAAGACCATGCGAGGAAGCCAACGAGAGTAATACTCGAATGGTTGTCAGTCTAGCCACATGTGAGTAAGTATCCAAGAAATCTTATTCTTCCTTTTGGGTATAACCCTTGGCCAGGAGCCTAGTCTTGTACTTTTCAACAGTACCATCTGGCCTAAGCTTCTTGTTGAACACCCACTTACATCCCAATGGTTGGAAAACATAAAGATGATCAGTGATCTCCCAGGCTCCATTAGCCAAGATGGAATCCATCTCGCTACGGACCACATCCTTCTAGTAGTCAGCATCCAGAGATGCGTAAGCTTCTGAAATGGAATCGGGATTGTGATCATCCACGAGGTACACGAGGAAATCATCACCAAAAGACTTTGTGGTCCTTTGTCTCTTGCTCCTAACAGGAGCTTCCTCGTCATCCTTCGTGGAACTTTCATCACTTTTGTGTTCATAATATTCCTTCAGAATGGCAGGTTCAGGAGCCTCATTAGATTCCAGCCTAGAAGTGCTTTCATATCTCTTATGGGGAAAATATCCTCAAATAATGTAGCATCTTTGGACTCCATGATCATACCGACCTTCATGTCGTGTACTCGAGATTTCACCATTAGAAATCTATAGCCAACGCTATTCTTCGCATAGTCGAGAAAAACGCAGTCCACGGTCTTTGGTCCCAACTTACGCTTTTTGGTTATCGGCATGTCAACTTTCGCAAAACAGCCCGAAGTACATTAGTAAGAGAGTGTATTCCTTTTCTTTTCCCATTGCTCAAATGGAGTAGTCTCATTATCCTTCGTGGGAACTTTTTCTGGACATGACATGATGTCAATACAGCCTCCCCCCACCATGGCTTGGATAAACGCGATGTATCTACCACGATGTTAACCAAATCTGTTAGTGTATGGTTTTGCTGTTCGGCAACCCCACTTGACTGGGGTGAGTAGGGAGGCGTCTTATCATGAATAATACCATGTTCCACACAGAACAAATCAAACTCATTAGAAAAGTACTCTCCGCCACGATCAGACCGAACCCGTTTTTTTTTCTTTTCAAGTTGGTTCTCAACTTATGCCTTATAGATTTTAAAGTAGTGTACAGCCTCATCCTTAGTATTTAACAAATACACATAGTAGAATCTAGCGGAATCGTCAATGAACGTCATGAAATATTTCTTTTCGCCTTTAGTCAACACACCGTTCTTCTCAAAGAGATCTGTATGTATGAGATCTAGTGGTGCCATGTGTTTCTCCTTCGCGGCCTTGTGAGGCTTATGAGGTTGCTTAGCTTGCACACACGCATGGTCCTTAGAGCCTTTGGCTAAAGTGAAACTTGGGATTAAATCCATCTTAGCTAGTCGTGTCATACAACCGAAATTAATGTGACAAAGACGTGAAAGCCAAACCTCACATTCATTCACATTAGAATGAATTTAGTTCACGACGTTATTACAGAAATCCACGAGGGAAAGGCGGAATAAGCCTCCGCAATCATATCCTTTTCCAACAAATAGTCCATACCGAGATACGACTACTTTATTGGACTCGAATACTAACTTAAACCCTTCTTTACATAGAGGGGAGCCACTAACGAGATTCTTCTTGATAGCGGGGACATGCTACACGTTCTTCAGTTGCACGATCTTTCCTGAAGTAAATTTCAGATCTACCGTGCCAACACCATGAACAGAAGCATGCGAGTCATTCCCCATCAGGACGGAGCAATCGCGCGTGACCTGGTAAGAAGAGAACAATGATATATCAGCACACACATGAATGTTGGCCCCAGTGTCAACCCACCAATCGGTGGCGTGACAAATTGAAAGTATAGTAAACAAATTACCATACCGAGTTGCCTCATCACTATTTCTCATAATCATATTGACAGACTTGGAGTCCTATCCTGGCTTCTTGTACTTATTTGGGAACTTTTTGCTCAATGTTCCTCTAAACCACAATTAAAGTAGCCATCTCTCCTTTTGTCTTTCTTCTTACCCTTCTTCTTGAAGGTAGTACTCTCCTGGACATAGTTCTTTCCCTTGAACTTGTGAAAATTCTTCTGCACCACATTGGCACTAGAAGAACCTCTGCCAATTTCATGTGTGAGCCCTTTGCTCTCGAGTTCTGCTGAACACTTAGATGACCGATGGCATCCTCAACATAGAATTCATGTCTCAAGTGCTTGAGAGAAGTAGCAAAGTTCCTCCATCCAGGAGGGAGCTTTGCAATAATGCAACCCGCGAAAAAACTTGTCTGGTAAATCACACTGCAGGAGCTCCATCTCCTTAGCGAGGCACTGTATCTCATGAGCCTGGTCCAAAACAGGATGATTATCAACCATCATATAATCATGGAACTGCTCCATAGCATATAGTTCGCTTCCAGCATCGGTTGCGACGAATTTAGCTTCGAGCACATCCCACAAGTTTTTGGCAACACACATATGGAGATATGCGTCGACCAACTTTTCTCCGACGACAAAAAGAACGGCTCCCACAAAGACAACGGTGGCCTTCGTGAACACCTTCTCTTGTTCAGGTGCAATCATTCATGCAGGATACACAACACCGACCCACAACACGTTCAGATCTGTGAGCCACAAGGTGGTCCTCGTCTGCCAACGCTTAAAATACGTTCCGGTAAACTTTTACGGTTTCAGTGTAGCGGCAAATCCATGAATTGAAAAGTGCCTAAAATATGGTTTTTGGATTGTTGGAAATATTAGCACTTTACTCATTAGACAAATCCACGAGTAAACAACAAGCATGGCAAATATGGTTTGCAATTCATACCGATACCTAAGCATACAAGCACGTACGGTACATAGAATTGAAATATCTGTGAACATGGCATATACGGCTAGCACGAGAACGAGTAAACAAGGGATGAACAAATAATACCCTCCGGTTGGCCAAGCCAACATGGCGGCGGCAGCAGAAGCCTCAACGTCATTGGTGGCCTTCTTCTTGGCGGAGGTGGCGATGGTGTCGTCGTTGACCATGGTGTCGATGCAAGGGAAGTATTCGAAGCAGAGGAGGACGAAGAAGGGGACGGATCAGGAGTAGTCGCGCCGAGACGCTCCCCAAAAACCTTATTGTTGTTATCCCGGGTAGGATCTCGAACGACGGGTTTCCGGAGGCACCTGCTCTCTCGACCAAACGTGCACGCGATCGACGGGATGGGATCGCCGGAGGCAGCACACTAAGAGGAACAATAGATGCCGTCTAGGGTTGTACAAAGAGGGAGAGAGTGAACGGATTAGGTTACACTCCACATCCAATGCCTCCTTATACACGTTGTTGGGTAGATGGGCCCGGGCTGGTGTTGGGGAACGTTGCATGGGAAACAAAAAAATTCCTACGCACACGAAGACCTATCATGGTGATGATCATCTACGAGAGGGAGATCGGATCCACATACCCTTGTAGATCGCTTAGCGGGAAGCGTTAAGAAACACGGTTGATGTAGTGGAACGTCTTCGCGATCCAAATCGCCGCCGACCACGATCCGTCCCGATCTAGCGCCGAACGGACGTGTCACGCCCTCGATTTAATCGTACGCTAATCATACACGCAAATGCGTACGATCAAACTCAAGGACTCATGGGAAGACATCACAACACAACTCTAGACACAAATAAAACATACAAGCTTCATATTACAAGCCAGGGGCCTCGAGAGCTAGAATACAGAAGCTCGATAAACACACAACTCAGCGGAAGCAACAAATATCTGAGTACATGCATTAAACATGAGGTGCGTTAGAGAAGGCTAGCACAAAAGAAACAACGATCGAACGAGGCGAGACCTCCTGCCTGGGAACTGATGACCCACAAGTATAGGGGATCTATCGTAGTCCTTTCAATAAGTAAGAGTGTGGAACCCAACGAGGAGCAGAAGGATCTGACAAGTGGTTTTCAGCAACGTAATATCTGCAAGCACTGAAATTATCGGTAACAAGTGATTGTGTGGTGAGATGATTAATAGCAAGCAACAAGTAACAAAAGTAGCAACGGTGCAGCAAAGTGGCCCAATCCCTTTTGTAGCAAGGGACAAGCCCGGACAAAGTCTTATAGGAGGAAAAACGCTCCCGAGGACACACGAGAATTTCTGTCATGCTAGTTTTCATCATGTTCATATGATTCACGTTCGTTACTTTGATAGTTTGATATGTGGGTGGACCGGCGCTTGGGTACTGCCCTTACTTGGACAAGCATCCCACTTACGATTAACCCCTCTCGTAAGCATCCACAACTATGAAAGAAGAATTAAGACAAAGTCTAACCATAGCATTAAACTAGTGGATCCAAATCAGCCCCTTACGAAGCAACGCATAAACTAGGATTTAAGCTTCTGTCACTCTAGCAACCCATCATCTACTTACTACTTCCCAATGCCTTCCTCTAGGCCCAAAAAATGGTGAAGTGTTAGGTAGTCGACGTTCACATAACACCACTAGAGGAAAAACAACATACAACAGATCAAAATACTGAACGAATACCAAATTCACATGACTACTATTAGCATGACTTATCCCATGTCCTCAGGAACAAAAGTAAATACTCACAAAGCATAATCATATTCAAGATCAGAGAGGTAATGAGTAGCATCAAGGAGCTGAACATAAACTCTTCCACCAAATAATCCAACTAGCATCAACTACAAAGAGTAATTAACATTACTAGCAACTTTAAAAGTACCAATCGGAGTCGCGAGACGGATATTGGTTACAAGTGATGAACTAGGCTTTGGAGATGAGATGGTGCTGATGAAGATGTTTATGGTGATGAGTCCCCTCCGATGAGAGGAATGTTGGTGATGACGATGGCGACGATTTCCCCCTCCGGGAGCGAAGTTTCCCCGGCAGGATCGTCCTGCCTGAGCTCTAGATTGGTTCTGCTCAAGTTCCGCCTCGTGGCGGCGGCGAATCCTCCGAAAAGCCTCCTCCTGATTTTTTTTCGGACGAAACCCTTCTTGTAGCAAAAGGGGGGAGCCAGAGGGCCAGCTGGATGCCCACAAGCCCCCTAGGCGCGGCCAGGGGGGTGGCCGCGCCTAGCATGCTTGTGGCCACCTGCTGGTGCCCCTTTGGCACTTCTTCGGCCCAATATTTTTTATAAATCCAGAAAAGATCATCGTTGATTTTCACAGTGTTTGGAGTTGCGCAGAATAGGTATCTCAAACTTGCTCCACTTTCAGGCCAGAATTCCAGCTGCCGTCATTCTCCCTCTTCATGTAAACCTTGCAAAATAAGAGAGAAAAGGCATAAGTATTGTACCGTGAACTGAAATAATAGCCCAACAAGCGATAAATATCAACATGAAAACATGATGCAAAATGGACGTATCAACTCCCCCAAGCTTAGACCTCGCTTGTCCTCAAGCGAAAGCCTAGCTCAATAAATATGTCCACATGTTTAGGGAGAGAGGTGTCGACAAAACAAGATACGAACATGCAGGCCTCATGATCATGATCAGAACAACAATACCAACATATAATCTCTCATGCTAAAGTGATAATTCCTTCACAAAGTAAAGTATGGATCAAGAACCTTACCGAGAAGTAACAACCGATAGCCTGTAGTCATTGAAGCAATTGCAATTTATCACAACATCAGAAAGAGTCAAATAAGAGCCTGTAAAGCAAATCCACATACTCAATCATCTTTTCGTTCTCTACAATTGCTACAACTCACGTGGTACTCATGAGATCAAAGTTTCAGCTGGACATAGAGAAAGATAGGGGCTTATAGTTTCGCCTCCCAACTGCTTACCTCAAGGGTAATGTCAGCAATAATAATTCATGAATACTTACTTCCAAGCTGACATATGAATATAGATCTTTCCCAAGCATATGACGTTAGCCAAGATAAAGGCGAAACAAGGAATTGGTGAAGAACACCATGACTCTTTCAAGGGCAAAAAGTAAGATAGGCCCTTCGCAGAGGGAAGCAGAGTTTGTCATGCGCTTTTGAGGTGTGGATGCGTGTCCGCTTAGTGCGGAGGAACGTCACTTTATATTGCCTCATGTGATAAAGAACTTTATTATGAAGTCTGTCGGTTTTATGTCTTCCTCATCACAGGTTCGCACAAAACCTATTTTCCACACACTAATAGATCATACATATTAGGGAGCAATTTTTATTGCTTGCACCGATGACAACTTACTTGAGGGATCTTATTCAATCCATAGGTAGGTATGATGGACTCTCATGGCAAAACTGGGTTGAAGGTTTACTGATGCACAAGTAGCATCTCTACTTGGTGCGGGAGTTTTGGCTAATATGAGGTGGAAGCAATCATCACATGCTAAGGGATCTCTAATCATATATCATTGTTCGGAACCAAGAAAACACAATTCATTATTTTGTCTTCCTTGTCAAGGATCTACTTCTAGGTATGCAATAGTTTAGTGAGTGTTCACAATCATAGATGGTGTCAAAAATGATATATTTATATGTGAACCTCTCCTTCTTTATCACTTCCTATTAATTGCAACAATGACCAAGGTCTACGTTTGTCTACCCCCAACAAGTTTCAATCATCAATCTTTTTATATGTGAAGCCATCACTTCCCATAAGATCATTACATGATCTTTCATGCTTTTGTTCTTTTCTCAATCTATTGATCATGGCATGAGGCAAGGCCCTTCAACTAAGACACTCTTTATTATATGGCTCACGAGCTCGAATACATCAGGGGTGACACAAAGCAAAATTCAAGCCGAAAACACTAAGACTTTTATTCTACTAGAGAATGAGAAAACTAAAAAGGAACAAACTAAAACAAAGGTAAAGGCAAAAGATGTGATGGTGATACGATACCGGGGCAACTCCCCCAAGCTTGGCACAAGCCAAGGGGATTGCCCATACCCATACTCAGTTGTCTTCCTTCGGAGGAGATGGTGGTGGAGTTGTCACAACATGGGTTTGATATCTGTCTTCCAAGGCAGAGGTGCTCCATCACGGAAAGATGAACGAGTCTCCGGAATCCTCAAATCTGCAGCTGATGACCCAAATGTATAGGAGATCAATCGTAGTCCTTTCGATAAGTAAGAGTGTCGAACCCAACGAGGAGCAGAAGGATCTGATAAGTGGTTTTTAGCAAGGTAAATTCCGCAAGCACTGAAATTGTCGGTAACAAGTGATTGTGTGGTGAGACGATTCGTAGCAAGCAACAAGTAACAAAAGTAGCAACGGTGCAGCAAAGTGGCCCAATACCTTTTGTAGCAAGGGACAAGCCTCGACAAAGTCATATAGGAGGAAAAACGCTCCCGAGGACACACGTGAATTTCTGTCATGCTATTTTTCATCATGTTCATATGATTCGCGTTCGTTACTTTGATAGTTTGACATGTGGGTGGACCGGCACTTTGGTACTGCCCTTACTTGGACAAGCATCCCACTTATGATTAACGCCTCTCGCAAGCATCCGCAACTACGAAAGAAGAATTAAGACAAAGTCTAACCATAACATTAAACTAGTGGATCCAAATCAGCCTCTTACGAAGCAACGCATAAACTAGGGTTGAAGCTTCTGTCACTCTAGCAACCCATCATCTACTTACTACTTCCCAATGCCTTCCTCTAGGCCCAAATAATGGTGAAGTGTTATGTAGTTGACGTTCACATAACACCACTAGAGGAAAAACAACATACAACACATCAAATTACCGAACGAATACCAAATTCACATGACTACTATTAGCATGACATATCCCATGTCCTTAGGAACAAAAGTAACTACTCACAAAGCATAATCATAATCATGACCAGAGAGGTAATGAGTAGCATCAAGGATCAGAACATAAACTCTTCCACCAAGTAATCCAACTATCATCAACTACAAGGAATAATCAACACTACTAGCAACCTTGCAAGTACCAATCGGAGTCGCGAGACGGAGATTGGTTACAAGTGTTGAACTAGGGTTTGGAGATGAGATGGTGTTGATGAGGATGTTGATGGTGATGGGTCCCCTCCGATGAGAGGAGTGTTGGTGACGACGATGGCGAAAATTTCCCCCTCCGGGAGGGAAGTTTCCCCGGCAGGATCGTCCTGCCGGAGCGCTAGATTGGTTCTGCTCAAGTTCCGCCTCGTGGCGGCGGCGAATCCACGAAAAAGCTCCTCCTTGATTTTTTTCCTAGATGAAACCCTTCATATAGCAGAAGAGGGGGGACAATGGGCCAGCAGGCTGCCCACAAGCCCCCTAGGCGCGGCCAAGGGGGGTGGCCGCGCCTAGCAGGCTTGTGGCCACCTGCTCGCGCCCCTGTGGCGCTTCTTCGGCCTAGTTTTTTTTCTAAATCCGGAAAAAAAATATCGTTGATTTTTACGGCGTTTGGAGTTTTGTAGAATAGGTATCTCAACTTTTCTCTTTTGTCAGGCCAGAATTCCAACTGCCGGCATTCTCCCTCTTCATGTAAACCTTGCAAAATAAGAGAGAAAAAGCATAAGTATTGTACCGTGAAGTGAAATAATAGCCCAAGAAGCGATAAATATCAACATGAAAACATGATGCAAAATGGACGTATCAACTCCCCCAAGCTTAGACCTCGCTTGTCCTCAAGCGAAAGCCTAGCTCAATAAATATGTCCACATGTTTAGGTAGAGAGGTGTCGACAAAACAAGATACGAACATACATGCATCATGATCATGATCAGAACAACAATACCAACATATAATCTCTCATGCTAAAGTGATAGTTTCTTCACAAAGTAAAGCATGGATCAAGAACCTTACCGAGAAGTAACAACCGATAGCCTTTAATCATTGAAGTAATCGCAGTTTATCACAACATCAGAAAGAGTCAAATTAGAGCTTGTAAAGCAAATCCACATACTCAATCATCCTTTCATTCTTTACAATTGCTATAACTCACGTGGTACTCATGAGATCAAAGTTTCAGCTGGACACAGAGAAAGATAGGGGCTTATAGTTTTGCCTCCCAACTGCTTACCTCAAGGGTAATGTCAACAATAGTAATTCATGAATACTTACTTCCAAGTTGACATATGCATATAGATCTTTCCCAAGCATATGACGTTAGCCAAGATAAAGGCGGAATAAGGAATTGGTGAAGATCACCATGACTCTTTCAAGGGCAAAAAGTAAAGGTACAAGATAGGCCCTTCGCAGAGGGAAGCAGAGGTTGTCATGCGCTTTTGAGGTTTGGATGCGTGTCCTCTTAGTGCGGAGGAACGTCACTTTATATTGCCTCCTGTGAAAAAGAACTTTATTATGCAGTCTGTCGCTTTTATGTCTTCCTCATCACAGGTCCGTACAAAGCTTATTTTCCACACACTAATAGATCATACATATTAGAGAGCAATTTTTATTGCTTGCACCGATGACAACTTACTTGAAGGATCTTATTCAATCCATAGGTAGGTATGCTGGACTCTCATGGCAAAACTAGGTTGAAGGTTTATGGATGCACAAGTAGCATCTCTACTTAGTGCAGGAGGTTTGGCTAATATGAGGTGGAAGCAATCGTCACATGCTAAGGGATCTCTAATCATATAACATTGTTCGAAACCAAGGAAACACAATTCATTATGTTGTCTTCCTTGTCCAACATCTACTTCTAGGCTTGTAATAGTTTAGTGAGTGTTCACAATCATAGATGGTGTCAGAGATGATATATTCATATGTGAACCTCTCCTTCTTTATCACTTCCTATTAATTGCAACCATGACCAAGGTCTACGTTTGTTTACCCTCAACAAGTTTCAATCATCATTCTTTTTATATGTCAAACCATCACTTTCCATAAGATCATTACATGATCTTTCATGCTTTTGTTCTTTTCTCAATCTATTGATCATGGCAAGAGGCAAAGCCCTTCAACTAAGACACTCTTTATTATATGGCTCACGAGATCGAATACACCAGGGGTGACACAAAGCAAAACTCAAGCCTACAACACTATGAACTTTATTCTACTAGAGAAAGAGAAAACTGAAAAGGAAAACTGAAGCAAAGGTAAAGGCAAAAGATGTGATGGTGATACGATACCGGGGCAACTCCCCCAAGCTTGGCACAAGCCAAGGGGATTGCCCATACCCATGTTTAGTTGTCTTCCTTTGGTGGTGATGGTGGAGGAGTTGTTGCAACATGGGCTTGATCCTCCGTCTTCCAAGGCATAGGTGATCCATCATGGAAAGATGAACGAGTCTCCGGAATCCTCAAATCTGCAACCAACCGTATTGATTCAAATCTATACTCATACTCACAGTTTTGGTTCTGCAGGTCATAGATTTGGGCCCGGAGTTGATCAATCCTGTCATAGAGCCTGGAGAGGTGCTTCCCAATGTCATTGGCATCAATCCTGTGCTTGTTGGTGAACTCCGTAATAATCATGTGGTTGGCGTTGAGTCCACGCTCCACCATCCCTTGGCACTTGAAGAATTGTTGCTCCATTGCTTCGAGCCTCGTCTCCACACTTCCGGTCTTCTTGGGCCCCTCAACATCACGGATGTGCAACATCCCCTCACGCATCTCGATAGATTGAGGGTGTTGCAGCACTCCCGTGAGGTAGGGATTGATGACCTTCTCGAAGATCTTGTCCTTAGGAGCTTTTGGTGTAGTCATAGCGATCTAGATCTGCAACAGAAACAGGCTCGAAACGAAAACAGAGGAAATATGCGTCATACGAGGGTCAGACCAAACGGGAGAATATATATTGGTTTTTTCCAGACCAGAAGGAGCACTCCGCATGAAAACAGAGTCTTGGAGGCGCACGAGGTGGCCACAAGCCCCTAGGCGCGGCCAGGGGGTCGGCCTGCGCCTGGGAGGCTTGTCGCCTCCTCACGCGCTTTCCGGACTACTTCCAATTTTTCTATTTTTTCAAATATTCCAAAACAGAGAAAATTTCCTACTCGAAAACTTTTGGACTCTGTTTTCTTACTGAATCACATACCTCTTTGTTTTTGGAGTCTGAAACAGGGTGATAAATATCCCTTAGGTATTTTTCCGGAGTTATGGTATTGGTAATATTGCTCTCAACATTTATGGGAGTACCTGAGATATAATGCTTGATTCTCTGCCCATTTACAACTCTCGGACAATTACCTTCCATGTTGTTGATCTTGATAGCACCGGAGCGATATACTTCCTCAACAACATAGGGACCTTCCCATTTAGAGAGAAGCTAGCCTGCAAAGAATCTTAGACGAGAGTTATATAGCAAGACATAATCACCTACATGGAACTCACGCTTTTGTATCCTCTTATCATGCCACCTCTTTACCTTTTCTTTGAACAACTTGGCATTCTCATATGCCCGAGTTCTCCATTCATCAAGCGAGCTAATGTCAACTAACCTCTTCTCACCAGCAAATTTGAAATCAAAATTGAGCTCTTTAATTGCCCAATAGGCTTTATGCTCGAGCTCAAGAGGTAAATGACATGCTTTACCGTACACCATTTTGTATGGAGACATGCCCATGGGATTCTGATAGGCTGTCCTATAAGCCCACAGTGCATCATTGAGCTTCTTAGACCAATTCTTTCTAGACCTGTTGATGGTCTTTTGCAGAATTAGTTTACTCTCTCTATTGCTTAGCTCTACTTGACCACTGGACTGAGGGTGATAGGCAGACACAATTCTATGGTTGACATCGTACTTAGCAAGCATTTTACGGAAAGCACCATGAATGAAATGTGAACCACCGTCGGTCATTAGATATCTAGGAACTCCAAATCTAGGGAAAATAACTTCTTTAAGCATCCTGATAGAGGTGTTGTGATCAGCACTGCTAGTGGGGATAGCTTCTACCCACTTAGTGACGTAATCAATAGCAACCAGGATATGAGTATACCTGTTTGATTTTGGAAAAGGTCCCATATAATCAAAACCCCAAACATCAAATGGTTCAATGACAAGTGAATAGTTCATAGGCATTTCCTGACGTTTGCTAATATTACCTATTCTCTGACATTCATCACAAGACAAGACAAACTTACGGACATCCTTGAAGAGATTGGGCCAATAGAAACCTGATTGCAATAACTCGTGTCCAGTTCTATCTCCTGCCTGGTGTCCTTTGTAGGCCTCGGAGTGACACTTCTGTAGGATCTGTCCCTGTTCATGTTCAGGTACACAACGTCTATAACACCATCTACTCCTTCCTTATAAATGTGAGGATCATCCCAAAAGTAGTGTCTCAAGTCAAAGAAGAATTTCTTCTTTTGCTGGTATGTGAAACTAGGTGGTATATATTTGGCAGCGATATAGTTTGCATAATCAGCATACCACGGTGCACTACGTGAAGCATTAATGACATTCAGTTGCTCATCAGGAAAGCTATCAGCAATAGGTTGTGGGTCATCAAGAACGTTCTCCAACCTAGACAAGTTATCTGCTACGGGGTTATCAGCACCCTTTCTGTCGACAACGTGCAATTCAAATTCTTGTAGCAAGAGAACCCATCTAATAAGTCCAGGTTTAGCGTCCTTATTCTCCATGAGGTACTTGATAGCAGCATGATCAGTGTGAATAGTGACTTTGGAATCAACTATGTAATACCTGAACTTTTCACATGCAAACACAACTGCTAAAAATTCCTTCTCCGTAGTAGCATCGTTTTTTTGGGCACTGTCTAGAGTTTTACTAGCATAGTGAATAACATTCAACTTCTTATCAACTCTTTGCCCTAGGACAACACCAACAGCATAATCACTAGCATCACACATGATTTCAAAAGGTAAGTTCCAATCAGGTGGTTGAACAATAGGTGTAGTTATCAAAGCCCTCTTAAGTATTTCTAATGCTTCCTCACAATCATCGTCAAAAACAAAAGGAATAACCTTTTGCAAGAGATTGGTAAGAGGCTTAGAAATCTTAGATAAGTCTTTAATGAACCTTCTATAGAAACCAGCATGACCAAAGAAACTTCTTATACCTTTGATATATGTGGGGTATGGCATTTTCTCGATTGCATCAACCTTAGCCTTATCGACTTCAATACCTCTTTCAGAAATTTTATGTCCTAAGACGATGCCTTCAATAACCATAAAGTGGCACTTCACCCAATTCAAGACAAGATTGGTGTCTTTACATCTCTGTAAGACTCGATCAAGGTTGCTGAGGCAATCATCAAAAGAAGACCCGTAAACGGAGAAGTCATCAATGAAAACCTCAACAATCTTTTCACAAAAGTCAGAGAATATAGCCATCATACATCTTTGAAAGGTGGCAGGTGCATTACATAAGCCAAAAGGCATACGTCTATAAGCAAAGGTACCGAAAGGGCAGGTGAAAGTGGTTTTCTCCTGATCAGCTTGTGCAACTGGTATTTGGGAGAAACCAGAATAACCGTCTAGAATGCAGAAGTGTGTGTGTTTAGATAGACTTTCTAGCATTTGGTCGATAAAAGGCAAAGGGTAATGATCTTTCCTAGTAGGTTTATTCAATTTCCTAAAATCGATCACCATCCTATAGCCAGTAATAATCCTGTGTGGGATCAATTCATCCTTATCATTAGAGACAACGGTAATACCTCCTTCCGAGGAACGCAATGCACCGGACTCACCCAATCACTATGAGCAACATGATAGATAATACACGCTTCCAGGAGCTTTAATATTTATTTTCTTACTCCCTCTTTCATCTTAAGATTTAATATCCGTTGATGATCAGCAACTGGTTTAAAGTCAGGATCAGTTTTAAACTTTTAATCTTGTGCTGGCATAGAGTGGGACTAATGCCCTTAAGATCATCAAGAGTATATCCAATAGCAGCACGGTGCTTCCTTGGAGTTTTTAGTAACTGCTTTTCTTCATGTTCTGAGAGGCTAGCACTAATTATGACAGGATATATCTCTTTTTCATCAAGATAAGCATACTTAAGAGTATCAGGCAACTGTTTAAGATCGAACACAGGATCACCCTTTGGTGGGGGTGGATCCCCAAGCAATTCAACAGGCAAATTATTCTTAAGAATATGATATTGTTCTAAGACAACTCTATCTATCTCACCCCTTTCATCTATATGCATATCATTTTCATGCTCAAACAAGTATTGCTCTAAGGGATCAGTAGGAGGCACGGCAATATAAGCTAAGGCAATAGTTTCATCCTTACTAGGCAACTCCTTTTCATGAGGCTGTCTACCAAACTTGGAGAAATTGAACTCATGTGACACACCTTCAAAGCCAACAGTGACAGTTTGCTTCTCACAGTCAATATGAGCATTGACGGTATTGAGAAAAGGTCTCCCAAATAATATGGGACAAAAGCTATCTTGAGCGGTAGCAAGAACGAGGAAATCAGCAGGATACTTTGTTTTACCACACAAGACTTCAACATCCCTAACAATTCCCACAGGGCAGATAGTATCTCTATTGGCAAGCTGAATAGTGATATCAATAGGCTCTATCTCAATAGGTGCAATCTCGTCTTTTATTTCATCATATAAGGATTGAGGTATTGCACTAACACTAGCACCCACGTTACATAAACCATGATAACAATGATCTCCTATCTTAACAGAAACAACAGGCGTGCCAACAACATGCCTATGTTTGTCTCTAGCGTGAGGTTTAGCAATTCTAGCAGCATCTTCACAGAAGTGAATATTGTGTCCCTCAACCCCGTCGGACAGAAGATCTTTGATGATAGCAATGCTAGGTTCAACTCTAATTTGCTCAGGGGGTGTAGGTGTTCTAATGTAGCCTCTACGTATCACATTTGAAGCTTTAGAATGATCCTTCATCCTAACAGGGAAAGGTGGTTTCTCAATGTAAGCACTGGGAACAATAGGATCATTATAGGCAATGACTCTCTCTTCAACTAGATTGGGTTTAACTACATTGACTTCTAAAGGAGGATGATATTTAAACCACTTCTCTTCGGGGAGATCAATATGATCAGCAAAGGATTCACACAATGAAGCTACTATCTCAGAGTCAAGTCCATACTTAGCGCTAAAGTCACAAAAAGTATTTGTTTCAACAAAGGATTTAACGCAATCAAACTTGAAATTCATACCCGACTCCTTACCTTATTCAAGATCCCAATCTTCAGAGTTGCGTTTAATTATCTCCAATAAATTCCATCTGAAGTCAATATCTCTCTTCATAAAAGAACCGGTACAAGAAGTGTCAAGCATGGTGCAATCATCATGAGAAAGCCGAGCATAGAAGTTCTGAATGATAATTTCTCTCGAGTGCTCATGATTGGGGCATGAATATAACATTGATTTAAGCCTCCCCCAATCTTGAGCGATGCTTTCTCTATCACGAGGCCAAAAATTATAAATATAATTCCGATCACGATGTACTAAATGCATAGGATAAAACTTTTGATGAAATTCCAATTTCAACCGATTGTAGTCCCATGATCCAGTATCATCACATAGCCTATACCATGTCAACGTCTTTTCCTTCAAAGATAAAGGAAATACCTTCTTCTTGACCTCATCCTCGGGCAAACCTGCAAGCTTAAATAAACCACAAACTTCATCTACATAGATTAGATGCAAGTCTGGATGTGATGTTCCATCTCGTGTAAAAGGATTAGCCAGCTGTTTCTCAAGCATACCCGAAGGAAATTCAAAGCAAATATTTTTAGTAGGTGCAGCAGGTTGAGGAGCAACTCTCTATGCTTCCATTCGAGGTGAAGATACCCCAAACAAGCCCCTCAAAGGATTAGTTTCCATAGTGACAGGTGACAATAAATTTCAGCACACTATATGAATGTTTCCTTACCAAGTTCCACTTACCAAAGGCGCTTCACTCCCCGGCAACGGCGCCAGAAAAGTCTTGATGACCCACAAGTATAGGGGAGCAATCATAGTCCTTTCGATAAGTAAGAGTGTCGAACCCAACGTGGAGCAGAAGGATCTCACAAGTGGTTTTCAGCAAGGTAATATTTGCAAGCACTGAAATTATCGGTAACAAGTGACTGTGTGGTGAGATGATTCGTAGCAAGCAACAAGTAACAAAAGTAGCAACGGTGCAGCAAAGTGGCCCAATCCATTTTGTAGCAAGGGACAAGCCCGGAGAAAGTCTTATAGGAGGAAAAACGCTCCCGAGGACACACGAGAATTTCTTTCATGCTAGTTTTCATCATGTTCATATGATTCACGTTCGTTACTTTGATAGTTTGATATGTGGGTGGACCGGCGCTTGGGTACTGCCCTTACTTGGACAAGCATCCCACTTATGATTAACCCCTCTCGCAAGCATCCGCAACTACGAAAGAAGAATTAATACAAAGTCTAACCATAACATTAAACTAGTGGATCCAAATCAGCCCCTTACGAAGCAACACATAAACCAGGGTTTAAGCTTCTGTCACTCTAGAAAACCATCATCTACTTACTACTTCCCAATGCCTTCCTCTAGGCCCAAATAATGGTGAAGTGTTATGTAGTCGACGTTCACATAACACCACTAGAGGAAAAACAACATACAACACATTAAAATACCGAACGAATACCAAATTCACATGACTACTATTAGCATGACTTATCCCATGTCCTCAGGAACAAAAGTAACTACTCACAAAGCATAATCATATTCATGATCAGAGAGGTAATGAGTAGCATCAAGGATCTGAACATAAACTCTTCCACCAAGTAATCCAACTAGCATCAACTACAAAGAGTAATTAACACTACTAGCAACCTTACAAGTACCAATCAGAGTCGCGAGACGGAGATTGGTTACAAGTGATGAACTAGGATTTGGAGATGAGATGGTGTTGATGAAGACGTTGATGGTGATGAGTCCCCTCCGATGAGAGGAGTGTTGGTGATGACGATGGCGACGATTTCCCCCTCCGAGAGGGAAGTGTCCCCGGTAGGATCGTCCTGCCGGAGCTCTAGATTGGTTCTGCTCAAGTGCCGCCTCATAACGGCGGTGAATCCTCCGAAAAGCCTCCTCCTGATTTTTTTCCGGACGAAACCCTTCTTGTAGCAAAAGGGGGGAGCCAGAGGGCCAGCTGGGTGCCCACAAGCCCCCTAGGCACTGCCAGGGGGGTGGCCACGCCTAGCAGGCTTGTGGCCACCTGCTGGCGCCCCTCTGGCACTTCTTCGGCCAATATTTTTTATAAATCCAGAAAAAATCATCGTTGATTTTCACCGCGTTTGGAGTTGTGCAAAATAGGCATCTCAAACTCGCTCCACTTCCAGGCCAGAATTCCAGCTGTCGGCATTCTCCCTCTTCATGTAAACCTTGCAAAATAAGAGAGAAAAGGCATAAGTATTGTATCATGAAGTGAAATAACAGCCCAAAAAGCGATAAATATCAACATGAAAACATGATGCAAAATGGATGTATCAGGAACCTCCTAACTACTCCTGGTCTTCAGTGGCCTCCACGAAGAAGTCACCATTGGGATGGTAGGCATCGGTAGGAAACTCCATGTCCTGGGCTCCATCATCTGGTCGTAGCAACGGATCAAGGGGGCAAAGGGGGAGCAAAGCAACAGTGAGTACTCATCCAAAGTACTCGCAAGTCTTACATCAGAACTATGCTAATTATGCATCAATATCAAACAAAGGGGGGGGGGGTTATATGTGGACTGACTGCAGCAATGCGGGAAAAGAGGGAGAAGGCCTAGTCCTATTGAAGACTAGCATCTTCACGGTATTGCAGCAATAGACGAGAGTAGAGCAAGGTAACACAAATATTATAGTCATATTGTTGCAGCAATATTAATATGAGGTCACACCCAGAGATCCTCCCTTGACTCCCTACGAGGAAGCAATCCTGAAGCAACTATTCCAGTTAAGTAACAAATTTAGTTGTATAAGATCAGGGCACAACTCCAAGTCGTCCTGTAACCGTGGACACGGCTATTCGAATAGTTAATTTTCATCCCTGAAGGGGTGCACCAAGTTTCCCGTCACGCTCGATAACACTCTCGCGGGACACACTTTTCTGGGTCATGCCCGACCTCGAAATATCGACACGTCGCAGCCCCACCTAAGCTCAACAGAGAGGCCAGCCCGCCGGTGTACCTCCTAAGCACAATGGGGTCGTGGGCCCACTTGCCCTCTGCGCTCCTGCACGATGCAACGACGGCCGATGTCAGTCCTAGCACCCCTTAATACAAGAGCGATGCATCTCAGGATCACTTGGGCCCGCGCCGCTACATCGCTGACGTCTGAAGAGCTTCGGCTGATACCGTGATGTCGAGTACCCATAATTCTTCCCACGTAGCCGGTTAGTGCGAAAAGGTCTCCGACCAACCCAGATCAAATACCCAAATCCATTATCATTTTAATTAAGTCATCAACACAAACACGCGGGAATCCACCCGCCTAACATATATTCATCAACGATCCCAGTAACATGGTCAAATAACTGTGTGGTTGTAACATTAGGGGGATCCGAGGCATCACCCTCGTTGGATTCCGAACGATGTAACCATCAAGGTGGACTTAGAGGAATCACCCTCGAGGGTCCCACACTTGAGGGGTTGCACGACAGAGGCATCGTCGGGAATAGTGAAAGAGGAATCACCCTCGATAACCACGACCGACTAGCTGTACTACAGAGATATCATCAGGAGTACTTCGTGAGGTGTCACCCTCGGTACCCGATTTTATCTCTGCAGCATTGCACAACTAAGGGGGTGTAAGTGTTGTGTCGGGTCTGGCTCGTCGATCAGGGATCGAGACTTGAAAACAAAGCGGGACAACTGGACTATGGGGTCAGAGGGGATGACTGCTCCACCTATACTAAACAGATTAAGAGTACAGTACTGAAATTAGCAGTTCATCAAAGTTAGGCTATGCGTCAAATATAGGAGCTAACTACAACTGTAGCAAAATTCTAATGCAAGCATGAGGAAGAAATAATAGGCGATATTGGGATGATCAAGGGGATTTGCTTGCGTTGTTGCTCTGCGGCAAAGGGCTGGTCATGAGGAGGGTAGGTGTACCCGGCAGTAGCGTGAGTCTCGGGGTCTACCGGTAAGAAGAGGGGGGAGAAACAATAAATAACAACAACAGGTGCAACACTAAGCATGACATGGCAATATGCATGCTAGGCATGAGCTAACGCAGTAACATCCGTCATAGACGGGTCGGTTGCTACTACAAGTCAGATGATATTTCCCGGGTCTGTTGCTACTACCGGTCAGACTAAAAACAATGGAAAAGTTCCACGTTTGCTAAGCTAGGGACGCTTGACACACCAATGGACCGCGTATCCGGGTTCGTCTCGTTCTACTGATCAACTTTCATATTGAAAATATTTTGATCTGACTTACGGTTTTTTTATATTAATTTTTAAAGTTTTATTAATATTTAGGAATTAAAAACAGATTTAATTAATTATTAAATACTATTATGAGATCAGCATGATGTAATGCTCACATCAACACTTGACTGGTCAACTAACCGGTCGGTCCTACGTGTCATTGACATAATTTATTAATTAAGGTTAAATATTAATTAATCAGATTAATCTAGTAGGGGACCCACGTGTCATACTCTAATAGGATAATTTAATTTTCCTAATTAACAGATTATCTAATTAATCTATTTACCCATAATCAGTATTACTAATACTTAATTATCTAATTAATAAATTCAAAAATTAATTAACTAAATAACTTAACTTAATTAATTACTTATTTATTTTATTAATAAAATCATATACATATTTTTTTATTTGTTTTTAACATTTTTATAGGGGGAGTTTTCTAGGCCCCCTCGCTAGTGGGAGTGGGGGGTTGGCCCCACATGGAAGTGAGCCAATGGTCTCACCACGACACAACACACACATATATACATATCCATACATATATATAATGTATTTTCTTCTACATACATGCATACATACCCAAATACATACATACATAATACATAATACATACATACATACATACATACATACATACATACATACATAATACATACATATTTCCATTTCTTTTATCTTTATTTTCCTAACATCTTGTTTCTCTCTCACTGCCATCTCTCAACTCACAGGCATCTCTCTCAACAGAGAGAGAGAGGAACCTTCACCTCCTCATACAGGAGCTCAACAGCGCCGGAACGGAACCGAAATGGGGGAAAGGAGGAGAGGGTGGCAGGGGCCCGCAGCTCACCGGCGTTGCTGGGGATCGGGGCGGTGAGGCCCGGGTGAGCCGGTTGGGGAAGAGGTGAGGAAGTCGGTTGGGGAAGAGGTGAGGAAGCCAGTTTAGGAGGCCGGCGACGGGAGGCGGCGCGGTTCCAGCGAGGATGAGGCCAAGATGGTGATGCACGGCGCTGGGGCGGTGTCGGCGACGAGGTGGAGAACGGAGCCAGCGAGGTGGCCGGAGGAGGGGCTCGGCCGAGGGCGCCGGTGCAGCCCCGGTGCGTGGACGGTGCGGGGTGATGGCGACGTAGGGGTGGCGGTGGGAGACAGGGAGGAGGAGGCGCCGAGGGGAACGGGAGGCGTGGGGAGCTCGTAGCGGTGATAGAGGCACATGGAGGGGGGCGGCGGCGTAGGTGGTGCTAGATAGGGAAGGCGGCGGCGCTCGGGGGATGAGGCGCCCACGAGGGGAGCAGGGGCGATGGGATCTGGGGTGGGTGTGCGGGGCGACGGGGAGAGGAGCGAGGTGTGGGTAGGGCCTCGATCCAGGGGCGGTAGGTGGGGGTGACGAGGGGGGGGACCGACGGGGGTTGGTGAGCGAGGGGTTGGTGGCGCGGGGTGACGAGGGGGTTGCCCTCGTCCTTGGCGGCGCGTGGGAAATGGGGAGCGGGGCGGTTCGGCGCTAGGGTTTCCCCCCTGGGGGTCTTATACCCCGAGGTGGGTCGGCCAAATGGGGGGATGGCCGGCTAGGCCACTTTGGCCCAGTTGGGCTAGGGCTTTTCGTTTTTTCCTTTTATTCATTTTTATATAATTTCTGTTTTAAATATATAGGGGTTTTGAATAATTTTAAAAATGCCCGATTCACATTTATAATTTATTATTAAATTTTTATAACTCCCCCGACATTTTTATTTTAACATTGTAAAACTTCTCTCGTTTGACTTTATTTTTAAATTTCGAATTTGACTCGGTTTCGAACAAACGCGAGAACAACGATAGTAATCACTGTGACGTGTCACCATTAGCGTGGGATCACTGTAGCTTAATTACATTCAACAGTGTAGCAAAAGCTGAGGATGTCACAACTCTCCCCTACTAACAAGAATTTCGTCTCGAGAATTAAGAGGTAGAAGGAAAGAGCTTGGGGTATTCATCACGAAGATGATCCTCGCGTTCCCAAGTGGCTTCATCTTCAGTATGATTTGACCACTGCACTTTAAGGAACTTGGTGACTTTGCGACGAGTCTGACATTCAGCTTGGTCGAGAATGCAGACCGGATACTCTTTATAAGAGAGGCCTTGTTGAAGCTCAAGCATATCATGATCCATTGCTCAAATAGGTTCTTTGAAGCAACGGTGGAGCTGAGACACATGGAAGACATCGTGAACCCGTGAAAGGTTCGCCGGCAGTTCCAATTGATAAGCTACTTTTCCATGCCTTTCGAGAATAGTGGAAGGACCAATATAGCGAGGAGATAACTTGCCCTTGATCGCAAAACGGTGTGCACCTCTCATTGGTGTGTCACGAAGATAAGCCCTTTCGCCAGGTTGATAGACCATATCTTGATGATGACGGTCATACTCACTCTTCTGAAGAGACTAAACAGCCTTTAGATTCACCTGAATAATGCGGGCTTGATCTTCAGCATGCTAGCTAACATCTGGACCGAAGGGTGGTCGGTCCATTGAATGGTGGCTCGAATATTACATACGAAGCCAAGTGTAAGAGATACCTTGGAGTCAAAGATGTACAGGAGAGTCAGGTTTCAATCCCGTGGAACCTTGGGTTATGGGTCCACCCTGTGGGCCGAGAGTAGACAGAGGGGTGCCATATTATACGGTCTTGGTAGCAAGACATGTCAGAGGATAGCATGTTAGTTATGTTGGCAACAACGTCAGTACCAAGGGTGGGGGACGACTAGAACCATTTTCCTGCTCGTTCAAACGAGGCGGACCAATAGGCAAAGTTCTGGTCCACCGGCGGCTACCGGAATGTAACCTCAATAGCAACAGGGTCTTACTAACAGAGTTGTATATCGATGTTATTACCTAAGCGGGGAATTAACACTGCTTAGATAAGTTATGCCACAAGAAAGGTCAAACATACCAATGGGGAAGGAAAACGTGTTCACACCACAAGTATTAAAGTATACCATTCCCGACGAAAAATAGGGTATGGTATACATCATATGTCATCTAGTACATAAACATTTTGATAAAGAGGCAAGAAGAATCATGATGTTTACCCATACCACGCGGTCTGGATAATTGATCAGGAACAATCTTAGCATCACGCTTCCAATGTTCCTGTTGAACTTTGAAGTACCACATCCGTGCTTCGGGGTAGCATCAACATGGTCATCAGATAAAGGTTGTACTTATGGGTATACAAAGAGGATTCATGAGGATCAACTTATGAAATAAGTCATATAGTTTCCGCATGGAAGATGGCGAATCCTATATATGGAGGAATTTATAACAATAGGTCCTTCGGCCCGGTGTGCCAGACAAGACATCACCGTACCGGGTTAAATAAAGACCAAAGTTATACTTATTGGAAAATGTTCTAACCACCATATCTGGCCGAGATTCAGATCTGATTGGTGTTAGGATACCTCAGACTCAAGATGCCCGCGAAGAAAGATGAGGAAGCAATATTCTCATGATATGAGCTACGCAAGTAATTCTTGAATGATGAGTTCGATTGTAAGACATATGAACACAATGTCAAGACATTCGTGCCCACATAGAATTCTTACGTCAAAATGCAACCGAGTTCTCATTTGGAAACCATCATCAAGGATATCAAGGCCCTTGTGTAAGCCTCGATTAGCTCTTATGAAGGAACTTCTTTTCCTTGATCAAATCACTCAATGGCTTGGGATGCTAACAGAATTTATATGAAGTGAAGATAGCAAATCTTCAAAACATATAACACTTCGCACATGCATGAATGATTTGGGATGATCCTAGAGGAAGCAAAACAAAACTTTCACATATTCATGGTGGCAAGAATGCACGTGAACCTTGGGAAAACACTTTTTCTTATCAATTATAATCTTCATGAGCTACGCACAAAGGATAATGCTTTCAAGAGCTTCATCGCGGAACATAGAGAAGCAGAGGGTGTGGCTCATGCACTACTAGAAAAAGGGCTATAGATAATATGGACATTAATGGCGCACCATGTATGTGGTGCGCCACTGCTATATAGGAGTGTCGCACCAGATACAGGTGCGCCATTACTGTCCATATTACTAATGGCGCACCTCGTGTGTGGTGCGCCATTACTATCTTTGTCCTGGCCCCACACCCTTTTCTAGATATATCAGTGGCACAAGGGGAAATGCGCCATTACTATTTTTAACTAGTTATGGTTGACCACATCCACGGTGCGCCACTACTAACAATTTTTTTCTAGTTTTTTTTTCAAAACTACTAATGGCGCATTCTTACGAGGTGCGCCATTAGTAACCATGGTTACTAATGGCGCATTCTTTCTGGGTGCGCCATTGGTAACCTGGGAGCAGTAGATATTTTTGACAGCCCACTTCACACTCACTATCCCCCCACTTCATTCTCTCCACCTCTACCAACCTTGTTGGTCTCGGCTGCCTCCTCCTCCTCACCTCATTTGCACCATAGATTCACCCAAATTAAGTGGTCAAATTTCCTTTTTTTGATAGGTAAGTAAGGGGAAAGCTTTCTTTATGTTCTAGATCTACTTTTTTCTCCCTCCAACGTGTACACACTTTTTATGGCCTAGATCTACGTATGTTTGTGGTGTTGCATATGTTTGTGTTTGCAGGTACCGGTATTTGAAATGCGATAGTTGCCAATATTTTGCCAGAATGTTGATTCATTTCCGTTTCGGCGAGAATTTGGCACTATGCATTCTTTTTGGTCTTATTTTTAGGCAAAGTCATGCTAATTTTTTTTGGTTGTAACATATCGTTTTTCTCTACCCCGCAGGCGACCATGGTCCGCATGATGACCGAAGGCATCGTGAATAGGTTTTTGAGCTCCGCGAAGGCCGAGATGCTTCAAAAGAACGAGATGGAGATAAGATGTCTGTGTCGAAGATGCAAGCTGAAGAGCCTTATGGATCCGGATTCCAGACAGGTGTGGGACCACCTGCTCGTGCGTGGTTTCATGGATGGCTATCAGTGGCAAGGTGATGAAGATGATTACGAAGTCGTCCATGGGGACCGGGCAAGAAATAAGGAAGGGCTGCAAGACAATAGCGGCTAGGGCGGGCGAGAAGACGAAGAATCTCCAAGACATGATCACGAAGTAGATGCAGCACATAGTCATCATGTAGAAGATGCCAGACATGATGATGAGGAAGATCAAGAAAAAGGGCATGATTATGAAGATGAAGATGCCGGAGCAGATGACGATGGACCATCGATCGGCTGGGTGCAGGACCCTCATATTCAAGAGCTGCTTCTCAAGCAGACGGGTAACGCAAGAGCTGCCGCCCGAGAGAAAGCCAAGCTGGATCAACTGGAGATAGACGCGGTTACTCCATTGTATGAAGGATGCAAGCCCGAGGATACCCGCTTGAAAGTAACGCTCATGGATCTGGAGATGAAGGTAAAACACAAAATGACCGACACATGCTTTGACGAGAACATGGCATTCTTGCATGAACGTCTTCCCATGGGGAACAAGTGCCCGAACAGTTTCGAGGAGGTGAAGAAAATCGTGTGTCCTCTGGATTTACCGCACGTGAAATACCATGTGTGCATGAACGATTGCATCATTTATCGGGATGAGCACGTGGAAGAGGAGGAAGAAAGCTCCTCGAAAAGTGGTGTGGAACTTTTCGATCACTCCTCATGTGCAGAGGTATTTTGCGGACCCTAAGCAAGCAGAGCTCCTGCGTTGACATGCAGATAGGGAGGAGAAGAAGCGAGAAGATGACAGAAATGATCCAGAGATAAATAAAAAAGACAAGATGCTGATTCACCCTAAGGATGCGAGCCAGTGGCAAGCGTTGAACTTCGAACACCCAGAATTTGGGGACGATCCAAGGAACATCATGCTGGGCGCGAGCACTGATGTATTCATTTCGTTTGGCAGCCAGAGAAGCACACATAGCACCTGGCCTGTGTTTGTGTGGATGTACAACCTTCCCCCCTGGATGAGCATGAAGAGGAAGTACATTCACATGAGTATGCTAATTGAAGGGCCAAAACAACCAGTGAATGACATCAATCTGTATCTGGGGCTGCTGAAAGAGGAGCTAGACACGCTGTGGAAAACGCCAGCCAATACGTGGGACGCCACAGCGAAACAATATTTCCGTGTGAGAGCCGCACTGCTCACGACGGTGCACGACTATCTCGGTTACAGATATGTCGCGGGGCAGGTGGTCCACGGATTTTGTGCATGCGTCAGGTGCATAGATGACACAACGTATCGCCAGCTAGATAGAGATCCCGGGTCTTTGAAAACCGTGTTCATGGGACATCGAAGGTGGCTTCGCGACGATGACGCATGCAGAAAACACAAGGATCTGTTTGATGGTGAAACCGAACCCCGAAGACCCCCACGTACGAGGAGCGGCGAGGAAATAGACAAGCTGTTGAAAAATTGGAAAGAGTGCCCACCGCCGGGAAAGAAGCGAAAGGCGCCAGAGCCGCTGCTGAAGGTATGGAAAACGAGGTCTGTTTTCTAGGACTTGCCGTACTGGAAGATCCTCCGTGTGCCTCACAGCCTTGATGTCATGCATATCACGAAGAACATGTGCGGGAGTCTCTTGGTACTCTGCTCAACATGCCAGAGAGGACCAAAGATGGGCCGAAAGCAAGGGCAGACTTGCAATCAATGGGCATCAGGGAGGAGCTTCACTCAAAATGCCCTAATGATGATGATGATGATGATGAGGCGAAGGACACGGAAAGTCGTCGCAAAGGCAAAAAGGACAAGAAGATCGAATATGACTGCCCTCCCGCGTGCTTCACTCTAAGTGAGAAGGAGATCGATCAGTTTTTCACCTCCCTCGTAGGAGTAAAACTTCCTTACGGTTACGCGGGGAAGATAAGCAGATACCTAGACTCAGCGAAGCATAACTTCAGCGGGATGAAGTCTCACGACTGTCACGTGCTTATGACGCAGATACTTCCAGTTGCAATCCATGGGATCATGGACGCGGACGTCCGTGAAACGCTATTTGGCCTATGCAACTTTTTCGACGTCATCTCTCGGAAGTCGGTTGGCGTGAGGCAACTCAGAAGGCTACAGGAAGAGATCGTGGTGATACTATGCGAGCTTGAGATGTACTTCCCGCCCGCATTCTTCGAAGTTATGGTGCATCTGCAGGTCCATATCGTGGAGGATATCATCCAACTCGGGCCGACGTTCCTGCACAACATGATGCCGTTTAAAAGGATGAATTGTGTCATCAAAGGATACGTTCGCAACCGGGCACGTCCATATGGAAGCATAGCCCAGGGCTTTTTGACCGAAGAGTGCATCTCCTTATCCATGAATTATCTAGGCATCGAGAACCCCGTTGGTCTGCCCGTCAAGAGGCACCTCGGCAGGCTCGCTGGATGGGGTCACCACGAGGGTCGCCGCGAAATGCATGTCGACTTCAAGGGTCGACTCACCGACTTTGAAAGAGCAAACCTAGTCACGCTACAACACATAGACATGGTCGATCCTTGGGTGGTAGAGCACAAAACCTTTCTTGAGAAGACGTAAAATGACCGAGGCCAACAGAGGACAGACGGAGATATAATCAAAGAGCACAACTCATATTTCACGAGTTGGTTCAAGGACAAGCTTCTGACGTACCCTTTACATGAGGATTCTTCCATGGAAGAAAAACTCATATTCGCCTTGTCACAGGGCGCCGAGCACAACCTGATGACCTATGAGGCGTACGATATCAACGGCTACACATTCTACACCAAGGAAAAGTACATGAAGAGCGATTATCAGAACTCCGGGGTAACGATGGAACCCTACACCGGTAACGACAAGGATAGATACTACGGAAGGATCGAGGAGATCTGGGAGCTGAGCTATGCTGGAGAGAAGGTTCCGATGTTTTGTGTCAGATGGGCCAAGAGCGTCCTAAAAGAAGACCGGTATTTCACCACCATGGTTATACACGAAGCCAAATCCAAGACCGCGGGCGAAAATGTCACCGCGAAAAATGAGCCATGGGTATTGGCTTGCCAAGTGGACCAATGCTTCTTCATTACCGACCCATCAAAGCCAAGTCGTGTTGCCGTGAGGAGAGGCAAAAAGAACATCATCGGAATGGATGGAGTCGCCAATGAGCAAGACTTCGACAAGTACGGCGACCCGAAGATGGAAGATGACGACGACGATGAAGTAGCAGACAGCACAAGAAGGACGTCCGTTCAAGAGAAGAATTCAAGGGGTTCCGGAGCTAAATTATTCATCCGCGAGAAAGAAGGGCAAGAAGATCATTGTGAAAAGATAGCTAAGATCAAATCACGACGTGTCGGTCGCGTGTGTGTGTTAGTGGCAAGATCAATCTTTGATGACTGTTATTTCATGTCACTTGATTTCAACCATGTCATGTAATTCTAAATCTTTGCACAATGTGATATCACCTCATAACATGATTTTTTGTAAGTGTCTCTCTCCGTGAGCTTTATGGATGGGTTAGATGTAAACATGCTTTCCTCGGGCTACTCGTAAAACACATTAGCTCGTTTGGCTAAACAAGTGGAAATGAGTGATTGGCTCTTTTCATTAAGTAGCCACCCTTTATTTGTCCTCACGCATGGTTGTAGTCCTCAAAGATCCAACCAAATCCATACAAAGGATGCTACTACGTAGATCAACATTCGAATGTGGACCAAACCTTACATAGTTCTTGGTCGTACATAGTTCTTAGTAGGAAAATAGATGAACTAAATACAAAGCATACTAGATAGGCGGCGAAATTATTACATGCAACTAAAAATAAAAAAAAAAGTTAGTACTGGCGCACCAGGGGAAGGTGTGCCATTGCTATCACCTTACTCATGGCGCACCACTAGAAGGTGCGCCATTTCTATAACCTTACTTATGGCGCACCACTAGAAGGTGCGCCATTGCTATCACCTTACTTATGGCGCACCCCTAAGTGGTTTGCCATTGCTAACCCTCCCCCACTATACCAATTCATTCCCCCCTCCCCTCACTCTGCCCACAGCGCCCGTCGTTTCTCCCCAACCTCTCCCCGATCTCGCTGGAACTCCCTCCTCCACGGGGACTGCGCCTCCGGGGACTCCCCCCTCCTCCTCCACGGGGACTGCGCCGCCGGGGACTCCCTCCTCCTCCTCCAAGGGGACTACGCCGCCAGGGACTCCCTCCTCCCCCTCCGCCTCCGCCGCCATCTGTCGAGGTCCTCCTCTTCGAGGTATTTATCCCTCTTCTCGCTCTTTTACTTGTTCTTCTGGCAGACGATGTGTGCACGTTAGGGTTTAGAAGATGGTGGTTGTAGACGAACGTGTGCACGTTAGGGTTTAGAAGATGCACTGCTCCATACCAGTACCAGTACCAGTACCTGAAGGGGACAAAACCGATTTAGAAGTACAATAGCTAGGGTTTAGAAGATGCACCAATAGAGTTGTCACGGTTGTCTTGTACTATTGCTCCATATCTGCATGAATGGTCATCCATATGAAATGATGCATCCACGTTGAGAGTTTGTTGACCACAGAGCACCACCAGACAGTTATTTGTTCTAGGAATATTTTTTGGCATCCGGTGCCCTAGATAAAATTCAATGTTAATGCAAGTCGTTTTTTGCCCGACACATTCTCACGACCATATATATATATCCTTCAGAATATGCTTGGGACACATATATACATACCGACAATGATGTCACGACCGCCGAAGAACTCGTTGTCAAGGTAGAGCTGCGGGAGTGTGGGCCAGCTGGACTACTCCTTGAGCCCCTGCTGGAGTGCCCCCTTGGCAAGCACGTCGTGCATACCAGGGCACATCCAACCAGCAAAGGATCAGCAACACAATATATCTTAATTAAGAATAAAGCATGCATGTATATGATTGAGCAGTAACCTTGAGCAGTACATCAGCACTGGCTACAGCTTGATATAACAAATTAAGTTGTCTCACAAAGAGATCATAACCACTGCTTCATTTCCTTGAAGTAGAAATGATAAAAAGACCAACTTCCGAGAAGACCATTCCTGAATTGTGCAATAGTACAAGCACATTAATATGATGAAAATGCCATATGAAGCATAGTTTACCACACTTTCCATTTAAGCACTAAAATAACTGGCATACAAGAGTAAGACAAACAGGCAATAGAGTAAACTATAACACATGTGAACATTACTAACCATGGCATAGGTCCGAATTCAGATGCATAAGAGCAGGATTTCTCATTCAGTCGTCCCTTGGATCAGTAGCATTACTCAACACATACATGAAGTCTGAATCTAATTACCATGCCAAATAATGTGTACTCAAACAATCATAATTCAATATCAGGTCAACTTTTTAATGCACTCAAATCAAATAGCAGGCCAATTAATGTATATGTATACATCACATCCTGAAGGGGCTTAATTTTTTGCCCGACACATTCTCACACAAATGATTTCTGGCCAATCTTTGTGGTACTGGATACCCAAGCTCTGTCTATGTATCTGCAAGTCGTTTTGATGAAACTGCTATTTCCGTTATGATGTGATTGTATGTAGATATACTGTAGAGGTGCACACACGGGTTTGGTCTTGCTTAGGCATGTATCTCTAGTTCTATGATAATGATCTTGCCCTGTTATAAAATGATCTAGCAAACACGTACTGGTCCTACTTTTTATCCGTTGGAAAGCATTTTATTACTACTGTGAGCTTGGTTTGGTTACTAAACTCCGAAGCTGTGCAGTATGCATGCCATTTATTTACTGCTAGTTTTACAGTATCTTTGTATCAAAGTAAAACATGAGAGTACAGCTTGCAGCATTGAGACGGTCATCAAGTTCTTATTATGCACTGCTCATCGCTTAAGTTGGGATAGTAGAGCTGCTTGTGCCAGCATTTCCTGGAACGTGGAGCTGCATGCACTGGTCATCAAGTTCTTATTATGCACAATCTAAAGGTTACCCCTTTCTCCTGAAACATAGATTAATTTCCGTTTCGGTTGAGAATTGGGCACTCCTAGGTCAAGAAAATTAGCAAAGGTCATGCCCAATTTTCTTGACCTAGAAGGTGCCCGATTCTCAACCGAAACAAAATCCTTATCCTTTCTTGAAAATAGAGCTTATTTCCTTTTAATTCTTATGTTTAATTTTTATGTGAGTGAAATGGGTCCAAAATGATCTTATTCAAACCCTTGATTGCTTCCATGATTTTTCTGCCCATTTCTTCTAGGAGTAATTCTTCATGTAGTTGTCTCTATTCAAGTTGATTGTATATTTCCAAGTTTTTTCTTAAAGCTAGCACCAAAGTATTTTCCTAAAGCTAGCACCAAGCCTCTATTCAATCAGACAAAGGGTCTGGACCAGATGGATTCAATGGAACTATTACAAGATATGTGGTTATTTTATTGGGGTTATATATATGTGATGCAAGTACTTACTTAATACTCCATAGATGAGCTACTCTAAATCTGAGAAGAATAGATACTATCCTGATCTCATCCAATAACTCTAGTAGCCTTTTTTCCTATTCAGAGCGAACATGGTCAACAACGATGAGGCCGGCGGTTCGGGCAAGCCATTCTGGGAGCTGTCCCAGGAGCTGGAGGAAGAACCTCGCCGCGATGAGGATGCCGCGGAAGACACCAATCCCGACTACACACCCCCTAGTGGCGTCGGGGATGACACCACTGATGGTGCCGCCGGGGATGTCACCACTGATGATGGCAGCGAACACACAGATGGCAGCCAACCGAAGAAGCAATGGAAGGACCGGCGCCCGAACGTGCTCGGCATCGCTAGGGAGGAATTTACTGAACCGTCCTCCAGTGGGCATCCAACGGCGTCCAAAGAATTAGTCGGTGGGTACGCGGAACAACTCGGGTGCATTCTCCAGAGCACCATCTCGATCAACACCGAGAACCTAAGGCATCAAAGCCGAGCGAATTTGCGCAACCTCCTCTTCACGAAGTTGCACGAACGATACAAGTTCCCCAGTGACATCGCAAACACACGCCTCACAGGGAATAAAGTGAACAGTGCCGCCCTCACGAAGATGAGCATGGCCCTGGCTACTTGGAGAGCCTCGGTGAAGAGAAGGATTCTAAGAGGTGATAGTTATGAGAAGATCAAGGAGACAAATCCTTCAATCAGCGAAGCTGACTACCTGGAGTTCAGGATCAAGTGCGAGAGCAACGCATCCACGGAATCAAGTCAGTGGGGGAAACATATGCGGGACTTGAACTTAGGGGTCCACAAACTCGGTACCAGCGGTTACAGAGTGGCGGAACCTAAATGGGACAAGGAGGACGCGGAGCTTGCCGAGCAAGGCCTACCGCCCCTCTTCGATAAATACCCTAAAAAGCAGACTAGGGACTATGTCAGGGTCCGGTACAAGGTGGACCCGGTAACAAAGGAGCTTACCACGGATCCGAAGGTGAAGGAGCTTGAGCGTGTTGTAGTAAGGAATACACCCCCGCGTAATTAGCTCCATATGGTTGCATTCTAATTAATGAAGCCAAATTTCTAAATGGTTCACGTTCCTTCCGCAGGAAACTGAAAGCACTAGCGCGGGGTCTCCGAGCTCCCCGTCTGCCCCTTCGGACAACACTTTAAATAGGGCGTTGAACGTAATGAAACACAAGGATAAGCTCAGTAAGCCGTCGTCAGCTGGTCGTGTGGCCGGCGAAGGCTTGTCCACGAAATGGTCGGAATACTATAAGGCTAGGCGAAAGGACAGAAAGACCATCTTGGAAAGCCAGGAGCGCGAGGTTAAAGAACTCAAGGCACAAGTGGCGCTGATTCTGGAGATAGTCCAAGAGCAAGTGCGAGACCAACTTGGAGCGACGATCACCGCCATTATGCCGTCCTTGCTTGAGGGGCTGCGGGGGTGGATTGCGGGCGGCCAACAGGGGCCGCCCTCGATTCCCAGCTTCACAGGCAGCAACTCGCACAACGCGCCGGCATCGGTGTCTCCGGCGGAGGCGGCATTGCAGGTGCGTCCGGCGTCGGCGCCACTATTGGAGGTTAATGCACCCGTGTGTGGAAAGAATATGCCGGCCGGCACCTCGGCATCAAGCGGCCCCTCCGTCTCTTGCACGCCCGCCATTGGCGGTGCCTCGACATTAGCCGAGCTCGACGCCATCACGGTAACTATAAGCCTCGGCCGATGACTTATCTCCTTGCCTTTTTGACTGGGAATCCCTGACGCCCTACATGTTTTCGCAGGGCGCCGCCAACGTTCCATGCAATCTCCTGCACTTCATGGACGGCGAGTTGATCAATGTCGCCAAGGCCAAAATCGTTGTACCGGGCAACTGCGTGTTCCACGGTAATCCGATGCCACCCACCGTGTATAGGGTTCAACTGGTTCGGGTGCTGCGGGGCTGCGGCGACTTGTTACCTTCGTATCGACCCGTTGGGGTCGACGAAGATGATGTGATGACCCTCAGTGCCTGCTTAAACTGGTCCATGCTTTGGCCGAAGAGCCAGATTCGTTTGGGGGCTGGGGACACCACCCCACAGACAACACCGCCAGTCGTGCCGGCGCCAAGCCATGGCAAGACCACCGCAACGCTACCGCCGTCAGCTGATTCGGACATGCATATGGCACAGGATCCGGACGACGACGACGATACAATTTCCAACGTCGATAAGTACATCAACAAACATGGGTACGGTGACGATGACGACTTGTTCGGGCCTCTTTCTCAAGAACCCAACCCTGCAAAAGACGATGGCGATCTAGCTGGTACCGTGGAGAAACCCAATTTCAACAGGCGTCGGCTGTTCAGCTCTCAGGAGACGCCTCCAGCTCCCGCCTTCACCGAGACTCAAATAGCCGAGGTGCGAAATATTATCAGCCCCAACACACTCAAGAAGGTGGTCTCTGGGCAGAACTCGATCCCATAACATAAGAAGAAGTAGAAGGGACGGAAAAGAAAAACTAACAAGGGTGCAAGCCAGCCGGCACCGAGTACGATCCATGCTTAGGACGGGCCACCAATATCTAATGATACTGAGAGGAGGGTGCATGTGGCGGGTAGGCCAATGCTACCGACTAATCTGCTCAATGCCGCAACCAGTGCTATGCGGAATTTGCATGACGCTGTTCTTTATATGGAGAAGCGGCGTCTCTTCGAGAATGATGTGACATACCCAGTTTTTGTGGCCAAGGTGCCAGAGGGGAAGGGCTTTGTCAATAGCACCATCGGGCGTATGATCGTCCTGCGGTTTGATGACATCTTCGCTATGCTTAACCTTTATCCGCTGCACTACACCTTCATTCGGCTATTTTCGCTTAGTATGGAGATGCAGATCATTAGAGACAAGACCCCGGACATCGTGATAGTCGACCCCTTCTACATGTGTGGCAAGCTCTTGGACGGTGTTGGGGACCGGCAAGTCGCGAGTTCATACCTCGAAGGCGTCATTCTGGCGAACGCAGATAAGGATAACTTCCTCGTGCCTTACTTTTCTGAGTAAGTCATCCCCTCATCGCCCCGTAACATATGATTTCTTAGATTTCGATCGTTCTTTTTTTCTAACATTCCGTGTTTTGTGCAGTGACACACATTGCACACTCATCCTCTTACGCCCGAAATATTCCATAGCCACGTATTTCGATTTGGACCGTCAGTCGAAGAAAGACTACACAAATATCAAGAAAGTTCTTGATGATGTCCTCCCTGGCTACGCCAAATCTGGAGGCACCTTTAGGAGGCCAATTCTTAGGTATGGCAAGCACGTGTTCACCCACGTAACGACATTTCCCTACGTCAAGCAGCCGCCTGGCAGTAAGAAGGATGCCTATTATGCCCTCCATCACATGCGGACGATTGTACGGGACCAACATCACTGTATGCTACCAAATGATCTCAAAGAATGGGCCGCACGCTTGTCGGCAATCCAGGACGAGGACATCAGATAAGAATTCTTTCGCATCCAGTCGGAGTTGGCAAAAATCATCTATGAAGATGTCCTTGCTAGATCGGGGCAGTTCTACCTAAACTGTGAACCCTCCAATAGTGAAATTGACACAACGCTACAAATGCAGGCTGACAACGACCGCACATTCATGACCATCACGAAAGACGGCGACTTCATCCATGCTATGGTTCCTGAGTCGAGTCGAAAGTACTGATGCTATGTTGTAATTAAACTTTAATGAACTTGTATGTCTCTTTTGTTTGGCAGTCGTTCAACTTATATGTGTAGTCGATGCTATTTATTAGTAGGACCACAAATCGTGCTATTAATGTGTTTCTTTTCTCTTTCGATCCTTTTGTTGCATACTTATATATTGCTTATATATTATCTGTGAATTGCTACTAACGTTTTGTTTGTCTAGTGCATAGAGATGCCGTCGTATGTCGTGTACAAGGGTGAGGTTCCCGGAGTCTACGACGACTGGGAGGAGTGTCGGAGAGAGGTTCACCGTTTCAACGGTAACAGTTACAAAGGGTACACCACTAGGGCGGAGGCGGAAGCTAGATACGCCCGCTATCTAGCGGGAGAGATGGAGCGGAGGAGGAACCGGATGAAGATCAGTTTCATCGCGATGATGCTCATCGCGACCGCAACCCTCTTCTATGTGATGGTAGTTTAGATATCGACTTGTAATGTGAAGACAAACTCGCTACTCGCGGTCTTGAGATTTGTAATGTTCTAACTTTGTTCGTTATTTTGATTTCAAAGACTAATATGATGAATTGTATTCGGAGACTAATCTTCTATTGTATTCGATAAATCTGCTGTTTATATGTTGTGCTGTTTATATTATGTGCTATAATGTATTTTGTAACCTGTACAAATATCAGAAAAGAAAAAAATACTAATATTCATAGTAGTGGCGCACCAAATTGCACTCTAGTGGCGCACCAGGTGGTGCGCCATTAGTATCTGGGATAGTAAAGGTGCACCACGTGGTGCGCCATTAGTGTCTGGGATAGTAATGGTGCACCAGATGGTGCGCCACTGTTATGTATATTAACAGTGGCGCACCAGGGGTGCGCCATTACTATTTATTAGTAGTGGCGTGATAATAATGTTGCACCTATAGTGCACCATTAATAGACAAAGTAGGTGCGCCACTAATAGCCCTTTTTCTAGTAGTGATGGGCTCAACAACAACCCCTCAAGATTTTGACAGGGATGAATTTCCAAAATTTATAATATCAAGGAGATAGCATTAGTCAAGTCAATTGGTATAATGTCGTATGCTTGCGGGAACAACAACAATTATACACTGGTTGAATGGTGCACTCGGAAATACGAACGAAGTAGCACAACCAATGTCAAAAATGATGAGTCAACACCCAACACACTAAGAATGAAACAATTAGTTGTTATCCTCAAGGCAATAGGGTTGCCAGAAGTATTGGGATCACACACCCGAGTTCACTTGTCGGTATTCCAGTTAGAAACAACACGGGACCAAGAAATGAATGGTGGTGGCGAGAAGTATTACTATATCAAGAATTCTTAAGAGGTGCAATGATGCTCACAACATTCTTAACATAAAGATGGTAATACTCCAAGGTCGAAGATAACATAAGCTGAATTAGCAAGGAACTCAAACGACAACACAAGACACGAACACGTTTACATTGCAAGGAAGGCAAACAAGGAGGTCGGTGATAATACAAATCATCGAGGGGCAAGGATGGTTTTTCTTACCATGCATTCGCTTGATACCCTGTAAGAGCTCAGAATGCTGATGATGATCATGACACATTTGTCGAGGAGCTTCACGAAGATGTAATCGATCAGCGACGACATCAAGCAAAGGAATGGTGAAGCTAAAGGTTGTCGGAAACACAGTTAAGACTGCTAGCTCAAAATCAAAATTGCATGTCAAGACAACGAACAAAATTACACGGCTGGATATGTGCTCCAGAGATGGAAGACATAGATATAATGGTCAAGCTCCAACATGGCGATGATGATGTAGCTTAACATCTTGGGATGGCATGATCGAGTACAAACTCGTAATACAAGAAGATTACAAAAAGTTGTTGGATCGCAATGCATACTCAATTCAGTTATCAGTGTCCTTGTGTGTCCAATAACTCAAAACACGAGGAAAATTGGAATCAATGAAATATCGTAGTTGATGAGGAGCTCACAAGAAGTTATGTAGCTCCACGATATTTTTGAGATACCAGGGACAGTACTCAGAGGTAGATCAGAGTAGAGGTTAGACTAATGTATTGATCTGTGGAAGACTAGCACTTTAACTTATCTACGTATGGGATCAAAGAAGAACAATCGTGGTCGGAACGACGGTTGCAAAGTACCAAACCACAAACACCAGATCAAATCATATAATGGATGATTATTGATACGAGAAGCTTCTATGATAGGATCAATGTCGTCTCCATGGGCATGAACACAAAGTTCAAGGTCGACTCCCACTTCATCAATGCATCACCTTCCATTTACTACTCGCCTTTGATCAGGTTGTAGCTTTGAAAGATTATTTGGCAAAACACCAGAAGAGCAAGTCTCGTGAGAACTCTTCGGGTCATATTGATTTAGGAAGGCATAGGTTCAACCCATCGGGGAATCTTAGGAACATATACCACAAACTTCAAGAGTAATCAACACATGCTTGAAGGGCATGGCTGAGAAAAGCATAGGGTACAACTTATCAGAGGGAGAAGATACAATTTACCAATGGCATCATGTGTCAGGGGAAGCAATCACAAGAATTTTCGAAAGCAAAGGATGTCGTAGGATAATAACCCAGAATGAGTTTGGCAGTCCACAAAAGATCTGATGTGAGTATCGATACTCAATCAGAGGGGGTAAAATGCAAGGCATCGGATTATAAATCATCTGGAAAATATCGATACTTAATTACCAAAGGAATTAGGATTTCCAGGTTGGTGTATCATAATCAGATGCTCCGATCAAATACAAGTAAGTTGAATGGACTTAGATGGACAACCAACCAAAGTTGATTTGTCGACAACCAACTCTGTTTGAAAGGACGTCTAAGCCAGAAAATAATTTATGAGTGTCAACAGATGATTGTGTGCATTCACACAAAGGTAGAATCAATAAGATCATAGGAAATTCACAAAGGAATTTAATGAATGCGTCTAGACATATGGATTTAACCATAACACAAGCATGTGAGAAAGGTCAAAAGCAATAGGCTACTAGGGATTCCAAAAAATCGAATAGTAATTCGAAGAACTTTCGAAACCCATGACAACTGATGACGGACGAATCCCCGATAAGATAATTCATTGCATCCCGTAAAACAAGAGCAATTGGAAAAGAAAGTATGGATGAAATTTGTATGTCATCATCCATAAGGGTTGACGGAGGAAGCGAAATCGCAAAAGCAATGAGCACAAGTTCTCGAGAGAAACATCGGAGAGTATCGTCGGAGCCTTCTGACGGATCAAGCCATCGTCTGGAATACGGGGCTCTCCGGGAGGAAGTATTTATGAGAACCTAGTGTTAGAGTTAGTAAATTATTTAACCCGAAAGAGAAGAGAGAGTAGAACCAAGAGTATAGAAAAGGAGTGAAAGATACTAATACCACCCAATTGAGATGTGGGCCCGTAAGCCACATCATCACTGTTAGTAAAGTTTTTCAAACACTAGACTCAACTTCGACCAAGGAGTTGGAAAGGGGGCTACCTACAGGCAATCGGCTCTGATACCAACTTGTGGCGCCCTCGATTTAATCGTACGCTAATCATACACGCAAATGCGTACGATCAAACTCAAGGACTCACACGAAGATATCACAACACAACTCTAGACACAAATAAAACGTACAAGCTTCATATTACAAGCCAAGGGCCTCGAGGGCTAGAATACAGAAGCTCGATAAACACACGAGTCAGCGGAAGCAACAAATATCTGAGCACAGACATTAAACATGAGGTTCCTTTGAGAAGGCTAGCACAAAATAAAAAACGATCGAACGAGGCGAGGGCTCCTTCGTGGGAACCTCCTAACTACTCCTGGTCTTCAGCGGCCTCCACGAAGAAGTCACCATCGGGATGGCAGGCGTCGGTAGGAAACTCCATCTCCTGGGCTCCAACATCTGGTCGCATCAACGGATCATGGGGGCAAAGGGGGAGCAAAGCAACGGTGAGTACTCATCCAAAGTACTCGCAAGTCTTACATCAGAACTATGCTAATTATGCATCAGTATCAAAGAAAGGTGGGTTTATATGTGGCCTGACTGCAACAATGCAAGAAAAGAGGGAGAAGGCCTAGTCCTATCGAAGACTAGCATCTTCAGGGTCTTGCAGCAATAGACGAGAGTAGAGAAAGGTAACACAAATATTATAGTAATATTGTTGCAACAATATTAATATGAGGTCATGCCCAGAGATCCTCCCTCGACTCCCTGCGAGGAAGCAATCCCGGAGCAACTATTCCAGTTAAATAACAATTGTAGTTGTATAAGCTCAGGGCACAACTCCAAGTCGTCCTGTAACCATGGACACGGCTATCCAAATAGTTAATTTTCATCCCTGAAGGGGTGCACCAAGTTTCCCGTCACGCTCGATAACACTCTAGCCGAACACACTTTTCTTGGTCATGCCCAACCTCGGAATATCGACACGTCGCAGCCCCACCTAAGCTCAACAGAGAGGCCAGCCCGTCGGTCTAACTCCTGAGCACAAAGGGGTCGTGGGGCCACTTGCCCTCCACGCTCCTGCACGATGCAAGGGCGGCCGATGTCAGACCTAGCACCTCTTAATACAAGAACAATGCATCTCAGGACCACTTGGGCGCGCGCCACTACATCACTGACGTCTCAAGAGCTTCGGCTGATACCGCGACGTCGAGTACCCATAATTCTTCCCGCGTAGCCGGTTAGTGCAAAAAGGTCTTCGACCAACCCAGATCAAATACCCAAATCCATTATCATTTTAATTAAGTCATCGACACAAACACGCGGGAATCCACCTGCATCACCAATGATCCCAGTAACATGGTCAATTAACTGTGTGGTTGTAACATCAGGGGGATCCGAGGCATCACCCTCGTTGGATTCCGAACGATGTAACCATCAAGGTGGACTTAGACGAATCACCCTCGAGGGTCCCACACTTGAGGGGTTGCACGACAGAGGCATCGTCGGGAATGGTGAAAGAGGAATCACCCTCGATAACCACGACCGACTAGCTGTACTACAGTGATATCATCAGGAGTACTTTGCAAGGTGTTGATACGTCTCAAACGTATCTATTATTTTTGATGGTTTCATGTTGTTATCTTGTCAACTTTGGATGTTTTATGTACCTTTTATATCTTTTTTGGGACTAACTTATTAATTCCGTGCCAAGTGCCACTTCTTGTTTATTCTGTGTTTTTGACTCTTTTCAGATCTAATTTTGGAACGGAGTCCAAACGGAATAAAATCCCCGAAATATATTTTTTCAGAACGGAAGAAGATCAGGGGACTTGAGGGCCAAGGCAGGAGAGCCACAGGGGGCCCACAAGCCCTGTAGCCGCCACCAGGGGGCGGCTACCAGGCTTGTGGACTCCCTGGCGCCCCCTGCCCTAGCTCTTTCGCCTATATATTCCGTAAAATCCAGAAAAAAATCAGGGCATCCACGAAAACACTTTTCCGCCGCCGCAAGCTTCCGTTTCCACGAGATCTATTCTAGAGACCCTTCCCGGTGCCCTGCCGGAGGGGACTTTGGAGTTGGAGGGCTTCTACATCAACATCATCGCCTCTCCAATGACTCGTGAGTAGTTCACTTCAGACCTACGGGTCCGTAGTTAGTAGCTAGATGACTTCTTCTCTCTCTCTTGGATCTTCAATACAAAGTTCTACATGATCTTCATGGAGATCTATCCGATGTAATCCTCTTTGGCGGTGTGTTTGTCGAGATTATCTATGATTTATATTTGAGTCTTTGCTGATTTCTTATATGCATGATTTGATATCCTTGTAAGTCTCTCCGAGTCTTGGGTGTTGTTTGGACAACTAGATCTATGATTCTTGCAATGGCAGAAGTGCTTGGTTTGGGTTCATACCGTGTGGTGACCTTTCCAAGTGACAAAAGGGGCATCAAGGCACGCATCGTGTTGTTGCCATCAAGGGTAACGAGATGGGCTTTTATCGTAGATATGAGATTGTCCATCTACATCATGTCATCTTGCTTAAGGCGTTACTCAGTTCTCATGAACTTAATACACTAGATGCATGCTGATAGCGGTCGACGTGTGGAGTAAAAGTAGTAGATGCAGAAAGTATCGGTGTACTTGTTTTGGACGTGATGCCTATAGATATAATCATTGCCTTAGATAACGTCACGACTTTGCGCGGTTCTATCAATTGCTCGACAATAATTCGTTCACCCACCGTCTACTTGCTTTCATGAGAGAAGCCACTAGTGAACACTACGCCCCCCGGGTCTATTCACAACTATCGCTTCCGCTTTCACTTTTACTTTGCTTTGTTTCTTTTTTGCTTTCAGTTCTCACTTTGCAAACAATCTATAAGGGATTGACAAACCCTTCATAGCGTTGGGTGCAAGCTCTTTGTGTTTGTGCAGGTACTTGTGGCAATCCTTCACTGGATCGATACCTTGGTTCTCAAAACTGAGGGAAATGCTTACCGCCGTTGTGCTACATCACCCTTTCCGCTTCGAGGAAACACCAACGCAGGCTCCAAGGCCACGGGGAATCCTATGCATATTTGCCAAGGAAGTCCCTAAAGGCGTAGCCGTAGCAGAAGGATTCCTGGTGCCGTTGCTCAGGAGTATCAAGACAAGAATAGTCTCCCGTCAACACGCTTGTTTCTGGCACCGTTGGAAGGTCTTTTGTTGCAGTAGCAGAAGTATTTCTGGCGCTGTTGCCGGGGAAGGAGAGATCTATCCAAGTAGGTGTCACAAACTCATCTCTTTCATTTACGTTTTTTGCCAGTTGCCTCTCGTTTTCCTCTCCCCCACTTCGCATTTGCCATTTTCATTTGCCTTTCTCCTTTGTCGTTTCCTTTTGCCTGTTCGCCGTTTTGCTTTGCCGTTTCCTTTTGCCCTTTGCCGTTTTCCTTTGCCCATTTTCCTCGCTTGCTCTTAGGCTTGTTCATGAGATATATTTCCTCATGGCGAAACCAAACTATTTCAGAAGGTTGGAAGAGATTGAAACTAGTGTCAAAGGTTTCATGTCTTCTCAGTTTGACCAAAATAGTTAATTCCGTAGGGAATTAAAGGAGCAAAATTCTTTTATGGCTTGTTTGGATAAGGAAGTTGATGATATGGCGAAATAATTCCTTGCACTAAATTCTAAGCTTGATCACCTTGAAAAATTGGTGGGCCAAAATTCTGACAAGCACGCTACCTTAGTCAATAAGATGGCGGCTAAACCTGAAATTTTTGATGCAGATCACGAAGATCTTAAAGTGCTTGGTGTGACTCCTCTTGAATCTTTGTTTTCGCGTGTCAAACCTATTGATGAAGGGGCTGGATATGAATCCACTTTGGTTGAAAAACGCCCCAATGATTCGGAGTCCACCTATCTTGATGATAAAGGTGCGGAGAGTGGAGTAGAAGAAATCAAAATTTTGGGTAGTAATGAAACTCCCACTTTGGATTTCAAGGAATTCAATTATGATAGTTGCTCCTTGTTTGAATGCATTTCTTTGATGCAATCCATTGCAAACTCTCCACATGCTTATAGCCAAAGCAAAGCCTTTACCGCGCATATCGTAGATGCTATGATGAAATCCCTTGAAGAGAAGCTCGAACTAGAAGTCTCTATACCTAGAAAACTTCATGATGAGTGGGAACCTACTATCAAAATCAAGATAAAAAACTATGAATGCAATGCTTTGTGTGATTTGGGTGCTAGTGTTTTCGCGATTCCAATGTCTTTATGTGATATTCTTGGTTTTCATGAGATTGAAGAGTGTTCTCTTAATTTGCATCTTGCGGATTCTACTGTGAAGAAACCCATGGGAAGGATCGACGATGTTCTTATTGTTGCAAATAAGAACTATGTACCCGTGGATTTCATTGTACTTGATATAGATTGCAATCCTTCATGTCCCATCATTCTTGGTAGACCTTTCCTAAGGACTATTGGTGCTATCATCGATATGAAGGAAGGGAATATTAGATTTCAATTTCCTCTGAAGAAGGGCATGGAGCATTTTCCTATAAAGAAAATAAGATTTCCTTATGAACCTATGATGAGGTCTACTTATGGTTTGAGCACCAAAGATGACTATACGTGATTCCATCACCTTTTGCCTAGCTAAGGGTGTTAAACAATAGCGCTTGTTGGGAGGCAACCCAACGAATCTATCCTTTTTCTTTGTGTTTTGTGTTTTCCACACTTTCATTATTCTGTTATGATTGTGTTTTTTGTGTTTCTTTTTGCGTTTGTGCCAAGTAAAACCGTTATGATTAGTCTTGGGGATGATCGTTTGGTCATGCTGGAAAAGACAGAAACTTTCTGCTCACGAAACGAATTTTCATTTTTTTTCTGTAAAAGATTTTGAGTTGAGTCTTTTTGCTGCTGATTGCTATGCAAATTCTTCACACTTTCGTAATTTTTCAGAATTTTTGAAGTACCAGAAGTATACAAAGTATACAGATTGCTACAGACTGGTCTTCTGTTAACAGATTCTGTTTTTGTTGAGTTGGTTGCTTATTTTGATGAAACTATGGGTAGTATCGGGGGGTATTAGCCATGGAAGATTGAAAAGTAGAATTTATGTTTGCTACAGTACCTAAGGAAGTGGTGGTTTGCTTTCTTATACTAATGTTATCACGAGTTTCTGTTTAGTTTTGTGTTGTGAAGTTTTAAAGTTTTGGGTGAAGTTCTTATGGACAAAGAGATAAAGAGTGGCAAGATCTCAAGCTTGGGGATTCCCAAGGCACCCCAAGATGATTCAAGGATGTCGTAAAAGCCTAAGCTTGGGGATGCCCCGGGAAGGCATCCCCTCTTTCGTCTTCAATCCATCGGTAACGTTACTTGGGGCTATATTTTTATTCACCACAAGTTATGTGTTTTGCTTGGAGCGTCTTGTATCGTAGGAGTATTTTATTTTTGTTGTGTCACAATCATCCTTTCTGCACACCTAGAGAGAGAGACATGCACTCACCGTGATTTTTTCGAGCTTCACTTATATCCTTTGGTAGACAATTCAGGTCACATGTGCTTCACTTATATATTTTGAGCTAGTTGATTTGGCTCTATGTGCTTCACTTATATCTTTTAGAGCACGGAAGCGCGTGGCTTGGTAGTTGATCTATGCTATGAAAGTAGTCTAAAAAGGGGTAGTTATCCAAAAGGATATGAAAACTTACATCTGCATGTGCATTGAATAGTTAGAGAAGTTTGATTCATCTCAATTAGTTTTGAGTTGTGGTTGTGGTAATATTGAAGTTATGCTAGTAAGGTGTTGTGGATCTAGAAATACTTGTGTTGAAGTTAGTGATTCCTGTAGCATGCATGTATGGTGAACCGCTATGTGTTGAAGTCTGAGCATGATTAGTCTATTGATTGTCATCCTTTGTGTGGTGGTTGGGATCGCGCGATGGTTTATGCCTACCAACCCTTCCCCTAGGAGTATGCGTTGAACGCTTTGTTTCCATTACTACTAAAACTTTTGCAACAAGTATATTAGTTCTTCATGACTAATGTTGATTCCATGGTTTAGATGCACTTTCACCTTCCACCATCATTATCTTATTAGTGTCGTGCAACTTTCGCCGGTGCACAAAACCCACCATTAGCCTCCCTCAAAACAGCCACCATACCTACCTACTATGGCTTTTTCAAAGTCATTCCGAGATATATTGCCATGCAACTACCACCATGACATGTGCCACCACTTCTACATTGCCATTGCATGATCGTAAGATAGCTAGCATGATGTTTCCATTGATGTCTATGCCTTGCTAGATCATTGTCACGGTACACTACCAAAGGCATTCCATATAGAGTCATCATTGTTCTAAGTTTTGAGTTGTAAGTGTGATGATCATCATTGATGGAGCATTGTCCCATGTGAGGAAATAAAAGAGGCCAGCGAAGCCCATCTACAAAAAGAGGCCAAAGATGCCCACCAAAATATAAAAAAATATATAAAAAAAGAGGCCAAAGAGCCCACCAAAAAAATGAGAGAAAAAGAGAGAAGGGACAATGCGACTATCCTTCCACACTTGTGCTTATTAAGCACCATGATCTTCATTATTGAGAGTTTCTCGTTTTGTCACCTCCATATAGCTAGTGGGAAACTTTCATTATATAACTTGGCTTGTATATTCCAATGATAGGCTTCCTCAAATTTGCCTTAGGTCTTCGTGAGCAAGCAAGTTGGATGCACACCCACTAGTTTTCTTTAAGAGCTTTCACATACTCTTAGCTCTAGTGCATCATTTGTATGGCAATCCCTACTCATTCACATTGATATCTATTGATGAGCATCTCCATAGCTCATTGATATGCCTAGTTAATGTGACCATCTTCTCCTTGTTTGTCTTGCAACCTCCACCACACTCCACACCACTTATAGTGCTAAAACCATGGCTCACGCTCATGTATTGCGTGAGAGTTGAAAAGGTTTGAGAAAGTAAAGGTGTGAAAACAATTAGTTGGCCAATACTGGGGTTGTGCATGATTTAAATTCGTTGTGCAAGGATGATAGAGCATAGCCAGACTATATGATTTTGTAGGGATAACTTTCTTTTGGCCTTGTTATTTTTAAAGTTCATGATTACCTTGCTAGTTTGCTTGAAATATTATTGTCTCCACATCAATAGAAAACTATTATTTTGAATCTAATGAATCGGAACATTCACGTCACATAAGAGGAGTTACAAAGGACATCTATGCTAGGTAGCATGAAAGCATCAAAAATTCATTCTTTATCACTTCCCTACTCGAGGACGAGCCGGAGTTAAGCTTGGGGATGCTTGACACGTCTCAAACGTATCTATAATTTTTGATGGTTTCATGCTGTTATCTTGTCAACTTTGGATGTTTTATGTACCTTTTATATATTTTTGGGACTAACTTATTAATTAATTGCCAAGTGCCAGTTCCCGTTTTTCTGCGTTTTTGACTCTTTTCAGATCTGATTTTGGAACAGAGTCCAAACGGAATAAAATCCTCGAAATAATTGTTTCCAGAACGGAAGAAGATCAGGGGACTTGAGGGCCAAGGCAGGAGAGCCACAGGGGGCCCACAAGCCCTGTAGCCGCCACCAGGGGGCGGCGACTACCAGGCTTGTGGCCTCCGTGGCATCCCCTTGCCCTAGCTCTTTCGCCTATATATTTCCTAAAATCCAGAAAAAAATCAGGGCATCCACGAAAACACTTTTCCGCCGCCGCAAGCTTCCGTTTTCGCGGGATCTATTCTGGAGACCCTTCCCGCTGCCTTGCCGGAGGGGACTTTGGAGTTAGAGGGCTTCTACATCAACATCATCGCCTCTCCAATGACTCGTGAGTAGTTCACTTGAGACCTACGGGTCCGTAGTTAGTAGCTAGATGGCTTCTTCTCTCTATTGGATCTTCAATACAAAGTTCTCCATGATCTTCATGAAGATCTCCCCGATGTAATCCTCTTTGGCGTTGTGTTTGTCGAGATCCGATGAATTGTGGATTTGTGATCAGATTATCCATGATTTATATTTGAGTCTTTGCTGATTTCTTATATGCATGATTTGATATCCTTGTAAGTCTCTCCGAGTCTTGTGTTTTGTTTGGCCAACTAGATCTATGATTCTTGCGATGGGAGAAGTGCTTGGTTTTGGGTTCATACCGTGTGGTGACCTTTCCCAGTGATAGAAGCGGCAGCAAGGCACGCATCATGTTGTTTCCATCAAGGGTAACAAGATGGGCTTTTATCGTAGATATGAGATTGTCCATCTACATCATGTCATCTTGCTTAAGGCGTTACTCTGTTCTCATGAACTTAATACACTAGATGCATGCTGGATAGCGGTCGACGTGTGGAGTAATAGTAGTAGATGCAGAAAGTATCGGTCTACTTGTTTTGGATGTGATGCCTATAGATATAATCATTGCCTTAGATAACGTCACGACTTTGCGCGGTTCTATCAATTGCTCAACAGTAATTCGTTCACCCACCGTCTACTTGCTTTCATGAGAGAAGCCACTAGTGAACACTACGGCCCCCGGGTCTATTCACAACTATCGTTTCCGCTTCCACTTTTACTTTGCTTTGTTTGTTTTTTACTTTCAGTTCTCACTTTGCAAACAATCTATAAGGGATTGACAACCCCTTCATAGCGTTGGGTGCAAGCTCTTTGTGTTTGTGCAGGTACTTGTGACAATCCTTCACTGGATCGATACCTTGGTTCTCAAAACTGAGGGAAATACTTACCGCCGCTGTGCTACATCGCCCTTTCCACTTCGAGGGAACACCAACGCAAGGCTCCAAGGCCACGGGAGATTGCTTTGCATATTTGCCAAGGAAGTCCCTAAAGGCATAGCCGTAGCAGAAGGATTCCTGGTGCCGTTGCTGAGGAGTATCAAGACAAGAATAGTCTCCCGTCAACACACTTGTTTCTGGCGCCGTTGGAAGGTCTTTTGTTGCAGTAGCAGGTGTCACCCTCGGTACCCGATTTTATCTCTGTAGCGTCGCACAACTAAGGGGGTGTAAGTGATGTGTCGGGTCTGGCTCGTCGATCAGGGATCGAGACTTGAAAACAAAGCGGGGCAACTGGACTACGGGGTCACAGGGGATGATCGCTCCACCTATACTAAACAGATTTAAAGTACATTACTGAAAGTAGTAGTTCATCAAAATTAGGCTATGCATCAGATATAGGAGCTAACTACAATAGTTGCAAAATTCTAATGCAAGCATGAGGAAGAAAGAATAGGCGATATAGGGATGATCAAGGGGGTTTGCTTGCCTTATTGCTTTACGGCAAAGGGCTGGTTGGGAGGATGGTAGGTGTACCCGACAGCAGCGTGAGTCTCGGGGTTTACTGGTAAGAATAGGGTGGAGAAACAATAAATAACAGCAACATGTGCAACACTAAGCATGACATGGCAATATGCACGCTAGGCATGAGCTAACGCAGTAACATCCCTCATAGACGGGTCGGGAAAATATCAGATGATATTTCCCGGGTCTGTGGCTACTACCGGTCACACTGAAAATGATGGAAAAGGTCCACGTTTGCTATGCTAGGGACGCGTGACACACGAATGGACCGTGTATCTGGGTTCGTCTCGTTCTGCTGATCAACTTTCATGTTGAAAATATTTTGATCTGACTTACTGTTTATTTTATATTAATTTTTAAAGTTTTATTAATATTTAGGAATTAAAACAGATTTAATTAATTATTAAATACTATTATGACATCAGCAGTTGACTGGTCAACTGACCACTGGGTCTTACGTGTCATTGACACAATTTATTAATTAAGGTTAAATATTAATTAATCAGATTAATTTAGTGGGGGCCCACGTGTCATACTCTAATAGTATAATTTAATAATCCTAATTAACACATTATCTAATTAATCTATTTACCCATAATCATTATTACTAATACTTAATTATCCAATTAATTATTCACAAATTAATTAATTAACTTAACTACTTAACTACTTATTTATTTTATTAATAAAATCATGTACATATTTTTATATTTGTTTTTAACATTTTTATAGGTGGTGTTTCCTGGGCCCCCTCGCTAATGGGAGTGGGGGGTTGGCCCCACATGGAAGTGAGTCAACGGTCTCACCACAACACAACACACACACATATACATATCCATACATATACATAATGTATTTTCTTCTACATACATGCATACATACCCAAATACATACATACATACATACATACATACATACATACATAATACATACATATTTCCATTTCTTTTATCTTTATTTTCCTAACATCTCGTTTCTCTCTCACTACCATCTCTCAACTCATAGACATCTCTCTCAACAAAGAGAGAGAGGAACCTCGACCTCCTCATACAGGAGATCAACGACGACGGAACGCGGCGGTGTTCGTCGGAACGGAACCAGAACGGGGGAAAGGAGGAGAGGGTGGCCGGGGCCCGGAGCTCATTGGCGTTGCCAGGGATCGGGACAGCGAGGCTCGGGGAAGCCGGTTGGGGAAGAGGTGAGGAAGCCGGTTGAGGAGGCCGGCGAAGGGGAGGCGGCGCGGTTCCGACGAGAAGGAGGCCGAGGTGGTGGTGCGCGGCGCTGGGGCGGTTTCGGCATCGAGGTGGAGAAGGGAGCAGGCGAGGTGGCCGGAGGAGGGGCTCGGCCGAGGGCGCTGGTGCATCCCCGGTGCAGCTCTGGAGCGGGGACCGCGCGGGGTGATGGCGGTGCAGACGGTGGCGGTGGGAGACAGGGAGGAGGAGGTGTCGAGGGGAACGGGAAGCGCAGGGGAGCTCGTGTCGGTGAGGGAGGCACAGGGGGCGGCTGCGTAGGTGGTGCTGGATGGGGAAGGCGGCGGCGCTCGGGGATGAGGCATCCGCGAGGGGAGAGGAGGGGAGCAGGGGCGATGGGATCTGGGGTGGGTGTGCGAGGTGACGGGGAGAGGAGCGAGGCGTGGGGAGGGCCTCGATCCAGGGGTGGTAGGTGGGGGTGACGAGAGGGGACCGACGGGGGTTGGTAAGTGATGATCCACAAGTATAGGGGATCAATCGTAGTCCTTTCGATAAGTAAGAGTGTCGAACCCAACGAGGAGCAGAAGGATCTAACAAGTGGTTTCTAGCAAGGTAAAATCTGCACGTACTGAAATTGTCGGTAACAAGTGATTGTGTTGTGAGATGATTCGTAGCAAGCAACAAGTAAAAAAAGTAGCAACGGTGCTGCAAAGTGGCCCAATCACTTTTGTAGCAAGGGACAAGCCTGGACAAAGTCTTATAGGAGGAAAAACGCTCCCGAGGACACACGGGAATTTCTGTCATGCTAGTTTTCATCATGTTCATATGATTCACGTTCGTTACTTTGATAGTTTGATATGTGGGTGGACCGGCGCTTGGGTACTGCCCTTACTTGGACAAGCATCCCACTTATGATTAACCCCTCTCGCAAGCATCCGCAACTACGAAAGAGGAATTAAGACAAAGTCTAACCATAGCCTTAAACTAGTGGATCCAAATCAGCCCCTTACGAAGTAACACATAAACTAGGGTTTAAGCTTCTGTCACTCTAGCAACCCATCATCTAATTACTACTTCCCAATGCCTTCCTCTAGGCCCAAATAATGGTGAAGTGTTATGTAGTCGACGTTCACATAACACCATGATACGTCTCCAACGTATCTATAATTTTTTATGGTTTCATGCTATTATCTTGTCAAACTTCGGATGTTTTGCATGCCTTTTATATATTTTTTGGGACTAATTTATTGACTTAGTGCCAAGTGCCAGTTCCTGTTTTTCCATGTTTTTGACCCCTTTCAGAGGAGATTTTGAAACAGAGTCCAAACGGAAGAAAATCCCCGAAAAGATTTTTTCCGTGACAGAAGAAGATCGGGAAGCTTGAGAGCTAAGGCAGGGGGCCTCAGGGGCCCCACAAGCCCCCACCCCGCAGCCAGGGGAGGAGGCCGCGGCCCACAGGCTTGTGGGCCCCCTGGGCACCCTCTGCCCTAGGGGTTGCGCCTATATATTCCCTAAAAATCCCAAAACAATCAGGAGATCACCGAAATCACTTTTCCGCCGCCGCAAGCTTGTGTCTCCGCAAGATCCCATATGGGGCACACTCTGGTGCCCTGCCGGAGGGGGGATTCGGACACGGAGGGCTTCTTCATCAACACCGTGACCTCTCCGATGATGCGTGAGTAGTTCACCATGGACCTACGGGTCCATAGCTAGTAACTAGATGGCTTCTTCTCTCTCTTGGATCTTCAATACAAAGTTCTCCATGATCTTCATGGAGATCTATCCGATGTAATCTTCTTTTGCGGTGTGTTTGTCGAGATCCGATGAATTGTGGATTTATGATCTGATTATCTATGAATCTTATTGGAGTTTCTTCTAATCTCTCTTATGCATGATTTCATATCCTTGTAATTCTCTTCGAGTTGTGGGTTTTTTCTAGCCAACTAGATCTATGATTCTTGCAATGCTAGAAGTGCTTGGTTTTGGGTTCATACCGTGCGGTGCCCTCACCCAGTGACAGAAGGGGTAGCGTGGCACGCATCGTGTTGTTGCCATCAAGGGTAAAAAGATGGGGTTTTCATCATTGGTTTGAGATTATCCCTCTACATCATGTCATCTTTCTTAAGGTGTTACTCTGTTCGTCATGAACTCAATACACTAGATGCATGTTGGATAGCGGTCGATGTGTGGAGTAATAGTAGTAGATGCAGAAAGTATCGGTCTACTTGTCTCGGACGTGATGCCTATATGTATAATCATTGCCTTAGATATCGTCATGACTTTGCGCGGTTCTATCAATTTCTCGACAGTAATTTGTTCACCCATAGTGATATTTGCCATTTTGAGAGAAGCCTCTAGTGAACACCATGGCCCCTGGGTCCACTCCACACCATATTTTCAGCCTTACACTTTTTACTTTGTTGCACTTTTCGCCTTCAGATCTCACTTTGCAAACAATCTTGAAGGGATTGACAACCCCTTTGAAACGTTGGGTGCAAGCTCGTTTGTGTTTGCGTAGGTACTCCGGACTTGACGAGACCCTCCTTCTGGATCGATACCTTGGTTCTCAAACTGAGGGAAATACTTACTGGTCCTGTGCTGCATCACCCTTTCCTCTTCAAGGGAAAAACCGACGCGAACAAGAGAAGTAGCAAGAAGAATTCCTGGCGTTGCTTGGGAAGGACTTTTGTTGCCCTAGCAGAAGAATTTCAGGCGCCGTTGCCGGGGAGGATCAAGTCAAGAACTCATCCAAGTAGGTGTCGCAAACTCATCTCTTGCATTTACTTTGTTTGCTAGTTGCCTCTCGTTTTCCTCTCCCCCACTTCACAATTTGCCTTTTTTGTTTGCCTTTTTCTTTTGCCTTTCCTTTGCTTGTGTGCTATGTGCCTTCAATATGCTTGCATCTTCGCTTGTTGAAAATCTAGTGATATGGATCCTCACCCACTTGCTAATCTCTTTAAGAGATCCACTTATGTGGAACCAATTGCTAGTGAGTTGAGTGCACTTGACTTTCTCTATGGAGTTTTGCTTGAGATGCGTGAATCTGAAAATCGTGATGAAGAAATTGATGAAATGATTCACGAGGGCTCCTTGAATGAAAAGCATGATTGCAATGATTTCATTATAAATTCTATTAATGAAAATCTTGCTAATAATATGCAAAACCCTAAGCTTGGGGATGCTAGTTTTGCTATGTCCACTACTTGGTGCAATGATATTTGCAATAATATTGAAAGTGGGTTTGGAGAAGTCATGACTTTAATTGATGATAATCCCACTATTTTTGAAGAGCGTCAACTTTGCATGCATGTGGATCATGAAAAGAATATCCTGTGTGATAGCTATATTGTTGAATTTGATTATGATCCCACATGTAATTGCTTTGAGAGAGGAAAATATTGTGGTAGAAACTTTCATGTTACCAAATTACCTCTCTTTATGTTGAGATTGCTATTTTCTCTTTCTTCTTCCTTGCATTTGGTAACTATTGGTTGTCTTGACAATCTGTTTTCGTATAAAATGCCTATGCATAGGAAGTATGTTAGACTTAGATGTAATTTTCACATGCTTTATGATGCTCTCGTTGTGCTTCAATTCTTGTCTTTTGTGTGAGCATCATTGAATTATCAATGCCTAGCTAAGGGCGTTAAACAATAACGCTTGTTGGGAGGCAACCCAATGAATTTATCTTTTTCTTTATGTTTTTTTGCGTCCACACCATCACAATTCAGTTGTGATTGTGTTTTTGTTTCCTTTTGTGTTTGAGCCAAGCAAAACCTTTATGACTAGTCTTGGTAATGGTTGTTTGATCCTGCTGGAAAAAGACAGAAACTTTGCGCTCACGAGATGATTTTTCATTTTTATTCAGATAGATCTTTTGAGTTGATTCTTTTTGCTGCTGGTTGATAAGCTTTTTGCCCAGGACGTCGTAATTGTTCAGATTTTTTGAGGTACCAGAAATATACGAAGTATATAGATTGCTACAGACTGGTCTGTTTTTGCAGATTCTGTTTTTTGTTGAGTTGGTTGCTTGTTTTGATGAAACTATGGTTAGTATCGGGGGGTACTAGCCATGGAAAAGTGAGAATATAGTAGCCCAACACCAATATAGATATAATTCAAGTTTGCTATAGTACCAAAAGAAGTGGTAGTTTGTTTTCTTGTGCTAATGTTATCACGAGTTTCTGTTTAAGTTTTGTGTTGTGAAGTTTTCAAGTTTTGGGTGATGTTCTCATGGACGATGAGATAAGGAGTGGAAAGAGCTCAAGATTGGGGATGCCCAAGGCATCCCAAGCCAAATTCAAGGACACCAAAATGCCTAAGCTTGGGGATGCCCCGGGAAGGCATCCCCTCTTTCATCTTCAATCCATCGGTAACATTACTTGGAGCTATATTTTTATTCACCACATGATATGTGTTTTGCTTGGAGCGTCTTGTATCGTAGGAGTCTTTTCTTTCTGTTGTGTCACAATCATCCTTGCTGCACACCTTTTTGAGAGAGAGACATGCACTCATCGTGATTTTGCTAGAATGCTCATAGTGCTTCACTTATATATTTTGAGCTAGATACTTTTCTCTAGTGCTTCACTTATATCTTTTGAGCTAGATACTTTTGCTCTAGTGCTTCACTTATATCTTTTAGAGCACGGCGGTGCGTGATTTGGTAGTTGGCTTATGCTATGAAAGTAGTCCTAATTGTGATAGGTACCCAAAGATGATGCAGAAACCTCCATCTTCATGTGCATTGAGTAGAAAGATAAGTTTTGATTCCTCTCAATTAGTTTTGAGACGTGGATTCAGTAATACTGAGAGCTATGTTAGTAGGGTGTTGTGAATCTAGAGAAACTTGTGTTGAAGTTAGTGATTCCCGTAGCATGCATGTATGGTGAACCGCTATGTTAGGAAGTCGGAGCATAATTGATCTATTGATTCTCATCCTTTGTGTTGAGGTCGGGATCGCCCCATGGTTTACACCTACCAACCCTTCCCCTAGGAGTATGCGTTTAGCACCTTGTTTTGATTACTAATAAAAACTTTCGCAATAAGTATGTGAGTTCTTCATGACTAATGTGAGTCCATGGCATAGATGCACTTTCACCTTCCACCATTGCTAGCCTCTCTAGTGCCGCACAATTTTCGCCGGTGCACAAACCCACCATATGCCTTCCTCGAAACAGCCACCATACCTACCTACTATGGCATTTTCATAGCCATTCCGAGATATATTGCCATGCAACTCCCACCGTTCTGTCTCATGACTTATGCCGTCACTCTCATATTGCATTGCATGATCGTAAGATAGCTAGCGAGATGTTCTCAACGTCATACGCCATGCTAGATCGTTGCACATCCCGGTACACTGCCGGAGGCATTTCCTATAGAGTCATCATCATTTTTGAGCTGTGAGTAAATAAAAGTCTGATGATCATCATTATTAGAGCATTGTCCCATGTGAGGAAATAAAAAAGAGAGGCCAAAGAGCCCAAAAAAAAGAGAAAAAAAGAGAGGCCTAAGAGCCCAAATGAAAAAAGAGAGAAAAAGAGAGAAGGAACAATGCTACTATCTTTTTCCACACTTGTGCTACATAATAGCACCATGTTTTTCATGATTGATAGCTTCTTGCTTCACCACTACCATATGCTAGTGGGAATCTTCATTATAAAACTTGGCTTGTATATTCCAATGATGGGCTTCCTCAATTTCCCTAGGTCTTCGTGAGCAAGCAAGTTGGATGCACACCCACTAGTTTTCCTTTTGAGCTTTCACATACTTATAGCTCTAGTGCATCTCTTGTATGGCAATCCCTACTCATTCACATTGATATCTGTTAATGGACATCTCCATAGCCCTTTGATACGCCGAGTCAATATGACCATCACCTCCTTTTTGTCTCACAACCACCACCACACTCTATTCCACCTATAGTGCTATATCCATGGCTGACGCTCATGTATTGCGTGATAGTTATAAAAAGTTTGAGAAAGTAAGAGTGTGAAAACAATTACTTGGCCAATACCGGGGTTGTGCATGATTTACATTAGTTGTGTGAGGATGATGGAGCATAGCCAGACTTTCCTTGGCCTTGTTATTTTGAAAGTTCATGATTACCTTGCTAGCTTGCTTGGAGTATTATTGTTTTCATGTCAATAGCAAACTATTGTTTTGAATCTGACGGATTTGAACATTCATGTCATGTGAAACAAGTTGCAAAGGACAAATATGCTAGGTAGCATTCCACATCAAAAATTCGTTCTTTATCACTTCCCTACTCGAGGACGAGCAGGAGTTAAGCTTGGGGATGCTTGATACGTCTCCAACGTATCTATAATTTTTGATGGTTTCATGCTATTATCTTGTCAAACTTTGGATGTTTTGAATGCCTTATATATATTTTTTGGGACTAACTTATTGACTCAGTGCCAAGTGCCAGTTCCTGTTTTTCCATGTTTTTGACCCCTTTCAGAGGAGATTTTGAAACAGAGTCCAAACGGAAGAAAATCCCCGAAAAGATTTTTTTCGTAACGGAAGAAGATCGGGAAGCTTGAGAGCCAAGGCAAGGGGACCTCAGGGGCCCCACAAGCCCCCAACCTGCGGCCAGGGGGGAGGCCACGACCCATAGGCTTGTGGGCCCCGTGGGCGCCCTCTGCCCTAGGGGTTGCGCCTATATATTCCCTAAAAATCTCAAAAAAACCAGGAGATCATCGAACTCACTTCTCCACCACCGCAAGATCCCATCTGGGGCATGTTCTGGTGCCATGCCGGAGGGGGGATTCGGACACGGAGGCCTTCTTCATCAACACCATGACCTCTCCGATGATGCATGAGTAGTTCACCATAAACCTACGGGTCCATAGCTAGTTACTAGATGGCTTCTTCTCTCTCTTGGATCTTCAATACAAAGTTCTCCATGATCTTCATGGAGATCTATCCGATGTAATCTTCTTTTGCGGTGTGTTTGTCGAGATCCGATGAATTGTGGATTAATGATCAGATTACCTATGAATCTTATTTGAGTTTCTTCTGATCTCTCTTATGCATGATTTCATATCCTTGTAATTCTCTTCGAGTTGTGGGTTCTGTCTGGCCAACTAGATCTATGATTCTTGCAATGGGAGAAGTGCTTGGTTTTGGGTTCATACCGTGCAGTGACCTCACCCAGTGACAGAAGGGGTAGCGAGGCATGCATCATGTTGTTGCCATCAAGGGTAAAATGATGGCGTTTTCATCATTGGTTTGAGATTATCCCTGTACATCATGTCATCTTGCTTAAGGCGTTACTCTGTTCGTCATGAACTCAATACACTATATGCATGCTGGATAGCGGTTGATGTGTGGAGTAATAGTAGTAGATGCGGAAAGTATCGGTCTACTTGTCTCGGACGTGATGCCTATATGTATGATCATTGCCTTAGATATCGTCATGATTTTGCGCGGTTCTATCAATTGCTGAACAGTAATTTGTTCACCCACCGTGATATTTGCTATTTTGAGAGAAGCCTCTAGTGAACACCATGGCCCCCGGGTCTACTCCACACCATATTTTTAGCCTTACACTTTTTACTTCGTTGCACTTTCCGCCTTCAGATCTCACTTTGCAAACAATCTTGAAGGGATTGACAACCCTTGTGAAGTGTTGGGTGCAAGCTCGTTTGTGTTTGCGCAGACACTCTGGACTTGACGAGACCCTCCTTCTGGATCGATACCTTGGTTCTCAAACTAAGGGAAATACTTACTGCTCCTGTGCTGCATCACCCTGTCCTCTTCAAGGGAAAAACTGATTCGAACAAGAGAAGTTGCAAGAAGAATTCCTAGCGTTGCTTGGGAAAGACTTTTGTTGCCCTTGCACACCACTAGAGGAAAAACAACATACAACACATCAAAATACTGAACGAGTACCAAATTCACATGACTACTATTAGCATGACTTATCCCATGTCCTCAGGAACAAAATTAACTACTCACAAAGCATAATCATATTCATGACCAGAGAGGTAATGAGTAACATCAAGGATCTGAACATAAACTCTTCCACCCTATAATCCAACTAGCATCAACTACAAGGAGTAATTAACACTACTAGCAACCTTACAAGTACCAATCGGAGTCGTGAGATGGAGATTGGTTACAAGTGATGAACTAGGGTTTGAAGATGAGATGGTGTTGATGAAGATGTTGATGGTGACGAGTCCCCTCCGATGAGAGGAGTGTTGGTGATGACGATGGCGACGATTTCCACCTCCGGGAGGGAAGTTTCCCCGGCAGGATCGTCCTGCCGAAGCTCTAGATTGGTTCTGCTGAAGTTCCGCCTCGTGGCGGCGGCGAAACCACGAAAATGCACCTCCTTGATTTTTTCCTGGACGAAACCCTTCATATAGCAAAAGAGGGGGGCAAGTGGGCCAGCAGGGTGCCCACAAGCCCCCATGGCGCAGCCTGGGGGGTGGCCGTGCCGTGCAGGCTTGTGGCCACCCCCTGGCGCCCCTCTGGCACTTCTTCGACCCAGTATTTTTGATAAATCAGGAAAAAATCCTCGTTGATTTTTGTGGCGTTTGGAGTTGCGCAGAATAGGTATCTCAACTTTGCTCCACTTTCAGGCCAGAATTCCAGTTCCCGGCATTCTCCTTCTTCATGTAAACATTGCAAAATAAGAGAGAAAAGGCATAAGAATTGTACCGTGAAGTAAAATAACAGCCCAAGAAGCGATAAATATCAACATGAAAACATGATGCAAAATGGACGTATCAACTCCCCCAAGCTTAGACCTCGCTTGTCCTCAAGCGAAAGCCTAGCTCAATAAATATGTCCACATGTTTAGGGAGAGAGGTGTCGACAAAACAAGATACGAACATGCATGCATCATGATCATGATCAGAACAGCAATACCAACATATAATCTCTCATGCTAAAGTGATAATTCCTTCACAAAGTAAAGCATGCATCAAGAACCTTACCGAGAAGTAACAACCGATAGCCTTTAGTCATTGAAGCAATAGCAATTTATCACAACATCAGAAAGAGTCAAATAAGAGCTTGTAAAGCAAATCCACATACTCAATCATTCTTTCGTTCTCTACAATTGCTACAACTCACGTGGGACTCATGAGATCAAAGTTTCAGCTGGACACAGAGAAAGATAGGGGCTTATAGTTTTGCCTCCCAACTGCTTACCTCAAGGGTAATGTCAACAATAATAATTCATGAATACTTACCTCCAAGTTGACATATGAATATAGATCTTTCCCAAGCATATGACGTTAGCCAAGATAAAGGCGAAATGGGGAATTGGTGAAGATCACCATGACTCTTTCTAGGACAAAAAGTAAAGGTACAAGAAAGGCCCTTCGCAGAGGGAAGCAATGGTTGTCATGCGCTTTTGAGGTTTGGATGTGTGTCCTCTTAGTGCGGAGAAACGTCACTTTATATTGCCCCCTGTTATAAAGAACTTTATTATGCAGTCTGTTGCTTTTATGTCTTCCTCATCATAGGTTCGTACAAAGCTTATTTTCCACACACTAATAGATCATACATATTAGAGAGCAATTTTTATTGCTTGCACCTTACTTGAGGGATCTTATTCAATCCATAGGTAGGTATAGTGGACACTCATGGCAAAACTGGGTTGAAGGTTTATGGATGCACAAGTAGTATCTCTACTTGGTGTGGGAGTTTGGGCTAATTTGAGGTGGAAGCAATCGTCACATGCTAAGGGGTCTCTAATAATATAACATTGTTCGGAGCCAAGCAAACACAATTCATTATGTTGTCTTCCTTGTCCAACATCTACTTCTTGGCATGCAATATTTTAGTGAGTGTTCACAATCATAGATGGTGTCAGAGATGATATATTTATATGTGAACCTCTCCTTCTTTATCACTTCCTATTAATTGCAACAATGACCAAGGTCTACGTTTGCCTACCCTCAACAAATTTCAATCTTCATTCTTTTTATGTGAAGCCATCACTTCCCAAAAGATCATTACATGATCTTTCATGCTTTTGTTCTATTCTCACTCTTTTGATCATGGCAATAGGCAAAGCCCTTCAACTAAGACACTCTTTATTATATGGCTCACGAGCTCGAATACATCGGGGGTGACACAAAGCAAAACTCAAGACTAAAACACTAAGGCTTTTAATCTACTAGAGAAAGAGAAATATGAAAAGGAAAACTAAAACAATGGTAAAGGCAAAAGATGTGATGGTGATATGTTACCGGGGCAACTCCCCCAAGCTTGGCACAAGCCAAGGGGATTGCCCATACCAATGTTCAGTTGTCTTCCTTTGGTAGTGATGGTGGTGGAGTTGTTGCAATCTTTGAATCCAAGAGGGCCTTTAATCTTTGATTTTATACCTTGGAGATCTGCGATATGTTTTTCCAGCAAAACAACTTCACGAGTGAGACAAGTATTGCGAGCACGAGTTGTTTCACAAAACCTCAAGAGTTCAATCAAGTATGGAGACAGTAGGTGGAGGTAGGGTTGGAGGAAATCCACTTCCTCAACTTCTTCCCTGTTGAGCACAGATTGCACTTCGTCCCACGCATGATTCCTCACCTTGGTTTTGCCCTTGGTTTCTTTAGGTAGCCTCTCCTTGGCGTCCATTCTTTTCAGATCAGCATTTACTTCTCCAAAGGCTTGAGGGAGATTGTTCTCCCCCATAGATTCCAGGGACGACATCTTGCTCTAAATCTACGGCAGAAAACAGTCTCGAATTGAGAAACAGAGGAAATCTGCGTGATGCAGGGGTCAGACCAAACGGGAGTATATATAATGATTTTTTCCAGACCAGAAGGAGTACCCTGCACAAAAACGGAGTCCGAGAGGTGCACGAGGTGGCCACAAGACCTCATGGCGCGGCCAGGGGGTGGGCCCGCGCCGTGGAGGCTTTTCGCCTCCTCGCGCACTTTCCGGACTACTTCCAATTTTTATATTTTTTCAAATATTCCAAAACGGAGAAAATTTCCTACTGGAATAGTTTTGGACTCTGTTTTCTTACCGAATCACATACCTCTTCGTTTTCGGAGTCTGAAATAGGCTGATAAATGTCCCTTAGGTATTCTTCCGGAGTTATGGTATTGATGATATTGCTTTCAACATTTATGGGAGTACCTGAGATATAATGCTTGATTCTCTGCCCATTTACAACTCTCGGATAATTACCTTCCGTGTTGTTGATCTTGATAGCACCGGAACGATATACTTCCTCAACAACATTGGGACCTTCCCATTTAGAGAGAAGCTTGCCTGCAAAGAATCTTAAACGAGAGTTATATAGCAAGACATAATCACCTACATTGAACTCACGCTTTTGTATCCTCTTATCATGCCACCTCTTAACCTTTTCTTTGAACAACTTGGCATTCTCATATGCTTGAGTTCTCCACTCATCAAGCGAGCTAATGTCAAATAACCTCTTCTCACCGGCAAGTTTGAAATCAAAGTTGAGCTCTTTGATTGCCCAATAAGCTTTATGCTCTAGCTCAAGAGGTAAATGACATGCTTTACCGTACACCATTTTGTATGGAGACATTCCCATGGGATTATCATAGGCAGTTCTATAAGCCCACAGTGCATCATCGAGCTTCTTAGACCAATTCTTTCTAGACCTGTTGACAGTCTTTTGCAGAATTAGTTTAATCTCTCTGTTACTTAGATCTACTTGACCACTGGACTAAGGATGGTAGGGAGACGCAATTCTATGGTTGACATCGTACTTAGCAAGCGTTTTACGGAAAGCACCATGAATGAAGTGTGAACCACCGTCGGTCATTAGATATCTAGGGACTCCAAATCTAGGGAAGATAACTTCTTTCAGCATCTTGATAGAGGTGTTGTGGTCAGCACTACTAGTGGGGATAGCTTCTACCCACTTAGTGACGTAATCAACAGCAACTAGGATATGAGTATACCCGTTGGATTTTGGAAAAGGTCCCATATAATCAAAGCCCCAAACATCAAATGGTTCAATGACATGTGAATAGTTCATAGGCATTTCCTGAGTTTGCTAATATTACCTATTCTCTGACATTCATCACAAGACAAGACAAACTTACGGACATCCTTGAAGAGATTGGGCCAATAGAAACCTGATTGCAATACCTCGTGTCCAGTTCTATCTCCTGCCTGGTGTCCTTTGTAGGCCTCGGAGTGACACTTCTGTAGGATCTGTCCCTGTTCATGTTCAGGTCCACAACGTCTAATAACACCATCTACTCCTTCCTTATAAATGTGAGGATCATCCCAAAAGTAGTGTCTCAAGTCAAAGAAGAATTTCTTCTTTTGCCGGTATGTGAAACTAGGTGGTATATATTTCGCAGCGATATAGTTTGCATAATCAGCATACCACGGTGCACTACGTGAAGAATTAATGACATTCAGTTGCTCATCGGGAAAGCTATCAGCAATAGGTTGTGGGTCATCAAGAACGTTCTCCAACCTAGACAAGTTATCTGCTACGGGGTTATCAGCACCCTTTCTGTCGACAACGTGCAATTCAAATTCTTGTAGCAAGAGAACCCATCTAATAAGTCCAGGTTTAGCGTCCTTATTCTCCATGAGGTACTTGATAGCAGCATGATCAGTGTGAATAGTGACTTTGGAATCAACTATGTAAGACCTGAACTTTTCACATGCAAACACAACTGCTAAAAATTCCTTCTCCGTAGTAGCATAGTTTCTCTCGGCACTCTCTAGAGTTTTACTAGCGTAGTGAATAACATTCAACTTCTTATCAACTCTTTGCCCTAGAACAGCACCAACAGCATAATCACTAGCATCACACATGATCTCAAAAGGCAAGTTCCAATCAGGTGGTTGAACAATAGGTGCAGTTATCAAAGCCCTCTTAAGTATTTCGAAGGCTTCCTCACAATCAGCGTCAAAAACAAAAGGAATATCCTTTTGCAAGAGATTGGTAAGAGGCTTAGAAATCTTAGATAAGTCTTTAGTGAACCTTCTATAGAAACCAACATGACCAAAGAAACTTCTTATTCCTTTGATATCTGTGGGGTATGGCATTTTCTCGATTGCATCAACCTTAGCCTTATCGACTTCAATACCTCTTTCAGAAATTTTATGTCGTAAGACGATGCCTTCATTAACCATAAAGTGGCACTTCGCCCAATTCAAGACAAGATTGGTGTCTTTACATCTCTGTAAGACTTGATCAAGGTTGCTGAGGCAATCATCAAAAGAAGACCCGTAAACGGAGAAGTCATCAATGAAAACCTCAACAATATTTTCACAAAAGTCAGAGAATATAGCCATCATACATCTTTGAAAGGTGGCAGGTGCATTACATAAGCCAAAAGGCATACGTCTATAAGCAAAGGTACCGAAAGGGCAGGTGAAAGTGGTTTTCTCCTGATCAGCTTGTGCAACTGGTATTTGGGAGAAACCAGAATAACCGTCTAGAATGCAGAAGTGTGTGTGTTTAGACAGCCTTTCTAGCATTTGGTCGATAAAAGGCAAACGGTAATGATCTTTCCTAGTAGGTTTATTCAATTTCCTAAAATCGATCACCATCCTATAGCCAGTAATAATCCTGTGTGGGATCAATTCATCCTTATCATTAGAGACAACGGTAATACCTCCTTCTGAGGAACGCAATGCACCGGACTCACCCAATCACTATGAGCAACATGATAGATAATACCCACTTCCAGGAGCTTTAATATTTCTTTTCTTACTACCTCTTTCATCTTAAGATTTAATATCCGTTGATGATCAGCAACTGGTTTAAAGTCAGGATCAGTTTTAAACTTTTAATCTTGTGCTGGCATAGAGTGGGACTAATGCCCTTAAGATCATCAAGAGTATATCCAATAGCAGCACGGTGCTTCCTTGGAGTTTTTAGTAACTTCTTTTCTTCATGTTCTGAGAGGCTAGCACTAATTATGATAGGATATATCTCTTTTTCATCAAGATAAGCATACTTAAGAGTATCAGGCAACTGTTTAAGATCGAACACAGGATCACCCTTTGGTGGGGGTGGATCCCCGAGCAGTTCAACAGGAAAATTATTCTTAAGAATAGGATATTGTTCTAAGACAACTCTATCTATCTCATCCCTTTCATTCATATGCATATCATTTTCATGCTCAAGCAAGTATTGCTCTAAGGGATCAGTAGGAGGCACGGCAATAGAAGCTAAGGCAATAGTTTCATCACTACTAAGCAACTCTTTTTCATGAGGTTGTCTACCAAACTTGGAGAAATTGAACTCATGTGACACACCTTCAAAGCCAACAGTGACAATTTGCTTCTCACAGTCAATATGAGCATTGACGGTATTGAGGAAGGGTCTGCCAAATATGATGGGACAAAAGCTATCTTGAGCGGTAGCAAGAACGAGGAAATCAGCAGGATATTTTGTTTTACCACACAAGACTTCAACATCCCTAACAATTCCCACATGGCAGATAGTATTTCTATTGGCAAGCTGAATAGTGACATCAATAGGCTCTATCTCAACAGGTGCAATCTTATCTTTGATTTCATCATATAAGGATTGAGGTATTGCACTAACACTAGCACCCACGTCACATAAACCATGATAACAATGATCTCCTAACTTAACAGAAACAACAGGCGTGCCAATAACAGGCCTATGTTTGTCTCTAGCGTGGGGTTTAGCAATTCTAGCAACATCTTCACAGAAGTGAATATCATGTCCCTCAACATCGTTAGACAAAAGATCTTTGATAATAGTAATACTAGGTTCAACTCTAATTTGCTCATGGGGTGTAGGTGTTCTAATATAGCCTCTACGTATCACAGTTGAAGCTTTAGAATGATCCTTTATCCTAACAGGGAAAAGTGGTTTCTCGATGTAAGCACTGGGAACAACAGGATCATTATAGGCAATGACTCTCTCTTCAACTGGAGTGGGTTTAACTACATTGACTTCTAAAGGAGGATCATATTTAAACCACTTCTCTTTGCGGAGATCAATATGAGCAGAAAAGGATTCACACAATGAAGCTACTATCTCAGAGTCAAGTCCATACTTAGCGCTAAAGTCACAAAAAGTATTTGTCTCAACAAAGGATCGAACGCAATCAAAAGTGAAATTCATACCTGACTCCTTACGTTCTTCAAGATCCCAATCTTCAGAGTTGGGTTTAATTCTCTCCAATAAATTCCATTTGAAGTCAATATCTCTCTTCATAAAAGAACCGGTACAAGAAGTGTCAAGCATGGTGCGATCATCATGAGAAAGCTGAGCATAGAAGTTCTAAATGATAATTTCTCTCGAGAGCTCATGATTGGGGCATGAATATAGCATTGATTTTAGCCTCCCCCAATCTTGAGCGATGCTTTCTCTATCACGAGGCCAAAAATTATAAATACATTTCCGATCATGATGTGCTAAATGCATAGGATAAAACTTTTGATGAAATTCCAATTTCAAGAGATTGGAGTCCCATGATCCAGTATCATCACATAGCCTATACCATCTCAACGCCTTATCCTTCAAATATAAATGAAAGACCTTCTTATTGACCTCATCCTCGGGCAAACCTGCAAGCTTAAATAAACCACAAACTTCATCTACATAGATTAGATGCAAGTCTCGATGTGATGTTCCATCTCCTGTAGAAGGATTAGCCAGCTGTTTCTCAAGCATACCCGAAGGAAATTCAAAGAAAATATTTTCAGTAGGTGCAGCAGGTTGAGGAGCAACTCTTTGTGCTTCCGTTCGAGGTGAAGATACCCCGAACAAGCACCTCAAAGGATTAGTATCCACAGTGACACGTGACAATAAATTTCAGCACACTATATGAATGTTTCCTTACCAAGTTCCTCTTACCAAAGGCGCTTCACTCCCCGACAACGGTGCCAGAAAAGAGTCTTGATGACCACAAGTATAGGGGATCAATCGTAGTCCTGTCGATATGTAAGAGTGTCGAACCCAATGAGGAGAAAAAGGATCTGACAAGTGCTTTTCAGCAAGGTAAAATTTGCTGGCACCGAAATTGTCGGTAACAAGTGATTGTGTTGTGAGATGATTCGTAGCAAGCAAAATGACACGATCGTATGCTACATTTATAGTTTGGGTCTCGTCCATCACATCATTCTCCTAATGATGTGATCTCGTCATCAATTCACAAGACTTGTCAATGGCTAGGAAACCTTAACCATTCTTGATCAACAAGCTAGTCAAGTAGAGGCTCACTAGGGACATTGTTTTGTTTATATATCCACACATGGATTTATGTTTCCATTCAATACAATTATAGCACGGATAATAAACGATTATCTTGAAACAGGAAATATAATAATAACTATTTTATCATTGCCTCTAGGGCATATTGTTGGAAATATGCCCTAGAGGCAATGATAAATAGTTATTATTATATTTCCTGTTTAAGGATAATCGTTTATTATCCATGATGTAATTGTATTGAATAAAAACATAGATACATGTGTGGATACATAGACACAACAATGTCCCTAGCAAGCCTCTAGTTGGCTAGCCAGTTGATCAAGGACAGTCAAGGTTTTCTGGCTATGTGCAAAGTGTTGTTGCTTGATAACTGGATCACATCATTAGGAGAATCATGTGATGGACTAGACCCAAACTATGAACGTAGCATATTGATCGTGTTGTTTTATTTCTATAGTTTTCTGCGTGTCAAGTATTTGTTCCTGTGACCATGAGATCATATAACTCACTGGCACCGGAGGAATGCCTTATGTGTATCAAACGTCACAACGTAACTGGATGACTATAAAGGTGCTCTACAGGTATCTTCGAAGGTGTCGGTTGAGTTAGTATGGATCAAGACTGGGATTTGTCCCTCCGTGTGACGGAGAGGTATCTCGGGGCCCACTCGGTAATACAACATCACACACAAGCCTTGCAAGCAATGTGACTAAGTGTAAGTCACGGTATCTTGTATTACGGAACGAGTAAAGAGACTTGCTGGTAACGAGATTGAAATAGGTATGCGGATACCAACCATCGAATCTCGAGCAAGTAACATACCGAAGGACAAAGGGAATGACATACGGGATTATATGAATCCTTGACACTGAGGTTCAACCGATAAGATCTTCGGAGAATATGTAGGATCCAATATGGGCATCTAGGTCCCGCTATTGGATATTGACCAAGGAGTACCTCGGGGCATGTCTACATAGTTCTCGAACCCGCATGGTCTGCACACTTAAGGTTCGGCGATGTTTTAGTATAGTTGAGTTATATGTGTGGTGCTACTGCAACAAAAGACCTTCCAACGGCGCCAGAAACATGCTGATGGGAGACTATTCTTGTCTTGATACTCCTCAGCAACGGCACCAGGAATCCTTATGCTACGGCTACGCCTTAAAGGACTTCCTAGGCAAATATGCAAAGGATTTCCCCCGTGGCCTTGGAGCCTTGCGTTGGTTCTCCCTCGAAGCGGAAAGGGTGAAGTAGCGCAGCGGTGGTAAGTATTTCCCTCAGTTTGAGAACCAAGGTATCGATCCAGTGAAGGAGTATCTCAAGTGCCTGCACAAATACAAAAAGCTTGCTCCCAACGCTATGAAGGGGTTTTCAATCCCTTATAGATTGTCCGCCAAGTGAGAACTGAAAGCAATAAAGTAACAAAGCAAAGTAAAAGCGAAAGTGCAAACGATAGGTGTGAATAGACCCGGGGGCCATAGTGTTTACTAGTGGCTTCTCTCATGAAAGCAAGTACATGGTGGGTGAACAAATTACTGTCGAGCAATTGATAGAACCGCGAAAAGTCGTGACGTCATCTATGGCAATGATTATATCTATAGGCATCACGTCCAAAACAAGTAGATCGATACTTTCTGCATCTACTACTATTACTCCACACGCCGACCGCTATCTAGCATGCATCTTGTGTATTAAGTCCAAAAGAACAGAGTAACGCCTTAAGCAAGATGACATGATGTAGATGGACAATCTCATATCTACGACAAAGCCCACCTTGTTACCCTTGATGGCAACTACATGATGTGAGCCTTGCTGCCCCTACTGTCACTGGGAAAGGTCACCACACGGTAAGAACCCAAAACCAAGCACTTCTCCCATTGCAAGAATCATAGACCTAGTTGGCCAAACAAAACCCAAGACTCGGAGAGACTTACAAGGATATCAAATCATCCATATAAGAAATCAGCAAAGACTCAAATATATATCATAGATAATCTGATCACAAATCCACAATTCATCAGATCTCGACAAACACACCGCCAAAGAGGATTACATTGGATAGATCTCCATGAAGATCATGGAGAACTTTGTATTGAAGATCCAAGAGAGAGAAGAAGCCATCTAGCTACTAACTACGGACCCGTAGGTCTGAAGTGAACTACTCATGAGTCATTGGAGGGGCGATGATGTTGATGTATAAGCCCTCCAACTCCAAAGTCCCCTCCAGCAGGGCACCGGGAAGGGTCTCCAGATGAGATCTCGCGGAAACGGAAGCTTGCCGCGGCGGAAAAGTATTTTCGTGGATCCCTTGATTTCTTTTTGTATTTTAGGGAATATATAGGCGAAGGAGCTAGGTCAAGGGGGCGCCAGGGAGGCCACAAGCCTGCCATCTGCCGCCCCCTGGTGGCGGATAGGGGGCTTGTGGGCTCCCTGTAGCCCTCCTGGCTTGGCCCACAAGCCCCTGATCTTCTTTCGTTCGGGAAAAATTTATTTCGGGGATTTTATTCCATTTGGACTCCGTTCCAAAATCAGATCTGAAAAGAGCCAAAAACACAGAAAAAACAGGAACTGGCACTTGGCACTGAATTAATAAGTTAGTCCCAAAAAAGATATAGAAGGTACATAAAACATCCAAAGATGACAAGATAACAACATGAAACCATCAAAAATTATAGATATGTTTGAGATGTATCACGTGGTTACCGAATGTTGTTCGGAGTCGCGGATGAGATCACGGACATCACGAGGGTTTCCAGAATGGTCCTGAGACGAAGATTGATATATAGGATGACTTCATTTCATTACCGGAAAGTTTTCGAGCATTACGGGGAATGTACCGGGAGTGATGAATGGGTTCCGGAAGTTCACCGGGAAGGGGGCAACCCTCCTGGGGGAAACCCAAAGGACGTATGGGTGGCGCACCAGCCCTTAGTGGGCTGGTGGGACATCCCAATAAGTCCTATGCGCCCTGGAGGGAAAACCTAAGAAAAAAAGGTGGGAAGGAAGAGAAGGACTCCACTTCCCAATCCTATTTTGAGTAGGATTGGAGTAGGAGTCCTACTCCTCCTCTTGGACGGTGCACCTTGGGGGCTTGGCCCTCAAGGCAAGTCCCTCCCCCTCCCTCCTATATATACTGGTGATTTAGGGCTGATTTGAGACAACTTTTGCCACGTGCAACTCAGATCTAGACACCATAGTTTTACCTCTAGATCGTATTTCTGCGGAGCTTCAGCGGAGCCCTGCAGGAGTAGATCCTTCACCACCACCGAAGCGCCGTCACTCTGCCGGAGAACTCATCTACTTCTCCGTCTTGCTTGCAGGACCAAGAAGGCCGGGATCATCATCGGGCTGTACGTGTGCTGAACGCGGAGCTGCCGTCCGTTCGACACTAGATCGGAGCGGATCGTGGGACGGATCGCGGGACGGTTCGTGGGACGGTTCGCGGGGCGGATCGAGGGACGTGAGGACGTTCCACTACATCAACCGCGTTTATTAACGCTTCCTGTTGTGCGATATACAAGGTACGTAGATACAAATCTCCTCTCATAGATGGACATCACCATGATAGGTCTTCGTGCACGTAGGAAATTTGTTGTTTCCCATGCGACGTTCCACAATAGTGGCATCATGAGCTAGGTTCATGCGTAGATGTAATCTTGAGTAGAACAGAAAAGGTTTTGTGGACAGTGATGTTCGATTTGCTGCCCTCTTTAGTCTTTTCTTGATTCAGCGGTATTGTTGGATTGAAGCCGCCTGGATCGACATTATTCGTACGCTTACGAAAGACTGGTTTCATCGCTTGACATGCAACCTCGTTGCATAAAGATGACTGGCGGGTGTCAGTTTCTACAACTTTAGTTGAATTAGTTTTGACCAAGGCGGTCCTTGGAGAGGTTAAATAGCAATTTGCACATCTCCGTTGTGGTTTTTGCGTAAGTAAGATGCGATCTACTAGATACCCATAGCAGCCACGTAAAACATGCAACAACAATTAGAGGACGTATAACTTGTTTTTGCAGGGTATGCTTGTGATATAATATGGCCAATGACGTGGTGTGATATATTGGATCTATGAGATGATCATGTTGTAATAGTTAATATCGACTTGGACGTCGATGGTACGACAACCGGCAGGAGCCATAGGGTTGTCTTTAAACTAACGTTTGTGCTTGCATATGCGTTTACTATATTGCCAGGACGAAGGTTTAGTAGTAATATCATAAGTAGCACGACAACCCCGATGGCGACACGATGATCGAGATCATGATGATGGAGATCATGGTGTGGCACCGGTGACAAGAAGATCGTGTCAGTGCTTTGGTGATGGAGATCAAGAAGCACATGATGATGGCCATATCATGTCACTTATGAATTGCATGTGATGTTAATCCTTTTATGCACCTTATTTTTCTTAGAACGACGGTAGCATTATGAGGTAATCTCTCACTAAAATTTCAAGACGAATTTGTGTTCTCGCCGATTGTGCATCGTTGCTACAGTTCGTCGTTTCGAGACACCACGTGATGATCGGGTGTGATAGACTGAACGTTCACATACAACGGGTGCAAAACAGTTGCACACGCGGAACACTCGGGTTAAGCTTGACGAGCCTAGCATGTGCAGACATGGCCTCGGAACACATGAGACCGAAAGTTGGAGCATGAATCATATAGTTGATATGATTAGCATAGGGATGCTTACCACTGAAACTATCCTCAACTCATGTGATGATTGGACTTGAGCTAGTGAAATTGGATCATGTACCACTCAAATGACTAGAGAGATGTACTTTTTGAGTGGGAGTTTAGCAAGTAATTTGATTAGTTAAACTCTAATTATCTTGAACATAGTCTAAGTCCACTTTGAAAATATTTGTGTTGAAGATCAATTGCTCACGCGACAGTCACCCTGAATTTTAATACGTTCCTAGAGAAAGCTAAGTTGAAAGATGATGGAAGCAACTTTGTAGACTGGGCTCGTAATGTTAAGTTGCTCCTGCAAGCTGGGAAGAAGGATTATGTCCTTAATGTTGCGCTAGGAGATGAACCACTCGTCGCGGCTGACCAAGATGCTAGAATGCTTGGTTAGCACACAAGGAGGACTACTCAATATTTCAATGTGCAGTCTTGTATGTCTTAGAGTCGGTACTTCAACGTCGCTATGAGCGTCATGGAGCATATGAGATGTTCCAGGAGTTGAAGTTTATCTTTCAGAAAAACGCCCAGATCGAGAGTTACGAGACCTCCAATAAATTCTATGCTTGCAAGATGGAGGAGAATTCGTCTGTCAGTGAACATGTGCTCAAAATGTCTGGGTACTCAAACCGTCTAGCTGAGCTGGGGATTGAACTCCTGCAGGAGGCTATCACTGACATAATTCTTCAATCACTGCCACCAAGCTATAAGAGCTTTGTGTTGAACTATAACATGCAAGGGATGAACAAGTCACCTGACGAGTTATTCGCGATGCTGAAAGTCGCAGAGTCAGAACTCCGTAAAGAGCATCAAGTGTTGATGGTGAATAAGACCACTAGTTTCAAGAGAAACGGCAAAGGAAAGAAGTGTAATTCAAAAAAGGGTGGCAAGCCTGTTGCCAATCCGACGATGAAACCCAAAGCTGGACCTAAGGCTGAAATGGAGTGCTATTATTACAAGGGTATGGGTCACTGGAAGCGCAACTGCCCCAAGTATTTGGCTGATAAGAAGGCGACCAAGGAAAAATCAGGTATATTCGATATACATGTTAGTGATGTGTACTTAACCAGCTCTCGTAGTAGTGCCTGGGTATTCGATACCGCTTCTGTTGCTCATATTTGCAACTCGAAACAGGAACTGCGGATTAAGCGAAGGCTGGCGAAGGATGAAGTGACGATGCGCGTGGGAAATGGTTCCAAGGTTGATGCAATCACCGTCGGCACAGTTTCACTTCAGTTACCATCAGGATTAGTTATGAACTTAAATTAATGTTATTTAGTGCCTGCGTTAAGCCTGGACATTATATCTGGATCTTGTTTATTGCGAGACAGTTACTCGTTTAAGTCAGAAAATAATGGTTGTTCGATTTCTATGAGTAATATCTTTTATGGTCTTGCACCCAATGTGAGAGGATTGTTCATATTGAATCTTGATAGTGATAATACACATATACATAACATTGAGACCAAAAGAGTTAGAGTTAACAATGATAACGCCATGTTTTTATGGCACTGCCGCTTAGGTCATATTGGTGTAAAGCGCATGAATAAACTCCATACCTATGGACTTATGGAGTCACTTGACTTTGATTCACTTGACACGTGCGAACCATGCCTCATGGGCAAGATGACTAAGACTCCGTTCCCCGGAACAATGGAGCGTCCAAGTGACTTGTTGGAAATCATACATGCCGATGTATGTGGTCCGATGAGTGTGGAGGCACGCGACGGATATCGTTATTTTCTCACCTTCACTGACGATTTGAGTAGATATGATTATGTGTACTTGATGAAGCACAAGTCTGAGACGTTTGAAAAGTTCAAGCAATTTCAGAGTGAAGTTGAAAATCATCATAACAAGAAGATCAAGTTCCTATGGTCTGATCGTGGGGGGTGAATATCTGAGTTTCGAGTTTGGTGCTCACTTAAGACAATGTGGAATTGTTTCACAGTTGACACCGCCTCGAACACCATGATACGTCTCCAACGTACCTATAATTTTTTATGGTTCCATGCTATTATCTTGTCAACTTTGGATGTTTTGTATGCATGAATATGCTATTTTATATATGTTTTGGGACAAACCTATTAACTCAGTGCCAAGTGCGAGTTTCTGTTTTCTCCGTTTTTTTACCTTTTTCAAAGAAGAATATTAAACGGATCCAAACGGAATAAAACCTGCGGAATGATTTTTTTCCATAACAGAAGATACACAGGGGACTTGGGAACCAAGGCAAATGACCCCGGGGGAGGTCACAAGCCCCCTAACCGCGGCTTGGGGGGCGCACCTATCAGGCTTGTGGGCCCCCTGTGGCTCCTTTTACCTACTTCTTTCGCCTATAAATTCTCTAAAAATTCAAAACTTCTAGAGAGAGCCACGAAAATACTTTTCTGTCGCCGCAAGCTTCTGTCTCCGCAAGATCCTATCTGGGGCACGTTCTGGTGCCCTGCGGGAGGGGGGATTCAGACACGGAGGGCTTCTTCATCAAAACCATTGCCTCTCCGATCATGCGTGAGTAGTTCACCACAGACCTTCGGGTCCATAGCTAGTAGCTAGATGGCTTCTTCTCTCTCTTGTATCTTCAATACAAAGTTCTCCATGATCTTCATGGAGATCTATCCGATGTAATCTTGTTTTGCGGTGTGTTTGTCGAGATCCGATGAATTGTGGATTTATGATCAGATTATCTATGAATATTATTTGAGTCTCCTCTGATCTCTTATATGCATGATTTCGTATCCTTGTAATTCTCTTTGAGTTGTGGGTTTCGTTTGGCCAACTTGATCTATAATTCTTGCAATGGGAGAAGTGCTTGGTATTGGGTTCATACCATGCGGTGTCCTCACCCAGTGATAGAAGGGGTAGCGAGGCGCGCATCGTGTTGTTGCCATCAAGGGTAAAAAGATGGGGTTTATATCTATTACATGAATTTATCCCTCTACATCATGTCATCTTGCTTAAGGCGTTACTCTGTTTGTTATGAACTCAATACACTAGATGCATGCTGGATAGCGGTCGATGTATGTAGTAATAGTAGTAGATGCAGACAGTATCGGTCTACTTGTCTAGGACATGATGCCTATATGTATGATCATTGCCTTAGATATCATCATGATTTTGCGCGATTCTATCAATTGCTCGACAGTAATTCGTTCACCCACCGTAATACTTGCTATCATGAGAGAAGCCTCTAGTGAAAACTAAGGCCCCCGGATCTACTTCACATCATATTTTCAGCTCTACACTTTTACTTTGTTGCACTTTCCACCTTGAGATCTCACCTTGCAATTAATCGTGAAGGGATTGGCAACCCCTTTATAGCGTTGGGTGCAAGTTTGTTTGTTTTTGTGCAGGTACATTCGTGACTTGTCTTGATACTCCTACTTGATTGATACATTGGTTCTCAAACTGAGGGAAATACTTACTGCTACTATGCTGCATCGCCCTTTCCTCTTCAAGAGAAAAACCAACGCAAGCTCAAGAGGTAGCAAGAATAATTTCTGGCACCGTTGTCGGGGAGTATCAAGTCAAGAATAGTCTCCCTTCAACGTGTCAATTTCTGGCGCCGGGGACTATTCTAAGTGAAACTTATCCAAGTAATTATCGCAAACTCATCTCTTGCATTTACCTTTTTTTGTCTTTTGCCTCTCGTTTTCCTCTCCCCCACTTCTGAAAAACAAAAATTTACAAAAATATTTGCCTTTTTCGTTCATCCTTTTCTTTGGCTTGCTTTCTGTTTGCTTGTGCGGGATAGTCTACCTATTCTTATGGCTAGTCCTATCGTTTTGAACGATACTCCCGAGAGCGAAGTTCTTCATTTCAAGCAGAATGAGGGAGAAAACTTAAAGGATGCTTGGTATAGCATTTGCAATGCTCAGAATAGATCTACTCGTAAGCAATCTACTACTGTTCCGCTTCGCAACTTTTATGTGGGTATTTCCCCTTGGAATAGGTATGTTCTTGACACAATTGTAGGTGGAAATTTCTTGGGTAGCCATACCGTTGATTCTTACGATGCCTTAATAAATTTGGTAGGCTCACCCCCACTCATGGTTAATGGAACTACCTTAACTTTGGAACATGTGATGCGTAGGCTGGATATCATTGAAAATAAAGTTGCTACGATTGAACTCCTTGAAAATTTGGATAAAAAGATCCACAATCAAATCACTCAGTATGGATCCAAGGTGTGAATGACTTTGAAAATTTTAAAGGAGAGGGATCCCACAGTTAACGAAAAACTATGTCATAATTCCGCTAGAATTGGCAAACTAGAGGATGTCATAACCAACTTGGGTTCTGCTTTTGCCGCTGTTCAGAACACTCCAAATTTTGCCCATAATAAGGCCGCCAAGTTTGTTTTTGTTCCTAAAAACAGTGGTGAACCATATAGTAAGAGAAATGAAGATCTTAAATTGTTGAGTGTTCACCCTACTTATGGTTTGAGCACCAAAGACGACGATACTTGATTTTATCGCCTTATGCCTAGCTAAGGGCGTTAAACAATAGCGCTTGTTGGGAGGCAACCCAATGAATTTATCTTTGCTTTTTTGCTTTCTGTTTTGTTGTGTCCACACCATCATAATTCTGTTATGATTGTGCTTTTGTGTTCCTTTTTGTGTTTGTGCCAGGTAAAACCTTTATGACTAGTTTTGGTGATGGTTGTTTGATCTCGCTGAAAAGACAGAAACTTTGCGCTTACCGAATTATTTTTAATTCCAATCCAGAAAGATATTTTGAGTTGATTATTTCTGCTGATGGTTTATATGCCAATTTCCATAATTTTCATAATTTTGCAGAATTTTTTAGATACCAGAAGTATACGAAGTATACAGATTTCTACAGACTGGTCTGTTTTCGACAGATTCTGTTTTTGTTGTGTTGATTGCTTATTCTGATGAAACTATGGATAGTATCGGGGGTACTAGCCATGGAAAAGTGAGAATACAGTAATCTAACATCAATATAAATAGAAATCAAGTTTACTACAGTACCTGAAGAGTTGGTAGTTTGTTTTCTTATGCTAATGATATCACGAGTTTCTGTTTAAGTTTTGTGTTGTGAAGTTTTCAAGTTTTGGGTGATGTTCTCATGGACAATGGGATAAAGAGTGGAAAGAGCTCAAGCTTGTGGATGCCCAAGGCATCCCAAGCCAAATTCGAGGACACCAAAAATCCTAAGCTTGGCGATGCCCCGGGAAGGCATCCCTCTTTTGTCCTCAATCCATCGGTAACGTTACTTGGAGCTATATTTTTATTCGCCACTTGATATGTGTTTTGCTTGGAGCGGCGTGTATTATCGGAGTCTTTGTTTTGTGTCACAATCATCCTTGTTGCACACCTTTTTGAGAGAGACATACACTCATCGTGAATTTGCTAGAATACTCATTGAGCTTCACTTATATCTTTTGAGTTAGGCAATTTAGCTCGCATGTGCTTCACTTATATCTTTTGAGCTAGATAATTTTGCTCTAGTGCTTCACTTAGATATTTTTAGAGCACGGCGGTGTCATATTATTAAGAAATAAAAACTCTCGATCTTCACTTATATCTTTTTGAGAGTGCTCTCTCTAAGTAACTTGGTAATTGGCATGTGCTATGAAAGTAGTCCTAAAGATGATAGGCATCCAAAGAGGATACAATACCATATTCAAGTGCATTGATTAGTAAGATAAGTTTGATTCCTAACAATTAAGTTTTGAGATATGGATTTGGTGATATTAGAGTTATGTTAGTAGGGTGTTGTGAATCTAGAAATACTTGTGTTGAAGTTAGTGATTCTCGTAGCATGCACGTATGGTGAACCACTATGTTAGGAAGTCGGAGCATAATTGATTTATTGATTGACATACTTTGTGTGGCGTCGTGATCGCGCGATGGTTAGCACCTACCAACCCTTCCCCTAGGAGTATGCGTTTAGCACTTTGTTTCGATTACTAATAAAACTTTCGAAATAAGTATATGAGTTCTTCATGACTAATGTGAGTCCATGGTATAGATGCACTTTCACCTTCCACCATTGCTGGCCTCTCTAGTACCGCGCAACTTTCGCCAGTGCACAAACCCACCATATACCTTCCTCAAAACAGCAACCTTACCTACCTATTATGGCATTTTCATAAGCCTTTCCGAGATATATTGCCATGCAACTCCCACCGTTTTGTCTCATGGCTTGTGCCATCACTATTGCCATTGCATGATCGTAAGATAGCTAGCGAGATGTTTCAACATCATACGCTAAGCTAGATCATTGCACATCCCGGTACACTGTCGGAGGCATTTCCTATAGAGTCATCATTGCTCTAAGTATTGAGTTGTGAGTAAATAAAAGTGTGATGATCATCATTATTAGAGCATTGTCCCATGTGAGGAAATAAAAAAACTAAAAAAATAGGCCAAAAATGCTCACCAAAAAAATAATGAAAAGAGGCCAAAGAGCCCAAACAAAAAAAGAGAAAAAGAGAGTAGGGACAATGCTACTATCTTTTTCCACACTTGTGCTTCAAAATAGCACCATGTTCTTCATGATAGAGAGTCTCTTGTTTTGACACTTCCATATACTAGTGGGAATCTTCATTATATAACTTGGCTTGTATATTCCAGTGATGGGCTTCCTCAAAATTGCCCTAGGTCTTTGTGAACAAGCAAGTTGGGTGCACACCCACTAGTTCTCCTTTTGAGCTTTCACACACTTATAGCTCTAAGTGCATCCGTTGCATGGTAATCCCTACTCATTCACATTGATATCTATTGATGGGCATCTCCATAGCCCGTTGATACACCGAGTCGATGTGACTATCTCCTCCTTTTTGCCTCGCAACCTCCACCACACTCTATTCCACCTATAGTGCTATATCCATGGCTCACACTCATGTATTGCGTGAGAGTTGAAAAAGTTTGAGAAAGTAAGAGTGCGAAAACAATTACTTGGCCAATACCGGGGTTGTGCATGATTTAAATTTGTTGTGTGGGGATGATGGAGCATAGCCAAACTATATGATTTTGTAGGGATAACTTTCTTTGGCCTTGTTATTTCAAAAGTTCATGATTGCCTTGCTAGTTTTCTTGAAGTTTTATTGTTTTCATGTCAATAGTAAACTATTGTTTTGAATCTTACGGATCTTAACATTCATGTCACAAGAAAGAAATTACAAAGGACAAATATGTTAGGTAGCATTCCACATCAAAAATTCAGTCTTTATCACTTCCCTTCTCGAGGACGAGCAGGAGTTAAGCTTGGGGATGCTTGATACGTCTCCAACGTACCTATAATTTTTTATGGTTCCATGCTATTATCTTGTCAACTTTGGATGTTTTGTATGCATGAATATGCTATTTTATATCTTTTTTGGGACTAACCTATTAACTCAGTGCCAAGTGCCAGTTTCTATTTTTCCGTGTTTTTGACCTTTTTCAGAGAAGAATATTAAACGGAGTCCAAACGGAATAAAACCTGCGGAATGATTGTTTCCACAACAGAAGATACGCAGGGGACTTGAGAACCAAGGCAAAGGACCCCGGGGGAGGTCACAAGCCCCCTAGCCGCGGCCTGGGGGTGGCACGCCTAGTAGGCTTGTGGGCCCCCCGTGGCTCCTTTGCCCTACTTCTTCCGCCTATAAATTCTCACAAAATCCAAAACTGCCAGAGAGAGCCACGAAAATACTTTTCCGCCACCGCAAGATTCTGGCTTCCTTAAGATCCCATTTGGGCACATTCTGGTGCCTTGCCGGAAGGGGGATTCGGACAAGGAGGGCTTCTTCATCAACACCATTGCCTCTCCGATGATGCGTTAGTAGTTCACCACAGACCTTCGGGTCCATAGCTAGTAGCTAGATGGCTTCTTCTCTCTCTTGGATCTTCATTACAAAGTTCTCCACGATCTTCATGGAGATCTATCCGATGTAATCTTCTTTTATGGTGTGTTTGTCGAGATCCGATGAATTGTGGATTTATGATCAGATTATCTACGAATATTATTTGAGTCTCGTCTTGTAGCGACCCGACTCAAGACGAGTCAAGCCTCTGGTGTTTCCGTACCATCCCAAGATCATGCTGGTACACACACAATACATAATGTATATATTCAAGAGTTCAAATCACACAGCTTTATTAACCGAAATCTCATAAAGAGTACTTTATTACAATAAAGGATTACAATAAAGTGGCTGAAGGCCAACTCATGAGAAATCTAACGAAGACTAGCGGAAGCATCAGGTAGACGAGTCCATCCGACTCCAAGGGCATGTCGCTGAGCGTAGATCGTAGCCTCACTCCTGGTCGGAAAAGTACTCTGCAACATGATACGTTGCAGCCGTGTAGGTCAGCATATTGAATATGCCGGCAAGTCATCAAAGAGAGGGGTAAAATAATAATCAACTATCTCTACATGCATATTTGGCCGGTGGGGCTAAGTTTTGCATAAAGCCAGTTTTATCCTACAACAAGAGGGGTTGAAAGAAAAATATTACTACATAGTTTGTTGTTAACGAGATGGTTCCGCCAACCAATTCTCGTACCCGAATAGTTGTTAACACCCACATCATTATTAAGTTGTGTTGAGAGTTCAGGGGAAATTCAATGCCTTCGGCTCAAGTTGTCCATGACCGTGGACACGGCTAATCGATTAGGTTTGAGTACTCTGCAGAGTTTTGCACACGTTCCCCACAAGATTTGATCGCCTCCGGGTTTGTCCTCGCACCTCAGGGTGTTTGAAGACCGGATGATCAAAACATGGTCTTTCAATGGGTCCCTCTGAATCCCTGTCGGTGCCCATCCATTCCTACCGTTCTTCTACATCTGCTAGCACCGCCTGTCCAGAGTCGCCGCGTTGTCCAACCAAGCCAGAGCCCATAATGACTTGTGGCTGTGCAGGTAAGCCTTGGGTCTTGAAGTCTCCGTCCGTCTCTTCGAGCCTGGGTGAAGCTTTCCGCAGGATGACATGGCCTCTCCAGCATCCCGGGCATCCACTGGGTTCTCCAGGGAGCTGATCAACCGTCCTTCACCCAGAGTTGCATTGCGTCCGAGGTCTTGAAAATCTTGTCTTAGCCGGTCTTGATTATTTAGTCAACCTCGCATCACTCGTGATATACACTCAACCGAAAACCCGTCTACTCAAGCATAGCATTAAGAAATTGTCGTCCCGGGGCCAAGTGTCGGGGTTGTTGTGTTCCTACCACATGATACTACAACTTACACTAAAGTTTCCAAGTACCTAGGCAGCATGCAATTGGGCAAAGAAGGTGATCTACCATGCATCGAAAACATAGGTAAAATAACATGATCAAAATGACTTGCCTTGATGATAATTGTCTTGCTCGAGCGCTTCTAAGTAACACGCTTCGCACTCCGGATGATCTACCGATACAAACACAAAGCACACCATAAGCACTTCAATCAAGCCACAAGTAAAAATAACAACACAAGTAAGGATTTGCGAAAGCCTAAGTAAAAGCATTCATCACGCGCCGGTATGGCAGAATCTTGTTTCTGTTGAAACCACCAGTAACAATACTTGAAATTTTTTGAAACTTCTACCACAGTAAGATTTTATCACTAGGAAGCAGTATCAAAAAGAATCAACTCAAAATCGTTTTTTAAACTCCTGGAATAGGCAAAACAAGGTTTAAACTAAATCTGCTCTAACTTATATTTGCAAATTTCAAACATAGACAAATTATATGTTTCTAAAAACTGCAGGAAATTTGTGAGCTACTGGAAAAAGAATCAATGTCATTGGACTTCGGGATAAAAAGTTGTGGCCAAAACAAAACATAAACTTTCTGTTTTTGCAATCAGGCAGAAAAAATAAAACTAACTAGCTAACCAATGGGGGTACACCTGGCAGGTTGCTATAGGCTGAGGGAGCGTTTGTTGCAATGCTTTGGGCAAACGGCCGAGGCTAAGCAAAATTCGTTGGTTAAAAGATAAGTGAAACTAAAAACCGTTGGTTTTCTAAACTAAACCGAAAGGGTACTTTAGATTCTAATCTGTACCATCCAACTAAGATCTAACGGCTACTAAGGGAAAAAAAGAAACAAAAGAAGGAACAGAGACAGACGAGGCTACCGTGCTGGCTGTGGCTACTCCGGCGGGAAGAATATGGTCGCCGGCGAGGGAGGGAGCTCCGGGGGCGGTGGGGGAGATGGGGAGGCGGCGACGGGGTTGTCCTCCTCCTCGGGGAGGCGGCGGCGGAGCGAAGAGGGGCTGCTCGGGTGGCGCAGCTCCAGGGACGAAGGTGGCAGCAGCTCGGGCTGCTCCGGCGAGCGGTGGCAGGGCTAGGGGCGGCGGCTCGACGGGAAAAGGGTGGGAATGGGGCTGCGGCGAGGGTGGCAGGGTTTATATAGGCTAGGAGGGGGGTGGAAAAGGAAGGAGGAGAGAGGGAATCGGGGAGATCCCGGGTACTGGGGGGCTCGGTCTCGGGCACGAGACTTGGAAAGAGGAGGAAGAAGGGTGGCCGCGGGAGGGAGAGACTCGGGCGGTGGGGTCCACTCGGCAGAGAGAGGGAGGAGGGGAAGGAAGGGGCGGTCGGCCTGGATATAAGGGATTCAGGATCCCGGGTACAAGGGATTCGGCCCAGGTCCAATAGTGCGCCCGGCGGCGGCTTTAAAGAAAAAACATTCCTTTCCTATTTCTATTGTTTTCCGAGAGAGAAAATAAAAAGTAAATAAAAGGAAATAAATCAAAATATTAATATGGGGTATTATATACCAAAAAAATCAGAAAAATATTCTCTACCCGAATAACATTTTTCCAAAGCAAAAATAAAAACTTAAAAAAAATGTTTTTTCAGAAATTCCCAAATTTGCTTTATTTGTTTTTGCAATTATTTTTGCAAATGAACTTTGGATTTTCTTGGCTCCAACATTTCAAAAATTCCCATACTTTGGAGGGTCATTTTCCTCCGCTCTCTTTCTCTTGCGTGCAAGAGAGTATTTCTCCGGGCTTTTCTCGTGCGAGGAAAAATGGAAATGCAAATCAAAGACGAAGGAAAATTCACGTGCTAAAATTTATTTCAATCACTTATGCATAGATGCTTAGCTACAATGTAAAACATTCCCAATTAGGAAAATTAGGATGTTACAAACCTACCCACCTTAAGATGAATCTCGCCCTCGAGATTCGGGTTGGCTAGAAAACAGGTGCGGGTGGTCTCGACGAAGATCCTCTTCTCGTTCCCAGGTGGCTTCTTCCTCGGTGTGGTGGCTCCACAACACCTTGCAGAACTTGATGATCTTGCTGCGGGTAACTCTGTTGGCAGGCTCGAGAATCCTGACGGGTTTCTCCTCATACGTCAGATCACTGTCTAGCTGTATGGCCTCTAGGGGCACTGTATCTCTCAACGGAACATCGGCCATCTCAGCGTGGCATTTCTTCAACTGGGAAACATGGAAGACATCATGAACTCCGGACAATCCTTCCGGTAGTTCCAGTTTATATGCAACTTCGCCTCTACATTCAAGAATTTTGTAGGGGCCAATGAAACGAGGTGCTAGTTTTCCTTTCACACCGAATCTCTTGATTCCTCGAAGTGGAGACACCCGAAGATATGCTTCCCACTTCGTACGTTACTTCCTTGCATTTGCTGTCGGCATAACTCTTCTGCCTGGACTGAGCTATCTTGAGTCGGTCATGAATTAGCTTGACCTTCTCTTTAGAATCTCGGATAAGGTCGGGACCAAAAAGTTGTCGGTCTCCAACTCCATCCCACATCAACGGTGTTCTGCACCTCCTTCCGTACAGAGCTTCGAAAGGGGCCATCTTCAGACTGGTCTGGTAGCTGTTGTTGTATGAGAACTCGGCATAAGGTAAATTGTCATCCCAACTAGACCCATAGTCTAGTGCGCAAGCTCTCAACATGTCCTCCAAAATCTGATTAACTCTCTCGGTGTGTCCATCTGTCTACGGGTGAAAAGCTGTACTAAACTCTAATCTCGTTCCCAAGGTTTCATGCAGTTGGTGCCAAAATTTTGATGTGAACTGAGTCCCTCTATCGGACACAATGCTCTTCGGTACTCCGTGCAGACATACGATCCTCGTCATATATATCTTGGCCAGCTTGGCACTCGTGTAAGTAGTCTTCACCGCGATGAAGTGAGCTACCTTGGTCAAACGATCGACCACAACCCAAATAGAATCATAGCCAGAACGGGTCCTAGGTAATCCTGTGATGAAGTCCATACCAAGCTTTTCCCATTTTCACTCGGGTATCGGCAGAGGTTGGAGCAAACCTACTGGCTTCTGATGCTCGGCTTTTACTCGCTGGCAAACATCGCATATTGCTACGAACTCGGCAATGTCTTTCTTCAATCCTGTCCACCAAAAACTTTCTTTCACATCCAGATACATCTTGGTGTTGCCGGGGTGTATCAAGTACGGGGAATCATGGGCCTCCTGAAGTATCCACTTCCTGAGTTCGGGATCATTGGGGACATAGATGCGATCCTCAAACCATAAAGTTCCGTGTTCATCCTCGCGAAAACCTTTAGCCTTCCCGTCTTCCATTTTCTGCTTAATCTCAGCTATCTCCTTGTCTGATTTCTGTGCTTCGCGGATCTTTTCTGTCAAAGTGGACTGAATTTCCAGAGTGGCAACAAATCCTCTTGGAATTATTTCCAATTTGAGCTCTCGGAGGTCATCGACTGACTCCTGGGGTAATCCTCTAGCTGTGAGCGTGTTCACATAACTCTTGCGGCTCAACGCATCGGCTACAACATTTGCCTTGCCTGGGTGATAATGCAATCTCATGTCATAGTCCTTGATCAACTCTAGCCATCGCCTCTGTCTGAGGTTCAACTCCTTCTGCGTGAAGATATATTTCAGGCTCTTGTGATCAGTGTAAACATCACAACTATTTCCGATCAGGAAATGTCTCCAGGTCTTGAGAGCGTGCACTACGGCTGCTAGTTCCAAGTCATGTGTGGCATAATTCAACTCATGAGGTCTGAGCTGTCTGGATGCATAGGCTACAACTTTGCCTTCTTGCATGAGCACTCCTCCGAGTCCTTGACGAGAAGCGTCACAGTAAACCTGGAAATCCTTCCGAACGTTCGGCAATATCAGCACTGGGGCTGTAACGAGACGTTTCTTCAGCTCTTGAAAACTGATTTCACATTCCTCAGTCCAAATATACTTGGATTCCTTCTTCAAAAACTCTGTCATGGGCTTGGAAATCTTTGAGAAATTCTCAATGAACCTCCGGTAATATCCGGCATGTCCGAGGAAACTGCGGATCTCCTTGACTGAAGTGGGTGCTACCCATTCGGTGACTGCTGCGGCCTTGGCAGGGTCCACTGCTATTCCTTCTCCTGAGATGACGTGTCCGAGAAATCCGACTTCCTTCAACCAAAACTCACATTTGCTGAACTTTGCATATAGCTTATGCTCTCGAAGTTTCTCCAGAACTAGACGCAGATGTTCCTTGTGTTCCTCTTAGTTCTTGGAGAATATCAGTATGTCATCGATGAACACCACGACAAACTTGTCCAAGTATTCCATAAATACCTTGTTCATCAGATTCATAAAATATGCCGGAGCATTAGTCAGTCCAAATGACATGACCGTGTACTCATACAAGCCGTACCGAGTGGTAAAGGCTGTCTTGGGTATATCCTGTTCATGAATCTTCAACTGATGATACCCGGATCGAAGATCGATCTTTGAGAATACCCGAGCTCCAACTAACTGATCAAACAGATCATTGATCATCGGCAAGGGGTACTTGTTCTTGATGGTCACATCGTTCAATGCACGATAATCGACAACCATTCTCAAGGACTTGTCCTTCTTCTCAACCAAGAGCACTCGGGCTCCCCAAGGTGAAGAACTTGGGCGAATATACCCTTTGTCCAATAACTCCTTAATTTGCTTCTTGATTTCTATCAAGTCATTTGCGGGCATCCGATAAGGTCTCTTGGATATCGGGGCTGTTCCGGATAATAGCTCAATCAAGAACTCAATCTCTCTATCGGGTGGCATGCCCGGCAATTCCTCCGGAAATACATCTGGGTACTCCTGTACAATCGGTACTTCCTCCTGGACTACTCCCGTGAGAGAGTTTACTCGCTTACTCCGTGTCGGGCGCTGAGACACGTACTTAGTCCACTTCTGCTCGGGGGTGGTGAGCAAAATAGACTTAAGGGCACAATCGATATTCCCTTCGTACTTGGGCAACCAATCCATGCCTAGGATTACATCCAATCCCTGGGATTCTAATACGATGAGGTCGGTGGGAAAATTATGGTTCCCGATGTTGAGACTCAAAGCATGGCATCCTATCCCGGCTGTCATCATGCCTCCTGGGAACTGACCTTAATAGGTTGGCTGAGGGTTCTAGTTGGCAAACTATACTTTCCACAACTACCCTTGATATGAATGAATGTGTTGCACCAGAATCAAAAAGTACCAATACTGGACGTGAATTTAGCAAAAACATACCAACCACAATATCGGGGTGATCATAGACCTCTTCAACATCAATGTGGTTCACCTGAGCTCGAGGAAAAGGATTGGGCTTCTTTGCTGCAGAGTTGCCGTTGCCGTTTCCATTTCCCTGCTTGTTCTGGGGACATTCAGTGGCATAGTGTCCCGTCTTCTGACACTTGAAGCAAGTGATGTGAGTCAGATCCTTCTGAGCTGGAGCTGAATGCTGCTGAGTGCCAGTACCGCCATTCTTGAAGTTGTTGTTGTTGCGGTGGTTCCCATTTCCTCCATGGTTGTGGCCTCCATGGTTGTGCACCGGGTGGTTATGTTGAACGTGTCCTCGAAACTTACCGGATCCAGTCCCGGTATTCCCTGGATAAGGGGTGTAGCGAGGCTTCTGCTGAGTGCCGGAGTTGAACTTCCCAACCCCATACTTTCGCTTGCGGTTCTCCATCTGCTGATGTTTCCCCTCCAAGATGAGGGCCTTATCAACCAGCTCCTGGTAGTTGTTGAAGGTGGCTACCGTCAATTGAATGCTCAGCTCATCATTGAGTCCTTCCAAGAACTTTTCCTGCTTGGCCGCATCATCGGCCACATCTCCAGGCGCATAACAGGCGAGCATGCTGAATTCATCGACGTACTGGGCCACAGAGCGATTCCCCTGGCGTAAGTTGCGAAACTCATGCTTCTTCAGACTCATTGCACCAGCTGAGACATGCGCGGTGCGGAAGGCTTGCTTAAATTGCTCCCAAGTGACTCCAGCAATGGGATAAGTGGTGGTGTAGTTCTCCCACCAAGCAGCTACAGGGCCTTCAAGTTGATGCGCGGCAAAACGCACCTTCTCGGCTTCAGTACAACCAGCAGTGATAAGTTCACGCTCCATCTTGCGGAGCCAATCATCTGCCACAATGGGCTCAATGCTGCTGGAGAAAGTTGGAGGGTTCAACCTGAGGAAACGGGTGAGATTGTCGGCCTGGGGTGGGTGACGGTTGTTGTTATTGTTCTGGTTCTGGATGATCAGTTGCATCAGGGTGTTTTGTTGCTGGATCAACTGGGTGAGTTCCGGCGGAAAGTTGGACTCAGGGGCGCGTCTCGGAGGCATCTGATGTTTGTGGAGGGGTGAGATTAGCATAGAACAATGGTCTAAGAGTAATTACACTACCCATATGAATGCAACACACAAGTATCACACCACATATTTTTTATTCAATACCATCACAAAGGTTCACACGGGGATACAAAATTCGATAATCCTAAACATCAGCCTAACGTATAACGATAAAGTAAATTTGGTGGTCTAGTATAAGTGTCCTCCTCAGAAAAGCATGGTGACGGGTCCTTCGGTGGAGCTTTCTTCATAGTCCTCGTCGTTGCTGATCAAGGGGGCTACGTCTCCTTTGGGATGAAGGTTCTCGCCCATGTCCAGTTCCTCCTCCAGGTATGCAACTCGAGTCTTCAGCTTCTCGATCCGCTCCAGAAAGTCCTTCGCTTCCAGTTCGTGCTCATAGTGGGCTTCCCGGGCAGCTTCTTCGAGTTCAAGCTCGCGGAGTGACAGTTGCTTGATCTTCCTGGCGTCCTTGATCACATGATGCTCCAGAGTCCCGTTGTACTTCTCCAAGGTCTGAGCATAAGACAAGAGAGCGTCCTTGGTCTTGCTTGAGATGATTTCTCCATCTTCGTTTCTCCGGGATACGGTGAATAGGTCTGGAGAAATAGGGCAGCCTTTGTATTCTTCCTTGATACATCCGAGTGCACAATGGATTGCCATGTCCCTTCCGAGAATCCATTTGGGTGCGATGAACTTGAAATCCATCGGCTCAGTGCGCGGCTGGAATGTCCTTCCGGGAATATGCACCTCGATCATGTAGCGTGAATCCTCCGGGTAAGACGAAGTTGGCTTCCCTGTGATAGTCGGCAGAGCAATCCTCAAATCCTTGGTGATCCGCACCAGCTCCTTTCCGAACGGCATAGTGGTGTCGGGCTGGCAAAACTCCGTGAACTTAACAGGGATGAAGGTGGCCATCTAAACATTGGAAAATCGGAGAGAAGTCAGAAATGATCAGACGAGGAAATAGAAGATTTATAGACATAAGAGAAAATAGTTTTCTTCCTAAGGATTTTCCATTCCTAGAGGTTACGTCCTAAGGTCAGCGTGTGCTCTGAATACCATTTCTGTAGCGACCCGACTCAAGACGAGTCAAGCCTCTGGTGTTTCCGTACCATCCCAAGATCATGCTGGTACACACACAGTACATAATGTATATATTCAAGAGTTCAATCACACAGCTTTATTAATCGAAATCTCATAAAGAGTACTTTATTACAATAAAGGATTACAATAAAGTGGCTGAAGGCCAACTCATGAGATATCTAACGAAGACTAGCGGAAGCATCAGGTAGACGAGTCCATCCGACTCCAAGGGCATGTCGCTGAGCGTAGATCGTAGCCTCACTCCTGGTCGGAAAAGTACTCTGCAACATGATATGTTGCAGCCATGTAGGTCAGCATATTGAATATGCCGGCAAGTCATCAAAGAGAGGGTTAAAATAATAATCAACTATCTCTACATGCATATTTGGCCGGTGGGGCTAAGTTTTGCATAAAGCCAGTTTTATCCTACAACAAGAGGGGTTGAAAGCAAAATATTACTACATAGTTTGTTGTTAACGAGATGGTTCCGCCAACCAATTCTCGTACCCGAATAGTTGTTAACACCCACATCATTATTAAGTTGTGTCGAGAGTTCAGGGGAAATTCAATGCCTTCGGCTCAAGTTGTCCATGACTGTGGACACGGATAATCGATTAGGTTTGAGTACTCTGCAGAGTTTTGCACACGTTCCCCACAAGATTTGATCACCTTCGGGTTTGTCCTCACACCTCAGGGTGTTTGAAGACTGGATGATCAAAACATGGTCTTTCAACGGGTCCCTCTGAATCCATGTCGGTGCCCATCCATTCCTACCGTTCTTCTACATCTGCTAGCACCGCCTGTCCAGAGTCGCCGCGTTGTCCAACCAAGCCAGAGCCCATAATGACTTGTGGCTGTGCAGGTAAGCCTTGGGTCTTGAAGTCTCCATCCGTCTCTTCGAGCCTGGGTGAAGCTTTCCGCAGGATGACATGGCCTCTCCAGCATCCCGGGCATCCACTGGGTTCTCCAGGGAGCCGATCAACCGTCCTTCACCCAGAGTTGCATTGCGTCCGAGGTCTTGAAAATCTTGTCTTAGCCGGTCTTGATTATTTAGTCAACCTCGCATCACTCGTGATATACACTCAACCGAAAACCCGTCTACTCAAGCATAGCATTAAGAAATTGTCGTCCTGGGGCCAAGTATCGGGGTTGTTGTGTTCCTACCACATGATACTACAACTTACACTAAAGTTTCCAAGTACCTAGGCAGCATGCAATTGGGCAAAGAAGGTGATCTACCATGCATCGAAAACATAGGTAAAATAACATGATCAAAATGACTTGCCTTGATGATAATTGTCTTGCTCGAGCGCTTCTAAGTAACACGCTTCGCACTCCGGATGATCTACCGATACAAACACAAAGCACACCATAAGCACTTCAATCAAGCCACAAGTAAAAATAACATCACAAGTAAGGATTTGCGAAAGCCTAAGTAAAAGCATTCATCACGCGCCGGTATGGCAGAAATTTGTTTCTGTTGAAAACACCAGTAAAAATACATTACAAATTTTTAAACTTCTACCACAGTAAGACTTTATCACTAAGAAGCAGTAGCAAAAAGAATCAACTCAAAATCATTTTTTAAACTCCTGGAATAGGCAAAACAAGGTTTAAACTAAATCTGCTCTAACTTATATTTGCAAATTTCAAACATAGACAAATTATATGTTTTTGAAAACTACAGGAAATTTGTGAGCTACTGGAAAAAGAATCAATGTCATTGGACTTCGGGATAAAACGTTGTGGCCAAAACAAAACAGAAACTTTCTGTTTTTCCAATCAGGCAGAAAAAATAAAACTAACTAGCTAACCAATGGGGGTACACTTGGCAGGTTGCTATAGGCCGAGGGAGCGTTTGTTGCAATTCTTTGAGGAAACGGCCGAGGCTAAGCAAAATTCGTTGGTTAAAAGATAAGTGAAAGTAAAAAGCGTTGGTTTTCTAAACTAAACCGAAAGGGTACTTTAGATTCTAATCTATACCATCCAACTAAGATCTAACGGCTACTAAGGGGAAAAAAAGAAACAAAAGAAGGAACAGAGACAGAGGAGGCTACCGTGCCGGCTGTGGCTACTCCGGCGGGAAGAAGATGGCCGCCGGCGAGGGAGGGAGCTCCGGGGTCGGTGGGGGAGATGGGGAGGCGGCAGCGGAGCGAAGAGGGGCTGCTCGGGTGGCGCGGCTCCAGGGCCGAAGGTGGCAGCAGCTCGGGCTGCTCCGGCGAGCGGTGGCAGGGCTACGGGCGGCGGCTCGACGGGAAAAGGGTGGGAACGGGGCGGCGGCGAGGGTGGCAGGGTTTATATAGGCTAGGAGGGGGTGGAAAAGGAGGGAGGAGAGAGGGAATCGGGGAGATCCCGGGTACTGGAGGGGCTCGGTCTCGGGCACGAGACTTGGAAAGAAGAGGAAGAAGGGTGGCCGCGGGAGGGAGAGACTCGGGCGGTGGGGTCCACTCGGCAGAGAGAGGGAGGAGGGGAGGGAAGGGGCGGTCGGCCTGGATATAAGGGATTCGGGATCCCGGGTACACGGGGTTCGGCCCAGGTCCAATAGTGCGCCCAGCGGCGGCTTTAAAGAAAAAAAATCCTTTCATATTTCTAATTGTTTTCCGAGACAGAAAATAAAAACTAAAAAAAAGGAAATAAATCAAAATATTAATATGGGGTATTATATACCAATAAAATCAGAAAAATATTCTCTACCCGAATAACATTTTTCCAAAGCAAAAATAAAAACTTAAAAAAAAATGTTTTTTCAGAAATTCCCAAATTTGCTTTATTTGTTTTTGCAATTATTTTTGCAAATGAACTTTGGATTTTCTTGGCTCCAGCATTTCAAAAATTCCCGTACTTTGGAGGGTCATTTTCCTCCGCTCTCTCTCTTGCGTGCAAGAGAGTATTTCTCCGGGCTTTTCTCGTGCGAGGAAAAATGGAAATGCAAATCAAAGACGAAGGAAAATTCACGTGCTAAAATTTATTTCAATCACTTATGCATAGATGCTTAGCTACAATGTAAAACATTTCCAATTAGGAAAATTGGGATGTTACACCTCTGATCTCTTATATGCATGATTTCATATCCTTGTAATTCTCTTCGAGTTGTGGGTTTCGTTTGGCCAACTTGATCTATATAATTCTTGCAATGGGAGAAGTGCTTGGTTTTGGGTTCATACCGTGCGGAGTCCTCACTCAGTGAGAGAAGGGGTAGTGAGGCACGCATCGTGTTGTTGCCATCAAGGGTAAAAAGATGGGGTTTATTTCTATTGCATGAATTTATCCCTCAACATCATGTCATCTTGCTTAAGGCGTTACTCTGTTTGTTATGAACTCAATACACTAGATGCATGCTGGATAGCGATATATGTGTGGAGTAATAGCAGTAGATGCAAACAGTATCGGTCTACTTGTCTCGGACGTGATGCCTATATGTATGATCATTGCCTTAGATATCATCATGACTTTGCGCGATTCTATCAATTGCTCAACAGTAATTGTTTCACCCACCGTACTACTTGCTATCATGAGAGAAGCCTCTAGTGAACACTATGGCCCTCGAGTCTACTTGACATAATATTTTCAGCTCTACACTTTTACTTTGTTGCACTTTCCACCTTCAGATCTGACCTTGCAATTAATCATGAAGGGATTGACAACCCCTTTATTGTGTTGGGTTGTCACATCCCTGAATCCCTATTAGTGTATAGCAAGTTTGTGCTCATGTCTTATTCATTGCATCCAAGTAAATGAACTGAAATCAAAAGCAAAGCAAAGAAAACAAAAGCAAACCCTAGCAATTCTATATTCAAAAGAAATTTAAATTTGGTGACAAATTAAAGTTTCCAAAATGGCTATTAGAAAAGTTCATCATTTCTGATAAATGTTGAAACCAAAATATTAGGGGTGAAATATATTTTCAAAATACTTTTGGCATTTTATTTTTAAATTAAAAGCTACTGAAATCAACTATATAATTGATTTCAAATAATCCAAAGTTTTCAAAAATGCTGAAACTTTTACATATATTTGGAAATATTCCAAATAACATTTCAGCATGTTTCAAACTATTCTAGGAATAGTTTGGAGCCAAAAATAAAATAAAACAAAGTCAGAAAGGATTTAACAGAAACCGGAAAAGAAAGAAAATAGAAAATACCTATCTAATGCTTACATGGCCCAAGCCCAGCTCTCCCCTGTCGTCTACATTCTGCCAGTCGGCAGCACGAGGTGGCCGCCGCTCCCTCCAGCGCGGCCACACACCTGCGTGCCTGCCTGGCCGCAACTTCACGCTGGCGAGGAAGGGATAAGCCTCCCGAGTTCGTTCCCACCCTCTCCCCCTCCTCATTTGCCCCCTGTCCTCTCCTCTCTCGGCCGCCATTGTTGCAAGCTCGAGCTCGAGCTCGCCATCGCTCCGGCCGTCCTCCCTCTCCTCTGAGTGTGTCGTTCGCTCCGCCTCGACGAGTTGGTCGTCCCTGCCAAAGGAGAAAAGCCCCGGAGCCATACAACGCCCTCGTCACCGTCGTCTTCAACCTTCGGACGCCAGCAAGCCACCGTCGATTCGCCGGATCCAGTGCCTCCCCGAGCAGCCTGAGCATCCCCTCGTCACTGCAGTGAGCTCCGGAGTGTTGCCCCCCAGCTTCCTCTCTCTTTCTCGAGCTCTAGGCCTAGTTTCACCGGAGCCCGACAATGACCGCCGTTGTAGCTCGTCGCCGGTGACCCTACGGTGACCGGTTGGTCCATCCGAGGCCTGCAACAGCTCCAGCTCGCCGCGTAGGTGCTCTAGGAGCCCAGCCCCGTGTGTTTTGCCCCCGTTTTTGATGACCTCGACGATGCCCGAGCTTCGGCCGCCGCCAAGCTCGTCGCCAGCGTTGATTCCGGCCACCCCAGCCCCTAGGGTTTGTTCCATCGTGCGCGCCATCGAGTGGTCGTTCTTCCTGTGCCCTCTGCCGCTCGAATGGTCATCGAAGACGCGTTTCCGACGCCCTACGCCGTCTCTGGTGCTACCGGAGGCTCACCGCCAGCGAGATCGACCTCGTCGCCGGTGGGTTCACCCCCCTGAGCCTATGACAGGTGGGGCCAGCCCTAGAGTAATTAGGTTTAGTTAAATTAAAAATAAAAGTTTTATTAAAAGCTAAATAGCCACTGACATGTGGGTCCAACTCTGTTAAATAGCTAATTAAGTTTAAACCTAATTTAAAACTGGCCAGAGTCACTGATCAGTGGGTCCCAGTGGTCACATTTGACTTTCAACGGCCAGCTGACGTGCTGATGTCATGTTGATCCAATAAATCTAATTCTGGCTTTAATATAATTCTAGAATATTTGCAAAACTTTGGAAATTCATAGAAAATTGAATATAACTCCAAATCAAACAAATAATATATGCAAATTGATCAGAAAAATTCAATGAACCCAATGGTGTCACTATCATGCATGAAAAACAAAGTTATGAAACAACATCAGGTCAAATCAATTAAATGCTTAAGGGAAATATGTCATTTCAAATGATAATTGAATTTGGATTTCAAACGAGATGCAAACTATGGTTTCACCAACCATTTTGAAACATATCACCTTTCATCTCATGTCATGTTCATACATCATGACTGTTGCATATGATTGTTAATATTTGTATGTTGTTATTCGGTAGGCCCCGCACCTTAGGATACGACTGATTATCCGGCCGATGGATATCACCCCTCTGCTGAGCAACAAGGCAAGCAACCATTTTCACCATCCCTATAAATCCCATGTTCTCGCTCCTGCTCTTATTTATTGCATTAGGTCAAAATGCTTCAACTGCTTTTACCACGTTAGTTGAACCCATACCTTTGCATGACATGTCTTTGTCACAGTAATTAGCTAAACCTTGCAACCTAGCATACCTGGTAGATGCTTGAGCCATGATGTGTCTTATCCTGCTGTGCATGCTATGCTTAGAGTTGTGTCTGGTCTGTCATCAGGGTGATGAATAGGATCATGAGAATGTGTTCAATTAATAAAGGTTGTGTGTTGAACCTGATTTTGTAAAGGTACCGGTGAAATGTTATGTAGGAGTACATGGCGGGTTGCTTCATTGGAACCGTCCTTAGGAACTGAGTTCCGTGTATGTAATCCAAGACTAGATACTACCACACCTTGGGATACTTAATTGACCCTCTCGACTTATTAATCGCCTAGTACTCGGTCCAGGAGTTGCAAGTAGTTTCTGATGTTTATAGTCATGCTGGAGGCCATGCATAGTGCTGACCTTAGAGGTCGGCTATGATGCGGTAGGCAGTGGCACGGTGTACCAAGTGGCACCCGGATGGTGGGCTTGGGAACCATGCGCACATCATTTGGGGCCGTGGTGGAAACCTCGGCCGGACTTCCGTGCGGGTTACCCTCAGATAGACGATAAACCCGGACTAGGTATTAGTGTGGTTAACGGTCGTGGCCGACTCCCTCGCTGGGCTTCAGCTTGTATGTTGCCGAGGTGCATGACGTGCACATAGCGATAAGTGGCGAGAGCGTGTGTGAAGAAGTACACCCCTGCAGGGTTATGATCTATTCGAATGGTCGCGTCCGCGGATATGGACTACTTGGAGACATATGTTGTTCATAGACAACTATAATGGCTACTCATAAAAATGTCAAGATAAGTGTGAGTGTCGTGGATGGCATTTCCGTAGGAAGACGGAATGATTCCATGATGGTGTATTGTTGTGGAGCTAGTGGACTCGTGTGCGAGAAAACAAAGTTGCCAAAACTATTTAAAAATGTAGTTGGTCTAGCCAAGAGTCAAAGCTGGCTTTCTGCATGAAACCCCACAACACCTTGTTGATACATTGCATGACTAGATAGATTATTCTAAAGTCTTGCTGAGTACTTTTGTACTCATGCATGCTTAATAAATTGTTGCAGAGGATGTTAATGACCCTAATGGTGGGTTCTATCTAGACGTTGACAACGACGAGTAGCTGGTGTCCCAGCTACGATCTGGCCCTAGGTTGGGTCTCTAGATAGTCAGGCCATGTACCTTTTACCTTTCCATCAGTCTGTACTCAGACAGTTTTAATCTTCCGCTGGCTTGTAAGACTTGTTCGAATGACTTGTGATGATGGGTCGTGAGACCCCTATCTGTGTAATATTATGTGTGAGGCTCTTCCGAGCCTTCTAAATAAAGTTTGTATGTTTATGGTTACGTTGTGATGCCATCGATGTATCTATGCATATCTGGTATGCCATGCGTATGTGTGTTGTACTTGATATGTATGGGGTTCGAACACCTAGTCGTATGCCTTAGTAGCACTCCTTATGGGGAAATGCCCCTTTGTGTTTCCACCGAGCCATGGTAGTTCGCTACTGCTCCGGACACATTGGTTGACCGGCATGTGTCCTTCTTAGCTGTTGTGTATGTCCCTTTGGGGAAATGTCACGCGGTGTAATGGAGTCCTTGTAGCTTGCTACGACTCGTCTACACTCGCTGATGACCGACACCTGCTTTGTTGGGTCATGTATGTCTGTCCCTGTACGGAACTGCCACTTGAGTTTATGACTAGACATGTCGACCCGGGTTCTTTGACATCGGAATGCTAGCGACACAAATGCATACGCGAGTCAAAAGGCGCAAACGGTCCCGGCTAAGGTAAGGCTGCAGCTGTGGGGATAACCGTGTGTGAGACCGCAAAGAGATGTGATGTGTTATAGGTTGGATTCCTATGGCTTAGGATCGGGGTCCCAGGAGCGTTGGTATCAGAGCCTGACTGACTTTAGGATTACCAAGCCAAACTGGTCGAAGTTGAGTCTAGAATTGCTTTAGTTATATATAAGGGAATTGTTTGTGGAAGGGAACGTAAGATTCTTGCTTCTCTTCTCAGGTCATTCTATTCTGGTCATCCTCGTCTTTTCTGGGGGGGATTAAGAACTAGGTTACTTATCTTTCTCTCAGGTTCGTGTATTCTGATTGATAGATTATAGGATAACGAGTCGAGAGTTCTTCGGGTTACTTTTATTCCAAGGGAAAGAAAGTAAGCTTTGATGACCAGGAATTGAACTTGATAGTTGAGTGGTTATGCTATCCTATCTTTTGTGGGTTGTCTCAAAATTGTTTTTGAGCATTTACAGTCGTTATGCTGCCGAATTTTGTTTTCAGAGCTCTAATGCCTTTGCATTACTCTCTATTTTCAAATGCCTGGCCGTCCTTCTCGTCAGGTGGTCCATCTGACTAGGTGCATTGATGTGCCGGGTCACACGGCCATGCTAGTCAGGATGATGTCAGTAGCCGGTTACTGCTGGTACCCAGAGTATACAGTGGAGGAGCAGTACCAGGATTATAATCAGAGTCAGTATCTATGCATGGTTTGGTTATTCCCAGATTACCCTGGAGCCAAGGAGCAGAGCCATTAGTCTTATGGATTGGGGGTCACTGTTGACATGGCAGTACAAGATGCTGCCTATTCAATGTTGACCATTATGAGGGCCAGACATGCACTGCTGCAGAATTCAGAGTTCTGCTATGTTCTCGCCTCTCAGCTGGGAGAAGAAGGATACCTCAGTGGGGTCTACTTTGATTCCTCTATGGAGGATTCGCTGCTGCAGTCCACCGCTCAGATGTTAGAAAATAGAGACACGGATGCTCGTGCCCTTCGTATGGAGCTCTATGCTACACGTGCCCGTCTGTGGACGGCTTTGACACAGCTGGCACCTGTAGTCCAGATAGGGTATGGAGATATGGAGATGATGAACCCTGTTAGGACCCATCTTCCGGCTCATGTTGACTGGCTGCTATAGGAGGAGTCACCCCTCTTCGGGGACCTCTACTGCCACCAGTCAGGGGACCAAGGCCACACCCGTGTCCTTACGGTTCTCAGGGGTCTGAGGCTCGAGTATTTCCTGATCTGCAGGTTGAGCTCCCAGGCCATGGAGGCAACCTTTATGAGATGTTCTATGCGGATGCCTGAACCCCTGAGTGGAAGAGTAGTATGGTAGTAGTTGTACTTCCACAGTCCTGTGTGTCTTGTGGAGTATGCTTATGTCGTAAGATGAATTCCGAAGGCATAGATAAATAATGTATAGGAAGCTTGGAAAGCCTCTCATGAGTAGTATCATCTTTTCAGTAGTTTTCTTTTCGGGTTGAGGTAGTACTGAACCATGTAATGGTGTGTATGAACCATGGTGTATTAGTAGCAGTTGCTTGTTACCATGTTGTTCGGATGTTCATTTCCGCATTCCATGTCTTCAGTGCATTCTTAATCCATAGTTAGTATTGATGTTGATATTGGTATAATATGTGAGTTTGTTTGTCACGATGGTGTTCATCAGGTTGAACCGTGCCCCTGCCCATGAGCAGGGAGAAGGTAGTCAAGCATCGCAGGAGGAATTGCCTCACCCGCCTTCTCTGGCGGAAGTTATGCTTGAGGCGGAAAGAAACAAAAGAGAGAACAACCGTTTGCTAGAGCGTATTGAGCAAAATACAACTTGCCAGCCGAGGAATGATGCAGTGTCCCTCAATGACTTCGTGAAGCTGAATCCTCCGAAGTTCCATCACTCCGTCGATCCCCTCGACGCTGATGACTCGTTGTGCAATATATCGCGCAAGATTCGATCTGCAAATGTTTCTAAGGCCGACAAGGTGACCTTTGCGGCGTACTTTCTGGAGGGACCCGCCAATCTGTGGTGGGAGAACTTTGAAGCTATGCGTCCAGCCGGACCAGCAGCCACATGGGCGGACTTTAGTGCAGCCTTCCGTCTGCACCATATTCCAGAGGGTCTGATGGATCGTAAGCGAGAGGAATTATGTGCCTTCACCGAGGGAAAATTGTCCGTAGATGCTTATAGCCGCGAGTTTGCTAACCTCGCCCGCTATGCAACTGAAGAGGTGCCAACTGATGCCAAGAAGCAAGCAAGATTCCGCAAGGGTCTCAGCCCTGAACTTCGTCGTGACCTACGCCTCCACGAATATACAAGCTTTCAAGCCCTTGTCAACAAGGCGATCAGTGCCGAGACTGGTCATACCGACGATGAAGCCATGAAGAAGCTCTCCCGTGACTCTGGCTCGTCATCTGGTTCTGCGTTCCCAAAACGCAGGTTGTGCATTCCAAATAGCTCTATGCCGCCAAGATATACCCCCAGGCCATCCTATGTGGCGCCTCAGGCGAATCAGACCAACCCTCCAGCAAAGACCTATGGTGGTCCACCTATCAATGCTGCACCACGTGCCAATCAGGTGATCTGTTACAAGTGCGGAGAACCAGGGCACTATTCACGAGAGTGTCCTTAGAATATGGGTGCCAAGCAACCTAGAAAGTCCGTTGGGCAAGGCAAGTCGGGCAAAGCTTACTATGTGAAGCCAACTCCTGCACGTGGCCGCGTGAACTATGTTTCAGTAGAAGAAGCTGCACAGGATCCCGACGTCATATTGGGTATGCTCCTTGTCCATCATCATCGAGCGTCTGTTCTTTTTGACACTGGGTCATCTCATTCTTTCATTCCAGAAAGTTATGCACAGTTGCATAACATGTCCTTTTGTGATATGCCAATCCCATTGGTTGTCCAAACCCCTGGTAGTAAGTGGCAAACCTCCACGATAACCTATGACAATGAAATTCTAGTAGACATGCTAGTTTTTCTAGCATCTTTGGTAGCCCTGAAATCTTCGGATATCAATATCATCTTGGGTATGGACCGGATGTCAACTCATTATGCCAAGATTCATACCTATTCAAGAAATGTTCAGCTTACCCATCCCTCAGGGGAGATAGTTAATGTCTCTACTCGAGTTGCCAAATGCCAACTCTATTCCCTCAATGCCAACCCTCTTCCAGAACTTGAAGACATTCTTGTAGTCCATGACTTCCCGGATGTTTTTCCACAAGAACTGCCAGGAATTCCACCTGACAGGGATGTAGAGTTTGTAATAGACCTTGTTCCGGGAACCGTTCCAATAGCCAGAAGACCTTATAAGATGGCACCCCTGGAGCTAGCCGAACTTAAGAAGCAACTAGATGAGGCCTTGAATAAAGGTTTCATTCGTCCTAGCTCTTCTCCTTGGGCTTGCCCTGTCCTCTTCGTCAAGAATAAAGACGGAACGGATCGGATGGTTGTAGATTATCGACCAGTTAACCTGGTCACCATAAAGAACAAGTATCCGCTCCCCAGGATCAACGACCTGTATGATCAGCTCGCTGGATCCTCAGTCTTCTCCAAAATGGATTTGAGGTTGGGTTACCATCAAATCAAGATCAAGAACGGGGACATTCCGAAAACGGCTTTTGTCACTCATTATGGCCAATACGAGTACACCGTCATGTCCTTTGGTTTAACCAATGCCCGAGCCACCTTCTCTAGCTTGATGAATTCAATCTTCATGGAGTATTTGGATAAATTCGTCGTGGTATACCTCGATGATATTCTCATCTACTCAAAGAACGAACAAGAACATGCCGAGCATCTAAGACTGGTATTGATGAAACTTCGAGAGCATCGCCTTTATGGCAAGTTTTCAAAATGTGAATTTTGGTTACCAGAAGTGACCTATCTAGGCCACGTAATCTCTGGTAAGGGTATTGCTGTCAATCCCGAGAGAGTTCAAGCCGTCCTTGATTGGACTCAACCTGAATCGGTTAAGCAAGTTAGGAGTTTTCTTGGTCTAGCGAGCTATTGTCGCCGCTTTGTCGAGAATTTCTCCAAGGTGGCAAAGCCTCTAACTGAACTCCTCAACAAAGATAAAAAGTTCGAGTGGACACCACAGTGTGAGCATAGTTTTCAGGAACTGAAAAGACGCCTGACTTCCGCACCTGTGTTGCTACCACCAGATTTTTCGAAGGATTTTGTTATCTATTGCGACGCCTCGCGACAAGGATTAGGTTGCATTGTCATGCAGGATCGTCATGTGATTGCATACGCATCTCGACAGTTGCGTCCACATGAGGATAACTATCCCACACATGACCTCGAGCTTGCAGCTGTAGTCCATGCACTTAAAACCTCGCAACATTATCTTCTTGGTAATTGTTGCGAAATATTCACTGATCACCAAAGTCTGAAATATATCTTCACCCAGCCGGATTTGAATCTCAGGAAAATACGGTGGGTTGAGTTGATCACAGATTATGACTTAGGGATAACTTACACCCCGGGGAAGGCCAATGTTATGGCTGATGCACTAAGTCGTAAGTCTTATTGTAATAATTTGATGTTACAACAAGGTCAACCACATCTCTATGAGGAATTTCGGAAATTAAACCTTCACATTGTTCCTCAAGGATTCCTTTCTAACCTGGTGGCGAAACCTACTCTTGGGGATCAAATCATAGCCATGTAGACATATGATAAGGGTATATCCCGGATCAAGGAGAATATTGCTAGCGGAAACGCTAGGGATTTCACTATTAATGAGCAAGGTGTTGTGTTCTTTCAGAACCGTCTAGTGGTTCCTAAGAGCAAACGTCTGCGGAAGTTGATCCTTAAGGAGGCTCATGATTCTCCTCTCACCATTCATCCTGGTAGTACTAAGATGTATCAGGATCTATGCCAGAGATTTTGGTGGACTAGGATGAAGAGAGAAATTGCTGAGTTCGTTGCTAACTGCGACGTTTGTCGTCGAGTTAAGGCAGAACATCAAAGGCCTACTGGCACCCTTCAACCTTTAGCTATTCCTGAATGGAAATGGGATAAAGTTAGTATGGATTTCATCACTGTATTTCCCAAGACCAAGAAAGGAAATAATGCTATCTTTGTGGTCATTGACCGTCTTTCCAAAGTAGCTCATTTTCTTCCAGTTCGTGAGAGTATAACAGCTAGCCAGCTAGCAGAGTTATATATCTCTCGAATAGTGTCTCTTCATGTTGTTCCTCTATAGATTAACTCAGACTGTGGAAGTATTTTTACTTTTCGCTTCTGGGAGAGTTTTCAGAATGCCATGGGGACTCACTTATCTTTTAGCACTGCTTTCCATCCTCAATCAAGTGGTCAAGTAGAAAGAGTGAATCAAATCCTAGAAGAAATGCTTCGAGCTTGTGTTATATCGTTCGGTATGAATTGGGAGAAGTGCCTTCCATTCGCCGAATTTGCTTATAACAATAGTTATCAATCAAGCTTGGGCAAAGCTCCTTTTGAAGTTATCCATGGACGAAGTTGTCGAACACCTCTTAATTGTTCAAAAACCGGAGAGAGGCAACTCTTTGGTCCGGATATGATATAGGAAGCAGAAGAGCAAGTTCGCATTATTCGTGAAAAGTTGAAAACAGCCCAGTCTCGTCAAAAGAGCCAATATGTTCGTCATCATAAGGTTGTGACCTTTGAAGTTGACGAGAAGGCTTACCTTCGGGTCACACCTTTGAAGGGTACCCATCGATTCGGTATCAAGGGCAAGTTGGCTCCTCGTTATATCGGTCCTTTTCGCATTCTTGCCAAACGAGGAGAAGTTGCCTACCAATTGAAACTTCCTCCCCATATTTCGAAGGTTCATGATGTATTCCACATCTCGCAACTCAGGCGTTGATTTTTCGGATCCTATCCATGAAGTGGACCATGAAACGCTTGATCTCCAAGATAATCTTTCATACCGAGAATACCCTGTTCGTATTCTTGAACAAGCTGAGCGTACCACTCGACGTCGAAACCTCAAGTTTCTTAAGTTCAATTGTCAAATCATTCTAAAAAGGAGGCAATATGGGAAAGAGAGGATCGTCTTCGACTTGAGTATCCCGCGCTATTCCCGATGACTTCCAAATCTCGGGACGAGATTCTTTTGAGTGGGGGTGAGTTGTCACATCCCTAAATCCCTATTAGTGTATAGCAAGTTTGTGCTCATGTCTTCTTTATTGCATCCAGGTAAATGAAATGAAATCAAAAGCAAAGCAAAGAAAACAAAAGCAAACCCTAGCAATTCTATATTCAAAAGCAATTTAAATTTGGTGACAAATTAAAGTTTCCAAAATGGATATTAGAAAAGTTCATCATTTCTGATAAATGTTGAAAACAAAATATCAGGGGTGAAATATATTTTCAAAATGCTTTTGGCATTTTATTTTTAAATTAAAAGCTACTGAAATCAACTATATAATTGATTTCAAATAATCCAAAGTTTTCAGAAATGCTAAAACTTTTATATATATTTGGAAATATTCCAAATAACATTTCAGCATGTTTCAAACTATTCTAGGAATAGTTTGGAGCCAAAAATAAAATAAAACAAAGTCAGAAAGGATTTAACAGAAACTGGAAAAGAAAGAAAATAGAAAATACCTATCTAACGCTTACCTGGCCCATGCCCAGCTCTCCCCTGTCGTCTACCTTCTGCCAGTCGGTAGCAGGAGGTGGCTGCCGCTCCCTCCGGCGGGGCCACGCACCTGCGTGCCTGCCTGGCCGCCGCTTCACGCTGGCAAGAAGGGATAAGCCTCCCGAGCTCGTTCCCATCCTCTCCCCCTCCTTATTCGCCCCCTGTCCTCTCCTCTCTCGGCCGCCATTGCTGCGAGCTCGAGCTCGAGCTAGCCATCGCTCCGGCCGTCCTCCCTCGCCTCTGAGTGTGATGTTCGCTCCGCCTCGACGAGCTGGTCGTCCCTGCCAAAGGAGAAGAGCCCCCGAGCCCTGCAACGCCCTCGTCACCGTCATCTTCAACCTTCGGCTGTCGGCAAGCCGCCGTCGATTCGCCGGAACCTGTGCCTCCACGAGCAGCCTGAGCATCCCCTCGTCACCGCAGTGAGCTCCGGAGTGTTTCCCCCCATCTTCCCCTCTCTTTACCGAGCTCTAGGCCTAGTTTCAAAGAAGCCCGACAAGGACCGCCGTTGTAGCTCGTCGTCGGTGACCCTACGATGACCGGTTGGTCCATGTGAGGCCTGCTATAGCTCCAGCTCGCCGCGTAGGTGCTCCAGGAGCTCAGCCCCGTGCGTTTTGCCCCCTTTTCGATGACCTCGATGATGCCCGAGCTTCGGCCGCCGCCAAGCTCGTCGCCGGCGTCGATTCCGGCCACCCCAGCCCCTGGGGTTTGTTCCATCGTGCGCTCCATCGAGTGGTTGTTCTTCCTGTGCCCTCTGCCGCTCGAATGGTCATCGGAGACGCGTTTCCGATGCCCTCCGCCGTCTCTCGTGCTGCCGGAGGCTCACCGTCGGCGAGATCGACCTCGTCGCCGGTGGGTTCACCCCCCCTGAGCCTATGACAGGTGGGGCCAGCCCCAGACTAATTAGGTTTAGTTAAATTAAAAATAAAAGTTTTATTAAAAGCTAAATAGCTACTGACATGTGGGTCCAGCTCTGTTAAATAGCTACTTAAGTTTAAACCTAATTTAAAACTCGCGAGAGTCACTGACGAGTGGGTCCCACTGGTCAGGTTTGACTTTCAACGGCCAGCTGACCTGCTGATGTCATGCTGATGCAAAAAATCTAATTCTGGCTTTAATATAATTCCAGAATATTTGAAAAACTTTGGAAATTCATAGAAAATTGAATATAACTCCAAATCAGACAAATAATATATGCAAATTGATCAGAAAAAATCAATGAACACAATGGTGTTACTATCATGCATGAAAAACAAAGTTATGAAACATCATCGGGTCAAATCAATTAAATGCTTAAGCTAAATATGTCATTTCAAATGATAATTGAATTTGGATTTCAAACGAGATGCAAACTAAGGTTTCACCAACCATTTTGAAACATATCACCTTTCATCTCATGTCATGTTCATACATCATGACTGTTGCATATGACTGTTAATATTTGTATGTTGTTATTCGGTAGGCCCCGCTTCTTCGGATACTACTGATTATCCGGCAGACGGATATCATCCCTCTGCTGAGCAACAAGGCAAGCAACCATTTTCACCATCCCGATAAATCCCATGTTCTCGCTCCTGCTCTTATTTATTGCATTAAGTCAAAATGCTTCACCTGCTTTTACCACGTTAGTTGAACCCATTCCTTTGCATGACCTGTCTTTGTCACAGTAATTAGCTAAACCTTGCAACCTAGCATACCTGGTAGATGCTTGAGCCATGATGTGTCTTATCCTGCTGTGCATGCTATGCTTAGAGTTGTGTATGGCATGTCATTAGGGTGAGGAACAGGATCGTGAGAGTGTGTTCAATTAATAAAGGTTGTGTGTTGAACTTGATTTGGTAAAGGTACCGGTGAAAGGCTATGTTGGAGTACATGGCGGGTTGTTTCATTGGAACCGTCCTTAGGAACTGAGTTCCGTGTATGTAATCCAAGACTAGATACTACCACACATTGGGATACTTAATTGACCCTCTCGACTTATTAATCGCCTAGTACTCGGTCCAGGAGTTGCAAGTAGTTTCTGGTGTTTATAGTCATGTTGGAGGCCGTGCATAGTGCTGACCTTAGAGGTGGGCTATGATGCGGTAGGCAGTGGCACGGTGTACCAAGTGGCACCCGGATGGTGGGCTTGGGAACCCTGCGCACATCGTTTTGGGCCGTGGCGGAAACCTCGGCCGGACTTCCGTGCGGGTTACCCTCAGATAGGCGATAAACCTGGACTAGGTATTAGTGTGGTTAACGGTCGTGGCCGACTCCCTCGCTAGGCTTCCGCTTGAAGGTTGCCAAGGTGCATGACGTACACATAGCGATAAGTGGCGAGAGCGTGTGTGAAGAAGTACACCCCTGTAGGGTTATGATCTATTCGAATAGCCGCGTCCGCGGATATGGACTACTTGGAGACATATGTTGTTCATAGACAACTATAATGGCTACTCATAAAAATGTCAAGATAAGTGTGAGTGTCGTGGATGGCATTTCCGTAGGAAGACGGAATGATTCCATGATGGTGTATTGTTGTGAAGCTAGTGGACTCGTGTGCGAGAAAACAAAGTTGTCAAAACTATTTAAAAATGTAGTTGGTCTAGCCAAGAGTCAAAGATGGCTTTCTGCATGAAACCGCACAAGACCTTGTTGATACATTGCATGAGTACATAGATTATTCTAAAGTCTTGCTGAGTACTTTTGTACTCACGTTGGCTTAATAAATTGTTTTAGAGGATGTTAATGACCCTAATGGTGGATTCTATCTAGACGTTGATGACGACGAGTAGCTGGTGTCCCAGCTACGATCTGGCCCTTGGTTTGGTCTGTAGATAGTCACACCATGTACCGTTTACCTTTCCATCAGTCTGTACTCAGACAGTTTTAATCTTCTGCTGGCTTGTATGACTTGTTCGAATGACTTGTGATGATGTGTCGTGAGACCCCTATCTGTGTAATATTATGTGTGAGGCTCTTCCGAGCCTTCTAAATAAAGTTTGTATGTTTATGGTTACGTTGTGATGCCATCGATGTATCTATGCATATCGAGTATGCCATGCGTACGTGTGTTGTACTTGATATGTATGGGGTTCGAACACCTAGTCGTATGCCTTAGTAGCACTCCTTACAGGGAAATGCCCCTTCGTGTTTCCACCGAGCCATGGTAGTTCGCTACTGCTCCGGACACATTGGTTGACCGGCATGTGTCCTTCTTAGTTGTTGTGTCTGTCCCTTTGGGGAACTGTCACGCGGTGTAATGCAGTCCTTGTAGCTTGCTACGACTCATCTACACTCGCTGATGACCGACACCTGCTTTGCTGGGTCATGTATGCTTGTCCTTGTACGGAACTGCCACTTGAGTTTATGACTAGACATGTCGACCCGGGTTCTTTGACATCAGAATGCTAGCGACACAAATGCACATGCGAGTCAAAAGGCGCAAACGGTCCCGGCTAAGGTAAGGCTGCAACCGTGGGGATAACCGTGCATGAGACCGCAAAGAGATGTGATGTGTTACAGGCTGGATTCCTATGGCTTAGGATCGGGGTCCCGACATGGGTGCAAGTTTGTTTGTTTTTGCGCAGGTACATTGGTGACTTGTCTTGATACTCCTACTGGATTGATACCTTGGTTCTCAAATTGAGGAAAATACTTACTGCTACTGTGCTGCATCACCCTTTCCTCTTGAAGGGAAAAACCAACACAAGCTCAAGAGGTAGCACACCACAGCGTAATGGTGTGTCTGAACGTCGTAATCGTACTTTATTAGAGATGGTGCGATCTATGATGTCTCTTACCGATTTGTCGTTATCGTTTTGGGGTTATGCATTAGAGACAACTGCATTCACTTTAAATAGGGCACCATCAAAATCCGTTGAGACGACACCATACGAACTGTGGTATGGCGAAAGACCAAAGTTGTCGTTTCTTAAAGTTTGGCGATGTGATGCTTATGTCAAAAAGCTTCAGCCTGAAAAGCTGGAACCCAAAATGGAAAAGTGCATCTTCATAGGTTACCCAAAAGAGACAGTTGGGTATATCTTCTATCTCAAATCCGAGGGCAAAGTGTTTGTTGCTAAAAACGGAATTTTTCTTGAGAAGGAGTTTCTCTCGAAAGAATTGAGTGGGAGGAAGATAGAACTTGATGAGGTTGTCGAACCTCTAATTCCTCTTGATGGTGGCGTAGGGCAAGGGGAAATCCATGTTGATGCGGTGCCGATTGAGGAACAAGTTGATGATGATGATCATGAAACTTCGGATCAAGTTACTATCGGACCTCGCAGGTCGACAAGATCACGTACTGCTCGTGAGTGGTACGGTAATCCTGTCTTAACGATTATGTTGTTGGACAACAATGAACCTGTGAATTATGAAGAAGCAATGGTGGGCTCGGATTCCAACAAATGGCTAGAGTCCATGAAGTCCGAGATAGGATCCATGTACGAGAACAAAGTGTGGACTTTAGAAGTACTACCTAAAGGCCGCAAGGCTATTCAGAACAAATGGATCTATAAGGTAAAGACAGACGCAGACGGTAATGTGACCGTTTATAAAGCTCGACTTGTGGCAAAGGGTTTTTCACATGTTCAAGGAATTGACGACGATGAGACTTTCTCACCGATAGTGATGCTTAAGTCTGTCCGAATCATGTTAGCAATAGCTGCCTTTTACGATTATGAAATCTGGCAGATGGATGTCAAAACGGCGTTCCTTAACAGTTTCCTTAAGGAAGAGTTGTATATGATGCAACCTGAAGGTTTTGTCGATCCAAAGAATGCTAAGTATGCAAACTCCAGCGATCCATTTATGGACTGGTGCAAGCATCTTGGAGTTGGAATAAGCGCTTTGATGAGGTGATCAAAGCATTTGGGTTTATACAAGTGGTTGATGAATCTTGTATTTACAAGAAAGTGAGTGGGACGTGTGTGGAGTTTCTAATATTATATGTGGACGACATATTGCTGATTGGAAACAACGTGGAGCTTTTGGAGAGCATAAAGGATTACTTGAATAAAAGTTCCTCTATGAAGGACCTAGGAGAAGATGCTTACATTCTAGGCATTAAGATCTATAGGGATAGATCAAAACGCCTAATAGGACTTTCACAAAGCACATACCTTGATAAAGTTTTGAAGAAGTTCAAAATGGATCAGTCCTAGAAAGGGTTCTTGCCAGTATTACAAGGTATAAAATTGAGTAAGACTCAGTGCCCAGCAACTGCGGAAGATAGAGAAGAAATGAGTTCCGTCCCCTACGCTTCAGCCGTAGGTTCTATCATGTATGCAATGTTGTGCACTAGACCATACGTCAGCTTGGCCATAACTATGGCAGGCAGGTTTCAGAGTAATCCAGGAGTGGATCACTGGACGGCGGTCAAGAATATTCTGAAGTACTTGAAAAGTACTAAGGAAATGTTTCTCGTGTATGGAGGTGACAAAGAGCTCGTCGTAAAAGGTTATGTCGACGCAAGTTTTGACACCGATCCGGATGACTCTAAGTCACAAACCGGATACGTATTTATTCGTAATGGGGGTGCAGTAAGCTGGTGCAGTTCCAAGCAGAGCGTCGAAGCAGATTCTACATGGGAATCGGAGTACATGGCTGCCTCGGAGGCCGCAAAGGAGGGTGTCTAGATGAAGCAGTTCATGACAGATCTTGGAGCTGTGCCAAGCGCACTAGATCCATTAACTCTGTTATGTGACAACACTGGTGCCATTGCCTTAGCAAAGGAACCAAGGTTTCACAAGAAGACCAGACACATCAAACGACGCTTCAACCTCATCCACGACTACGTCGAAGGAGAGGACGTACATATTTGCAAAGTGCGCCCGGATCTGAATGTAGAAGACCCGCTGACTAAACCTCTTCCACGGGCAAAACATGATCAAAACCAGAACTGTATGGGTGTTCGATTTATTACAATGTAAATCGCATGGCGATGTGAGGACTAGATTATTGACTCTAGTGCAAGTGGGAGACTGTTGGAAATATGCCCTAGAGGCAATGATAAATATTTATTATTATATTTCTTGTTTAAAAATAATCGTTTATTATCCATGCTATAATTGTATTGAATGAAAACATAGATACATGTGTGGATACATAGACACAACAATGTCCCTAGCAAGCCTCTAGTTGGCTAGCCAGTTGATCAAGGATAGTCAAGGTTTTCTGGCTATGTGCAAAGTGTTGTTGCTTGATAAGTGGATCACATCATTAGGAGAATCATGTGATGGACTAGACCCAAACTATGAATGTAGCATATTGATCGTGTTGTTTTATTGCTATAGTTTTCTGCGTGTCAAGTATTTGTTCCTATGACCATGAGATCATATAACTCACTGGCACCGGAGGAATGCCTTGTGTGTATCAAATGTCACAACGTAACTGGATGACTATAAAGGTGCTCTACACGTATCTCCAAAGGTGTCGGTTGAGTTAGTATGGATCAAGACTGGGATTTGTCACTCCGTGTGACGGAGAGGTATCGCGGGGCCCACTCGGTAATACAACATCACACACAAGCCTTGCAAGCAATGTGACTAAGTGTAAGTCACGGGATCTTGTATTACGGAACAAGTAAAGAGACTTGCTCGTAACGAGATTGAAATAGGTATGCGGATACCGACGATCGAAACTCGAGCAAGTAACATACCGAAGGACAAAGGGAATGACATATGGGATTATATTAATCCTTGACACTGAGGTTCAACCGATAAGATCTTCGGAGAATATGTCGGATCCAATATGGGCATCCAGGTCCCACTATTGGATATTGACCGAGGAGTACCTCGGGGCATGTCTACATAGTTCTCGAACCCGCATCGTCTGCACACTTAAGGTTCAGCAATGTTTTAGTATAGTTGAGTTATATGCTTGGTTACCGAATGTTGTTCGGAGTCCCGGATGAGATCACGGACTTCATGAGGGTTTCTGGAATGGTCCGGAGACGAAGATTGATATATAGGATGACTTCATTTGGTTACCGGAAAGTTTTCACGCATTACCGGGAATGTACCGGGAGTGACGAATGGGTTCCGAAAGTTCACCGGGAGGGGGGCAACCCTCCCGGGGGAAGCCCAAAGGACTTATGGGTGGCGCACCAGCCCTTAGTTGGCTGCTGGGACAGCCCAATAAGGCATATGCGCCATAGAGAGAAAACCAAAGAAAGAAAGAAAAAGGTGGGAAGGAAGAGAAGGACTCCACTTTCCAATCCTATTTTGAGTAGGATTGGAGTAGGAGTCCTACTCCTCCTCTTGGCCGGCGCACCTTGGGGGCTCGACCCTCAAGGCAAGTCCCTCCCCCCCCTCCTATATATATTGGTGATTTAGGGCTGATTTGAGACAACTTTTTCCACGTGCAACTCAGATCTAGACACCATAGTTTTACCTCTAGATCGTATTTATGCGGAGCTCGGGCGGAGCCCTGCACGAGTAGATCCTTCACCACCACCAGAGCATCGTCACGCTGCCGGAGAACTCATCTACTTCTCCGTCTTGCTTGCTGGATCAAGAAGGCCGAGATCATCATCGGGCTGCATGTGTGCTGAACGCGGAGGTGTCGTCCGTTCGGCACTAGATCGGAGCGGATCGTGGGACGGATCACGGGACGGTTCGTGGGCCGGTTCGCGGGGCGGATCGAGGGACGTGAGGATGTTCCACTACATCAACTGTGTTTCTTAACGCTTCCTGATGTGTGATCTACAACGATACGTAGATACAAATCTCCTCTCGTAGATGGACATCACCATGATAGGTCTTCGTTCGCGTAGAAAATTTTTTGTTCCTCATGCGACGTTCCCCAACACATATTTCCAACAGTCTCCCACTTGCACTAGAGTCAATAATCTAGCTTCACATCTCTATGTGATTTACAATGTAATGAATCTAACACCCATACAGTTCTGGTGTTGATCATGCTTTGCTCGTGGAAGAGGCTTAGTCAGCGGATATGCAACATTCAGATCTGTGTGCACTTTGCAAATATTTATATCCTCCTCCTTGATGTAATCGCAGATGGCATTGAAGTGTTGCTTTATGTGTCTTGTCCTCTTGTGAAACCTTGGTTCCTTGGCTAGAGCAATGGCACCAGTGTTGTCACATGACGGATTGATTGGGTCCAGTGCACTTGGCACTACTCCAAGATCTGATATGAACTGCTTCATCCAGACACCCTCCTTAGCCGCCTCTGAGGCAGTTATGTACTCCGCTTCACATGTAGAATCAGCTACGATGCTTTCCCTGGAACTGCACCAGCTTACCAAAGCTTGCATCGACGTAACCCGTTACGACGAGCTCTTCGTCACCTCCATAAATGAGAAACATTTCCTTGGTCCTTTTCAGGTACTTCAGAATATTCTTGACCGCCGCCGAGTGCTCCAATCCTTGACCACTCTGAAACCTACCTGCCATACTTATGGCCAGGCTAACATCCGGTCTTGTGCACAACATTGCATACATGATAGACCCTATGGCTGAAGCATAGGGGACGACACTCATCTTTTCTCTATCTTGTGCAGTTACTGGACATTGAGTCTTACTCAACTTTATACCTTGTAACACAGGCAAGAACCCCTTCTTGGATTGTTCCATTTTGAACTTCTTCAATACTTTATCAAGGTATGTGCTTTGTGAAAGAGATATTTGGCACCTTGACCTATCTCTATAGATCTTTATGCCCAATATGTAAGCAGCTTCTCCTAGGTACTTCATTGAAAATCTTTTATTCAAGTAATCCTTTATGCTTTCCAAAAGCTCCACATTGTTTCCAATAAGTAATATGTCATCCACATATAATATTAGAAACGCTATAGAGCTCCCACTTACTTTCTTGTAAATACAAGATTCTCCAAAAACTTGTATAAACCCAAACGCCTCGATCACCTCATCAAAGCGTTGATTCCAACTCCGAGATGCTTGCACGAGTCCATAAATGGATCGCTGGAGCTTGCACACTTTGTCAGCATTTTCTGGATCGACAAAATCTTCGGGTGCATCATATACAACTCTTCCTAAAGAAACCCGTTAAGGAATGCCGTTTTGACATCCATCTGCTAGATTTCATAATCGAAAAATGCAGTTATTGCTAACATGATTCGGGCGGACTTAAGCATCACTACGTGTGAGAATTTCTCATTGTAGTCAACTCCTTGTACTTTTGGAAAACCTTTTGCCACAAGTCAAGCTTTATAAACGGTCACATTACCGTCTGCGTCCGTATTCTTCTTAAAGATCCATTTGTTCTGAATAGCCTTTCGACCTTCAGGTAATACTTCCAAAGTCCATACTTTGTTTTCATACATAGATCCTATCTCGTATTTCATGGATTCTAACCATGTGTAGGAATCTGGGACGACCATTGCTTCTCCAGAATTTGCAGGCTCATTGTTTTCTAACAACATGATTGACAAGACAGGATTCCCGTACCACTCAGGAGCGGTACATGCTCTTATCGACATGCGAGGTCCGACATCAACTTGATCTAAAGCTTCATGATCACCATCATTAGCTTCCTCCTCAACTGGTGTTGCCTCGACGGGAATTTCTTTATGCCATGTGCCACCATCTTGTTCAAGTAGAGGTTCCACAACCTCATCAAGTTCTATCTTCCTCCCACTCAATTCTTTTGAGAGAAATTGTTTCTCAAGAAAAGCTCTGTTCTTAGGGACAAACACTTTGCCCTCAGATCTGAGATAGAAGGTATACCCAAGTGTCTCTTTTGGGTAACCTATGAAGATGCACTTTTTCACTTTGGGTTCCAGCTTTTCAGGCTGAAGCTTTTTGACATAAGCATCACATCCCCAAACTTTAAGAAACGACAACTTTGGCTTCTTGCCATACCACAACTCATATGGTGTCGTATCAACGGATTTTGATGGTGCCTTATTTAAAGTGAATGCAGTTGTCTCCAATGCATAGCCCCAAAATGATAACGGCAAATCGGTAAGAGACATCATAGAACGCACCATATAAAATAAAGTACGATTACGACGTTCGGACACACCATTGCGTTGTGGTGTTCCAGACGGTGTCAACTGTGAAACAATTCCACATTGTCTTAAGTGAGTACTAGACTCGTAACTCAGATATTCACCTCCTCGATCAGATCGTAGGAACTTGATCTTCTTACTATGAATATTTTCCACTTCACTCTGAAATTGCTTGAACTTTTCAAATGTTTCAGACTTGTGCTTCATCAAGTAGATATAACCATACCTACTCAAATCGTCAGAGAAGGTGAGAAAATAACGATATCCGCCGTGCGCCTCTATGCTCATCGGTCCGCACACATCAGTATGTATGATCTCCAACAAGTCACTTGCATGCTCCATTGTTTCAGAGAACGCAGTCTTGGTCATCTTGCCCATGAGACATGGTTCGCATGTGTCAAGTGATTCAAAATCAAGTGACTCCAAAAGTCCACAAGCATGAAGTTTCTTAATACACTTTACACCAATATGACCTAAGCGGCGGTGCCATAAGAAAGTGGCGCTATCATTATTAACTCTACATCTTTTGGTCTCAATGTTATGGACATGAGTGTCATCACAATCGAGATTCAATAAACAAACACCTCACATTGGGTGCATCACCATAAAATATATTACACATATAAATAGAACAACCATTATTCTCTGATTTAAATGAGTAACTGTCTCACAATAAACGAGATCCAGATATAATGTTCATGCTCAACGCACGCACTAAATAACAATTATTGAAGTTCATCACTAATCCCGATGGTAATTGAAGTGAGAGCGTGCCGACGGCAATCGCATCAACCTTGGAACCATTTCCCACGCGCATCGTCACTTCATCCTTCGCGAGCCTTCATTTATTCCGCAGTTCCTGTTTCGAGTTGCAAATGTGAGCAACAGAACCGAAATCAAATACCCAGGCACTACTATGAGAGTTGGTGAGGTACACATCAATAACATGTATATCAAATATACTATGTTTGGCGTTGGCTGCCTTCTTATCGGTGAGATACTTGGGACAGTTTTGCTTCCATTAACCAGTTCCCTTGCAATAATAACACTCAGTTTCTGGCTTAGGTCCAGCCTTGGGTTTTTTCGTCGGAGGGGCAACAAATTTGCCACTCTTCTTGGAGTTACCCTTCTTTCCTTTACCGTTTCTCTTGAAACTGGTGGTCTTATTGACCATCAACACTTGATGCTCTTTCTGGATTTCTGACTCTGCGACTTTCAGCATCACAAACAGCTCGGCGAGTGACTTATTCATCCCTTGCATGTTATAGTTCAACATGAAGTTCTTATAGCTAGGTGGTAGTGATTGAAGAACTCTGTCCGTGATAGCCTCTTGCGGGAGTTCAATCCCTAGCTCAGCTAGACGGTGAGAGTACCGGGACATTCTGAGTATGTGTTCACTGACAGACCCGTTCTCCTCCATTTTGCAAGCATAGAACTTATCGGAGGTCTCATACCTCTCGATCCGGGCATTCTTCTCAAAGATAAACTTCAACTCCTGAAACATCTCATGTGCTCCATGACGTTCAAAACGTCTTTGAAGTCCAGGGTCTAAGCCATAAAAAATATCATATTGAACCAATGAGTAGTCATCCTTACGGGACTGCCAAGCGTTCAAAACATTTTGGGTCGCCGTAGCGGGTGGTGCATCACCTAGCGCAGCATCAAGGACATATTGCTTTTGGCCAGCCGTGAGGATAAGCCTCAGATTACGAGCCCAGTCAACAAAGTTGCTTCCATCATCTTTTAGCTTAGCTTTCTCTAGGAACGTATTAAAATTCAGGGTTGCTACTCCGCGAGCCATTGAGCTACAACATAAAATTTTGCAAAGATTACTTAGACTATGTTTAAGACAATTGAGTTTAGCTAATCATATTACTAATAAAGTCCCACTCAAATAGACATCCCTCTAGTCATTCGAGTGTCGCATGATCCAAATCCACTAACTCAAGTCCGATCATCACGTGAGTTGAGATTAGTTTCAATGGTGAACATCTCCATGGTGATCATATCAACTACATGATTCATGCTCGACCTTTCGGTCTCTTGTGTTCTAAGGCCATGTCTGTACATGCTAGGCTCATCAAGTTTAACCCGAGTGTTCAGCGTGTCCAACTATTTTGCACCCGTTGTATGTGAACGTTGAGTCTATCACACCCGATCATCACGTGGTGTCTCGAAACGACGAACTGTCGCAACGGTGTACAGTCGGGGAGAACACAATTTTATCTTGAAATTTTAGTGAGGGATCACCTTATAATGCTACCGTCGTCCTAAGCAAAATAAGGTGCATAAAGGATTAACATCACATGCAAATCAAAACGTGACATGATATGGCCATGAACTTGTGCTTCTTGATCTTCATCACCAAAGCACTGGCATGATCTCCATTATCACCGGCGCCACACCATGATCTCCATCATCGTGATCTCCATCATTGTGCTGCCATCGAAGTTGTCACGCTATCTATGTTGTTACTACTAAAGCTACCGCCTAGCGAAATAGCAAGTGCATCCTTAAGCACAAAATAAATTTAAAGACAACCATATGGCTCCTGCCGGTTGTCGTAGCATCGACGTGCAAGTAAATATTTAAATATGGTAAGCATCCCTATGCTAATCATATCAACTATATGATTCATGATCGACCTTTCGGTCTCATCTATTCCGAGGCCATGTCTGCACATGCTAGGCTGGTAAAGCTTAACCCGAGTGTTCCGCATGTGCAACTGTTTTGCACCCATTGTATGTGAACGTTGAGTCTATCACAGCCGATCATCACGTGGTGTCTCAAAACGACGAACTGTAGCAACGGTGCACAGTCGGGGAGAACACAATTTCGTCTTGAAATTTTAGTGAGAGATCACCTCATACTGCTACCGTCGTTCTAAGCAAAATAAGGTGCATAAAAGGATTAACATCACATGCAATTCATAAGTGACATGATATGGCCATGATCATGTGGTTCTTGATCTCCATCACCAAAGCACCGGCACGATCTTCTTGTCACCGGCGCCACACCATGATCTCCATCAACGTGTCGCCATCGGGGTTGTCGTGCTACTCATGCTATTACTACTAAAGCTATGTCCTAGCAATATAGTAAACGCATCTGCAAGCACAAACGTTAGTTTAAAAGACAACCCTATGGCTCCTGTCGGTTGCCGTACGATCGACGTGCAAGTCGATATTAACTATTACAACATGATCATCTCATACATCCAATATATCATATCATGTCTTTGGTCATATCACATCACAAGCATACCCTGCAAAAATAAGTTAGACGTCCTCTAATTTGTTGTTGCATGTTTTGCGTGGTTGCTACGGGTATCTAATTATGATCGCATCTTACTTACGCAAAGCCACGACAGTGATATGCAAATTTCTATTTAACCATCTCCAATGACCGCCTTGGTAAAATCCGATTCAACCCAAGATGAACAAACAGACACCCGCCAATCATCTTTATGCAACAAGTTGCATGTCGGTCAATGAAACCGGTCTCTCGTAAGCGTACGGGTAAAATTGGTCTGGGCCACTTCAATCCAACAATGTCGTTGAATCAAGAAAAGACTAAGGAGGGCAGAAAATTGAACATCAATGCGCACAAACTCTTTTGTGTTCTACTAGAGATATCATCCACGCATGAACCTAGCTCATGATGCCACTTTTGGGGAACGTTGCGCGGGAAACAAAAAAATTCCTACGCACATGAAGAACTATGTAGACATGACCGAACCTTAAGTGTGCACACCCTGCGGGTTTGAGAACTATGTAGACATGACCGAGGCACTCTCCGGTCAATATCCAATAACGGGACCTAGACGTCCATATTGGATCCTACATATTCTACAAAGATGCTATCGGTTGAATCTCTGTGTCTAGGATTCACACAATCTCGTATATCATTCCCTTTGTCCTTCGGTATGTTAGTTGCCCGAGGTTCGATCGTCGATATCGACATACCTATTTCAATCTCGTTACGGGTAATTCTCTTTACTCGTTCCGTAATACGAGATCCCGTGGCTAACTCTTTAGTCACATTGCTTGCAAGGCTTGTTTGTGATGTTGTATTACCGAGTGGGCCCCGAGATACCTCTCTGTCACACGGAGTGAGAAATCCCAGTCTTGATCCATGCTAACTCAACGGACACCTTCTGAGATACCTGTGGAGTACCTTTATATTCACCCAGTAACGTTGCGACGTTTGATACACACAAGGCATTCCTCTGGTGTCAGTGAGTTACATGATCTCATGGTCATAGGTATGTATACTTGACATGCAGAAAACAATAGCAACAAAATGACACGATCATATGCTACGTTTATAGTTTGGGTCTTGTCCACACATCATTCTCCCAATGATGTGATCCCGTCATCAAGTGACAACACTTGTCTATGGCTAGGAAACCTTAACCATCCTTGATCAACAAGCTAGTCAACTAGAGGCTCACTAAGGACATTGTTTTGTGTATATATCCACACATGCATTTATGATTCCATTCAATACAATTATAGCATGTATAATAAACGGTTATCTTGAAACAGGAAATATAATAATAACTATTTTATTATTGCCTCTAGGGCATATTTCCAACAATTGGGCCCACGATCGAGTCCGTGAACAACCCACGGTCCAATGTCTAGCACAGTTGCACTTTTATTTTTTTGAGAAGGAGGATGACCCACGGCCTCTGCATCGGGGCGATGCATGCAACCATTTTATTATTTATTCATCAAGAAATTATACAAAGTAATACATCAATAAGTCCGAAGCCACCATCTTAGCAACATGTGTCGCTATTCCTATCCACTTGATGAAGGGGTGTATATCGTTTGAGCCGTATACCCAGACATCCCAACAAATCCTAACATCTAAAGCTAGAGGGCCCAACCAAGCCACAATGCCAGGTCTGGGGCACACACTCGTCCAATGCACTGTCAGCGGGTGCCGCATGCACATGCTGCAGAGGCCGCTGCTACTTCTCAAACAACAGCGCCAGAAATTGACACGTTGGCGGAGACTTGCTTGCGTTGGTTTTTCCCTTGAAGAGGAAAGGGTGATGCAGCATAGGAGCAGTAAGTATTTCCCTCAATTTGAGAACCAAGGTATCAATCCAGTAGGAGAATCTTGTCAAGTCCAGAGTACATGGCGCAAACACAAAGAGCTTGTACCCAACACTATAAAGGGGTTGTCAATCCCTTTAAGATTGATTGCAAAGTGAGATCTGAAGGCGGAAAGTGCAACGAAGTAAAAGAGTAAGGCTGGAAATATGGTGTGGAGTAGACCCGGGGGCCATAGTGTTCACTAGAGTCTTCTCTCAAAATAGCAAATATTACGGTGGGTGAACAAATTACTGTCGAGCAATTGGTAGAACCGCGCAAAGTCGTGACGATATCTAAGGCAATGTTCATACATATAGGCATCGCGTCCGAGACAAGTAGACCGATACTTTCTGCATCTACTACTATTACTCCACACATCGACCGCTATCCAGCATGCATCTAGTGTATTGAGTTCATGATGAACAGAGTAACGCCTTAAGCAAGATGACATGATGTAGAGGGATAAACTCAAAGCAATGATGAAAACCCCATCTTTTTACCCTTGATGGCAACAACATGATGCGTGCCTTGCTACCCGTTCTGTCACTGGGTGAGGTCACCGCACGGTATGAACCCAAAACCAAGCACTTCTCCCATTGCAAGAATCATAGATCAAGTTGGCCAAACAAAACCCACAACTCGAAGAGAATTACAAGGATATGAAATCATGAATATAAGAGATCAGAAGAAACTCAAATAAGATTCATAGATAATCTGATCATAAATCCACAATTCATCGGATCTCGACAAACACACCGCAAAATAAGATTACATCGGATAGATCTCCATGAAGATCATGGAGAACTTTGTATTGAAGATCCAAGAGAGAGAAGAAGCCATCTATATACTAGCTATGGACCAGTAGGTCTATGGTGAACTACTCACGCATCATCGGAGAGGTCATGGTGTTGATGAAGAAGCCCTCCGTATCCAAATCCCCCCTCCGACAGGGCACCAGAACGTGCCCCAGATGGGATCTTGCGGAGACAGAAGCTTTCGGCGGCGGAAAAGTACTTTCGACGATCTCCTGATTTTTTCTGGAATTTTTGGGAATATATAGGCGAAAGACCTAGGGCAGAGGTGGCCCAGGGAGCCCACAAGCATGGGAGGCGCGGGCCCCCCTGGCCGCGGCTAGGGGGCTTGTGGGGTCCCTGGTGCCCCCTGCCCTGGTTCTCAGGTTCCCTGATCTTCTTCTGTTTCGGAAAAAATCTTTTTGGAAGTTTCATTCCGTTTGGACTCCGTTGAAAATCCTCCTCTGAAAAGGGTCAAAAACACAGAAAAACAGGAACTGGCACTTGGCACTGAGTTAATAAGTTAGTCCCAAAAAAGATATAAAAGGCATACAAAACATACAAAGTTTGACAAGATAATAGCATCAAACCATCAAAAATTATAGATACGTTGGAGACGTATCAAGCATCCCCAAGCTTAACTCCTGCTCGTCCTCGAGTAGGGAAGTGATAAAGACTGAATTTTTGATGTGGAATGCTACCTAGCATAGTTGTGCTTTGTAACTTCATTCATGTGACATGAATGTTCAGATTCGTAAGATTCAAAACAATAGTTTGCTGTTGAGCTGAAAACAATAATACTTCAAGCAAACTAGCAAGGTAATCATGAACTTTCAAAATAACAAGGCCAAGGAAAGTTATCCCTACAAAATCATATAGTCTGGCTATGCTCCATCATCCTCACACAACTAATGTAAATCATGCACAACCCCGGTATTGGCCAAGTAATTTTCTTCACACTCTTACTTTCTCAAACTTTTTATAACTATCACGCAATACATGAGCATGAGCCATGGATATAGCACTATAGGTGGAATAGAGTGTGGTGGTGGTTGTGAGAAAAAAAGGAGGAGATGGTCACATTGACTTGGCGTATCAAAGGGCTATGGAGATGCCCGTTAATAGATATCAATGTGAATGAGTAGGGATTGCCATACAAAGGATGCACTAGAGCTATTAAGTATGTGAAAGATCAAAAGGAGAACTAGTGGGTGTGCATCCAACTTTCTTGGTCACGAAGACCTAGGGAAATTTGAGGAAGCCCATCATTGGAATATACAAGCAAATATATATAGTAAAGATTCCCACTAGCATATGGTGGTGAAGAAACGAGAGGCTCTCAATCATGAAGAACATGGTGCTATTATGAAGCACAAGTGTGGGAAAAGATAGTAGCATTGTCCCTTCTCTCTTTTTCTCTCTCTTTTTATTTTTTTATTTTTTTATTTGGGCTCTTGGGCCTTTTTTTTATTTGGGATCTTTGGCCTGTTTTTTCCTCACCTGGGACAATGCTCCAATAATGATGACCATCACACTTTTATTTACTCACATCTCAAAGCTTAGAACGATGATGACTCTATAGGAAATGCCTCCGGCAGTGTACCGGGATGTGCAACGATCTAGCTTGGCGTATGACGTTGAAACATCTCGCTAGCTATCTTATGATCATGCAAAGGCAATATGAGAGTGACGGCAGAAGTCATGAGACGGAACGGTGGGAGTTGCATGGCAATATATCTCGGAAAGGCTATGAAAATGCCATAGTAGGTAGGTATGGTGGCTGTTTTGAGGAAGGCATATGGTGGGTTTGTGTACCGGCGAAAGTTGCCCGGCACTAGAGAGACTAGCAATGGTGGAAGGTGAAAGTGCATGTATACCATGTACTCACATTAGTCATGAAGAACTCACATACTTGTTGCGAAAGTTTTTATTAGTAGTCGAAACAAAGTGCTAAACGCATACTCCTAGGGGAAGGGTTGGTAGGTGTTAACCATCGCGCGATCCCGACCTCAACACAAAGGATGACAATCAATAGATCAATTATGCTCCGACTTCCTAACATAGCGGTTCACCATACGTGCATGCTATGGGAATCACTATCTTCAACACAAGTATTTCCAGATTCACAACACCCTACTAACGTAACTTTTAATATTACCAAATCCATGTCTCAAAACTAATTGGGACGAATCAAGACCTCTCTTTCTACTCAATGCACATGAAGATGGAGGTTTTTGTATCCTCTTTGGGTACCTATCACCTTTGGTACTACTTTCATAGCATAAGCCAACTACCAAGTCACGCACCGCCGTGCTCTAAAACATCTAAGTGAAGCACATAGAGGAAAATTATCTAGCTCAAAAGATATAAGTGAAGCACAATGAGCATTCTAGCAAAATCACGATGAGTGCATGTCTCTCTCTCAAAAATGTGTGCAGCAAGGATGATTGTGACACAACAAAAAGAAAAGAATCCTACGATACAAGACGCTCCAAGCAAAACACATATCATGTGGTGAATAAAAATATAGCTCCAAGTAATGTTACCGATGGATTGAAGATGAAAGAGGGGATGCCTTCCCGGGGCATCCCCAAGCTTAGGCTTTTTGGTGTCCTTGAATTTGGCTTGGGATGCCTTGGGCATCCCCAGGCTTGAGCTCTTTCCACTCTGAAAAGATCGATATGGTTGACTAGAGGGGGGTGAATAGGCAGCGACCACTTTTTAATTAATCTTAACAAGTTAGGGTAAACAACATACGGGTTCACAAAAATAACAACAATGGGGTGAATCGTAATGAAGCTAACAACAAGAGCTACTAAGACAAGTAAGAGATAGACAACAACATAAGCATACACAAAGTAAAGGTTAGAGATAACCACAAGTGGAACCAATGAAGACGAGGATGTGTTACCGAAGTTCCTTCCCTTTGACAGGAAGTGCGTCTCCGTTGGAGCGGTGTGGAGGCACAATGCTCCCCAATAAACCACTAAGGCCACTGTATTCTCCTCACGCCCTCGCACGATGCAAGGTACCGTGATTCCACTATAGGTGCCCTTGAAAGCGGCGACCGAACCTTTACAAACAAGGTTTGGGCAAACTCCACACAAAGCTTGGAGACTCCCAACAAGACCACGAAGCTTCACCACAATGGAATGTGGCTTCGAGGTGACTTCAACCGTCTAGGATGCTCAAATACCCAAGAGTAACAAGATCCGCAAGGGATTGGTGGGGGAATCAACTTTTCTCTTGGTGAAAGTGTAGATCTAGGCCTTCTCAACCAATCCCTAAAGAATCAACAAGTTTGATTGGCTAGGGAGAGAGATCGGGCACTTTTGAGCTTAGGGAGCAACAATGGAGCTTGGGAGGGTAAGAGATAGGGTTCCACAGCTAGAAGAACCCCTTAGATAGTGAGGGGGGGGAATCCAACCGTTTTCCCACTCACAGCCCGTGCCTAGCGGTACTACCGCTAGCACTCCAGCGGTACTACCGCTTGCTGCAGCGGTACTACCGATGGGCCCATGGTAGTTCATAAGCACTACCGGGCCAACCACCGCCAAGAAAGTCTTCGCAAAAAGGTCCGTCAAAGTACAACTGCTAGGAAGGCAGTACTAAGCTCCTGGAGCGGTACTACTGCTGACCAGGGGCGGTACTACCGCCAGCTAGCGGTACTACCGCTGGCGGCAGCGGTACTACTGTTGGAGAACGTCGCATGGGAAACAAAAAATTTCCTACGCGCACGAAGACCTATCATGGTGATGTCCATCTACGAGAGGGGATGAGTGATCTACGTACCCTTGTAGATCGTACAGCAGAAGCGTTAGTGAACGCGGTTGATGTAGTGGAACGTCCTCACGTCCCTCGATCTGCCCCGCGAACAATCCCGCGATCAGTCCCACGATCTAGTACCGAACGGACGGCACCTCCGCGTTTAGCACACGCACAGCTCGACGATGATCTCGGCCTTCTTGATCCAGCAAGAGAGACGGAGAGGTAGAAGAGTTCTCCGGCAGCGTGACGGCGCTCCGGAGGTTGATGATGACCTTGTCTCAGCAGGGCTCCGCCCGAGCTCCGCAGAAACGCGATCTAGAGGAAAAACCGTGGAGGTATGTGGTCGGGCTGCCGTGGAAAAGTCGTCTCAAATCAGCCCTAAAACCTCCGTATATATAGGTGGGCGGGAGGGGACCTTGCCTTGGGGCTCAAGGAGCCCCAAGGGGGTCGGCCGAGTCCAAGGGGGGAGGACTCCCCCCCCCCCCCAAACCGAGTTGGACTTGGTTTGGTGGGAGGGAGTCCTTCCCTTCCTTCCCACCTCCTCTTTTTTTTCTTTTCTCTTGATTTTTTCTTCTTGGCGCATAGGGCCCTTTTGGGCTGTCCCACCAGCGAACTAAGGGTTGGTGTGCCACCCTTAAGTCCTATGGGCTTCCCCGGGGTGGGTTGCCCCCCCCCCCCCCCCGGTGAACTCCCGGAACCCATTCGTCATTCCCGGTACATTCCCAGTAACTCCGAAAACCTTCCGGTAATCAAATGAGGTCATCCTATATATCAATCTTCGTTTCCGGACTATTCCGGAAACCCTCGTGACGTCCGTGATCTCATCCGGGACTCCGAACAACATTCGGTAACAAACCATATAACTCAAATACGCATAAAACAACGTCGAACCTTAAGTGTGCAGACCCTGCGGGTTCGAGAACTATGTAGACATGACCCGAGAGACTCCTCGGTCAATATCCAATAGCGGGACCTGGATGCCCATATTGGATCCTACATATTCTACGAAGATCTTATCGTTTGAACCTCAGTGCCAAGGATTCATATAATCCCGTATGTCATTCCCTTTGTCCTTCGGTATGTTACTTGCCCGAGATTCGACCGTCAGTATCCGTATACCTATTTCAATCTCGTTTACCGGCAAGTCTCTTTACTCATTCCGTAATACAAGATCCCGCAACTTACACTAAGTTACATTGCTTGCAAGGCTTGTGTGTGATGTTGTATTACCGAGTGGGCCCCGAGATACCTCTCCGTCACACGGAGTGACAAATCCCAATCTTGATCCATACTAACTCAACTAACACCTTCGGAGATACCTGTAGAGAATATTTATAGTCACCCAGTTACGTTGCGAGTTTGATACACACAAAGTATTCCTCCGGTGTCAGTGAGTTATATGATCTCATGGTCATAGGAATAAATACTTGACACGCAGAAAACAGTAGCAACAAAATGACACGATCAACATGCTACGTCTATTAGTTTGGGTCTAGTCCATCACGTGATTCTCCTAATGACGTTATCTAGTCATCAAGCAACAACACCTTGTTCATAATCAGAAGACACTGACTATCTTTGATCAACTGGCTAGCCAACTAGAGGCTTGCTAGGGACGGTGTTTTGTCTATGTATCCACACATGTAAATGAGTCTTCATTCAATACAATTATAGCATGGATAATAAACGATTATCTTGATACAGGAATTATAATAATAACTATATTTATTATTGCCTCTAGGGCATAATTCCAACAGTCTCCCACTTGCACTAGAGTCAATAATGTAGCCCTCACATCATCATGTGAATTACATTGTAATAAATCTAACACCCATACAGTTCTGGTGTTGATCATGTTTTGGCCGTGGAAGAGGTTTAGTCAGCGGGTCCGCTACATTCAGATCCGTGTGCACTTTGCATATATTTACGTCCTCTCCCTCGACGTAGTCGCGGATGAGGTTGAAGCGTCGTTTGATGTGTCTGGTCTTCTTGTGAAACTGTGGTTCCTTTGCTAAGGCAATGGCACCACTGTTGTCACAGAACAAGGTTATTGGATTCAGTGCGCTTGGCACCACTCCAAGATCCGTCATGAACTGCTTCATCCTGACACCCTCCTTAGCCGCCTCCGAGGCAGCCATGTACTCCGCTTCACATCTGGAATCTGCTACGACGCTTTGCTTGGAACTGCACCAGCTTACTGCACCCCCATTAAGAATAAATACGTATCCGGTTTGCAACTTAGAGTCGTCCGGATCTGTGTCAAAGCTTGCATCGACGTAACCTTTTACGGCGAGCTCTTCGTCACCTCCATACACGAGAAACATCTCCTTAGTCCTTTTCAGGTACTTCAGGATATTCTTGACCGATGTCCAGTGATCCACTCCTGGATTACTCTGGAACCTACCTGCCATACTTATGGCGAGGCTAACATCCGGTCTAGTGCACAGCATCGCATACATGATAGAACCTATGGCTGAAGCATAGGGGACGGAGCGCATATGCTCTCTATCTTCATTAGTTGCTGGGCACTGAGTCTTACTCAATCTCGTACCTTGTAAAACTGGCAAGAACCCTTTCTTGGACTGTTCCATTTTGAACCTCTTCAAAACTTTATCAAGGTATGTGCTTTGTGAAAGTCCTATCAGGCGTTTTGATCTATCCCTATAGATCTTAATGCCTAGAATGTAAGCAGCTTCTCCTAGGTCCTTCATAGAGAAACTTTTATTCAAGTAACCTTTTATGCTCTCCAAAAACTCTACGTTGTTTCCAATCAGTAATATGTCATCCACATATAATATTAGAAACGCCACAGAGCTCCCACTCACTTTCTTGTAAATACAAGATTCTCCAACCACTTGTGTAAACCCAAATGCTTTGATCACCTCATCAAAACGTTTGTTCCAACTCCGAGATGCTTGCACCAGTCCATAAATGGATCGCTGGAGCTTGCACACCTTGTTAGCATTCTTAGGATCGACAAAACCTTCGGGTTGTATCATATACAATTCTTCCTTAAGGAAACCGTTAAGGAACGCCGTTTTGACATCCATCTGCCAGATTTCATAATCGAAAAATGCAGCTATTGCTAACATGATTCTGACGGACTTAAGCATCGCTACGGGTGAGAATGTCTCATCGTAGTCAACTCCTTGAACTTGTGAAAAACCCTTTGCCACAAGTCGAGCTTTATAAACGGTCACATTGCCGTCAGCGTCCGTCTTCCTCTTAAAGATCCATTTGTTCTGAATAGCCTTGCGGCCCTCAGGTAGTACCTCCAAAGTCCACACTTTGTTCTCATACATGGATCCTATCTCGGATTTCATGGCCTCTAGCCATTTGTTGGAATCTGGGCCCACCATTGCTTCTTCATAATTTACAGGTTCATTGTTGTCTGACAACATGATTGATAAGACGGGGTTACCGTACCACTCTGGAGCAGCACGTGGTCTCGTCGACCTGCGTGGTTCGACAGAAACTTGCACTGGAGTTTCATGATCGTCATCATTAACTTCCTCCTCAACCGGCGTCGCAATGACAGAGGTTTCCCCTTGCCCTGCGCCACCATCCAGAGGGATGAGAGGTTCCACAACCTCGTCAAGTTCTATATTCCTCCCACTCAATTCTCTCGAGAGAAACTCCTTCTCGAGAAAAGCTCCGTTTTTAGCAACAAACACTTTGCCCTCGGATTTGAGATAGAAGGTGTACCCAACTGTCTCTTTTGGGTAACCTATGAAGACGCACTTTTCCGCTTTGGGTTCCAGCTTTTCAGGCTGAAGCTTTTTGACATAAGCATCACATCCCCAAACTTTAAGAAACGACAACTTTGGCCTTTTGCCATACCACAGTTCGTATGGTGTCGTCTCAACGGATTTTGATGGTGCCCTATTTAAAGTGAATGCAGCTGTTTCTAATGCATAACCCCAAAATGATAATGGCAAATCAGTAAGAGACATCATAGATCGCACCATCTCTAATAGAGTATGATTACGACGTTCGGACACACCATTACGCTGTGGTGTTCCAGGCGGTCTTAACTGTGAAACAATTCCACATTTTCTTAAGTGAGTACCAAACTCGAAACTCAGATATTCACCCCCACGATCAGACCGTAGGAACTTGATCTTCTTGTTACGATGATTTTCCACTTCACTCTGAAATTGCTTGAACTTTTCAAATGTTTCAGACTTGTGTTTCATCAAGTAGACATAACCATATCTACTCAAATCGTCAGTGAAGGTGAGAAAATAACGATATCCGCCGCGTGCCTCCACGCTCATCGGACCACACACATCCGTATGTATGATTTCCAACAAGTCACTTGCACGCTCCATTGTTCCGGAGAACGGAGTCTTAGTCATCTTGCCCATGAGGCATGGTTCGCACGTGTCAAGTGAATCAAAGTCAAGTGACTCCAAAAGTCCATCAGCATGGAGTTTCTTCATGCGCTTTACACCAATATGACCTAAGCGGTAGTGCCACAAAAATATGGCGCTATCATTGTTAACTCTAACTCTTTTGGTCTCAATGTTATGTATATGCGTATCGCTATCAAGATTCAATATGAACAATCCTCTCATATTCGGTGCATGACCATAAAAGATGTTACTCATAGAAATAGAACAACCATTATTCTCTGACTTAAAAGAGTAACCGTCTCGCAATAAACAAGATCCAGATATAATGTTCATGCTCAACGCAGGCACTAAATAACAATGATATAAGTTCATCACTAATCCTGACGGTAACTGAAGTGACACTGTGCCGACGGCGATTGCATCAACCTTGGAACCATTTCCTACGCGCATCGTCACTTCATCTTTCGCCAGCCTTCGTCTATTCCGCAGTTCCTGATTCGAGTTGCAAATATGAGCAACAGAACCGGTATCGAAGACCCAGGAACTACTACGAGAGCCGGTTAAGTACACATCAATAACATGTATATCAAATATACCTGATTTTTCTTTGCCCGCCTTCTTATCTGCCAGATACTTGGGGCAATTGCGCTTCCAGTGACCCATACCCTTGCAATAGTAACACTCCGTTTCTGGCTTAGGTCCAGCTTTGGGTTTCTTCGTCGGATTGGCAACAGGCTTGCCGCTCTTCTTCGAATTGCCCTTCTTGCCTTTGCCGTTTCTCTTGAAACTAGTGGTCTTATTCACCATCAACACTTGATGCTCTTTACGGAGTTCAGACTCTGCGACTTTCAGCATCGCAAACAACTCGCCGGGAGACTTGTTCATCCCTTGCATGTTGTAGTTCAACACAAAGCCTTTATAGCTTGGCGGCAGTGATTGAAGGATTCTGTCAGTGATAGCTTCTTGCGGGAGTTCAATCCCCAGCTCAGCTAGACGGTTTGAGTACCCAGACATTTTGAGCACATGTTCACTGACAGATGAGTTTTCCTCCATCTTGCAAGCATAGAATTTATCGGAGGTCTCATACCTCTCGATCCGGGCGTTCTTCTGAAAGATAAACTCCAACTCCTGGAACATCTCAAATGCTCCATGACGCTCAAAGCGACGTTGAAGTCCCGGTTCTAAGCCATACAAGACTGCACATTGAACTATTGAGTAGTCCTCCTTACGCGCTAACCAAGCGTTCTTAACATCATGATCAGCCGTAGCAGGTGGTTCATCTCCTAACGCAACATTAAGGACATAATCCTTCTTCCCAGCTTGTAAGATTAGCTTAAGATTACGAGCCCAGTCTACAAAGTTGCTTCCATCATCTTTCAACTTAGCTTTCTCTAGGAACGTATTAAAATTCAGGATGACTGTCGCGTGAGCCATGATCTACAACACAAATATATTCAAAGTGGACTTAGACTATGTTCAAGATAATTAGAGTTTAACTTAATCAAATTATTCGCTAAACTCCCACTCAAAAAGTACATCTCTCTAGTCATTTGAGTGGTTCATGATCCACTTACACTAGCTCAAGTCCGATCATCACGTGAGTTGAGTATAGTTTCAGTGGTAAGCATCCCTATGCTAATCATATCATCTATATGATTCATGATCGACCTTTCGGTCTCATGTGTTCCGAGGCCATGTCTGCACATGCTAGGCTTGTCAAGCTTAACCCGAGTGTTCCGCGTGCGCAACTGTTTTGCACCCGTTGTATGTGAACGTTGAGTCTATCACACCCGATCATCACGTGGTGTCTCGAAACGACGAACTGTAGCAACGGTGCACAGTCGGGGAGAACACTATTTCGTCTTGAAATTTTAGTGGGATATCACCTCATAATGCTACCGTCGTTCTAAGCAAAATAAGGTGCATAAAAGGATTAACATCACATGCAATTCATAAGTGACATGATATGGCCATCATCACGTGCTTCTTGATCTCCATCACCAAAGCACCGTCACGATCTTCTTGTCACCGGCGCCACACCATGATCTCCATCAACGTGTTGCCATCGGGGTTGTCGTGCTACTCATGCTATTACTACTAAAGCTACATCCTAGCAAAATAGTAAATGCATCTGCAAGCACACACGTTAGTATAAAGACAACCCTATGGCTCATGCCAGTTGCCGTACCATCGACGTGCAAGTCGATATTTCTATTACAACATGATCATCTCATACATCCAATATATCACATCACATCATTGGCCATATCACATCACAAGCATACCCTGCAAAAACAAGTTAGACGTCCTCTAATTTTGTTGTTGCATGTTTTACGTGGTGACCATGGGTATCTAGTAGGATCGCATCTTACTTACGCAAACACCACAACGGAGATATATGAGTTTCTATTTAACCTCATCCAAGGACCACCTCGGTCAAATCCGATTCAACTAAAGTTGGAGAAACCGACACTTGCCAGTCATCTTTGAGCAACGGAGTTACTCGTAACGATGAAACCAGTCTCTCGTAAGCGTACGAGTAATGTCGGTCCAAGCCGCTTCAATCCAACAATACCGCGGAATCAAGAAAAGACTAAGGAGGGCAGCAAAACGCACATCACCGCCCACAAAATTTTTGTGTTCTACTCGAGAAGACATCTACGCATGAACCTAGCTCATGATGCCACTGTTGGAGAACGTCGCATGGGAAACAAAAATTTTCCTACGCGCACGAAGACCTATCATGGTGATGTCCATCTACGAGAGGGGATGAGTGATCTACGTACCCTTGTAAATCGTACAGCAGAAGCGTTAGTGAACGCGGTTGATGTAGTGGAACGTCCTCACGTCCCTCGATCCGCCCCGCGAACAATCCCGCGATCAGTCCCACGATCTAGTACCGAACGGACGGCACCTCCGCGTTCAGCACACGTACAGCTCGACGATGATCTCGGCCTTCTTGATCCAGCAAGAGAGATGGAGAGGTAGAAGAGTTCTCCGGCAGCGTGACGGCGCTCCGGAGGTTGGTGATGACCTTGTCTCAGCAGGGCTCCGCCCGAGCTCCGCAGAAACGCGATCTAGAGGAAAAACCGTGGAGGTATGTGGTCGGGCTGCCGTGGAAAAGTCGTCTCAAATCAGCCCTAAAACCTCTGTATATATAGGTGGGAGGGAGGGGACCTTGCCTTGGGTCTCAAGGAGCCCCAAGGGGGTCGGCCGAGTCCAAGGGGGTGGGACTCCCCCCCCCAAACCGAGTTGGACTTGGTTTTGTGGGAGGGAGTCCTTCCCTTCCTTCCCACCTCCTCTTTTTTTTCTTTTCTCTTGTTTTTTTCTTCTTGGCGCATAGGGCCCTTTTGGACTGTCCCACCAGCCCACTAAGGGTTGGTGTGCCACCCTCAAGGCCTATGGGCTTCCCCGGGGTGGGTTGCCCCCCCCCCCCGGTGAACTCCCGGAACCCATTCGTCATTCCCGGTACATTCCCGGTAACACCGAAAACCTTCCGGTAATCAAATGAGGTCATCCTATATATCAATCTTCGTTTCCGGACTATTCTGGAAACCCTCATGACGTCTGTGATCTCATACGGGAGTCCGAGCAACATTCGGTAACCAACCATATAACTCAAATACGCATAAAACAACGTTGAACCTTAAGTGTGCAGACCCTGCGGGTTCGAGAACTATGTACACATGACCCGAGAGACTCCTCGGTCAATATCCAATAGCAGGACGTGGATGCCCATATTGGATCCTACATATTCTACGAAGATCTTATCGTTTGAACCTCAGTGCCAAGGATTCATATAATCCCGTATGTCATTCCCTTTGTCCTTCGGTATGTTACTTGCCCGAGATTCGATCGTCAGTATCCGTATACCTATTTCAATCTCGTTTACCGGCAAGGCTCTTTACTCGTTCCGTAATACAAGATCCCGCAACTTACACTAAGTTATATTGCTTGCAAGGCTTGTGTGTGATGTTGTATTACCGACAAGCCCCGAGATACCTCTCCGTCACACGGAGTGACAAATCCCAATCTTGATCCATACTAACTCAACTAACACCTTCGGAGATACCTGTAGAGCATCTTTATAGTCACCCAGTTACGTTGTGACGTTTGATACACACAAAGTATTCCTCCGGTGTCAGTGAGTTAGATGATCTCATGGTCATAGGAATAAATACTTGACACGCAGAAAACAGTAGCAACAAAATGACACGATCAACATGCTACGTCTATTATTTTGGGTCTAGTCCATCACGTGATTCTCCTAATGACGTGATCCAGTCATCAAACAACAACACCTTGTTCATAATCAGAAGACACTGACTATCTTTGATCAACTGGCTAGCCAACTAGAGGCTTGCTAGGGACGGTGTTTTGTCTATGTATCCACACATGTAAATGAGTCTTCATTCAATACAATTATAGCATGGATAATAAACGATTATCTTGATACAGGAATTATAATAATAACTATATTTATTATTGCCTCTAGGGCATAATTCCAACAACTACCGCTAGCACTCCAGCGGTACTACCGCTAGGGCTAGCGGTACTACCGCTAGGCACAGCGGTACTACCGCTGAGGGACCTTTTGCTTAGATGAGATAAGCACAGAGGCGGGAGCCACTCCAAAGTTGCAGGTAAGGGGAAGGAAGATAATGTGAGTGCGTGCAAAATTGATTCCAGCCAAACCTTTCCACTATGGGTCCCCTTTTAATAGTACGGCGTTCCTATGACTCAAAGAAAGAGAATCATAGAGTACACCGTGCTTCTGTTCCATGGAAAGAGGGGGCGAGTCGTCTTGTGCCGTTGACATGTGTTATCTGAAATCTTAACACACACGGTTAGTCCTTTGCGGTACTGTCATCAATCACCAAAATTACTTAGGCATAAACTATGCCTTAACAATCTCCCCCTTTTTGGTGGAATGATGACAATACCGGATTTGCACAGTGAATAATATGTGAACAAAAAAGATAGAGATATATAAAAATAAGGACCATATGACTCACATCATATGATGGAAATAAATCTCACACTAGTTCAAGTCTCACATCACACAAAGCAAAGATAGCAAATAAAAGCAAACCAAGTTCAAAGCAAACGCGAAAGATGAGCAAAGCTAAGCAAAGTTCAACTCTCAAATCCAGCTCCTAGACTCTCTCCCCCTTTGGCACAAGACACCAAAAAGAGGCACACCTAAAGACATAGGTGGTCACTCCTCATCCTCATCATCCCCAGACCCGTCCGTGGCATCCGGATCGTCCTGCTCCTCCTCATTGTCCTCCTCCTCCTGTGCATCAGACCACTGATAACCTTGAGCCCGCATCCAAGTAGACTCTGGAGTGATGTCGTCCTCTGAGCCGCTGGAGATCTCAACATCAAGTGTCCTCAGGACACGCTTGTGCCTCTGACGGTTCTCCTTCTGAGACACATGAGTCTGATACTGTCCCTTAGCCTGCATACATAAGAGAGTCTTCATTTTATCCTATAGTTTCACTGCCCAAGATGGCATAGCAGAAGAGCGGGACTGAGAAGCAGTGCCTCTGTCAGCAGCAGTCTCTGTGTCAGTGTCCATGTGTTGAGATGAAGTTGATGGGTTGGCCCATTTGTCCTTGATGCGGAGCCTGATAGGATCGTGCACAAAGTAATCAGCCTGAAGGTGGAACTCCTCAAGCAAATAGGTTTCATGCCACTTCTAGCGAATATAGGCAAACAAGTAGGGCCCATAGATGGGAACCTTGCGCATCATGATGCAGTTCCAGAGCTCAGTGAACATCACATCAGAAATATCGAGAGGGGCAGACTCCTTAGTCATAGCCTCCTCACAAAGCAGAAGCATCTCAGCCAGAGAACCATGCACCTCGTCGAAGTTGCCAATGCGAGGAAAGAGGGTGTTGCGGAAGATCCGATGCATGATATCCAGATGCTTGGGGAGCACACCTTTCTTCACATAAAGTTGTTGTAGCCTGTCCTTGGCGGGGGCCCTATCAGTGGAACTGGAGCATGAGGACGCGACCCAATAGGAGTGTCAGCTCCCGGAAAGTCGACCTTGAGAAATGCCATGAATTCACGCCAGGAACCTGTCATCTTCTGAGTACCAGTCATCCAAACCATGGTGCGCTCGTCATCAGGCGAGAAGTGAATAGTGACATAGAATTGGGCGACAACATCTGGATCAAAGTCTTTCTTGAAGGAGATGATCTCCTTAATTCCAAGCTTGTCAATCAAAGAGAGAGCGTCACCAAAGTAATCCAGGTTCCGCTGAAGGTGAGCCAAGTCAATCCACTGAACTGGAACAAAACTCTTCTTGAAGTGCTTGATGATGTCGCGATAGATCTTGTAGTGATCCGTTGACCAAACATGCTCGACATCCTTGATCATAGCCTTCTCTTGGAGATAGTGATTTTTGGTGCGGAACCGTAGAAAGTCCTTAGGGGGCATAGTGCGAACGTTGACCCCCTCGTCCTTGTGAGCTGCCTTCTTGAAAGACTTCTTTTTGGGTTGCAGACCGGAAGTGGCGGAGCCCTCTGGAGCCTCTGGATTGCGATAATGTTTCGACTGGGTGTCCCGTGGGGGGTTCGAGCGGCGAGCACCACCTGTGGCACACAAGACACACACCGAAAAAGAGCGACAGAATGAGTCAAGGCAATGAACAAAAAGAGGCATAAAAGTAAACTCACATTGCCAAGCAATTGAAAAGAAGAAAAAGAATATCCTCTTGGCGGTATACCGCTACCACTGGCGGTAGTACCGCCGGGGTCCGAGCGGTAGTACCGCTACCCCTGGTGGTAGTACCGCCGGGGTCCTAGCGGTAGTACCGCTACCCCTGGTGGTAGTACCGCTACCTCTGGCGGTAGTACCGCTAGGGGGGTTGACTTTCAGATCTGAATATGAAAAAGGACCCATAGAAACGGCAAGATTGGATTTACGAGGGCCATGGGTATTGTGTATAATCACTAAAAACACCACCATAGCCCTAAACACATGAGGATCACAAGAATCATCTAAATAAAGACATGCCTAGTCAAGAGGATTCAAGTTTTAGATCTAATCCAAAATAGAAGAAGTGCTTGATCTAAAACATGAAGAACCTAGGGCATGGCAATATAAAGGCAATGAATCATAGGACCTACACTCCCCTCGAATATCTCCTTCATGCTATCCAAGAACAAAGCACAATACCATAGACATGGATCCAAATCACCAATGCTCCTAACCCTAGAACAAGAAAACATCAATCAAGAGAATAAAGGGAGGAGCTTTACCGGAGTCCATGGCACTTGGTGGAGGAAGGAGAAGTGGAGCAAACCCTCCAACTCAACGGAGAGAAGGGGCTCCACAGATAGAGATCCAAATAGGGGGAGTTCGGGGTTGGGGAGGGAGGAGCCACGAGGAAGAAGAAAGAGGCAGGAAAAACGGGCTCCCCCTCCTTTATATAGCCCAAGGGGTACGGGCCAGCGGTAGTACCGTTGTGGTCCTGGCGGTAGTACCGCTCCCTGGCGGTAGTACCGCTGCCTGCAGCGGTAGTACCACTGGGGTCCTGGCGGTAGTACCGCTCCCCCTGGAGACAGCCCTAAAAAGTCCTAGTTAGGTCATGGTAGACTGGGGTCCTAGCGGTAGTACCGCTATCCCTAGCGGTAGTACCGCTGGGGTCCTCGCGGTAGTACCGCTGGGGTCCTCGCGGTAGTACCGCTACCCCTGGCGGTAGTACCGCTGCAAATGTCACAACGAGACATAGGAGATGAGAAAGACGTGGGCAAGTGACAAGTTAGTGAAAAAAAAGATAGCACCAGCAAGATATATTGACTTGTCATTTTGTATCCTTTCTTCTATATGAGAGAAAGGTGGGGGCGGTGACCGAGGCCACCTATGTTTGAGACAAAGGTATGACACCACGAAGAATTATCCTCGGGTTCATGACCAACGCTCGTCTTTGAAGCACAAGTGCCATTTGGTAATGGCTAAAGTGAAAGACTAGATCAATTTATGCATAATGGGGGGAGGAAGAGTTCATTGAGAGAACAACACTCCCCCTATGTCCATGCCTACATCTAGAACAAGATAGAATGCATAGTAAGGTGCAACGTGCCTAGCTTCAATCCACATTACTTGAATCAATTATATTTAGCTCATGCCTTAACTCCCAGAACCTTGCTTCATCTAGGGGCTTAGTGAAAATATCTGCAAGTTGCTCTTCAGTGTTGATGAACTGAACCTCAATATCACCTAGCTTGATATGTTCACGAATGAAGTGATGGCGAATATCAATACGCTTGGTCTTGCTATGTTGCACTGGGTTGAGGGAAATCTTGATAGCACTTTGATTGTCACATAGAAGAGGCACTTTTTCACAAGTGACACCGTAATCCTTTAATGTTTGCCTCATCCATAGCAATTGTGTGCAACAACTTGCAGCTGCCACATACTTAGCTTCGGTGGATGATAGTGAGACACAATTCTGCTTCTTTGAAGACCAACTTACCAGTGAGCAACCAAGGAATTGGCATCCACCAGAAGTTGACTTCCTCTTCACACAATCTCCTGCCCAATCTGAGTCAGAATAGCCTACTAGGTTGAAGTTTGCTCCTTTGGGATACCATAGGCCAAAGTTTGGGGTATGAGCCAAATATCGAAAGATTCTCTTAACAGCCATATAATGACTTTCTTTTGATGCGGATTGAAACCGTGCACATATCCCTACACTCAACATAATATCTGGTCTAGATGCACAAAGGTAAAGGAGGGATCCAATCATGGAGCAATATACCTTTTGATCCACTGCTTTACCATTGGGATCACTATCAAGCTTCCATCTTGTTGGCATGGGGAACTTGACCGGCTTGACATCTTCAAGCTCGAACCGTTTGAGCATGTCTTGAGTGTACTTGGCTTGTTTGATGAAGGTCCCTTATAGGCCTTGTTTAATCTCGAAGCCGAGGAAGAACTTCAACTCTCCCATCGTGGACATCTCAAATTTCTCGGTCATTAGTGCAGCAAATTCTTCATTGAAGGAAATGTTAGGAGAACCAAAGATAATATCATCAACATATAGTTGGCATATGAACAAATCCCCTTTAACCCTCTTAGTAAAAAAGAGTGGGATCTATCTTCCCAATTTCAAAACCACGATCTTGTAACAACTCGGTAAGATACTCATACCACGCACGTGGGGCTTGTTTAAGGCCATAGAGTTCCTTATTAAGTTTGTACACATGATTGGGGAGCTTGGGATGTTCGAATCCCAGGGGTTGTTTGACATAGACCAACTCATTTAAAGGACCATTAAGAAAGGCACTTTTCACATCCATTTGCTGTAATTTGAAATTATGATGAGAAGCAAATGCAAGCAACATGCGAATAGATTCTAGACAAGCAACAAGGGCAAAGGTTTCACCGTAGTTGATACCCTCGACTTGGGAGTAGCCTTCAGCCACCAATATTGCCTTGTTTAGAATCACAATCCCAGTGGCATCTTGCTTGTTTTTGAATATCCATTTGGTCCCGATGACATTATGTTCCTCCGTTGGTATTGGCACTAAATCCCAGACTTGGTTACGCTCGAAGTTGTTAAGTTCTTCATGCATGGCCATAAGCCAATCCTCATCATTGAGTGCTTCCTTTACCTATTGAGGTTCACAATACGAAACAAATGCGTGATGCTCACAATAATTCCAAATCTATTGACGGGTGGATACTCCCTTTTTTAAACTGCCAAGTACATTCTTCATAAGATGTGACTTGACTCTCATCTTGTTCGCAATCTTGGCTGCTCGACGCTCCAATAGTTCTTCATTGGATAACTGGGGAGCATCGACTTGTTTACTTTGCTTGCCCTTGCGTCTTGAGCCTCCCTTGGCACCGGTTGTTGGTGCTGCAGAAGGGAATTGTGAGACAGTATCCTGATCATCTTGACTTTCGACTTGAGCAGGTTCACTTGTTTGTCCTTGTACTTGTGGTTGCTCTTGATCTTGATCTTGTGCTTCTACTTGGTCTGGATCTTGTGGTTGCACTTGATCTTGATCATGAGCAGGTTCAGAACCTTGGGTAAGTGCTTGAATATCATGGGGCACATCATCATTGTTGGGCAATTTATCTTGACCTTGAGGTTATTCATCTTGTTGAGAGTCTTCTCTTTGTTCATCGGAAGCGTGTGGGGCTTGTGGGGGTGATGGCTCCACTTGAGTAGAGCATTGTCCTTCTCCTTCGGCCACAAGGGGTTCCTCAATGGGGAATATTTGACCAATCCCCATTCTTCTTATGGCTTGGGGGGGAATTTCATCACCTACATCACAAAGACCACTTTGCTCCACTTGGGAGCCATTATTTTCATCAAACTCCACGTTACACGTCTCCTCAATGAGTCCGGTGGACTTGTTGAGGACACGGTAAGCATGAGAGTTTGTAGCATAACCAACAAAGATGCCCTCATGTGCTCTAGAATCAAATTTAGCTAAACGTGCACCTTTCTTGAGAATGAAACACTTACATCCGAATACCCGGAAGTACTTGAGATTGGGTTTGTTTCCAGTGAGAATCTCATATGGAGTCTTGTTCAAGCCTTTGCGGATATAGAGCCGATTGGACGCATGACATGCTGTGTTGATGGCCTCTGCCCAAAAGTTATATGGAGATTTGAATTCCGCCATCATTGTTCTTGCAGCGTCCATCAAGGTCCGGTTCTTCCTTTCTGCCAAGCCATTTTGTTGAGGGGTATATGGTGCTGAATATTGATGTTTTATTCCCTCATCACCTAGAAACTCATCCAAGGTGTAGTTCTTGAACTCGGTGCCGTTGTCACTTCTAATCATCAAGATCTTTGCTTCATGTTGACGTTGAGCTTCATTAGCAAAGTTGATGACAGTTTGTTGAGTCTCACTCTTCCTTTTGAAGAAATATACCCAGGTGTATCTTGAGTAGTCATCAACAATCACCAAGCAGTACTTTCTGCCTCCAAGACTATCAAATGATGGAGGGCCGAAAAGATCCATATGGAGGAGCTCTAATGGCCTCTTAGTGTAAATGAGAGTTGTTGGACGATGAGCAGTTTCATGAATCTTTCCTTCAATGCAGGCACTGCAAGCACGATCTCTAGCAAAACTCACATTTGTTAGTCCACGAACATGGTCCCCTATTAGAAGACTTTGCAAAGATCTCATATTGACATGAGCTAGTCGGCGATGCCAAAGCCAGCCCACATCAACTTTAGCCATTAAACACGTCGTGGTCTTAGTGGGTCGCTTTGAGAAGTTCACCACATAAAGACCATTTTCGACATATCCAACATAGGCTACTTTAAGAGTCTTGCTCCACAGGAGGACCACAGTATCAAGATTAAAGAATGTGGAAAAACCCATAATTGCAAGTTGACGAACCGAAAGTAAATTGTAGGCAAGAGACTCAACAAGCATGACCTTCTCAATACATAACTCTTGAGAGATGACCACCTTACCAAATCCCAATACCTTTGACGAGGATGCATCGGCGAATTGGACATGGGTGGGCATAGATGGAGAAGGATGCACATCCACCACTAAGTCCTTGCTTCCGGTCATATGATTTGTTGCTCCACTATCGAGCAACCATGACACCCCACCGGAAGCAAACTCCTGCAATAGATCAAGGCTTTGTTTTAGTTACCCATTTTTTAATGGGTCCTTTCATGTTAGAGACAAGGGTCTTAGGAACCCAGATAGCCCATTCAATGGACTCATAGTAGGAACCAACAAATCTGGCATAAACATGCCCATCATTAGCATGACATAAGACATAAGAAGAATTGAGTTTGTCGGTTGTGTTAGTAGGAATGGTTTTGCCCTTCTTGACGTTACCATCGTCCACCTTGTTCCTGTTCACCTCCTGAGTCCCTTCACCCTCTTTGACAAAGATGTCCATGAGGGTAGGAGATTGTTTGTTCCTGTTCCTCCTTTTTCCTTTTGACTTGGAGGTAATTCCAAGTCCCTCCTTTCCTACAACACCCTTTTGAGTGCTCAAGAGGTCGTTCAGGCTCTTCTCACCTTGTATGCATGCCACAAGACCCTTCTCAAGTTTCTCCTTTAACTTGGCATTTTCCTCCACAAGATGTACATGCTCACAACAAGGATTAGTTGTACAAGCATTATCAATTAACATAAAGGGAGGACAAGTAGAGATCTCCTTGGTAAGCTTTGCTTGGAGTTGATCATGAGACTCTTTCAGAGAGAAATGAACACCTTTCAAGACCTTGTGAGCCTTGTCAAGTGTGTCAAACTCCACTTTGAGTCTGTCATGGCCAACCCCAAGAGCATACTTCTCATACTTAAGCATACGAGTAAGAACAGTATCATGATCTAGTTTCTTTTGCATTTTAGCGTAGTCATCGTTGTATGACTCCTCAAGAGCCAAACGAAGAGTGCGCTCCTTTTCTAGAGCAATAGATAATTCAGCAATTTCATCGGCATAGTCACGACTGTGTCCCTGAAGCTCGAAGATGGTCTCCTCATGAGACTCGATGAGGTCATTGGCCTCACCCAGTTGTTCCAAGAGAGCAACAAAGTGCTTCTTGGATTCTCCCTTAATAGTGCACAGAAACTTGTCAAGATCATGCTCATTAAATTCCCCAACATCACTATCATCAACACAATTTAATAATGAAGGAGCAGTAGCGATGTTGGTCTTGATGATGGGGGTTACCTGATTGATACCTTTTTCCATGAGGCACTTGGTGATGTGGTTCTCGTTGGGGGCGTTGAAGAGAGACACCTTATGGGGAGAGGGAGTGGCAATAGCAATAGTTGCCGTTGCCACTGTATCATCATCATCATCATCATCGGAAGGGTACTCTTCAAGGGCCACCATCCCCTTTGGGTGAGGTTTCTTCACAAAGTTGTTCTTGATTGGAAATGACTTGGTTTTGTCTTTGCGAATGAGCTTGCCCCCGTTGTCTTCCCTTTTCTCATAGGGACATTCGGCCACGAAGTGACTCACGTTACCACAGTTATAACATGTCCTCACTCGTTGCTTGGGTTTGAACCCACTCGAGTTGTTCTTGGTGAAAGTGGGTCTTGAGTTCCTCTTGTTGCCCCAGAATTGCCTTGACGCAAGAGCCATGTGCTCATGATAGGCATACTTTGTGTCTTCAGGGCAGCTCTCCTCTTCCTCATCCTCTTCTTATTCTTCAAACGTTCCTTTTGCCTTTAATGCAAGGTTGGGTGAAGTTGTCTTTGAGCGAACATGAGCAAGTGCATTGTCAGCTGTTTCGTTCATGATTGACATTGCAATGAATTCATCCAACACCTCACTGGAAGACAAGGAGTGGAAGTCTGGTCGCTGACGAATGACAGATGACATGGCTTTATTGAAAGGCATGATGGCTTTGAGAAACTTGCGCTTGACCCATGTATCATCCACATCCTTGCTCCCGTGGTCCTTGAGTGCCACGGCAATAGCAGTCACCCTCCGATAGAGATCACGAGGATCCTCGTCTTCCTTCATCACAAACTCATCGGCCTTATCAAGTATCACTTCATAGTTGGACCGTTGAATGCTTGAGCTTCCCTTGTACAACACCATAATGTGCTCCCAACAATCCTTGGCCAAAGTGAAGGGACGCAAGTGAGGAAAATCTTCAGGTGGCACTGCGGACTGGAGAATAAACAAAGCAGTGATTGTATTGATTGTCCGCATCTTCTCTTGGAGTGAGGTTGCTTGGATCATGGGGATAATATCCTTGCTCGATGATTCTCCACAAATTTGTTGAGCTATGATTCAAATGAGACTTAATAGAAAATACCCAGTTAGCAAAGTCACCTTTCACAAGCTTAGGAGGAGGACCAACAGGATTAAGACGCGGTGTGGGAACCGGTCCTCCATAGACTACGGGTGGTGGAACAGATGGATACGTCCCATTAGCATCATTTTCGAGAGGTTGGGAAGGTCGCATACCTTTAGCCGTTTCCCTGATGGAATTGGCCTCCGAATCCGTGGTGGTGGGTTTAACCACCAATGCCGGTTCGGGAGAGTTTTTAATTCCCTCCATTAACTCTTTAAGCATGGTCTTGACCTCGTTCGTCATGGACGTCTTGAGTGCGGCCATAACCGTATTCAAGTCGTCCCTTGTGATCGAAGTCAGTTCCATGCCCTTGGTTTGTGCACGGGGAACTCCTTCATCATCTTCCATACTCTTCGGGTGGTTAAACCCTTAATAAAGAGACGTGGCTCTGATACCAATTGAAAGGATCGATATGGTTGACTAGAGGGGGGGTGAATAGGCAATGACCACTTTTTAATTAATCTTAACAAGTTAGGGTAAACAACATACGGGTTCACAAAAATAACAACAATGGGGTGAACCGTAATGAAGCTAACAACAAGAGCTACTAAGACAAATAAGAGATAGACAACAACATAAGCATACACAAAGTAAAGGTTAGAGATAACCACAAGTGGAACCAATGAAGACGAGGATGTGTTACCGAAGTTCCTTCCCTTTGACAGGAAGTACGTCTCCATTGGAGCGGTGTGGAGGCACAATGCTCCCCAATAAGCCACTAAGGCCACCGTATTCTCCTCACGCCCTCGCACGATGCAAGGTACCGTGATTCCACTATAGGTTCCCTTGAAGGCGGCAACCGAACCTTTACAAACAAGGTTGAGGCAAACTCCACACAAAGCTTGGAGGCTCCCAACAAGACCATGAAGCTTCACCACAATGGAATGTGGCTTTGAGGTGACCTCAACCGTCTAGGATGCTCAAACACCCAAGAGTAACAAGATCCGCAAGGGATTGGTGGGGAATCAACTTTTCTCTTGGTGAAAGTGTAGATCTAGGCCTTCTCAACCAATCCCTAAAGAATCAACAAGTTTGATTGGCTAGGGAGAGAGATCGGGCACTTTTGAGCTTAGGGAGCAACAATGGAGCTTGGGAGGGTAAGAGATAGGGTTCCACAGCTAGAAGAACCCCTTATATAGTGGGGGGAATCCAACCGTTTTCCCACTCACAGCCCGTGCCTAGCGGTACTACCGCTGGGCCCATGGTAGTGCATAAGCACTACCGGGCCAACCACCGCCAAGAAAGTCTTCGCAAAAAGGTCCGTCAAACTACAACCACTAGGAAGGCGGTACTAAGCTCCTGGAGCGGTACTACCGCTGACCAGGGGCGGTACTACTGCCAGCGAGCGGTACTACCTCTAGCACTCCAGCGGTACTACCGCTAGGGCTAGCGGTACTACCGCTAGGCACAGCGGTACTACCGCTCAGGGACCTTTTGCTTAGATGAGATAAGCACAGAGGCGGGAGCCACTCCAAAGTTGCAGGTAAGGGGAAGGAAGATAATGTGAGTGCGTGCAAAATTGATTCCACCCAAACCTTTCCACTATGGGTCCCCTCTTAATAGTACGGCGTTCCTATGACTCAAAGAAAGAGAATCGTAGAGTACACCGTGCTTCTGTTCCATGGAAAGAGGGGGCGAGTCGTCTTGTGCCGTTGACATGTGTTATCTGAAATCTTAACACACACGGTTAGTCCTTTGCGGTACTGTCATCAATCACCAAAATTACTTAGGCATAAACTATGCCCTAACACACTCTTTATCCCTTTGTCCATGAGATCATCACCCAAAACTTGAAAACTTCACAACACAAAACTTAAACAGAAACTCGTGATATCATTAGCACAAGAAAACAAACTACCACCTCTTTAGGTACTATAGCAATCTTTATTTCTATTTATATTGGTGTTAGATTACTTTATTCTCACTTTTCCATGGCTAGTACCCCCCCCCCCCCGATACTATCCATAGTTTCATCAAAACAAACAACCAACTCAACAAAAACAGAATCTGTCAAAAACAGACCAGTCTGTAGCAATCTGTATACTTTGTATACTTGTGGTACATCACAAATTCCTACAAATTAGGACTGCCTGGGTAAAAGGCATATCAACCAGAAGCAAAAAAGAATCAACTCAAAAGCTCTTTGTGAATAAAAAATGAAAAATAATCGCGTGAACGAAAAGTTTATGTCTTTTTCCAGCAGGATCAAACAACCATCACCAAGACTAGTCATAAAGGTTTTGCTTGACTCAAACACAAAAAGAAACACAAAAGACACTATCATAACAGAATTATGATGGTGTGGACGCAACAAAACAGAAAGAAAAGATAAATTCATTGGGTTGCCTCCCAACAAGCGCTATTTTTTAACGCCCTTAGCTAGGCATTGATAAATCAATGATGCTCACACAAAAGACAAGAATTGAAGCACAACCAGAGCATCATAAAGCATGTGAAAATCAAATCTAAGTCTAACATACTTCCTATGCATAGGCATTTTATAGGAAAACAGATTGTCAAGACAACCAATAGTTACCATATGCAACGAAGAATAAATAGACAATAGCAATCTCAACATAACGAGAGGTAATTTCGTAACATGAAAGTTTCTACCGCAATATTTTCCTCTCTCATAGAAATTACATGTGGGATCATATTCAAATTCAACAATATAGCTATCACATATGATATTCTTTTCATGATCCACATGCATGCAAAGTTGACGTTCTTAAAAATAATGGGATTATCATCAACTAAAGTCATGAGTTTTCCAAACCCACTTTCAATATTATTGCAAATATCATAATCATTATGAGGCTTAAACATATTTTCAAGATCATAAGAAAAATCATTACCCCAATCATGATCATTGCAACAAGTAGTGGACATAGCAAAACTAGCATCCCCAAGCTTAGGGTTTTGCATATTTTTAGCATGATTGACACTAATAGGATTTATAGTGAAACCATTGCAATCATGTTTTTCATTCAAGGAGCCCTCGTGAATCACTTCATAAATTTCTTCATCACGATTTTCAGATTCACGCATCTCAAGCAAAACTCCATAAAGATAGTCAAGTGCACTCAACTCATTAGCAATTGGATCAACATATTTGGATCTCTTAAAGAGATTAGCAACTGGATGAGGATCCATATCAATAGATTTTCAGGAAGCGAAGATGCAAGCATATTGAAGGCACATAGCACACAAGCAAAGGAAAGGGAAACGAAAAAGGCAAATATTTTTGTTTTTCAGAAGTGGGGGAGAGGAAAACGAGAGGCAAAAAAGTAAATGCAAGAGATGAGTTTGCGACACTTACTTGGATGAGTTCTTGACTTGATCCTCCCCGGCAACGGCGCCAGAAATTCTTCTTGCTACTTCTCAAACAACAGCGCCAGAAATTTACACGTTGACGGAGACTTGCTTGCGTTGGTTTTTCCCTTGAAGAGGAAAGGGCGATGCAGCACAGGAGCAGTAAGTATTAACCTCAGTTTGAGAACCAAGGTATCAATCCAGTAGGAGAATCTCGTCAAGTCCAGAGTACCTGCGCAAACACAAAGAGCTTGCACCCAATGCTATAAAGGGGTTGTCAATCCCTTTAAGATTGATTGCAAAGTGAGATCTGAAGGCGGAAAGTGCAACGAAATAAAAGAGTAAGGCTGAAAATATGGTGTGGAGTAGACCCGGGGGCCATAGTGTTCACTAGAGGCTGTTGGGTAACGTAGCATAAATTCAAAAAAATTCCTACGCATGTTCAGATCTTCCTATGGAGAGACCAGCAACGAGAGAGGGGTAAGACCATCTTCGTACCTTTGAAGATCGCTAAGCGGAAGCGTTGCTAGAACGCGGTTGATGGAGTCGTACTCGCAGCGATTCCGATCTAGTGCCGAACAACGGCACCTCTGCGTTCAACACACGTGCAGCCCGGTGACGTCTCCCGCACCTTGATCCAGCAAGGAGGAGGGAGAGGTTGGGGAAGAAGACCAGCAACACGATGGCGTGGTGTTGGTGGAGAGACGAGGTCTCCCGGCAGGGCTTCGCCAAGCGCCGGCAGAGAGGAGGAGGAAGAAGTGCAGGGCTGCGCCGAGGGAGAGGGAAAACCGTGTCCTCCAAAGGCCAAAAGTGTCCACTATATATAGGGGAAGGGGAGAGGGGGTGCCACCCCTAGGGTTCCCACCCTAGGGGGTGCGGCAGCCCTCCCAGATGGGGGGAGTGGCGGCCAGGGCAAGGAGGAGGGGTGGCGCACCCCTCTAGTGGGCCTAAGGCCCACCTTAGTTAGGGTTCCCCCCCTTCCCCTTTTTCTGGTGCACATGGGCTGGGTGGGGTGCGCACCAGCCCACTTAGGGGCTGGTTCCCTTCCCCACTTAGCCCATCTAGCCTCCCGGGGTCGTCGCCCCCCTTCGGTGGTCCCCCGGGACCACCTCCGGTGGTCCCGGTGGTCCCGGTACGTTACCGGTGATGCCCGAAACACTTTCGGTGTCCGAAACCATCCATCCTATATATCAATCTTTACCTCCGGACCATTCCGGAGCTCCTCGTGACGTCCGGGATCTCATCCGGGACTCCGAACAACTTTCGGTAATCTCGTATAACAATTCCCTATAACCCTAGCGTCATCGAACCTTAAGTGTGTAGACCCTACGGGTTCGGGAGACAGGCAGACATGACCGAGACACCTCTCTGGCCAATAACCATCAGCGGGGTCTGGATACCCATGGTGGCTCCCACTAGCTCCATGATGATCTCATCGGATGAACCACGATGTCAAGGATTCAATCAATCCCGTATACGATTCCCTTTGTCTGTCGGTATAGAACTTGCCCGAGATTCGATCGTCGGTATACCTATACCTTGTTCAATCTCGTTACCGGTAAGTCTCTTTACTCGTTCCGTAGCACGTCATCGTGTGACTAACCCCTTAGTCACATTGAGCTCATGATGATGTTCTACCAAGTGGGCCCAGAGATACCTCTCCGTCACACGGAGTGACAAATCCCGATCTCGATTCGTGCCAACCCAACAGACACTTTCGGAGGTACCCGTAGTGCACCTTTATAGTCACCCAGTTACGTTGTGACGTTTGATACACCCAAAGCACTCCTACGGTATCCGGGAGTTGCACAATCTCACGGTCGAAGGAAAAGATACTTGACATTAGAAAAGCATTAGCATACGAACAATACGATCTAGTGCTAGGCTTAGGATTGGGTCTTGTCCACCACATCATTCTGCCAATGATGTGATCCCGTTATCAATGACATCCAATGTCCATGATCAGGAAACCATGATCATCTATTGACTAACGAGCTAGCCAACTAGAGGCTTGCTAGGGACACATTGTGATCTATTCATTCACACATGTATTACTGTTTCCTGTTAATACAATTATAGCATGAACGATAGACGATTATCATGAACAAGGAAATATGATAATAACCATTTTATTATTGCTCTAGGGCATATTTCCAACAGTCTCCCACTTGCACTAGAGTCAATAATCTAGTTACATTGTGATGTATCGAACACCCATAGCATTATGGTGCTGATCATGTTTTGCTCGTGGAAGAGGTTTAGTCAACGGGTCTGCAATATTCAGATCTGTCTGTACTTTACAAATATCTATCACTCCACTCTGGACATGGTCCTGGATGGAGTTGTAGCGGCGCTTGACGTGCTTCGTCTTCCGGTGGAACCTGGGCTCTTTGGCTATGGCAATGGCTCCAGTGTTATCACAGAAGAGTGTCATAGGACCCGACGCGCTTGGAACCACTCCAAGGTCGGTGATGAGCTCCTTCATCCAAATTCCTTCATGAGCCGCTTCTGAAGCAGCTATGTACTCCGCTTCACATGTAGATGCTGCCACGACTTCTTGCTTGCTGCTGCACCAGCTCACTGCCCCACCATTCAACACATATACGTATCCGGTTTGTGACTTAGAGTCATCCGGATCTGTGTCGAAGCTAGCGTCGACGTAACCCTTTACGACGAGCTCTTCGTCACCTCCATAAACGAGAAACATTTCCTTAGTCCTTTTCAGGTACTTAAGGATATTCTTGACCGCTGTCCAGTGTTCCGCACCGGGATTACTTTGGTACCTCCCTACCAAGCTTATGGCAAGGTTTATATCAGGTCTGGTACACGGCATGGCATACATTAGAGAGCCCACGGCTGAAGCGTAGGGGACAGAACTCATCTTCTCTCTATCTGCTGCCGTGGTCGGCGACTGAGTCTTACTCAATCTCATACCTTGCAAAACTGGCAAGAACCCTTTCTTTGAGTTTTCCATATTGAACTTCTTCAATATCTTGTCAAGGTATGTACTTTGCGAAAGACCTATGAGGCGTCTCGATCTATCTCTATAGATCTTGATGCCTAATATGTATGCAGCTTCTCCAAGGTCCTTCATTGAAAAACTCTTGTTCAAATAGGCCTTTATGCTCTCCAACATCTCTATATCATTCCCCATCAATAATATGTCATCCACATATAGTACGAGGAAAGCTACACAGCTCCCACTCACTTTCTTGTACAGACAGGCTTCTCCGTAAACCTGTATGAATCCAAACGCTTTAATCACTTCATTAAAGCGAATGTTCCAACTCCGAGATGCTTGCACCAGCCCATAGATGGAGCGCTGGAGCTTGCATACTTTGTTAGCACCCTTAGGGTCGACAAAACCTTCTGGTTGCATCATATACAGCTCTTCCTTAAGGTTCCCGTTAAGGAACGCCGTTTTGACGTCCATTTGCCAAATTTCATAATCATAAAAGGCGGCAATTGCTAACATGATTCGGATTGATTTCAGCTTCGCTACGGGAGAGAAAGTCTCTTCGTAGTCAACTCCTTGAATCTGTCGAAAACCCTTTGCGACAAGTCGAGCTTTGTAAACGGTTACATTACCGTTTGCATCAGTCTTCTTCTTGAAGATCCATTTATTTTCTATGGCTCGCCGGTCATCGGGCAAGTCCACCAAAGTCCATACTTTGTTCTCATACATGGATCCTATCTCGGATTTCATGGCCTCAAGCCATTTGTTGGAATCCGGGCCCGCCATCGCTTCTTCATAGTTCGAAGGTTCACCGTTGTCTAACAACATGATTTCCATCACAGGGTTGCCGTACCACTCTGGTGCGGAGCGTACCCTTGTGGACCTTCACGGTTTAGTAGTAACTTGATCCGAAGCTCCATGATCATCATCATTAACTTCCTCTTCAGTCGGTGTAGGCACCACAGGAACAACTTCTTGCGCTGCGCTACTTTCCTGTTCGAGAGGGGGTGTAATTACCTCATCAAGTTCTACCTTCCTCCCACTTACTTCTTTCGAGAGAAACTCTTTCTCTAGAAAGGATCCGTTCTTGGCAACAAAGGTTTTACCTTCGGATTTAAGATAGAAGGTATACCCAATAGTTTCCTTAGGGTATCCTATGAATACGCATTTCTCCGCTTTGGGTTCGAGCTTTTCTGGTTGAAGTTTCTTCACATAAGCATCGCAGCCCCAAACTTTAAGAAACGACAACTTAGGTTTCTTGCCAAACCACAGTTCATACGGTGTTGTCTCAACGGATTTAGACGGTGCCCTATTTAAAGTGAATGCTGCAGTTTCTAATGCGTATCCCCAAAATGATAGCGGTAAGTCGGTGAGAGACATCATAGATCGTACCATATCTAATAAAGTGCGATTACGACGTTCAGACACTCCGTTGCGCTGCGGTGTGCCAGGCGGCGTCAGTTGTGGAACGATTCCACACTTCCTTAGGTGTGTGTCAAACTCGTGACTCAAATATTCTCCTCCGCGATCAGATCGTAGTCATTTAATTTTTCTGTCACGTTGATTCTCAACCTCACTCTGAAATTCTCTGAACTTTTCAAACGTCTCAGATTTGTGCTTCATCAAGTAGATATACCCATACCTACTCAAATCATCGGTGAGAGTGAGAACATAACGATAACCACCGCGAGCTTCAACGTTCATTGGACCACACACATCAGTATGTATTATTTCCAATAAGTCGGTTGCTCTCTCCATTATTCCTGAGAATGGAGTCTTAGTCATCTTGCCCATGAGGCACGGTTCGCATGTGTCAAAAGATTCAAAGTCAAGAGACTCTAATAGTCCATCAGTATGGAGCTTCTTCATGCGTTTAACGCTGATATGACCAAGGCGGCAGTGCCACAAGTACGTGGGACTATCATTATCAACTTTGCATCTTTTGGTACTCACGCTATGAATATGTGTAACATCACGATCGAGATTCATCAAGAATAAACCATTCACCAGCGGAGCATGACCATAAAACATATCACTCATATAAATAGAACAACCATTATTCTCTGACTTAAATGAGTAGCCGTCTCGCATTAAGCAAGACCCTGATACAATGTTCATGCTTAAAGCTAGTACTAAATAACAATTATTAAGGTTTAAAACTAATCCCGGCGGTAGATGTAGAGGTAGCGTGCCGACGGCGATCACATCGACCTTTGAACCATTCCCGACGCGCATCGTCACCTCGTCCTTGGCCAGTCTCCGCTTATTTCGCAGTTCCTGCTTTGAGTTGCAAATGTGAGCAACAGCACCGGTATCAAATACCCAGGATCTACTACGAGCGCTGGTAAGGTACACATCAATAACATGTATATCAAATATACCTTTAACGTTGCCGGCCTTCTTGTCCGCTAAGTATTTGGGGCAGTTCCGCTTCCAGTGACCCTTTCCCTTGCAATAGAAGCACTCAGTCTCAGGCTTGGGTCCGTTCTTTTTCTTCTTCCCGGCATCTGGCTTACTGGGCGCGGCAACAGCTTTGCCATCTTTCTTGAAGTTCTTCTTACCCCTGCCTTTCTTGAAACTAGTGGTCTTGTTGACCATCAACACTTGATGCTCCTTCTTGATTTCTACTTCTGCAGACTTGAGCATCGAGTACAACTCGGGAATGGTTTTCTCCATCCCTTGCATGTTGTAGCTAAGCACAAAGCCTTTGTAGCTTGGTGGGAGAGACTGGAGGATTCTGTCAATGATAGCATCATCCGGAAGTTCGACTCCAAGTGAAGTCAGACGACCGTGTAACCCAGACATTTTGAGTATGTGCTCACTGACAGAACTGTTCTCCTCCATCTTACAGCTGAAGAACTTGTCGGAGACTTCATATCTCTCGACACGGGCATGAGCTTGAAAAACTAGCTTCAGCTCTTGGAACATCTCATATGCCCCGTGTTGCTCAAAACGTCTTTGGAGCCCCGTTTCTAAACTGTATAACATGCCACACCTGACCAGAGAGTAGTCATCACTCCGCGCTTGCCAGACGTTTAGAATGTCCTGGGCTGCTGCGGGAGCGGGAGGGTCACCTAGCGGCGCATTAAGGACATAAGCCTTTTTACTTGCTTCAAGGATGAGCTTCAGGTTGCGAACCCAGTCCGCATAGTTTCTACCATCATCTTTCAGCTTGTTTTTCTCTAGGAATGCGTTGAAGTTGAGGTTGACGTTGGACATCTACAATATTTATAAAGACAACTTTTAGACTAAGTTCATGACAATTAAGTTCATTTAATCAAATTAAGTATGAACTCCCACTTAAATCGACATCCCTCTAGTCATCTAAGTGATACATGATCCATGTTGACTAACCCGTGTCCGATCATCACGTGAGACGGACTAGTCACCATGGTGAGCAACTTCATGCTGATCGTATTCAACCATACGACTCATGTTCGACCTTTCGGTCTCTTGTATTCAAGGTCATGTATGTACATGCTAAGCTCGTCGAGTCAACCTAGGTGTTTCGCGTGTGTAAATCTGGCTTACACCCGTTGTATGCGAACGTTAGAATCTATCACACCCGATCATCACGTGGTGCTTCGAGACAACGAACCTTCGCAACGGTGCACACTTAGGGGAATACGTTCTCGAAATTTTAAGAGGGATCATCTTATTATGCTACCGTCGTTTTAAGCAATAAGATGTAAAACATGATAAACATCACAATGCAATCATATAGTGACATGATATGGCCATTATCATCTTTGCTCTTTCGATCTCCATCTTCAGGCATCGCATGATCATCATTGTCACCGGCGTGACACCATGATCTCCATCATCATGATCTCCATCATCATGTCTCCGTGAAGTCGTCACGCCAACTACTACTATCACTACTACTATGGCTAACCGTTAGCAATGAAGTAAAATAGTAAGCACATGGCGTTGCATCTCATACAATAAATTAAGACAACTCCTATGGCTCCTGCCGGTTGTCATACTCATCGACATGCAAGTCGTGAAACCTATTACAATAACATGATTATCTCATACATCATACATGCAACATCACAACTTTGGCCATATCACATCACATGTCAAACCCTGCAAAAACAAGTTAGACGTCCTCTAATTGTTGTTGTAAGTTTTACGTGGCTGATTTGGGTTTCTAGCAAGAACGCCTTCTTACCTACGTGACAGCCACAACGATGATATGACAAAGCTATTTACCCTTCATAAGGACCCTTTTCATCAAATCCAATCCGACTAGAGTAGGAGAGACAGACACCCGCTAGCCACCTTTATGCATGATGTGCATGTCTGTCGGTGGAACCAGTCTCATGTAAGCGTACGTGTAAGGTCGGTCCGGGCCGCTTCATCCCACAATACCGCCGGAAAAGAATAAGACTAGTAACGGCAAGCAAATTGACAAACCATCGCCCACAACTTTTGTGTTCTACTCGTGCATAGAATCTACGCATAGAAAACCTGGCTCGGATGCCACTGTTGGGTAACGTAGCATAAATTCAAAAACTTTCCTACGCATGTTCAGATCTTCCTATGGAGAGACCAGCAACGAGAGAGGGGTAAGAGCATCTTCGTACCTTTGAAGATCGCTAAGCGGAAGCGTTGCTAGAACGCGGTTGATGGAGTCGTACTCGCAGCGATTCCGATCTAGTGCCGAACAACGGCACCTCCGTTTTCAACACACGTGCAGCCCGGTGACGTCTCCCGCACCTTGATCCAGCAAGGAGGAGGGAGAGTTTGGGGAAGAATACCAGCAACACGACGGCATGGTGTTGGTGGAGAGACGAGGTCTCCCGGCAGGGCTTCGCCAAGCACCGGCAGAGAGGAGGAGGAAGAAGTGCAGGGTTGCGCCGAGGGAGAGGGAAAACTGTGTCCTCCAAAGGCCAAAAGTGCCCACTATATATAGGGGAAGGGGAGAGGGGGTGCCACCCCTAGGGTTCCCACCCTAGGGGGTGCGGCAGCCCTCCCAGATGGGGGGAGTGGCAGCCAGGGCAAGGAGGAGGGGTGGCGCACCCCTCTGGTGGGCCTAAGGCCCACCTTAGTTAGGGTTCCCCCCTTCCCCTTTTTCTGGTGCACATGGGCTGGGTGGGGCGCACCAGCCCACTTAGGGGCTGGTTCCCTTCCCCACTTAGCCCATCTAGCCTCCCGGGGTCGTCACCCCCCTTCGGTGGTCCCCCGGGACCACCTCCGGTGGTCCCGGTGGTCCCGGTACGTTACCGGTGATGCCCGAAACACTTCCGGTGTCCGAAACCATCCGTCCTATATATCAATCTTTACCTCCGGACCATTCCGGAGCTCCTCGTGACGTCCGGGATCTCATCCGGGACTCCGAACAACTTTCGGTAATCTCGTATAACAATTCCCTATAACCCTAGCGTCATCGAACCTTAAGTGTGTAGACCTTACGGGTTCGGGAGACAGGCAGACATGACCGAGACACCTCTCTAGCCAATAACCATCAGCGGGGTCTGGATACCCATGGTGGCTCCCACTAGCTCCACGATGATCTCATCGGATGAACCACGATGTCAAGGATTCAATCAATCCCGTATACGATTCCCTTTGTCTGTCGGTATAGAACTTGCCCGAGATTCGATCGTCGGTATACCTATACCTTGTTCAATCTCGTTACCGGTAAGTCTCTTTACTCGTTCTGTAGCACGTCATCGTGTGACTAACCCCTTAGTCACATTGAGCTCATGATGATGTTCTACCGAGTGGGCCCAGAGATACCTCTCCGTCACACGGAGTGACAAATCCCGATCTCGATTCGTGCCAACCCAACAGACACTTTCGGAGATACCCGTAGTGCACCTTTATAGTCACCCAGTTACGTTGTGACGTTTGATACACCCAAAGCACTCCTACGGTATCCGGGAGTTGCACAATCTCACGGTTGAAGGAAAAGATACTTGATATTAGAAAAGCATTAGCATACGAACAATACGATCTAGTGCTAGGCTTAGGATTGGGTCTTGTCCACCACATCATTCTGCCAATGATGTGATCCCGTTATCAATGACATCCAATGTCCATGATCAAGAAACCATGATCATCTATTGACTAACGAGCTAGCCAACTAGAGGCTTGCTAGGGACACATTGTGATCTATTCATTCACACATGTATTACTGTTTCCTGTTAATACAATTATAGCATGAACGATAGACGATTATCATGAACAAGGAAATATGATAATAACCATTTTATTATTGCCTCTAGGGCATATTTCCAACAGAGGCTTCTCTCAAAATAGCAAACATTACGATGGGTGAACAAATTACTGTCGAGCAATTGATAGAACCGCGCAAAGTCATGACAATATCTAAGGCAATGATCATACATATAGGCATCACGTCCGAGACAAGTAGACCGATACTTTCTGCATCTACTGCGATTACTCCACACATCGACCGCTATCCAGCATGCATCTAGTGTATTGATTTCATGAGGAACAGAGTAACGCCTTAAGCAAGATGACATGATGTAGAGGGATAAACTCAAAGCAATGATGAAAACCCCATCTTTTTACCCATGATGGCAACAACACGATGCGTGCCTCGCAACCCCTTTTGTCACTGGGTGAGGTCACCGCACGGTATGAACCCAAAACCAAGCATTTCTCCCATTGCAAGAGTCATAGATCAAGTTGGCCAAACAAAACCCACAACTCGAAGAGAATTACAAGGATATGAAATCATGCATATAAGAGATCAGAAGAAACTCAAATAAGATTCATAGATAATCTGATCATAAATCCTCAATTCATCGGATCTCGACAAACACACCGCAAAATAAGATTACATCGGATAGATCTCCATGAAGATCATGGAGAACTTTGTATTGAAGATCCAAGAGAGAGAAGAAGCCATCTAGCTACTAGCTATGGACCCGTAGGTCTATGGTGAACTACTCACGCATCATCGAAGAGGTCATGGTGTTGATGAAGAAGCCCTCCGTATCCGTATCCCCCCTCCGGCAGGGCACCAGAACGTGCCCCAGATGGGATCTTGCGGAGACAGAAGCTTGCGGCGGCGGAAAAGTACTTTCAATGATCTCCTGATTTTTTCTGGAATTTTTGGGAATATATTGGTGAAAGACCTAGGGCAGAGGTGGCCCAGGGAGCCCACAAGCCAGGGAGGCGCGGGCCCCCCGGCCGCGGCTAGGGGGCTTGTGGGGTCCCTGGTGGCCCCTTGCCCTGGTTCTCAGGTTCCCCGATCTTTTTCTGTTTCGAAAAAAATCTTTTTGGAAGTTTCGTTCCATTTGGACTCCGTTTAAAATCCTCCTCTGAAAAGGGTCAAAAACACGGAAAAACAGGAACTGACACTTGGCACTGAGTTAATAAGTTAGTCCCAAAAAAGATATAAAAGGCATACAAAACATCCAAAGTTTGACAAGATAATAGCATGAAACCATCAAAAATTATAGATACGTTGGAGACGTATCAGCCGTCACCACCGTCTTCCATCGATCTATATTCAGTGCTACTGACGCATCGACCTTGCCACGCTTGTCGTTGAGGCCACCACGACACCAGACAATGCCCCCGCCCCGGGCCAGTTCATCATCCCACATGCATCACCGAGACCCCGTTGCGCCACGCCGCCTAGACTCACTGTCGTCGATGCGGTAGATGTACACCGCTCCACTCCTTGCGTCCTTCATTCAGCACCCGCTCCAAAACAATGCCCTCATGAGAGAGTGCGACACCGACAACGCCTCCATCGTCCGATCCGGGATACTCAGCTCTGGGGTCTCCCCCGAAGCAGCGGGAGTGGGGTAGGAGATGGCTTCAATGGCGATGCCTTCAACAAGGTAATGGCGCGTAGACGCCGCCACCGCCTGCGATGACTGTGGTCGGAGCTCAGTTTTCACCGGCAGCCACGCCTCCCAACTCGCTGCCGGGACTAGATATTGGATCAAGAGATCCGCCACAAACAGTCGGCCAACCAACTCCAGCGGAGGAGTAGGCCGCCACCACCATGCCAGGGCCGCTATCCTAGGCTTCCTCATGCCATGGGGCTAGCCCAGAAGCACCTCCGAGCACCGCCATGGGAGCCATCGAGTTGTAGAAGGGACAATCACGTGGAGATCGCAGCCCGCCCGAAACCATCTAGGCTCAGATCTGGCCCGCATGCACCACGCCACGGCCACCCACTAACATCTACGTCGCTGGCCGCCGCAAGCACGCGAGCTGCGCTGGTCGCTGCCACCCTGCAGCACTGTCATCGAAGAGGCCGGGACGGGCGCCGCCGCCGCGATCCAGATCGTTGACTGAGCAGATCCGTCGCCGTCGCTCTGCACGGGCTTTGCCCGGCGACGACCCCGGCGGCGGCGGGAGGAGAGGCGACGTGGTGAGGGTTGTTGGCGGTCGGTGGTGAGAGCCCTGGTGCGGCCCGACGCAGACGCATGGGAGCTCGGGTCGGGAGTATCAGGAGGAGTTTGAAAAAATTAAGCCAGAATTTATTAACCATTTCTGACAGGCAAAATAAGGCTAGGCTCGGCTCATTCCTGCAACCTGCGGCGCGCGCGTCGTGGCGAGGCAAGGCGAACGGTGGAAGAGGAGCGCGCATGTACAATTCCTCTTTCCAAGCTCCCAATGGCAAGTGATAGAGAAGCCCTTATAAAGGGGTCTCACTCTTAGTACTCTAGAAGTATGATACTAAATTTTCCATCACTTGCCGGACACCCACTAACGAAAGATTATTGCCTTATATGGGCCTAAGCCCATCTACAATCAAACAATTTTAATGTGTTTGTTCATTCATTTCAATACATATGTAATCCATATTGAAATATTCAAAATATTTTATATTTAGGAAATATTTAAAACATCTTATATTTATGAACGGAAGGAGTACAAATCATGCATAGTGATGGGTCCATAATAAATCTTGCAATTCCCTACAAGTTTTAATAAAGAAATCATCATTTTTGAACTTGAAGACAGTAAAATTACTAGTGATATCATGTTCTTTATTTAACAGTTCACTCATGTTGAAGAAAGCAAAAAGACGATGACGACTAGCTAAACGACTTGTTCAACGTACGTGCTTGACCGAAAACCCTGTCCACTGACGAATAGTATTTCCATCAGTTTTCGTCGCCTAGGGTGGCCTTTTGGCATCAAGAGATGGAGGGATCAGATTTTGTAAGTTTAGAGTGCTCTTTTGGTTTCCTTTTGTATCAGATTATTTGTTTCTCACGCTGCATGGAATAAAAGCCTCGGAACTCTACATCGGTCTTCGTTTGTTAATTGCGGCCATCCAATAGTCTTTTTTTTAGAAAAGGAGGATGACCTCCGGCCTCTGCATCTGAAAGATGCATGCAGCCACTTTATTAATTATTCACAAAGATCTTACAAAGCAATACATCAATATATCTGAAGCCGCCCTCTTGACAATATCTGTCGCTACTCCTATCCAATGATGAAGGGGTGCAGAAAGTGTGAGCCACATACCCAGAACTCTCACCTAGCCTAACATCTAAAGCCGGAGGCCCCGACCGAGCCACATACCGGGTCAGGGACACAAACCGGTCCAACGCACCCTCATAGGTCGTCGTCGTCGCTTTCCATCAATCCATCTTCAGAAGAGTTACTGACACATCGACCTTGCAAGACCTGTCGTCGATGCCCCCACGGCGCCAATAGTCTATCACTAGCAATTTATTTTTCGCAAATACGCGCTTGGCGTATCCTTTCATTGGTAGGGAAAAAAGGACAATGACGGACCCCTAAAAGTGTACACTGATAAACGTTTAGGAGGTCGCTATGAGCAGAGGATGGGATGCTCGGCCCTCGGGTAACAAAAGTGAGGTTACATGAATGATTGAACTAAGTCCTCGAGCCCCGGCACTGGCCCACGTGTGAGCTTCCTCCTTGATGATGTGAGTTAGGAGAAATGCGGACGGGGTCGCGCCGTCAAAGATGCACGCATTGCTGTGTCTTCAAATGGTCCAAGCAGAAAGCACGATGAGGGAGAAGAGACCCTTGCGCTAGCCTGATGGCGAGTTGTTGATGGCCGCGATCCACCAGTCGTAGTAGTCCTTGGAACCATCACTAGTAATTTATTTCAGACCCATGTTTCCTTACATATTTACTTGAATTTATTTTAGATTTTTGATGAAGTTTGTTCAGTAAAAGGTGACATTTCAATCGGTTACGAGACGTTCTGTAGTGGCTTCGTCAATCTTAAAATTTGTCGACTTAGCCTATTAGATGTGTTTATAGAAATATATGTGTACATATTTATTTATAGGGTTGAATATATGTGTATGTTTATGAGCGTTCACGTTTATCTCTTTAAAAAATAGATTGATACACCACGTTGCATTGTAGATAATCTTATATGTCCGTTCAGCAAAGAAACCACACTGTTGATATTGTGGAGGTCATATACATTTCGCACGCATGTAGGTCCACCTTGTCTATACTATTTGCAAGGCCCATCTAATAGGCACAGCCTTAGACAACACCGGCAGCAATGTGCCAATACCTGAGCCACACATCTCTTATTACAAAGTGTAAACACAAGAACACAATCCGATCATACCAACCTACTCCATGATTCACCATTGATTAGTTAGTTATAAATGCAACTCCGTGTAGATGTTGAACCTTCCATCACTTCTGGCAAGATTGCAAATACACAGTAGTCCTGATCAAGGTTGTCAGAATTGTGATTCTGAATCAGATCGGAGCTTCGTTGGTAGGATCGTGAATCGTAGAATCATAACTACCAGGATCGTAGAAACTTAGATTCTATGAGCAAAATCGTAGAATGGGAAGAGTTAGTTTGGATCGTAAAGTCGTAAGATTCTAAGACTTGAATCGCGATTCTGACAACTTTGATCTTGATGCTGCACTGTTGCACTGAAGGCCAGGTCAACTTGAGTAAGTAACTCATCCCCACCAAAAAAACATAGCTACTCTAGTGCAGGGTAGCTTGAAGCTTCTCCTGGACGATAGTTTACAAAACTCAACGTCTTATTTGGACAAAAATTTGTCGGAGCCTGATTGGGAACCTTCCGCACTTTGGAAATCCTCATATCCACATCCTAGATTATGTGCCACACTCCGCCATCAAAATCCAAAGTTGAGCAAACCGTTCAATTGCAAACTGAGGCTGTTTTGTTTATCCCAATCATTTCTTTTTAAACTTAATTTTTTTAAAGAAAAAATAGTCGTAGTGTCATACTCATGTTCCCTCCTCAGTGCATCTTCTCACTCTTTTAGACACCGTGGTCTCAATATGAAAATGTATGTGCAAAAAAGTGTGTTAAAGGGCATTTTTATGACTTAAAATGTCGCACCAAAGAGATACACACATAATATCAAATATTTTTCCTCATAAGTCTAACCACCGCTTCTCCTTGCCTCCGGGTGCCTTACGACGTCAACGAGGTGTGTGTGCGTGTGTGTGGGATGGGGACAATTTAGAGATTGAGCATGGAGTTTTGGACACACTTGTCTGGCCGGTGGTAGCGATGGCATCACTCGCGGAGTGGAATAAATTCTCCCCGTCGTGTTCTCATTTCACCGATGCTGATTTGCGTCATTGGAGGGTGTGTGTAGAGATTTTGTCAGGGTCAAATCTTTGCCACTGATTTTGTCTATGTTACATCTAGGCGGTCTTGATGGCGTCGTTCGACGAAGTGCACGAAGATGTTTTGTGTTTTGGTCTGGCTTCTTCACTACTACAGAACAGTGTCCAGCGGGTGCCCGCTATTGGTAACCAGTAACTAGTGGCGGGCGAGGCAAACCGACCACCACTGAAAGTGCTTCTAGTCACGGCGCGCGCAAGTACACTCGCCATCGGTAACCTCAGTACCTCACTTAGGTAAAATAAATAACGCTGCCATGACAACGCTATTTTCTTCCATGAAAGTGTTATGAGTAAATCAACAACCGGTGTTTAAGAAACGACTTCTACAATAGTATATATCATGCCTAAACAAATACTCTTGAGTTAACACTTCATCGTATTAATATCATACAACATGTTCAACATTTCAAGTTTTCAACACAATTTTTTCTTCATCACTTAGACATACTAGTATCCTACTAGAAAGAAGCATGATGTCATGATCAGGTTCACCACTTCAAAGTTCAAATGCATATACTTTGCCCAATTCTGTCCAACCAAGGCAACCAAAAAAAGGTTCGATCTTGTTCTTTGCAACAAAACCCCTAAAGATCAAGCCAACTCTTGTGAGAAAGGTGGGACTCAATTGTGGTCTCCTCATGCATGGCAACATTGAGCTTCTCCAAGAGTTCATGCTTTGCAAAACAGGGGATGTAGTGAGCAATACTAAAAAAGATTAGATTTTTTTGGGCGCAACTATGAACAATTCAACCACAGTATGTTGAAAAAACCATCCATTCGTAAAAGAAAGCATTTTGGGTTCATTTGTGTTGCCATGGAAAAAATTTATTAGCCAAATTGCTCATTTTTTCTTGCCACGACAATATTTCTGAGCAAATCTACAACTAGTGTTTCCTAGGTATCAAACCACAAAGAATAAGTTTCTTATGTTCAATTAACATCAACAATGGCATATGTTATCAGTACTCAAGCGAGAAGCTCATAGTGGTAACATATACCATGTTGGACTTATGAACAAAACTATTCTCAAGTGTGGGTGTGAAACATTTGTTGATGCCAATGAGATCGAAGATAATTAGTCCTTCATGTTTTGCTACATAGGAAACACACTTTATAGATTTTTTCACAATATATGAAAAATTAGCACTTTGACTAGAACCTAAAACGCTCCCATGGCAGCAAAATTGTGTCTTTTTAGATGAAGGTTACCACAACCAGCAGTATCATATCTAAACAATTCACACTAGATTTATTAACTATAAAGTAGGTTTAAATTTAACCATTTATACAGTGTGTTCAACACCATGTATAACCATAAAAGACGTTTAAGTTTAATCTTGAAAGCAGCAAGTTCAAGTTCAATGATACTCCAAAACACCCTCAAATATGGAGGTGCAGATGAGGAAAGGCCCTCAAGGTCCAATTTTGACATGGTAGGTCTCAAGTAGTTGTCTCCACTTATTGACGAGGAGGACGCGGTCATCGTCTGCTGAAGTCGAGTAGGTGCATGTAAAGCTTGTCTTGTCATGGACAATAATTTGCACATCACTATTAGCATGCCTTTGCTGAGGCACCCATGATCTTGGGAGTTTACTGTCGCAAAATAACACAATTGTAACGTAGTAATAAGCACTCTAATTAATTTATCAAGAATATATGAATAACATGAAACTGGATATAATTCTTACTAGGTATTTATTCTTAATGTTTGTCATGCTCGGTACGTGCACTAGTGGCACGCTTGTTTCAATACAATAATGCCTCACATCTACCTCAAAAACGTTCAAAATTCTTGTGATCTCCTTTGTCTCCTCCAAGTAACTTGGTGCTAGAAGTATTAAATATTGTCAACCACCTTGCGAGTTTCTCTCTGTACTCATGTCCAAGTATATATAAGCAAGATTAATTAGTTACAAGTAGGAGTTGATTTTTAGTAACTTAAAGGTTACCAAGTATGTTTAGAAAAACTTACATGAAGGAATGCTTGAAAGCTTGTCCAAATCCACCCAGATGTCATAATCAGTTTGTTGGCCACGAGGAGGCACACCAGCTATGCATGACGTCAACAGTCACCGTATATGCCCACTAACTCCCTCTATCTTTTTGTGACGTGGAACTTTTCGTAGGAGTAGCAGAACATGTGGCAAGCAGTTAGCGACAGACGCTTCGGTGCATTCGACTATAAGATAACCAAGTGAGGAAATTTTGTCGTTCCTTTGTCAATTGCCTTTTTTTTCTCGTGTCCGTCTCTGCAACTCCAGTGCTCTCTGCCATCACCGGATCTCGCTCTGCTCAGATGCTTAACTGCAAGGGCAAGGAGAAACACGAGTGCGACATCAAGGAAGTATCTATAACCTCCTAGATTTCATGGCGTCCAACTTCATGAAGTCCAACATCACCATCCACGACCTCGATGTCCTTCAGGTGAAGAGACTTCCGCCACCTATGATGTTGCTACTGCGGCACATCGTTTCGGGCACCGACGCCCCGTTTTGTGCGGGCTACTGTTCTTTTACGAGCTGGAGTTGCACAACCTTAATCCCAAGTGCATCCTCTATGTGGTGAACTTTATCACGTTTTGACGCACGCACTCACGTATGCAGCAACACACACACACACACAGAGACATGCACACGCACACGCACACACACATATGAGAGAATATCAGGTGATATCAATACTTAGATGCTCATCCATGATGCCAATACGACAAGTTCAAATTTAAATATTTCAAAAAATATACTAAAAAATCATGGAATTTCACAAACATGTGTGTACAAACCCTAAAAATTTCAGATCCCATTTGATATAAACATTGAGAAACAAAAAAGACAAATCTGATGTGAATAGTGCATATCGAATTACAAACCCTAAAATTTCAGATCCCCATTTGATATAAACATTGAGAAACAAAAAAGACAAATCTGATGTGAACAATTTCAGATCCAAATTGGACAAATTTTACACACACACACAGACACACACACATCATGAGCAAATGCTAAACTCACCAAAATAGCAGCAACCGCGTTGAGACAAGATTATGTCAAGCAGCACGGAGAGTCAACTTCTGCCGCGTAGCGCAAGCCAGAGCGCAGCGAATCACTCAGAAGTTTGGCTCTCTAGAATAATCCAAGACGTCTTTTCTTGTTATCGCCGGGAGAATAGGTCAGTCTTGCCGATCGTTCTTGCTCCTGCGTCTTGTGGGCATTTGCCGTTCCACGTCACGTACATGGCTCGTCCCATTGCCACCACCATGAATACACGGGCGCGGTCGCTTTTCTCCGAATTACAATCCCACGTGCATGCGGTACGAAACACTATTCGAGCTTTATCTACGCACATACGCACAGATTTATCCACTGGAGGGAAGAGGACTCGCGGCTTAATTGTAGATGTCTGTGACCCATCCATCCATCCCTCCCTCGATGCATCATATCGCGAAATTAATTAAGGACCACCGTGTGGGGGAGCAAGGGATTTAAGGGCGGAAAAAGAGCTGCGTACCCCCGCACTGGATATCCCGTGCCGACTTGGACTTGACACAATTATGTCACAAATGGAAAACGTGCACGTTTTCCTTCTCACTCCAACGCATATGGCATCGGCTGGTCCATTCATGCATACATTTGATATACTTGCGCGTCGACGCGTTTACCCCGATGATGCGCTAGACCTCTCTAGCCCACACAACGACACATCTCTTGGCCGGTCTCCAGCTCCGAGAGACACAGCACCAGTGGTGGTGCCACGACTTGAATGATGAGTAGTCAATTCAGAACTGTGTACGCAAACATTTGTGTTTATATGATTTCTGCATTTTTGCATGACTTCTAATTTTATATGATGTTTTTCTCAAAAAGAAGTTACGTAGGCATGTAATACCACTTAAAGGATACCAAATGGTTAGCTTGGTAAGCTATCAGCAAAAATTACAATAATACCACTTAAAGGATAGTGCTGAAAAGTATGTATAGTAAAAATATAGGGATATGCCAACACTTGTTTAGAACTTGGATTAGGGTGAGTCGGTTCCACCACAAGGAATGTAACCATCTTGGGGTTCATAAGGGGTCAATTCTATTTTCTTCCTAACTTTGTCCGACCTCATCTTTATTTTTAAATAAAAAAATGTTCAATTGTCATCCCCTGTGTTTTGTATCATATCATTATGTTAATAAAGCTAAAAAATTAGACCAACAAAACCTTTTTGTGCACATGAAATGTTTAGATTGATTGCTATTTGTTTGCTTCCTTATTTTTGATTTAATTCATAAAAATCCTCCTACTCTCAAAACTCGTCTCATTCATCCAAATCTTTGTCTAATGATCATGCCATGTGTATAGGTTATAAAATTATTTTTTTACAAAAAAAATTTGGTCAAAAAGCATTTATTCAATTTAGATTGTCAAAACCGCCTGAATTGAGTTTGAACTATAAATCCTCAAATTAAGGTAAATATTTTATCCCAAATTTTTTGTTTGGAACCTATTATCTATAAGACTTCTCAAAACCATAAAAATTATATTTTATAAGTTATTTTTGTGTTTTATTTAAATGCCCTTTTCTGAGGCCACAAATGGTCTTTTATAGGAAAAAATTATTTTAATGTTTCAAAAACATTTTAGAAAATTTACGGAAACTCACTGGACATATGTTGTCCATATATATGAGTTTCAACAAATGTTCATGTTTAAAATATTGGAGAAAACCCTCCAAAACCCTTTCTGGACATTTCAAGTATTTGAAATAGTTCTATAAGAAATATTGTCAAATGAATCCAGGAAAATTCTAGCAAATGACATATGTCTCATATGATGATCTTGACAAGTTTCAAATCAATCCAAATTGTTTTGGTTCACAAAAGTGTCCCAAAACCCTCTTTGTTTAGATCCAACTTTGATGAACTCTACCTTGCAAGTGTCACCAAATGAGCTCAAATTTGGTGGACATTTTCAAACCCTCCAATGATGCATCCACACCAAGTGATGCATTATGGAGAAGAGTGCAACTTGGCTAGATCTATCCCAATCTATTTTTGTTGATTTCTAGGGTTTGAATAATTGCATTGGTTACCTTCGTCAAATGAGCTATAAATTTGTAAGCAAGCCCATTTGGTCTCAAGTCTCACTCCTGTTATATATCATGGCAAGGAGAATCATTTAACTAGCTGAAAGCAGGATCAAACACCTTCTCATGAAAACTAGAAGTTACTCTTTTCACCACATTCACTATTCTTCTTGACCCAATTTTTTACCACAACGGTCATAGTACCCCTACCTTGAGTAAGAACCTCAAGTCAACAACTAAATTATTTGGGGGTGAAACCCTCCCCCTCTCTCTTTTTCACAATGGCAATATCATTTCCACCTATCCCTCTCTCCATTCTTTATTCGAGTCACCCCACTAGCCCCTGAGAACCCTAGAGCATCTCCAAAACATCTAGAGCACTAGTGGACACGTTAGAGCACGTTAAATATGGCCATGTGAGCCATATGGGCACTTTGGAGCGCGCTATAGTGCACCAAAGCATTGTAGCCACCCCTGCCCGATGCACCCGACCACCTCGGATCTCCTCAGCATGCCCATCAGAGCCCCTCGGCATTCCAACCTGTTGTGGCGTTGTCCCCCCTCCTTTCTCTCTCTCTCTTCTTACCCTGTCGGGCGTTCTCCATGCCGCCCGAGCCCGCCAATGGCCATGTGCATCTCCTGCTGACGCCCCTCCTTCCCTACTCGCCCATCTGAAGCGTAGGCAACACAAACGACCTCTCCCATCGCTTCCAAGCCTCCTGGCCTTGTCATCCCGCCGCCGTTTCCACTCGGGACCACGCGGACCCGCGGTCAAACATGTCGTGCGCGCCCTAGTCCCGTAACCTGACCCATCGCCCCAGTCGCCTTGGCTAGCTCCTCCCTCCTATGTAGTCTTCGAGAACCCCCTAAGCACCTGGTTAAAAATTGTACATGGAATCGTCCTGTCGCCTGTGAGTTTGAGCAATCCGAGTTCGCCGTGGAATTCGCCCATAGTGCACATTCAGGACACCATAAAAAGGACCCCCTACGTTAGCTCTTCCGAACTCTTCCCTCTATACTCCTCTCTTAACTGTACGCCGACACTTCACTCCTCTTAATTTGGTGCAGGAGAGCTCGTGTTTGAGCAGGAGATAACCCACCTCGAGTCAATGCCAACCCAATGGTACAAAGCGTCGCCGGCCTCCCTTCTTCCTCCCTCGGCTCCGTTTCAACCCCGTGAAGCTATACCCTCCCTTATTTCCTCGATTCGGCAACAAGATCGAGCACTTCATCATCGATTTACTTGGCTGATGTACGGACTCGATGCCGTCGTTGATTTAATCACCAACGGAGACCCTGCCCTCCATCACCCGACTGATGATGTCCTCCTGAGCATGTTCGCACAGTCAGATTGCCTCCTCGTCGGCCATGACATTTCTAGTGAGCACCTCGGCAACCTCCATTGCGAGGAAGAAGATGACAAGCGGATCTCGCTTGTCATACTCTCTTCTGTTGGGGAATGTTGCATGGGAAACAAAAAATTTCCAACGCTCACCAAGAGAAATCTAGGAGATGCACATCTACGAGAGGAGAGATTGTATCTACATACCCTTGTAGATCGCTAAGCGGAAGCGTTAAAGAACGGGGCGCATTTAGTGGTACGTCTTCACGATCTAATCTTGATCCGTCCCATGAACTCCCGATCAAGCGTCGAACGGACGTCACCTCCGCGTTCAGCACATGTGCAACTTGATGACGTCTCCGCCTCCTCGATCCAGCAAGCGAGGGTGGAGTGGCAGCTGAGTTCCCCTGCAGTGTGACGACATGAGGACGGTGGTGGAGCAGCTGTCCCGGGAGGGCTTCGCCAAGCACTATAGGAAAAACTAGAGGAGGAGACGATGTAGAGGGAGAGGGAGAGGTTGCGCCATGGCGTGTGTGTTGCAGCCCTCCCTCCCCTCTCATATATATAGGAGCAGAGGAGGGGGCCGGCTCGGCCTAGGGTCCTCCCCCCATTGGGGGGCAAGGGATGGGGCGCGACAACCCTAGGGTGCCTTGCCACCCAAGGTAAGGGTGGACGGCCCCTTTGCGGGCTTAGCCCGCACCTCCTACCGCATGGGCCTTGGTGGGAGGGGCGGCAAGATCACCAGAGGCTGGTGCGCCCCCTCTCATAGCCCATGGGGCCCTCCGGGGCAGGTGGAAACTCCCTATGGACCCCCGAAACACTTTCGGCACTCCCATCACAAAACCGGCATGTTCTCGAACTTTTCCGGACCTCGAATGCCAACTTCCTATATATCAATCTTTACTTCCAGATCATTCTGGAACTCCTCATGACGTCCGGGATCTCATCCAGGAATCCGAACAACTTTCGATAATCACACATAACTCATTGATACTAAATCGTCACTCAACCTTAAGTGTGCAGACCCTGCGTGTTCGAGAACTATGCAAACATGAACGAGACACTCTCCGTTAAATAACCAATAGCGAGACCTAGATGCCCATATTGGCTCCTACATATTCTACACAGACTTTATCGTCTGAACCACGATGTCAAGGATTCAATCAATCATGTATATTATTCCCTTTGTCCATCGGTATGTTACTTGCCCGAGATACGATCGTCGGTATCTCCATACCTAGTTCAATCGCGTTAAAGACAACTCTCTTTACTCATTCTGTAATACAATATCCTATGGCTAACCTTTTAGTCACATTGCTTGCAAGCTCATTGTGATGTTGTATTACATAGTGGGCCCTGAGATACATGTGCACCACACGGAGTAACAAATCCTAGTCTTGATCCATGGCAACTCAAGAGACACCCTCGAAGATACCTATAGAGTACCTTTATAGTCACCCAATTACATTGCAACGTTTGATACATACAAGGCATTACTACAGGCATTGAGTCTTACTCAACTTCACAACTTGCAATACAAGCAAGAACCCTTTCTTGGACTGATCCATTTTGGACTTCTTCAAAACTTTGTCAAGGTATTACTGCAGGAATCGACTTCTTTGTCGTTTGCCATAGCGGACGACAAAGGGCCACTCCACAAACGACAAAGTCCTTTGTTGTCCGCCGGCGATGGCAAAATTTCCACGGTTGCTAGCATCGATAAAGGACCTTCTTTGCCCTCTGCCGGCAGGCAGTGGACGACAAAAAGCTTTGCCATCTTTATGACATGACAAGCACACGACAAAGTAGTTAGACGACAGCCGACAGGAACCTACTCCGTTAGGTGGCTAACAGAGTACTTGTCGTCTGTCCTTGATGGGGTATTTGTCATCGGCCGTTGGGTTGGTCTTTGCCGTCTGCCTTGTGGGGGCTTTGCCATCTGCCTTGTGGGGGCTTTGCCGTCTGCCAGGCGGCGGCCCTTTGCCGTTAGCCGTGGGCTGTAGCTGACGGGAAAGTGACCATATAGGTCAGACGGCTGCTCCGAGGTTGCGCAGGTGAGTGCCACATGGCGCCTTTGCCGTCCGCTGGCAGACGGCAAAGGCCTTTGTCGTCGGCTCGCAGACGGCAAAATGCCTGTATTGCCACTATTTTGTTTGTTTTTAGTTACTTCCCTGCATTTTTAGAATACACATATGATATATATAATTTCAAACATCATTTATAGTTTCAAACATCATATAAGAAGCATAGGCCATGTATCCAACATCATATAAGAGCAAGACAACAAATAGGCTAGCTTCACATTGTTCATCCATATATACACAAAGTTTCAAACACCACACTGTTCATCCATACATATACATAGTTTCACACTGTTCATCAATATAAATCAAAACAAAAAGTAAACAGTAGTAGTCCATTAATGTCAGCTTCCATGAATACTAGCTTCCATGAAGTGAATCAAATCTGCAAAATGAGAATAAGAAAGTTAGAAGAAGAAGAAGAATAAAACTAGAATAAGAAGAAGAAGAAGAGGAAGAAGAAGAAGAAAAAGAAGAAGAAGAAGAAGAAGAAGAAGAAGAAGAAGAAGAAGAAGAAGAAGAAGAAGAAGAAGAAGAAGAAGAAGAAGAAGAAGATGATGAAGATGAAGATGAAGGAGAAGAATAAAGAGGAGAAGAAGAAAATAAGGAGAAGAAAAAGAAGAAGGAGAAGAAGAAGGAGAAGAAGAAAAAGGCGAAGAAGAAGAATAAGGAGAATAAGAAGGAGGAGGATGAGAAGGATAAGAAAAAGAGGAGAAGAAGAAGAAGGAGAAGAAGGAGAAGAAGGAGAAGAAGAAGGAGAAGAAGGAGAAGAAGAATAAGAATGATAAGAAGAAGAAGGAGGAGGAGGAGGAGGAGAAGAAGGAGGATAAGAAGGAGAAGAAGAAGGAGGATAAGGAGGAGGATAAGGAGGAGAAGAAGAAGGAGAAGATAATTACAATGCTTATCTTATTTTGAGCTTATTATGTCATTTTGGAGTAAGATAAGCTAAGTTATGAGCTAACCAAGGTTCTTGTGCTATTTTTGACCTAGCTAAGCTAATTATGTCATAAATGAACTAAATAAGCTAATTATTTCATTTTGGATGATAATTAGCTAAGTATGTATTTCTTGGGGAAAATAAGCTAAGCATGCCGCATAACACTAGAGAAAACTTACCCTCATCGTCATCAAGGATGTGAATCACCGGGGTTGCTCGAGGCGGGTTCACTTGGAGAAGGTTGCCCAGGAGAAGGGTTGTGCGATGCGGCTCGGGAGTTATTCCGCACTAAAGATTTTTTGCAATGTCTTGTTAGCATGATGACACTCAAATGTTAATACTAGTAACTAATGACCATTGAAATGAAACTCACCGCTCCAATCGCAGAAATGTCCAGCATGAGCGGAGGGGTCTGACTGTTCTGGAGGCACATAGGTTGCGCATTTGGTTTTGAAGAGTTAGTCATATCAGTTAGTAATGAAATGGACATTACATGCATGATTTGGCTAATGTGAAAAAGAAACATACCACAAGGAGATCATACATGGACCGGTTAGCCACCTCATTTCGTGCCCTCTCCTCCTCCAACAACAGAGCCGTGTTCTCCTCCGCGGCTCGAGCTGTCTCCGTCGCCACCCGGTCCCTCTCCTCTTGAAGCTCCTGAATAGCAGCCTGGGTTGTCGCTCTCTCTCTCTCTCTCTGAAGAGCAGCCTGCAACACCACTCGTCGTTAGCATTGTAATCATCGATGGCCACACCCACAATGTAATGGATGAAAGTTTGATGAGTATGTATAGCTAACCTCGATGGCGGGATCGATTGGCCGTGGACGATGCCTTAACTCAGGACAGGAGCTCGTTTCGTGCGCCTTGAGTGAGAGGACAACGTATCAGCCCATCTCCAATGGATATCGAGCCATGGGGCCTCCCGCCACCATATATCATCACCAGCTCTAGATCCAAAGGTTCCTGGCTCGGGTTAAAGTCCTACCCTTTCCCCGCCTTCCCCTCCTCCTTGTATCTAACGAGCTTGTTGTGGGAGGAGATGTTGGTGAACTTATGTGGATGATCGAGTCAGACTCAGAGAATGCCTTAACCTTCTTGTAGGAGGCAGTATGGGCCATGCCATAGAGGTCGTACAACTCTGGCACCTCCGTGTTATTGTAATGCGCCTAAAAGAGAGGAACAAAGTATTAGTAAAGTTCTCAAGCTATCATGAAGAATGAATTGCATGAATCATGAAGTAAACCACATACCCAGTTTCATCTGAACTGAAATAAGTTGGCGCTGCCTTGATGGTGTAGCACACCAACCATTTGGGCACGCCAGTCCTTCGCATTGTCATGGATGGCACGCATTGGCATGTGCACCACTCATCCACCAACGCCTCCCAACAATCCATCTTATCCGCACAGCATCTCAGGGGCACCTATAAGTTAGTAAAGAGAAATTTGAGCCCTACGCCTACGAATCAAATCAAGAAAACTACGTACAAGGCCTTAAGAATAGGTAGTTACCTTCATGTACTTCTCCTTCTTCAGATACTTTCCACGGCACGATGGCTTGTCCTTATTAATACCATGCATAGCATAGTAGTCTCGAACAGCCTGCGGCCGAGCCTCGTGGTGTAAGGTCTATAATAGCCGCTTGCACTCGGCCTCGATAACCTTGGCCGCCGCCTCCTCATATCTCTCCTCACACATGTAGAAGGTCTGCAATCAAACGAGACAACACTGATTAGTGCAATAACGGGTGCGTTGTAGTGGGTTAAACCTGACAGGTTTCTATATCCCAGTGATCGAAGGGGACACGATACATCTTTGTGTTGTTGCTACTAAGGATAAAACAATGGTGTTTATTCATATTGATTGAGTTTACTTTGTCTACATCATGTCATCGTTCTCCAAGCATTACTATGTTTGTAATGAACTTAATACGTAGAGAGGTAAGCATAGAAGTGCTCTTGAAGTGGAGTAATAGTAGTAGGTGCAGGCAGGAGTCGGCCTATTTGCTTTTGGACGTGATGCATATATACACATGATCATTGCCATGAAAATTGCATTGCTATCCCTTTTCTGTTAATTGCCCAATAGTAATTTGTTTACCCATCGTATGTTGCTTTTATGAGAGATGCCATTAGGGAACACTATGGCCCCGTGTCTATTCACTTATATATTTACAAAATTTATCTTTACCCTGCTGCCTTTTTTTTTACAATTTACAATTTTGTACACACCTCACGTGCTTGCAAATGACGAGATCAAGGGGATTGACAACCCTCTTGCCCGCGTTGGCTGCAAGTTGTTTGCTCTTTTGTGTGCAACCGCTTAAGACGGTTGAGGATCGATATTCCTATTGGTTTGATAAACCTTGGTTTCTTAATTGAGGGAAATACTTACCCGTATTGTGCTGCAATTATGAGTTCCTCTTCATGGAAATCCCAACGCAGATCACAAGTATCAACAATCCAATGGCGATCAGTCCCGATCAAGCACCAAACGAACGTCAACTTCTGCTTCAGTACACGTGCAACTCGATGACGTCTCCGCCTGCATGATATAGCGAGCGATGAGGAAGTAGTAGATGGGATCTCCGGCAGCACGGCGGTGTCGTGGCGGTGGTGGTGGAGTCACTTCAACAGGGCTTCACCAAGCGCTAGAGAATGAGGGAGGATGAGAAATAGGAGGGAGAGAGGGCAGCCGTCGGGGCGTGGAGATGAGGCGCGTGGCAGCCCTCCCACCCCTCCTCTATTTATAGGAGCAGGGAGAGGGGCGACGACCCTCAACCCCTCCTCCAAGGAGGGGGCGATGGCCTAGGGAGAGGAGTAGCCCCCCAAGTTAGGGGCGCCCCCTCACGATTTCCTCCTACCAACCCTAGGTGCATGGCCCCTTGGGAGGGGCGGCATCTAGCCCACCAAGGGATGATGGGTCCCCTCTCTCATCCCATTGGGCCCTCTGGTGCAGGTGGACATCCCCCATGGACCCCGGAACCCCTCCCGACATTCGCAACAAAAACCGATAAAACCCGTAACTATTCCAAAAACCGAATACCAACTTCCCATATGTAAATCTTTACCTCGGGCCATTCTGGAGCTCCTTGTCATGTCCGGAATCTCATCCTGAACTCCGAACAACATTCGGTCACCAGCATACATATCCCAATAATACTACATCATCATCGAATGTTAAGCGTGCGGGCCCTATGGGTTTCAGGATCATGTTGACATGACCAAGACACCTCTCTTGTCAATGAAAATAGTGGGACCTGGATGCCCATATGGGTTCCTACATATTCCACGAAGATCTTTATGTGTGCAACCATGATATCAAGGATTCAGTCAATCCCGTATGCAGTTCCCTTTGTCCATCGGTATGTTACTTGCCCAAGATTTGATCGTCGGTATCTCATACCTAGTTCAATCTCATTACCGACAAGTCTCTTTACTCGTTCTTTACTACAATATCCCATGGATAACCCCTTAGTCACGTTTCTTGCAAGTTTTTTATGTTGTACTACCGAGAGGGCCGAGGGATACCTCTCTGTCATACAGAATGACAAATCCCAGTCTCGATCCATTGCAACCCAACACACACGCTCAGAGATACATGTAGAGCATCTTTATGATCACCTAGTTACAACGTAACATTTCATACACACAAGGCATTCCTCCGGTGTCACAGAGTTGCATGATCTCATGGTCTCGGGAACAAATACTTGACATGAAGAAAGTAGTAGCAATAAACTAAGTGATACGATCAGATGTTATGCTTGTGGTTGGGTCTTGTCCATCAAATCACTATCCTAATGATGTGATCCCATTATCAAATGACAACTCATGTCTATGGTCAGCAAACCTTAACCATATTTGGTTAACGAGCTAGTCTAGTAGAGGCTCGCTAGGGAAATGGTGTTGTTCATATCTACACACATGTATTTAAGTTTCGAGTCAATACAATTCTCGCATGGATAATGAACAATTATCATGAACAAGGAAATATGATAATTACAACTTTATTATTGCCTCTATGACATATTTACAACATGAGGTGTCCAATCCATACATGGTGCATGGATGGATACCTTAATTGGTGTTGGGAGCAGTGGGAGCATGACAGTCTAGTGGAAGGATGACTAGAGTCGAGGATGAAATTGTTGGTGGGGTGTTGGCCACAATGAGGTGAAATCCATCAGAGAGAGGAGTGCTGGTCGACAAAGCAAGAGGTGTAATCACGCTAGTTAGGAGTGACATTGAAGAGGTTGGTGTAGTGACGATGTTGGCGTCGACAATGAAGGTCATAGCAAGAAACTGCTTTTGTTCTAGAACGACAAAACTCTCTTTGGTTTAATTACTATGCATATGCATGGTATAAGTACATGCACATCATGTATGAGTTACAACAATTAATAGTAAAATATACAACAAAGCACACGCCAACTATGGGTAGGTGTGTGTCATGCACACGACCTAAGTGTGGCATGCACATGGGAGATCAACGAGGAGAGGCCATGTAAGACTCAGTCAGTCATGTACTTTTAACATATTCCAATAAATCCTACACATATATCATTGGATTTTGTACTCATCATCCAAGCATAGTCACACAATCTTGATAAAAATGGAAACAAATCTTTGGTTGAATGGTTTTTAAAGGTGGTTGTACCTCTAGTACACTAGACATGCTTTGCGAGTCTCACTAAAACAAATTGTTTTTCAATGGAAAACTATGTTTATGTGAACAAAGAGACCAATATGGTAACTTTGTACATTTTGCCACTCTAAGATGACTTGTGCATTACAGTATGTAATTTCTACCTGGGAACAATGAAGATGAGCTGTAAATTTTATGAAGACTTTGTGTCTATCATCCTTATTGCTCATGTTCTCGAGCTTCTTGTTCTCCATTGGAGGTTCCTATTTAAGTTTACACATTAGGACCACATGAATCCAATTGTATAGACAACATCATATATTGTGTCATGACACGTAAATATGGCAAGCAATCTAGCTATGGCATGTGCCTCACAAAGACTCGGTGCTTTCTTGCAAATTATTCTCGCCCCGCAAGTCGCAAACACATCAACAATATGCCAACGATATCCATTCCTTTCAACCAAACTATGATATTCCATGTCTAAATTTTTGTGGCATAGGCGCCAAGATATTATGTATTCCCACTACTCCAAACTAATTGAACTTTTAGGTTTATCGTAACTTAACTTTGTTTAAGTTTAATCAATTTTACACAAACATGTGTTCACATCCAAAATACGAGATACACATAATAGGGAAAATGTATTTTTAGAAAGAAATTCATTACGCATATTTGGGTTTTTAGTTGTTAATGTATTTTCCTCTACAATTTGATAAACTTAAACAAATTTGACTTAGGAGTTAGGACAAATGTAAAATTCCAATTATTTTGAAACAAAGGGAGAACAATGTCCAAAGATCTATGAATAGGAGCCCATGTATGATCCAATGATAAAGCTGAGAATTAGGGGTATTACATTCCTAAGCCTCCTTGTTAGAAGTTCTCGTTATACAAAACAAGAAAAGTATTTCCTCAAAATCAGATCACTCTTTTGACCTCAAATTTATTTTGTAGAATATGGCTTACCACGAATAAGATCAAGCCATAGGCTTTTGATATTTTGGCGAAATTCTACCAGTCTAAAGCAATTAAAGCACAATTGGTCTTTGGTGATTCGTAATGGCAATAGTACCTTCTTTAAATTGGACGGGACCGGACCTAAACCCCAAATCACTAAGAAATATAAGTTGTTCAATTCAGGAGCTTTTGTGTCCACGGTCGAGTACAAAAGTCTACGCTCTTTGCATAGTAAGTTCATGTTTGATGCGTAAGACGCAAAGCACATTTCATTCCATACACAACGCACATCACTCTTAGCAGTAGTTCGATAAGTGGGATGGCCCAGCTGAGCATTATTTTCATTTTCTTTAGTCCTCCTCTTTTTATCTATTTTTTAAATATCATATAGACTTTTAAATTCATGTCTTTTCAAAAATTATTTTTTGCAAACATTTTTCCAAATTCATGGTTTTTTTTCACATTTGCATTATTTTTAATTCATGATTTTCTAAAATTCCAAAATTTCATGAATTTTTCGAATCCACAGAAATTTGTCATATTCACAATATTCTCCAAATTCTAGAATATTTTTTAATCCCTGAATTATTTTCGAATTTATGACTCAAATCGGCCAACATTTATTCTATATAATGAACATTTTTTATTCATGGGCATTATTTTAAAACTACAAAAAATCAATTTATTTTGAAACATATAAGATAAATATGGTTTATAGTTTTTTCTGAGACCGCAAGCAACAACAGAGAAAATGCTGAAAAACTCAATCGTGCACGCGTGAAGGAAACCTCCTGGGAGCTCCTATCTACGGCATTTTGCTACAAATAGCAGCTGGACGCACACGGAAATGGCCACCTGGGCCAGCCCAACTGCAGGACAACGCTATGCAAAATTCCAAAAATTAGTGCTCTCGCAGGAAGTTGAACACAAGACCTCCAGGGCCGGTCCTGAGATTTCGGGGGTCCGGGACGAAACAAAAATTTAGGGCCCCATAGTATAAATAAATAGTATAGATTGACGAAATAAATAGCAAAAAAAATGAGACACAATTTTTTTACGTGGAAAACCCAATTTGCTGGATCATAAATATCCACATGAACTGGTTCTTCATCAATAGTAGCAGATTCCGTGGGAGATGAATTATGGTCATGATCACTCACATTGTTATCGTCCGCGTCGATGTCAACATTGTCTTCTGTATGGATATCATCTTCTAGATCCACATTACTTGGTTCTCCCACAAAAACTAACGCCAACTCATCTGGATTTTTTGAAGTGGATGGGTTACTCTTAAAATACTTAGGAAGAAATCCTCTTTGTGAATCTACCAAATTTTGATTTGCTTTCCTCTTTTTTCTTTTAGCAGCATCTGATTTAGGCTTCATAATAATTCTGAAAATAAATAAATACGAATCAAAATTAGGGCATAAACTACCTAAAAAATAAAAACGAATCACTAGAAGTAATCACAGGGACGAATCACTAAAATAAAAATATCATCTTCAAAATGTTCTGCAACTTTTCTGATTTCCCGGTCTAGATCTGGATGCAACTCCTGCAAACTAGTGTCTAGCTATTTCCTGTTTGTATCTCTCAGCAGAAGGGACACACATGGCCTGGGGACGCACCACCGCCACGGACTGACCAGGCCCTGCTTGGGACTGACGAACGCCACGGGGGAAGTTGCCGTCGAGGAGCGCTGGATCTCCTGCTGTGCGTTCGTGGCTTCGTGCGTCGGTGCGTCGCTAGGGAATAGGGATGAGGGATCTCGATCGCCGCCGCCGTGCAGGGAGACGAGAGTCGAGAGAGCCAGAGAACGCACGATCAATCCATCCTGTCGTGGTGATAAGAGCTCCGCTCCAGCCCATTTTGTGATTTGTCTTGTCTCTTGGGCCACAGAATAGGCCTGGTTTCTATTTTTTTCTATATTAATTATAATACTTATTAGTAAGTTAGTATACGTATATATGCAGGGGGCCCTCAAAAAATTTGGGCCCGTCCGGCCGCCCCGCGGACCCCCCCCCTCGGGCCGGCCCTGTCGGCGCGTCGCTAGGAAATAGGGATGAGGGATCTCGATCGCCTTCGCCGTGCAGGGAGACGAGAGTCGAGAGAGCCAGAGAACGCACGATCAATCCATCCTGTCGTGGTGATAAGAGCTCCGCTCCAGCCCATTTATGATTTGTCTTGTCTCTTGGCCATAGAATAGGCTTGGTTTCTAATTTTTTTTCTATATTAATTATAATACTTATTAGTAAGTTAGTATACGTATATATGCAGGGGGCCCTCAAAAATTTTGGGCCCCGTGCGGCCGCCCCCGCGGACCCCCAGGGCCGGCCCTGAAGACCTTACACTCTTAGATGCAGCGGCATACCAATGCAGCAAGCAAGCATATTGATGAACATTTTAAATCCCTGGGCTACTTTAAATCTACAAACTCTTTTCAGCTACATTTTTTTATGAAAAACTATAAGAAAAATACGTTTTGTATTTTTTAACACAAGACCTTACACTCTCACACGCAGCGGCATACGAATGCACCAAGCAAGCATCCGTTATTAATGAACATTTTAAATCCATGAACTTTATTTTAAATCCACAAACTTTTTCAGTTTCATTTTTTATGAAAATAAAATAAGCAAAATATGGTTCGTCTTTTGTTGTGAGACCGCAAGCGACGGTAGCAAAAAGCCTAGAAAACTCAAATGTGCATGCGAGCACGAGACCTCCTGGGAGCTCCTATCTACCACATTATGCACCAAATACCAGAGCTGGACGCACACTCAAAAAGGCACCTGGGCCGGCCCAACAGCAGGACCGCAGTTTGCAAAATTCCAAAATTTAGTGCTCTTGCTGTTAGTCGAACACAAAACCTAACACGCAGCAGCATACCAATGCACCAAGCAAGCATCCTTTATCAATGAGTAGCGCGGCACTTTAGAAACTAGGGATATCCATAGATTTCAAAGATTTCTCAAATATCAAACGAGTTTTTTTGTGAAACAACTGAATACTTTTTGAAACGCGAACATTTTTCAACGCCGTGAGCAAAAAGTTGAAAACATGAGCAATCTGGAAAATTGGAACACATTTTCAAATTTTTGAAAATGAGAAAAAAAATCATGATTTTTTTGAAACTCTGAACCTTCAAAAAACACAAACATATTTTAAAATTGCAAAGAATTTTCGAGAAACATGATTTTTTTTATACTTTGCCATTTAAAAAATGTGAACAAAATTCAAAATTCCAAATACTCCGGAAAATATGAACAATTTTGGAAATTTCGAACATTTTCTGAACATGTGAACAAATTTTGAAAGATGAGAACAAAAAACATTACCAAATTTTTTGATTGCATGAATAAATATTGAAGCTGTGAACATTTTTGCAAACATGTAAATTTTTTAAAATCTACACAATATTTGGAAAAAATAATAAAAATTTCGAAACTTCAAACTTTTTGGAAACCATGAATAAATTTCAAAAATTTGAACTTTTGGAAAATGAACATTTTTTAAAACATGAAGAAAATTTTATGTTTTTGAAAAATACACATTAAATAAAATGTTTGAGTATGTTAAACATCTTTGAAATTTGCGATTTTTTTAGAAAAAGCAAACATGAAAAATACGAACTTGAAAAAGAGACAAAAAACAAAAAGAACAAAATTATTAAAAAATCAAGAAGAAAGAAACCAAAAAATGAAAAAGAAAACACACTAAATAAAATAACTAAACCGGTACAAAAGAAACCGGTTCAGGGAAGGTTCCCAAAACCTGCTAGATTGCTATGGTGGAGTGGACCGGTCCAATTCTCGCGTTTGAGGGATCGTGTGTGCGAAATTTGATCAATTTGATGCAGTAGGCGTTAAATATTATTTTACCTCATATTGATGAACAAGCTGGTAATACTTCTTATAGTGATTAAAATGTTCTTAAAGACACACTTTCATCATGATTCATTGACTTCATATTCATTGTCTTGATAACGTTATGTAGATGGACTAGAGCTAAGGTACTATTCTTATGTGAACAAACACCTACTTATAATTATACCCTCCACTAGGGACAAAGCCATGATTCTAACACATGGGGTCGGCATTTTATGTGCAGTGTGAATACTTTAAGATAAATTATGCGGAGACAATAGGATATGCGTTTTTACAATAGGCTATAGGTGGACGAACTATATCCTAGTCAAGTGAGGAAAATTGGTGTTGGTTATGAACAATTCCATTTTAATCAAAAGTTGCATGAAGCACTTCATGTAACTAAGTCTCTCTACATCGCCCACCCAGACTCGACATCGACCACGTTTTTCCGTACGGCTACCTCGATCACGACTACACCACTCTACGCTCTAGGCTATCTCGACATAGACACAAAGGGCTACCGCCTTGCTTGAACAACCTCGTCGATTTTCACTCCAACCACGACTTCCGTGGAACATCGACCGTTATAATTATGGGGGGATGTCCATAGTCTTACCTTTAGATTATTCTCCAGTCTCATCATATGCGTCGCCAAAGTTGTGATTGTGGGGGATGTTGAGTATTATGATTATTAGGAAGTATAGTATAGACTAGGATCTGTTCCCGCGTTGTTGTAGTCCAAGATGGTCATGTAGTCTATATATACACCCACAAAGCTCAAGCAATACAATCATCAATTCCACCAATCCCTCTATTCTGTTCTAACATGGTATCAGCCTAACCGATCCAACCCTATCCGACATCACTGCTTCCGCTTCGCGCCACTCCTAGGGTGGTCGGTCTCCATGCCCGTCGTCGGGGGTCGTGCCGCGTGTCCCTAGAGTTCATCCTCTTGTCGTTTTGACTCACTACCCTAGAGAGTCTTTTCCTAATGTTTTGATTTGGCTTTTATCTCTCCCCCGGTCATTTTGATTGGCATTTTCTATTTTTGTTTTCTGATCTAAGATCGAGTTGCATCGCCTGCCATTGTCGTTGACACCCGCGCGCCCCCGACCTCTTCCCCGACCCGACGCCTCGCGTGACGCGGTGGCCCGTTCCAACCGTCGTTTGCGTGTCTCCGCACCATCGCTCTACGCCGGCCATCGTTAGCCTCATCTGATGAGGATCCTGCATCACTTCACCTCCACCCCGCTCGACTGCATTTATCTGTTGGCCCTTGCACCGCGGCGCACACGATGCAAGGATGGGATGCGTTGTGATGTGCAGCTTATGGGTGTGGACCGCGTGCACATGCCGACTGTTCACGCATCCGTTCGCGCATGGCCTCCATGTCCCGACCACCTCAACACCTCATCACCGACTAGTGACCCCGACCTCGCGAGTGGCTAGTGTTACAACCCAAGTTTACCTTGCTTGCCATTGCATATTCGTGCATGCATTCAAATTGCATTGAATCTGAAATGGGGAAGTGATCAAGCCTCAGGAACCAAATTCTAGAAAATAAGCAATATAAAACTTGCTATAAAATTGTCACACCCTGTTTTTCACCCCAAGTTTTCTGTGTTGCAAAAATGAGAGCTTGTTAAAACTTTTCCAAATAATGTTGTGAGTGCAATGTCAACCCTTGTTTGAGTGTATGCTTGCTTGTTTGATGACTCAAACCCATGAAAAACTTATTATTTTGCTCTCATCAAAAACCCTTTTTCCTTTACATCAAGATAACCTTCATCATGTTGGGATACACTACTAGCTCATGAAGCCAAGTGGCACTTCCAACTACAGTTGGTGATCTGATCCTAATATCATTTTCATTCATTAAAAACATTATTTGGTGATTTAAAATATTATTTTCCTATTTTATATCTATGTCTATTTCTAAGGCCAGTAATGATATTTCCACAAGGAAAATTACTTTCCTGCCTTAGAAAATTCTGAGTAAATCCATGGAAGTTGAGAAGGACATATATTTTCCATACATAAGATTTTCAACCCTATTTTATATTAATATTATTTGAGTAAAATCCTGAAAACCATTTCTGTCTCTTTTAGCTTTTTGAGATGTTTTCAAAGGAAAGTATCTCAGTAAATTCCCATAAAATTACAGGAGCCCTCCCAAACCATATTAGGTGCTCACCTAAAATATCACCTTGATCCAAGGTGGGGAAGTGCACTTAAAGAGCCCAAAACCCTCTCTGTCCAGAGTAGAGTTGGAACAACTCTACATTGCAAAGTTTCTCCAATGGAGCTGAAACTTTACAGAGGTGTTTAACACCCCTAATGAGGACTCCACACCAAAAATGGGATTTGTGAGACTGTGTTTGACCATACTTCCTTTGTAAGGGACAGTACTGGTCACTTTGAGACATTTTCAAGTTTGCAAAGCCAAACTTGTTCAATGGAGCTCAGATTTGGTGGAACCCCATGTTTTTACCCCAAGACCAAACCTGTTAAGTTTCACTTACAGTGTTGGAGTGGAAGCACCCCAAGTCACTGTCGAACACCTAGTGACAGGAAGGTAAAAACCTTCCTAGCCACTGTTTTACCCAATGTCAAGGCCCCAAACTTGGTGGGTTAGAGCACCAGAACAGACTGAACGCCCAGTCAACCAGCCCCTCCCAAGTCCAAGAACAAGTGACAAGAACTCCAATTTAAGCTGCAGGATAGTACTGGCAACACTAGTGTTCCTTGCTCCCTTGACCAGCTCGAGCTCCCACTAAACCACAACGGCTAGGCACACTCCCAACAACACTCAGGACATAGAGGACACGTCCCAAGTGCCCCAGAGCGAGCCAGCATGCCGTGGCATGCCAAAACTGCGCTCTGGGTGCGCTGCAGAGAGCCACCCGCAAGGGGCCGACGCTCCGACAGGTCCCAGCCTTCCCAGTTATGTCCAAGCACTCCCCCGACAGCTCTTCAGTGCAAAGCTACCCCAGGGACCCTCTCCCCCTCGCGCAAGAGCTCAGGCGATGCGTGCCCGTGCGCGACCGACGCGGCCGAGCATGCACGGTCGCTGCAGCTCGTCACCACTCGCTTTCCCTCTGCGGCCGTTGCTCCAGGAGGCCCTAAACCACGTCCCGAACCCATGGTTTCGCGGCCAGCACCCCACTGTGCTTGCACGCGTGCCACGGTGAGTCACTGGTGTGCCCGAGTCGGGTCACCGTCGTTGGCCTATAAATAGACCCCCCCGGCACTCGAGCACCCTCGAAGCAGTTTTAGCACAACCAGTAGACACTCCCTAGCCTCCCAATCGAGCTGGCAGAGCCCCGGTGCTCGAGATCGACCGAGGCCCCTCCGCCTCGGAGCTCCGGTCGATCTCCGGCTACACGTCGGCTCCTACGCTGCCCGACCTCTCATTACACTCCCCTCGACACCAGGAACGTTTCCCTTAACTCTCCCGAGCAAATCCATACCCCTAGCCCCTAGTTCAACACGAATCCGAAACCCTTCCGCCACGAGCACCTCGTCGCCGGCGACCCAGAACACCTCCGGTGATGTACCGACCACGAGCAGGTAGGCGGAGGCACGAGGAACCCGTTCTCGTTCCTAGCTAGGCCTGAGGACAACGACAGCCTCGCCGGCGTCCATCTCCACCTCTCTGGCCGGAGGTAGGAGAAGGACCCGACAGGTGGAGCCCACCTATCGGTGTCCTGGGGCAGCCAGCGTGCACAGCCGCTGACGCTGACCCCAGGGGCCCGCAGGTCAGGTTTCAACCTGGCCCGCGCGCGCCTGTTGGCCAGGCCTGCTAGCTGGGCCAGCTGGATCTGTTTCCCTGGCCTTTTTCTTTTGTTTTAATCCAGCAAACTAAATGATTTTTATAAAAAGATTTAGCCAGTAGAAAAATATAATTCTTCCACCAGTATTTTTCTAAAAAGGAGTAGTATTTGATTCTGTAATGGTTGACATTTATCAATAACAGAAACTATTTTGGTATAATAAAATGATATTAAAAAGCACTTGTTTGCTTCTGTTTGCTTTTAAATAAATATGATTAGCTAATAAAACAATAGGAAACATTTTTCAAAATAATATCCTGAATTTATTCAAGCCTTGCAACATTTTTAAAAGCACTTTGTGATCTATTTTAGTGAGAGCTAGTATTTATTTATTCCTTTCCCGACGGTAGAGTTACCGAGTGACGGAGGATCCGGAGCGGAAGACCTCGAAGACCCCGGATACCTAGCTGACCAAGGCAAGCATGCCCTTTTGCCATGACTTAAGTAAATAAAATGATGCATGCTAGAATAGCAAGTATTTTCCTGTTGCATGTGATCACGATGCCGGTTTCATCATTGATGTGATGGTACCGAAGGCTTCTTCGAAGCACTTGCATTTACAGTAGTGATATTCACATGGCTCCTCGGAGCATGAGCATGATGAGCTGATCCTACCATCTACTAGGATCATGCTACTGTCATGTTGGCTAGTAAAGTAGAATCACTGCATTGAGCTTGACCCTACCCCGTGAGGGTCATGATATTATCATGTTGACAAGTAATAATAGAGCATTTTATCATGATCATAATGTTGAGTTAAATAAAGAGTTTATGAAAACCCCGCCGGGTGCCACTAATGCCCGAGGGTGATGATGAGATGGTGATCACTTTTGGTGAAGTGATGCACCGGTGATTTTGGTGTGAGTATGGTTTCGGAAGTGGATTAGATTTATGATGTGTCGACCGTCCCAACCTTACCCAGTACGACCACGATACCCCTTTATGGGACGGGGCTTTGTTGATTACTCTGGTCGGTGCTAGCAAAGAGCCACATTACTAGTGGCGGGAGTGATCGGTGTCACTCTCGTGATGGGGTCGTTCCAGGTAGGACGACTATGCCATTATTATGAGTTCCAGGCACACCGTTGGTCCGTGCATGGTTGATAAAGTCCAGAGTCGGTGCTCGTAAGACATACAACATGTGGGCTGGGTACCAATCGAGTGGATCTCTTTGTCTAGTATCGTCAGGGGAAAGATGATGATCGGATACTTACCTCGGGTATATGTGATATACCGCGAGTCGTGGATGATACGGAAGTATTCCGTTTCTCGTGGGTCCAGCGTACTACCTCTGCAGAGTGTAAACTATTCGAATAGCCGTGTCCACGGTCAAGGACAGTTGGGTGGTGCTGCTTAAACTACGTCCTGAGTTTCCGCATAAACCAAGTGTGTGTGCGTGGTGTTAAAAAGGTGTTATTATAATCATGATAATCACAATAATATGATCAAGTTCGGTGACTTGACATATAGGGTAAACCCGGATGGTTTAGCCCTCATTAATACATTGAGGTTATGACAAGTCTGATGACTTGGCATATCGGGTGAACCCGGATGGTTCAGCCCTTAGCAGATATGTTGATATCTGTAACCTGTTCTTTAAAAGTAATTCTTTAACCTGATGCATATACATGATCATACCACCACATCGCATTCCACTCAAGATAACGGTCACTGTTATTCATTACCATATATATATGTCATGGGCTGTTTGCGAGTACATTCAAAGTACTCATTGGCTTGCCACTGGTTATGTTATTGACCAGACATGGAAGGACCGGAGTTTGGCGATGAGTACGCCGTCAGAGGTGGACCTGCGATCTAGGACGCTTCCGAGTCAGAATGCCTGTCGGTGTAGGCTTGATGGCATGGGCACCGCTTAGCCCTTACGAGTTTCCGCTACTCGATGTATCCCTTTTATTTGGCTTTAGGCCTTGCTCTTGAACCCGACCTTCTGGTCATTTGATGTAATAATTTGGTACTTGGATATAAGACTCTATTATTCAGTATCTGTGTTCAGTGAACATTGATCCTTGGGGTCACTGGGCACGGCGAACTCGACTTGCTAGTCGGGGTCCCCGCAGAACTGGTATCAGAGCCATCCTGACTATAGGAAGCCTTAGATAGCATGGACGTTAACCACGAGCGTTAGGACGCCAGCCTTGCACAAGACTCTTGCACATACAACCTCCTGACTTCTCTCCTATGCCTTGTAGATGGCGGGTGTACCTGAGACGCTTTTGGAGACCGGCTTTCCACTACTTCTGGTGGATTGTCTCGAGAAGTGCCACGTACGATGCACGCCCATCTTCCTCTACCACGAGCACTGGGTCAATGCCGACACCAAGGAATATCACGTGGACGTGATAGTGAAGGCTAATGACTCCCCGTCTAGTTGGTTCTTTGAAGGACCACAGATGGGAGAGCTGATGTTGGCAGTGGAGACGGCTGCACGAGAGGCGCTCGTGCAACTCCGTAGCATCCTCCCTGAGATGGCTAATGAGCCTGTCACTCGTCATCTACCTTTCATTAAGGAAGGAGTGGATGGGAGCTGGACACTCACCCCAGCCACGGAGGATGGGATGCCACTGAGGTTTCAGACCTACTTCAGTCTCTCGTCAGACACCCTGACACACTTCCTGGTTAAGGAATCGGTCAAGCTTCGCCAAGAGCTGCATCTAGTCAAAGGCCTGCTCCACACTGAGAAGATGCAGAACCGCAAAGTAAAGAAGGCAAGCGCACCTGAAGGGAGGGCAGCTGTTGCCACTAGGGGTGGTGTGTTACCCATCCAGGCAGTCCCTCTTCGGAGTCGCCGCCTGACAGCGGAAGAGTACACTGATATCTTTGCCGCCTCGCCCAAGAGACGCCGAGACGTGCGGATTCTTTCTTCCACTCCTATAAAGGAAGAGGATGTTGATGAAGATGAGGATCCTGTTGAGTCCGCCTTTGAGACCGAGCAGTCCGCCGTGTAGGTTTTTGCGTAGGCAAATCGGAGTACCCGAGTATAGGGTATCCTTGTATCCGTTTTTAAATTGCGTATGTGTGCTCGATGTAAGTCACCTATTGCCTTGGGCAGCCTGTAAGTGACTACGTCACCTAGTTGTCATGAATGCAATTTCCAGTTTGTCAAAAACTTTGGTTTTAAAAACTTGGCACATGCACGTATTGGACCCCCTATTACTAGGAGCAAATCCTTGTATTCCCGCGCAAGGTGGCATTTTGACCTGTCTGTTTCTATGACAGGATGGTGAACGCAACCCGCAACAGCACCTTCGACAACCCCGGTGCCGGCTCCTCAGGGACGCCGCAGGGAACCGAAGGACAAGCTCATGCTGGAGGTCACCACGAGCAGCCTAGAGACCTTCCGCCACCACCTCCTCTTGAGAACTTGACGATGGCCCAGTTCCTTCAAGCTCTTCGAGAGGAGCGTCAAGCCAGCAATGCCGCTATCCAGCAGCTGACCCAAGTCCTAGTGGACAACCCGCCGTGGAATGAGTATGGCGGTGGTCGCTCTACTCTTTCTGAGTTCATGCGGACTACGCCCCCCATAGTCACGGAGTCGACTGAACCCCTGGACGCCGATGACTGGATTCGCACCATTGAAGACCTCCTTGCGCTGGTCAAGTGCACCGATGATCATGAGAAGGTCCTTTATGCTTCTCACTATCTCGGAGGCACCGCCAGGGCAATGTGGGATGGATTCCAGATCATGCGGGCAGGGCAAGTCATCACGTGGGAGATGTTCAAGGAAGGATTTCGCGCGGCTCACATTCCGCCTGGACTGATGACCATTAAGAAGCGGGAATTCCGAGCCTTGAGGCAGGGCAGTGGAACTGTTAAGGAGTACCTGCAGAAGTTTAATCCCTTGTCAAGGTACGCACCTGAAAATGTTAACACGGAGGCTGCTAAGGTGGAACGCTTCATGGAAGGGTTACAGCAGTCCCTGCAATACCAGCTGGTGGTTTGCGACTGCCAGACTTTCAACGAGTTGGTTAACAAAGCGCTTATGCTGGAAGACAAGCGTCGTGCGATGGACGACACCCGCAACCGCAAGCTGATAGGCAGTGGAGGACCTGGTAACACAAGACCAAGACCGTGACAGTCAGCACCTGCAAGACCCAACTTTCAGCACCAACAGTACAAGTACCCGGTGTTCCGCCAGAATTATCAGCCTCAGCAGCAAGTGAAGCCAGTAGTCAAACCGCCGAACAATGGTGGAGTCAAGACCAACCCTCCAGGGCAAGTCACCTGCTTTGGGTGTGGTCAGACTCGACACTATTCCAGGCAGTGCCCCAACAAGAAGCCCGACGCACCGCGTCCCAATGCACCCAACCCCGGTCAAGGTGCACCAGGGAGGAACCAGACCCCCCGCGACCAACAGTTCAATGGTAGGGGCCAGATCAATCACATCACTGCAGAAGAAGCACAGGAAGACCCGGACTGCATTCTGGGTACGTTCCTCGTCAACTCAACTCCAGCAACAGTGTTGTTTGATTGTGGTGCCTCGCATTCCTTTGTTACTCAAGGGTTTGCGGAGAAATGCGGTTTAAAACCCACTTTACTCCGCGGGCAGATGGCAATCCAAACCCCAGGAACAGTATTAAGGACCAACCTAGGGTGTAGAAGGGTCGAGATAGTTATCAATGGGACGAGTTCCTTGGCAGACCTCATTGTGCTTAAATCACAAGGTGTGGAAGTAATCCTCGGTATGGATTGGTTGGACAAGCACCAGAGTCTTTTGGACTGTGCCAACAGAGCCATCACCATGATAAGCAACCAAGGGGTCAAGGTCAAGTTCGTCTCCGAGCCAGTATCGGCTCACGCACCTCGAGTCAACAGTCTCTCCGAGGTAGAGCTTGATCGAGTGCCTATAGTCTGTGAATACCCGGACGTCTTTCGTGACGAGCTACCCGGAATGCCTCCTGACCGAGACATTGAGTTCATCATTGAGCTTATGCTCGGATCGAGGCCTATTTATAAAAAGCCTTACAGGATGGGTTCCGAGGAGTTGGCAGAGCTGAAGAAGCAGCTGGATGAGCAACTCAGGAAAGGGTTCATTCGTCCGAGTGCGTCACCTTGGGGATCACCTGTTCTGTTTGTTTCAAAGAAGGATCGTACCATTCGACTCTGCGTCGACTACCGTTCCCTTAATGAAGTCACAATTAAGAACAAGTACCCGCTCCCCAAGATCGAAGACCTGTTTGACCAGTTAAACGGGGCCAGGGTATTTTCCAAGATCGATCTCCGATCGGGATACTACCAGTTGAAGATCCGACCAGAAGATATACCCAAGACAACATTCGTGCCCGGTACGGTCTATATGAATGCACCGTCATGCCCTTCGGTTTGACAAATGCCCCAGCCTACGTCATGTACCTCAGGAACAAGGTCTTCATGGAATATTTGGACAAGTTTGTCGTCGTGTTCATCGATGACATACTAATCTTTTCCAAGTCCGAAGAAGAGCATGAGCAACACCTGAGGCTAGTTCCAGGAAAGCTTCGAGAGCACCAACTTTATGCCAAATTCAGCAAGTGTCAGTTATGGCTGAACGAAGTTGGATTTCTGGGCATACCCTGACGGCACACGGTTTAGCCATGGATCAGTCCAAGATTTCTACAGTGACCAACTGGGAATCACCCAAGGACGTGAAGGATGTCAGGAGTTTCCTCGGGCTCGCGGGATACTACCGCAAGTTTGTCGAGGGATTCTCCAGCATCGCTCGACCTATGACTGAGCTCTTAAAGAAAGGCCGGAAGTTCGAGTGGACACCGACGTGTGAAGCAAGCTTCCAGGAGTTGAAGAAAAGGCTAACCACCGCCCCGGTATTGGCTACTTCGGACATCAACAAGGAATTCGTGATATATTGTGATGCCTCGGGAACCGGGCTCGGTGGAGTCCTGATGCAAGATGGCAGGGTCGTGGCGTACTTGTCACGGCAACTGCGACCACATGAGGTGAACTACGCCACCCATGATCTCGAGCTAGCAGCTGTAGTGCATGCTCTGAAGACGTGGCGACATTACCTTCTGGGAAAGCGATGCGAGATATATACAGACCACAAAAGTCTGAAGTATATCTTCACCCAGAGGGAGCTGAACATGAGACAGCGGTGATGGCTTGAGTTAATCAAGGATTACGACCTCAGCATACAATACCATCCCGGCAAGGCGAACGTGGTAGCCGATGCCCTGAGCCGGAAGGCAGGCTCCTTGAATGTCATGCTCAAGGAAAGGTTACCCACCTTGTATGAAGAGATGGAGGGCTTAGGACTTGAGATAGTCGAACCAGGGTACCTGGCCAATCTCGAAGTCAAGCCTACTCTGGCAGACGACATCAAGGAAGCCCAGAAGGGGCACAAGAGTATCGAAGGCCTCAAGAGGAAGGTGCGAGAAGGCAAAGCCCCAGGATTCTCGATTGATGAGCAAGGAGTATTGTGGTACGGGAAGCGCTTATGCGTACCCAACAAGGCCGAACTTAAGGACTTGATCCTGCAAGAGGCACATGACACACCGTACTCTATCCATCCAGGTGGTACCAAGATGTACCAAGACATCCGAGAACGATTCTGGTGGCATGGCATGAAGAGGGAAATTGGCTCCTATGTCGCTAAATGCGATGTATGTCAGCGAGTCAAGGCTGAACACCAACGACCCGCTGGATTGCTACAACCTCTTCAAGTGCCAGAATGGAAGTGGGATGTAGTCGACATGGACTTCATCACCGGGTTGCCCCGGTCGAATAAGGGTCATAACTCCATTTGGGTCATAGTTGATCATTTGACCAAGGTGGCCCATTTCATCCCTGTTAACACCACTTACGATGGTAGCCAGCTGGCCAGTCTGTACATTCATCGAGTGGTGAGTCTCCATGGAGTCCCCAAAGAGATTGTGTCCGACCGCGACACGCAGTTCACCTCAAGATTCTGGAAGAAGTTTCAAGAAGCTCTCAGAACCAAACTCTCCTTCAGTACGGCTTTCCACCCGCAGACGGGCGGACAGACCGAGAGGGTAAATCAGATACTTGAGGACATGCTCCGCGCTTGTGTTTTGGCCCATGGTGCCAAGTGGGAAGACTGCCTACCATTTGCTGAGTTCTCTTACAGCAACAGCTACCAGTCCAGTCTTCAAATGGCCCCATTCGAAGCATTATATGGGCGGAAATGCCGCACCCCGCTCAATTGGTCCGAAACCGGTGAAGGGCTAGTTTTCGGGCCAGAAGCACTGCAGGAAGCAGGGGACAAGGTTCAGCTTGTCTGAGAGAACTTGGAGGCAGCTAAGTCGAGGCAGAAGAGCTATGCGGACCCTCGCTGTAGAAACGTGGAGTTTGTTCCCGGATACCAACTGTACTTGCGAGTCACGCCTCTCAAGGGGACCAAGCGTTTCCATGTCAAGGGGAAGCTACCTCCAAGGTTCATTGGACCCTTCAAGATCACGGCAAGGCGCGGGGAAGTAGCTTATCAGTTGGAGCTACCTCCTCAACTTTCGGGTGTGCACAACGTGTTCCACGTGTCACAGCTCAGGAAGTGTTTGCAAGTGCCGAACCGTCCCGATCTTTACAAGGACATTGATCATCAAGCTATTGACCTTCAACCGGATCTTACCTACCGCGAGAGACCAATCCGCATTTTGGACGAAGCAGAGCGTTGCACCAGAAGCCGCACCATCAAGTTTTTCAAGGTTCAATGGAGCAACCATACCGAAGCAGAAGCCACATGGGAGTGTGAAGACTATCTTCGATTAGAATTTCCCGAGCTGTTTAACGCTTAGCTTAGGAATCTCGGGGACGAGATTCTTGTAAGGAGGATAGGTCTGTTACACCCTGTTTTTCACCTCAAGTTTTCTGTGTTGCAAAAATCAGAGCTTGTTAAAACTTTTCCAAATAATGTTGTGAGTGCAATGTCAACCCTTGTTTGAGTGTATGCTTGCTTTTTTGATGACTCAAACCCATGAAAAACTTATTATTTTGCTCTCATCAAAACCCCTTTTTCCTTTACATCAAGATCACCTTCATCATGTTGGGATACACTACTAGCTCATGAAGCCAAGTGGAACTTCCAACTAAAGTTGGTGATCTGATCCTAATATCATTTTCATTCATTAAAAACATTATTTGGTGATTTAAAATATTATTTTCCTATTTTATATCTATGTCTATTTCTAAGGCCAGTAATGATATTTCCACAAGGAAAATTACTTTCCTGCCTTAGAAAATTCTGAGTAAATTCATGGAAGCTGAGAAGGACATATATTTTCCATACATAAGATTTTAAACCATATTTTATATTAATATTATTTGAGTAAAACCCTGAAAACCATTTCTGTCTGTTTTAGCTTTTTGAGATGTTTCCAAAGGAAAGTATCTCAGTAAATTCCCATAAAATTACAGGAGCCCTCCCAAACCATATTAGGTGCTCACCTAAAATCTCACCTTGATCCAAGGTGGGGAAGTGCACTTAAAGAGCCCAAAACCCTCTCTGTCCAGAGTAGAGTTGGAACAACTCTACATTGCAAAGTTTCTCCAATGGAGCTGAAACTTTGCACAGGTGTTTAACACCCCTAATGAGGACTCCACACCAAGAATGGGATTTGTGAGACTCTGTTTGACCATACTTCCTTTGTAAGGGACAGTACTGGTCACTTTGAGACATTTTCAAGTTTGCAAAGCCAAACTTGTTCAATGGAGCTCAGATTTGGTGGAACCCCATGTTTTTACCCCAAGACCAAACCTGTTAAGTTTCACTTACATTGGTGGAGTGGAAGCACCCCATGTCACTGTCGAACACCTAGTGACAGGAAGGTAAAAACCTTCCTAGCCACTGTTTTACCCAGTGTCAAGGCCCCAAACTTGGTGGGTTAGAGCACCAGAACACACTGAACACCCAGTCAACCAGCCCCTCCCCAACTCCAAGCACAAGTGACAAGAACTCCAATTTAAGCTGCAGGACAGTACTGGCAACACTAGTGTTCCTTGCTCCCGTGACCAGCTCGAGCTCCCACTAAACCACAACGGCTAGGCACACTCCCAGCAACACTCAGGACATGGAGGACACGTCCCAAGTGCCCCAGAGCGAGCCAGCATGCCTTGGCATGCCAAAACTGCGCTCTGGGTGCGCTGCAGAGAGCCACCCGCAAGGGGCCGATGCTCCGGCCGGTCCCAGCCTTCCCAGTTATGTCCAAGCACTCCCCCAACAGCCCTTCAGTGCAAAGATACCCTAGGCGACGCGTGCCCGTGCGCGCCCGACACGGCCGAGCATGCACGGCCGCTGCAGCTCGTCCCCACTCGCTTTCCCTCTGCGGCCGTTGCTCCAGGAGGCCCAAAACCACGTCCCGAACCCGTGGTTTCGCGGCCAGCACCCCACTGTGCTTGCACGCGTGCCACACTGAGTCACCGGCGTGCCCGAGTTGGGTCACCGTCGTTGGCATATAAATAGACCCCCCGGCACTCCAGCACCCTCCAAGCAGTTTTAGCACAACCAGTAGACACTCCCTAGCCTCCCAATCGAGCTCGCAGAGCCCCGGTGCTCGAGATCGACCGAGGCCCCTCCGCCTCGGAGCTCCGATCGATCTCCGGCTACACGTCGGCTCATGCGCTGCCCGACCTCTCATTACACTCCCCTCGACACCAGGAACGTTTCCCCTAACTCCCTCGAGCAAATCCATACCCCTAGCCCCTAGTTCAACACGAACCCGAAACCCTTCCGCCACGAGCACCTCGTCGCCGGCGACCAAGACCACCTCCGGTGACGTCCCGACCACGAGTAGGTAGGCGGAGTCATGAGGAACCCGATCCCGTTCCTAGCTAGGCCTGAGGATAACGGTAGCCTCGCCGGCGTCCATCTCCACCTCTCTGGCCGGAGGTAGGAGAAGGACCCGACAGGTGGAGCCCACCTGTCGGTGTCCTGGGGCAGCCAGCGTGCACAGCCGCTGACGCTGACCCCAGGGGCCCGCAGCTCAGGTTTGAACCTGGCCCGCGCGCGCCTGGTGGCCAGGCCTGCTGGCTGGGCCAGCTGGATCTGTTTCCCTGGCCTTTTTCTTTTGTTTTAATCCAGCAAACTAAATGATTTTTATAAAAAGATTTAGCCAGTAGAAAAATATAATTCTTCCACCAGTATTTTTCTAAAAAGGAGTAGTATTTGATTCTGTAATAATTGACATTTATCAATAACAGAAACTATTTTGGTATAATAAAATGATATTAAAAAGCACTTGTTTGCTTCTGTTTGCTTTTAAATAAATATGATTAGTTAATAAAACAATAGGAAACATTTTTCAAAATAATATCCTGAATTTATTCAAGCCTTGCAACATTTTTAAAAGCATTTTGTGATCTATTTTAGTGAGAGCTAGTATTTATTTATTCCTTTCTCGACGGTAGAGTTACCGAGTGACGGAGGATCCGGAGCGGAAGACCTCGAAGACCCCGGATACCTAGCTGACCAAGGCAAGCATGCTCTTTTGCCATGACTTAAGTAAATAAAATGATGCATGCTAGAATAGCAAGTATTTTCCTGTTGCATGTGATCACGATGCCGGTTTCATCATTGATGTGATGGTACCGAAGGCTTCTTCGAAGCACTTGCATTTACAGTAGTGATATTCACATGGCTCCTCGGAGCATGAGCATGATGAGCTGATCCTACCATCTACTAGGATCATGCTACTGTCATGTTGGCTAGTAAAGTAGAATCACTGCATTGAGCTTGACCCTACCCCGTGAGGGTCATGATATTATCATGTTGACAAGTAATAATAGAGCATTTTATCATGATCATAATGTTGAGTTAAATAAAGAGTTTATGAAAACCCCGTCGGGTGCCACTAATGCCCGAGGGTGATGATGAGATGGTGATCACTTTTGGTGAAGTGATGCACCAGTGATTTTGGTGTGAGTATGGTTTCGGAAATGGATTAGATTTATGAGGTGTCGACCGTCCCAACCTTACCCAGTACGACCATGATACCCCTTTATGGGACGTGGCTTTGTTGATTACTCTGGTCGGTGCTAGCAAAGAGCCACATTACTAGTGGCGGGAGTGATCGGTGTCACTCTCGTGATGGGGTCGTGCCAGGTAGGACGACTATGCCATTATTATGAGTTCCAGGCACACCGTTGGTCCGTGCATGGTTGATACAGTCCAGAATCGGTGCTCGTAAGACGTACAACATGTGGGCTGGGTACCGATCGAGTGGATCTCTTTGTCTAGTATCGTCAGGGGAAAGATGATGATCGGATACTTACCTTGGGTATATGTGATATACCGCGAGTCGTGGATGACACGGAAGTATTTCGTTTCTCGTGGGTCCAGCGTACTACCTCTGCAGAGTGTAAACTATTCGAATAGCCGTGTCCACGGTCAAGGACAGTTGGGTGGTGCTGCTTAAACTACGTCCTGAGTTTCCGCATAAACCAAGTGTGTGTGCGTGGTGTTAAAAAGGTGTTATTATAATCATGATAATCACAATAATATGATCAAGTTCGGTGACTTGACATATAGGGTAAACCCGGATGGTTTAGCCCTCATTAATACATTGAGGTTATGACAAGTCTGATGACTTGGCATATCAGGTGAACCCGGATGGTTCAGCCCTTAGCAGACATGTTGATATCTGTAACCTGTTCTTTAAAAGTAATTCTTTAACCTGATGCATATACATGATCATACCACCACATCGCATTCCACTCAAGATAACGGTCACTGTTATTCATTACCATATATATATGTCATGGGCTGTTTGCGAGTACATTCAAAGTACTCATTGGCTTGCCACTGGTTATGTTATTGACCAGACATGGAAGGACCGGAGTTTGGCAATGAGTACGCCGTCGGAGACGGACCTGCGATCTAGGACGCTTCCGAGTCAGAATGCCTGCCGGTGTAGGCTTGATGGCATGGGCACCGCTTAGGCCTTACGAGTTTTCGCTACTCCATGTATCCCTTTTATTTGGCTTTAGGCGTTGCTCTTGAACCCGACCTTCTGGTCATTTGATGTAATAATTTGGTACTTGGATGCAAGACTCTATTATTCAGTATCCGTGTTCAGTGAACATTGATCGTTGGGGTCACTGGGCACGGCGAACTCGACTTGCTAGTCGGGGTCCCCACAAAAATGCGCCAAAAAAATGTTCCAAATATTTTGTGAAAACATTGGACTCAGATAAAAATGTCAACAAATATTTTGGATCACAGAAACAATTATATTGGTTTTTGAACTAATCAAACAACTATTATAAATGGAATCTTTATTTACTGTATTTAAAATATGGTTCCATAAATGCCAAAAACTATTATGTGGCATTGGACAATTATATTTAAGTCACATAAAAATATATTAGCATTTCTATAAAATGATTTGATTTTTTTTCAAAAACAAATGTAAGAAAACAAATAAAAGCAGAGAATAGAACAAAGGAGAAGAAGAACTAACCTGCGCTCACCTGGTCGGCCCAGCCCACCAGGGCATCTCCCTGCTCGTCGTCTTCCCCGAGCAGGTGCGTGGCAGCAGCGCGTGCGCCAGCGTCCACCTCCTGCTTGCCACCTCCTGCGCCTCCTGATCGGCATGTATCCTTCTTTGCTGCTGTGTCTGTCCCTTCGGGGAAATGTCACGCGGTGTAATGGAGTCCTTGTAGCTTGCTACGACTCGTCTACAGACGCTAATGACCGACACGTGCTTTGCTGGGTTATGTATTCCTGTCCCTGTACAGATGTACCACTTGGGTTTATAACTAGCCATGTCGACCCGGGTTCTTTGTCGTTTGAATGCTAGCAAGACATTCATATACGTGAGCCAAAAGACGCAAATGGTCCCGGCCAAGGTAAGGTGGCAGCCGTGGAGTTTACCATGCGTGAACCGCAAAGTGATGTGATGTGTTATAGGTTGGGTTCTTATGATTCAGGATCGGGGTCCTGACGTCTTTGGTATCAGAGCTTGACTGCCTGTACGATAACCAAGCCAAACTGGTCGATGTTGAGTCTAGCAACTCTTTAGTTATATAAGGGAATTGTTTGTGGAGGGGAACGTAAGGCTCTTTTTACTCCTTTCCTTGTGTCATTCTTATTCCGATTCATCCTCTTCTTTATTCTACGGGGTTTAAGAACTAGGATTTCTCATCTAATCATTAGGATGACGAGTTACTATGTTGGAGACCTATAAGAAAGTTGTTGTCTTCAAGGATCAGTGTCTCCATAAGAATTCAATTGTTATGTTGTCAGTTTCTTGCAGGTTGCCTCATATTTCATGCCCGTACAACCGTTATGTTGTGTGAGTTTTCCCTGGTTTCTAAATAATCTGATGCAATTGCAATTCCTCTCATCCCAATTTAATGTCTTTTGGCCAAACAAAGCACACTAATCATTGTGTTGAGGTACTCTATCGCCTCGACATATTTGTTAAAGTGTTAGGAAACCATGTTACCTACGAAAACCACCCAATAGTCTAGATGTGTTTTAGTTCCCAGTGTGATAATTTTGGCCATCATTTTCAAAAAAACATCTCATGATGTTATTTAGTTTGTAGGTATCCTATTTCTGGATTCCTGAATCCAAAGGATCATTCCGCTCACTCCTGTTGATAGTGTTCCTAGTTCCTTTAGAATGATTAGTAACCTTGTTGTAATTCCCAAGGTTCATGGTATATCCTTCTTCCAACACCATGGACCATCTCTGGCAGAAATTCTTCATGAATTAAAGATCATAACAAGAGTGCTTGTGATTAGTTCTCTACTCCATATTTTGATTCTGACAACTTCGCCCTTCTGCATGGGTTATCTGGAAGAATTTTGTTGAACTCGTTCGACATGCTAATCTATGCATCCACAACTCAAGAAATCATGTGCTCTGGAGTTGGACCTATCTAGTTGTATTCTGACTTTCATCCATGAGAGGATAGTCAAGAGTAGTTGTGCATTCGTGTCATCAACATCTTTTATTCCTATGGTCTGTCAAGTTGTTCTATTCTCGAATGACTGGGAGAAGCAAACTCCAGTACCTCATCCATTTCTTGGATTGGGTCAAAGTAGCTGTATTCCGCAGATCAAAATGCCAATCTGGCGTTTGTTCTGTTCTATCTTGGAGTATTACCCTCTTTTGTCAAGAGTGTTGTGAGAATTGCACCATCTCTTATGAGCTCTTGATGTAATGGTACTTCTCGCTATCATTGTTCATCCCTCGGTTTCTGTGTTGGTTGTAACTGGAATATCGAGAGGTGAACCATGATGTGTGAAATCAATACTCCTAGCAATGCCATTGCTTAGAAAGTTAACGGACAATAATTTCACTCTTATGGTGATGGTGACTGAATCGTCATCCTAAAATTGACCGTGCTACCTAGTCCATGTTTCATGGTGCACTTTTCAATCAATGGGTTAGGATTGTGTCAATCGTTCGCTCTTTGATCATATCATCTTGCCATGAAAAGCGAGATTGTTCCCGAGCTTAATAACATATCGGTGGTTCGTGATTTTCCGAATATCTTCTCGGAAGTATACCAGGTTTTTCCTGACTGTTATGATAGAGCTCGTGATCAAGTTGGTTTCCCTATAAGCCATCTTCTCCAAGAATCCGTGTTGGATACCCCCGAGCTAGTTGGTTAAGCTAAACAACAACTTGGAGAGTTGGAAGATAAAAGCTTCGCCTAAACTTAGCTCATTTAAAAGGGATATCTTTCCTGTTGTGTGAGTCTTGAAGAAAGATGATATTGTCATCGATTGATTCGTGTGATCAATTGTTGCATATATTATCTTGTCCAATTTTGATTTGAGTATGGGCTATTGTCAAATCAAACTTAGAACCAAAGATTTTCATAACGGTGTCTTACTCGTGGATTTCCTTGAGCATACACCATTATATTCTTTGATCTGACCAATGCTATTATCTTGCCCACATAGTTGTGGAAATCCATTTATATGGGTATCTCGATGAATTGTTGTTGAGCCCATCGGCAACATTTTCATTTGTTCCATGATCTATGTTGGACATTAAGCTAGTGCTGGAAATTTGTAGACATTGTCTTCATGTCTCGAGCACGAGGTATATGTTAGGTGTAAGAAGTGACTTCCTCTAATTCATGTGCCTTTGATGCAAGTTGCCGCCATGAATTTGATAAGGTCGTTTTGTTTTCTTCGGAATCATCCCAAGTCAATCATGCACGTGCGAAGTATTCTATGGTTTGATAGACTGATCATCTTCACTCCATATGTATCTTCTAGCACACCAAGCCACTGATTGATTTGTTTAAGAAAAAGGAGTTCCTTCGTAAGAGCTAATCATTTGACTTGTGTAAGGACTTTGGTATTCTTAATGATGATTCCCATCCAGAACTCGATAGTGTTTTGTTGTAAGACTTTTCATGTGCTCATCATTGCCTTGGGCAGTGTGTTCACGTGGGTCTTGCAATCGAGCTCATGTTTTGGAGTTGTCTTTCGTAGATCATTCCTGAGAATCTCGCAACGTTATGTCATCGTTTTGTGTTGCAAATTTTCTTTTCAGACATGCTGAGTGTGAAACATCATGTCACCAACCAGATCTGAATCTCAGGAAGATATGATTGTTGTAACGCTTCCCAAGGATTATAATATTGATCTCTGTGTAACCCGGTAAGGTGATGTCATGGCTAACACACCTAACCGGAAGACTTAGTGTTATAATATCTTGCGTCAGCAACCTTAGCCATCTCCGTGTGAGTTTTTGTATGACTTATTTTGGAAGTTGTTCCTCATGGACTCCCTTTGACGCCCCGAAGTTCCTCATGGAAATTCTCAAGTTCTTGAGAGCACGCTCAGACACTAGGTTATATCCTCGGTAGTAATTGGAATGTGCCTTCCGTTTGCCAAGTTGTTTTATAACCCTAGTTTCTTTTCAACCTGAGTATGCCATTCTTTCAAATTCCCTCAAACGATCATTTGACGATTACCTTAGGCTGGTATGAAGAGTCTCAATGATCTTTGAATCAAAAGTAATTCTTTTGGCCACTTAAGGGAATAACTCTATGAGTCACCCTCCTAAGGTGCCCTGTTATGGTATGAAGGGCAACTTAACTCCTCGCTACTTTGAAACCTCGTCTCCATCTATTTTAAGCGTGGAATTGTTGCCTACCAATTGAACCTCGATCATATGCCCCATTTCCTCATCTGTGTTATCTGTTCTGTGTCTCAGCTCAAGGGACGATCCTACGTCTCATTCTATCAGTTGATCTTGAGTTACTCAATCTTTGAGGAGATCAAATCTTGTAGAGTCTTTCTGTTCTTGTCGTCGTGTTAGATGAAGACCTCAAAGACAAAGATACAAAGATCAACCTGATGCAATGAATCAACATCTTCAAGAAGGGCAATTGGATTGTGAAGATTTCGATAGTTCAGTGTTCCCTCTTCCTCTTCCCGACTACGCTTGAATCTCGGGACGAGATTCTTGTTTAGTGGGGGTGAGTTGTCACAGCCCAAGTTTACCTTGCTTGCCATTGCATATTCATGCATGCATTCAAATTGCACTGAATCTGAAATGGGGAAGTGATCAAGCCTCAGGAACCAAATTCTGGAAAATAAGCAATATAAAACTTGCTTTAAAATGCACCAAAAAAATGTTCCAAATATTTTGTGAAAACATTGGACTCAGATAAAAATGTCAACAAATATTTTGGATCACAGAAACAATTATATTGGTTTTTGAACTAATCAAACAAGTATTATAAATGGAATCTTTATTTACTATATTTAAAATATGGTTCCATAAATGCCAAAAACTATTATGTGGCATTGGACAATTATATTTAAGTCACATTAAAATATATCATCATTTTTATAAAATGATTTTATTTTATTTTTTTTTAAAAAAAGTGAGAAAACAAATAAAAGCAGAAAATAGAAAAAAGGAGAAGAAGAACTAACCTGCTCTCACCTGGTCGTCCCAGCCCACTAGGGCCTCTCCCTGCTCGTCGTCTTCCCCGAGCAGCTGCGTGGCAGCAGCGCGTGCGCCGGCCTCCACCTCCTGCTTGCCACCTCCTGCTGCCTCCCCGCGCTTATCCCCTCGCGAGGAGATGCCCCAGAGCCCCTCTCTCTTGTCCACCCCTCTCGGGCTCCCCTCCTTCGCCCTTTCGCTCTCTCCCGGCCATGGCCGAGCGCTGCTTGTCGCCACCATCCGTCGTAGCCGTGGCCACCGGCCCCTCTAGCCCAGCTACCATGTCCCAGAGCTCCGCCGTGCTCCTCACCGTCTCCTGGAAGAAAGAATCAAGCCCGGAGGCCCCCTATCATCGACATCGCCGCCATCTTCTCCACCTCCGACCGCCAGACCTCTTCCGTCGATTCGCTCCCTCTGGCGCACCCCCGAGCCTGCCAACAACATCATCGGAACCGCCGTGAGCTCGTCATCATTTCCACTCTCATCCCACGCTTTTCCCTGCCCCGTAGCCTCGTTCCCCACCATGACCGAGATCCCCTTGCCGTCGTTGCCGTATCGGGTCTGATCCATCTAGACGATGAATCGGAATGAGTAGCAACTGCTTGAGCCCTGATGTGCTTACTCATCCATGCTTGCTTACTGTGCCTGCTATGCTTAGAGTCGTATCGGGCCTGATCCATCTAGACGATGAATCGGAATGGTTGTTCATGTCCTACGGTGTGAGAGTAAAGGTGTGAACCCGATTTGGTAAAGGTAGCGATGAGAGGCCATGGAGTACATGGTGGGTTGTCTCATTGGGACCGTCCTTAAGAACTGAGTTCTGTGTATGTTATCCAAGACAAGATACTACCATGCATTGGGCCCTGAAATATGACCCCGCTCGGCCTATTAATTGCCTAGATCTCTGTCCAGGAGTTGCAATTAGTTTCTGGTGTTTGTAGGAAAAGTTTTGGTGGCCGTGTTTAGCTCTGCCCGATGGGTAGGCTTCTCTGCGGTAGATACACAGTGGTACGGTGTACCAAGTGGCACCGGGATGGTGGGCTTGGGAACCCTGCGCACATCGTTTGGGACCGTAGAGGAAACCTAGGCCGGACTTCCTTGCGGATTCAGTCTCAAATTGGCGATAAACCTGGATTAGGGTCTTATGTGGTTAACGGTCGTGGCCGACACCCACGCCAGTGCTTCCGCTTGAAGGTTGCTGAGATTCATGACGTGCATATGGTGCTAAGTGGTGAGAGCATGTGTGAATAAGTATACCCCTGCGGGGTGAATCAATCTGTTCGAATAGCCACGTCCTCGGATATTGACTACTTGGAAGCATTACGTGGTACATAGACAATTTAAATGGATACTCTAAAACATGTAAGATAAGTGTGAGTGCTATGGAAGGCCTTCTCGCAGGGAGACAAGAGTGGATCCATAGTGGTGTATTGAATTGGTGAATATGTGGACTCGTGTGCGCTATCCCACCTCAAAGAAAGAACTTGTAGTCGTAGTACAGGTTAGTCAAGAGTCAAAGCTGGCTTGCTGCAATCAAACCCCACACTCCTTTCATTGAAACGTGATGCATATGTAGATAGATCTGATGTAAGTCTTGCTGAGTACCTTTGTACTCACGATTGCTTTATTTATGTTTTGCAGAGAAGATTTAGTCTCATTTAAAGGTTCTACGCGATGTGTTCGATGTTGACCGGAATAGCTTGGAATCCCAGACAGAGGTCTGGTTCCTTTGGTAGGGTCGTGGTAGCTTTTCAGGCTCCTCCAGCCATTTTTAGTAGATGTATGTACCCAGACATGTTTTGCTTCCGCTTGATGTTTGTATGACTTGAGTGACGGGTCACGAGACCCCTGTTTGTAATATCATACTATGTTGACTCTTATGAGTCTTTAATAAAAGCTTGAGTCATAGAGTTATGTTGTGATGCCATGTTGTATCTACACATATAGTTTATATTGTGTGTATGTTATGAAATGCATTATATGTGTGGGATTCGACACCTAGTTGTGTGCCTTTAGTAGTACTCTTTACAGGGAAATGCCTCTTTGTGCTTCCACCGAGCCTTGGTAGCTTGCTACTGCTCCGGACACATTGATTGATCGGCATGTATCCTTCTTTGTTGCTGTGTCTGTCCCTTCGGGGAAATGTCATGCGGTGTAATGGAGTCCTTGTAGCTTGCTACGACTCGTCTACACACGCTGATGGCCGACACCTGCTTTGCTGGGTTATGTATGCCTGTCCCTGTACGGATGTACCACTTGGGTTTATAACTAGCCATGTCGACCCGGGTTCTTTATCGTTTGAATGCTAGCGACACATTCATATACGTGAGCCAAAAGACGCAAACGGTCCCGGCCAAGGTAAGGTGACAGCCGTGGAGTTTACCGTGCGTGAGCTGCAAAGTGATGTGATGTGTTACAGGCTGGGTTCTTATGATTCAGGATCGGGGTCCCGACAGCTAGATTGATCAGTTATCTAATATCCAAATCAAAGTCACATGCACATCACCGCGACACCTAAATGTTATGATAGTTTGAATTTTCATTTTTAGCAAGAAATTGTAGTTTTCAACGCATGTGTATTCTTAAGCGCGAGGGTAACAACCAATCTTTATTTGTCCAAATGGGACTGAATCCAGGCCAACTCGGGATGCACAATACACACCATATACTTGGCTAAAGCTTGATTCTTGATAAAATGTATCTTCAGAATTCAGCAAAGAAAAATTGGTGCGAACTTATAATGCATACTTGATTTATTTGTGACTAAGTAGCAATGTACAAATAGGAAATAGGAAGGCCTGGATCTTTCACATCCTATATTGGTATGGTGTTGTGCTTCGATCTTCCAAAACATTCTTGCTTAACAAAACTTTAGTGAGTTACCATTTCTGAAGTTTTAGCATCAATTCTGAACAATGCTAATATCGAGAGGAGTTGTTCAAATTTCAAACTCTATCAAGTCATCACCATAAATTCACTCAATCGCTCCCAAGTTCAGGAGAAAAACTAACAATACGTATGCTCCAAAATTCAGTAGGTAACATGTTGCATAAACTATTTTACTAAGTCAAGGAATCGTATCAGCAATCAACTAGCAAAGTGTTATCCTTGGATTTCTCAAAACATTTTTGCATAACTCAGCTGCAAAGTTACTGCTTCTAAAGCCCTACTAACTTCCTTTTAGCACCAATCCACAACAGCAAACATAGAAAGTTTGATAATATGTTGTTTAAACTTAGACAAGCCATCAGCAAAACTCAAGACAAAATGTGGGTGCTAAAAATTCAAGATGTACACCATTTAAGGGACATATAGGGATGTTACAATCAATCAACTAATAAAGTGGACATAGGAAATAAGCACTGTGCTCATTTAAAAAACGTACCAAGGGTCCAATAGCCAACAAGTTTATCAGGGTTGAACTAACAAGGTGGGAGCTATGATATAATAGTTTAGAAAAATGAAAATAGAGCAACAACCCCGTTGATATGGGAGGCATGATTGATTAGGGGATTTGACCGCAAAATACGACATATTATTTGTTAACTAGGTAACCTTGTGTATCATAGATAAGAATAAGAGATTGAAACACCATAAGGTTCGAGGAAAAGCTATGTGGTGTTTCATCACAATTATCTAGGTTTCCAAGTCTTTCCCTTCACAGCATGGTCCTCTTCGTGTTGATATCGTTGCGTGTACCCACAATTTACTAGACCAGCACGATCCGTGATGAGCAACATACTTTTATATGCACGTAATACTCAATTAAGGGAGAAGTATTGTGGTGAAGCATAAACACAAACAGGCAGCGAGCACCAACAAACGAATACAGAAATGCAATCAAACAAGCTCAAATAAGCAATGGTATGCATGGGTAAGGTCACCAAAAGGATAAACACGTCCAAGCAAATGTAACTTTTTTATGCAGCACATCTGCTAACCCCAATCACAAAATCCTAAAAATCAAGTCAATTTGTTCCACCCCAACCATGGCAGATACAAATCCCACCTGCAAGACACACACGAGAATCGTGAACCTTAGAAACCGAGGAGTAAGAATAACAAAAATGACATGATCGAAAAGATATCCCAATGTCACATCCCTAACCCTTAAGCAAGATAGCATTGTGCTCATGTCTTCTTTGCATTTGCATCTAAGAAGTTTCAACAAAAACAACAAAGTGGCAAAGGAAAAACTCAAAACCCTAGCCACCATTTCAATTAAAGGAAATCTCAAACTAGTTCAAAATCAATGAACCCAAAATGGCCTCAAGAAATGTTCAAACTTTCTGATAAATCATGAAAGTAAATGAGCATTGGAGAAAACTATTTTCTTGACACTTTAAGCATTTTAAATAAATGCAAAAGCCACTAGTTTCAAATTTAAAAATTGAAATCAGAAACTATAGTTTTCCAAAAATGTTGAAAACCTTGGAAATGAGTGGGGATATTATAACAAATATTTCAGGAGGTCTAAAATAGTTTTTACTTTTTGTTTTGGAGCTGAATTAATTAGCAATACAATAATTAGCAAAACAGAAAAAACAAAAATAGAGAAAATGGGAAAAAGCTTACCTGTCGCCCAAGCCTGGCCCGGCCCATCTCCCCGCTCGTCCCCTCCCTCGCGCCAGTAGGCAGCAGGAGGTGGCGGCCGCCTCCTCCGGCGCAGCCACGCACCTGCGTGCCTGCCTGGCCGCCGGTTTGCGCTGGCGACGACGGGGATAAGCTCCCCAGAGCCTCCCCTATCCATTCCCCGCCTCGGTTCTCCTCCTCCGCCCGGATCACCTCCTCCTCCTTGCTGCCGCCATTAGAGCCGACCTCGAGCTCGAGCTGCCCGTGCCCCTGGCCATAGGATCCCCTCCCAGAGCACGCCATTAGCTCCGCCTCATCGCCCTGGTCATCTCTGCAGAAGCCGAAGCTTCCTCGAGCCCTGCAACGCCCGCAACGCCGTCGTCTTCCACCTCCGGCCGCCGGACCTCTCCCGTCGATTCGTCGCCCCCAGGCCTTCCCCGAGCCGTCTAAGCTCTGCTCTGCACTCCCCGTGAGCATGCGGTCGTTTCCCCTAAGTTTTCCCCCTCGATCCCTCCTCTAGCCCTAGTTTCACCGGAGCCCGACGAGGACCGCCGCTGCCGCTCGTCGCCGGTAGCCCTCCGTTGGTCAGCTCGTCCTTCCGAGGGCACCAGCAGCTCCAGGACGACGCGTAGATGCCGTAGCAGCTAAGAACCGAGCGTAGATCACTCTGATTCAAAGCCCCCGACGACGCCCGAGCTTCGGCCGCCGCTCCGGCTCGTCGCCGACGCCTCTTCCGGCGACCCTAGCCTCCCCAGATGGCCCTGCCAGATCGGCCACTTCGCGAGCATGCTGTAGCTGCAAACCGCGTGCGTTTTGGTGCTGTGCAGCGCCGTCTAGGTCGCCTCCGGCGAGCCCTCCGCCGCGGGTCTGGTCGCCGGCGACCACCCTCCGGTGGCCGTCGACGTGGCCGACCATTAGGGCGTAATCGCCCTCCCCTCAGTCGCTGCCAGAGGGCCCCACACCTGGTCAAACCCCAATTAGGGCTGGTCAGCGTGGGATTAGTCCCAGAGAGGCTGACCAGTGGGGCCCCCCTGTCAGGTTTGACCTGCATAGGTCGGCTGACCTGCTGACGTCAGCCTGATGCAATAAATAGAATTTCTAGTTTAAAACTAATTCAGGAAATTGCTAAAAGTTGTAAAAATCATAGAAATTAATCTGTAACTCCAATGAAAATAATTTATATATGAAAAGTATCAGAAAAATTCAAGGATTCTGATTATGCTATTTTCAACTATGTTTGAAGAAGTTATAGAACCCTAAATTGTGAAATAAGGAATAATTCAATTCTTTTAATCACCTTATAAATGGAATTTGCAAAAATATTCAAATTTCATTATATATGCAATGATCACACACTGCCCTAAGTACAAATCAGTATCATAACATGACAATTCATGCATGTTAACATCAAGATGAACCGAGCATCAGGTCGAATCAATTAAACCGATATCCGAGAATACCCGTTTGAATTGATATTTGAATGTGATTCAAATCAACTCTAAACCTATTACATGTTGAAAATAATAACTTATCACCTTGCATTCTCATGCCATGCTCATGCATCATTTTGAGTGCATATGATTGTTATTGAATGTTGCCATTCATTTCGATAGGCTCCGCACCCCCGGATTCCACCGAATATCCATCTGACGGATATCGTTCCTGCTCTGAGCAACAAGGAAAGCAACCCTTTTGATCATCCCGATAACTCCTATGTTCTTGCTCCTGCACCTATTTATTGCATTAGGATCAAATGCTTCAACTGCTTTTGCCTCGATAGTTGGACCCACTTCCTTTGCATGAATTAACCTTGTCATAGTAAATAGCCGAACCTTGCAACCTAGCATACCTGGTAGTTGCTTGAGCTATGATGTGCCTTATCCTGCTATGCATGCTATTCTTAGAGTTGGGTATGGTCTGTCATCTGGGAGATGAACAGAAATGAGGAATGTGTTCGGTGAGCAAAGGTTGTGTGTTGAACTTGATTTGGTAAAGGTACCGGTGAAAGGCTGTGTAGGAGTACATGGCGGGTTGTTTCATTGGAACCGTCCTTAGGAACTGAGTTCCGTGTATGTAATCCAAGACTAGATACTACCACATGCTGGGCCTTGAAATATGACCCCGCTCGGCCTATTAATCGCGTAGTACTCGGTCCAGGAGTTGCAAGTAGTTTTTGGTGTTTCTAGAAATGCTGGAGGCCGTGCATGGTGCTGACCTGAGAGGTGGGCCGTGATGCGGTAGGCAGTGGCACGGTGTACCAAGTGGCACCCGGATGGTGGGCTTGGGAACCCTGCGCACATCGTTTGAGGCCGTGGCGGAAACCTCGGCCGGACTTCCGTACGGGTTACTCTCAGATAGGCGATAAACCTGGACTAGGTACTAGTGTGGCTAACGGTCATGGCCGACTCCCTCGCTGGGCTTCCGCTTGAAGGTTGCCGAGGTGCATGACGTGCACATGGCGATAAGTGGCGAGAGCGTGTGTGACGAAGTACACCCTTGCAGGGTTATGATCTATTCGAATAGCCGTGTCCGCGGATATGGACTACTTGGAGACATATGTTGTTCATAGATAACTTCAATGGCTACTCATAAAATTGTCAAGATAAGCGTGAGTGTCGTGGACGGCATTTCCGTACGGAGATGGAATGATTCCACGATAGTGTATTGTTGTGGTGTTAGTGGACTCGTGTGCGAGAAATCAAGTTGTCAAAATTATTTAAAAATGCAAGTTGTCTAGCCACGAGTCAAATGCTGGCTTTCCTCCTGAAACTCCACAATACCTTTTGATACCTTGCATGAGTAGTTAGTTCTCCTAAAGTCTTGCTGAGTACCTTCATACTCATGTTTTCTTAATAAATGTTGCAGAGGTTGCTAATGACCCTAACGGAGGGTTCTTCGTAGACATCGACGACGACGAGTAGCTGGTGTCCCAGCTATGATCTGGCCCTACGTCGGCTCTGTAGTATAGTCAGGCCACGTGCCTACTAGTTGCCCTGTGTGTACTCAGATAGTTTATAACTCTTCCACTGGCTTGTATTGTATGACTTCTATCATGGGTCGTGAGACCCTTAATGTGTAATATTATGTGTGTGGCTCTTCCGAGCCTCTTAAATAAAGCTTGTATGTTTATGGTTATGTTGTGATGCCATCGATGTATCTATACATATCGGTATGCCATGCGTACGTGTGTCGTACTTGATATGTATGGGGTTCGATTACCTAGTCGTGAACTTTAGTAGCACTCCTTACAAGGAAATGCCCCTTTGTGGTCCAACGAGCCTTGGTAGTTCGCTACTGCTCCGGACACATTGGTTGACCGGCATGTGTCCTTCTTAGCTGCTGTGTCTGTCCCCTTTGGGGAAATGTCACGCGATGTAATGGAGTCCTTGTAGCTTGCTACGACTCGTCTACATTCGCCGATGACCGACACCTGCTTTGTTGGGTCATGTATGCCTGTCCTTGTGCGGTACTGCCACTTTGGTTTATGACTAGACATGTCGATCCGGGTTCTTTGACATTGGATTGCTAGCGATACTATCGCATACGTGAGTCAAAAGACGCAAATGGTCCCGGCTAAGGTAAGGCTGCAGCCGTGGAGTTAACCGTGCGTGAGACCACAAAGGGATGCGATGGGTTACATGCTAGATTCCTATGGCTTAGGATCGGGGTCCCGACAGCGTTGGTATCAGAGCCTGACTGACTGTAGGATTACTAAGCCAAACTGGTCGAAGTTGAGTCTAGAATTGCTTTAGTTATATATAAGGGAATTGTTTGTGGAAGGGAACGTAAGATTCTTGTTCTCTTCTCAAGTTATTCTATTCTGGTCATCCTCGTCTTTTCTGCGGGAATTAAGGACTAGATTTCTCATCTTCTCCTAGGCTCGTGTTTCCGATCGGTAGCTTATAGGACTACGGGTCGAGAGATATTGGGTTTCTTTTATCCCTAGGAAGCAGGAAGTAAATTTGATGATCAGAGAGTTGAACTTGATAGTTGAGTGGTGACGCTATTTCATTTTGGGTTGTCTCAAAATTTGTTTTGAGCATTTACAGCCGTTATGCTGCCCAATTTTTCATTCAGAGCTCTAATGCTTTTGCGTTACTCTCTATTTACAGATGCCTGGCCGTCCTTCTCGTCAGGTGGTACGTCTGACCAGGTGCATTGATGTACCGGGTCATACGGCCATGCTGGTCAGGGTGATGTCGGTGTGCGGTTACCGCTGGTACCCCGATTACACGGTAGAGGAACAGTACCGAGACTTCAACCAGAGCCAGTACATCTTCACTGTTAGGGTATTTCCAGACTACCCTGGAGCGGAGAAGCCAATCCATTGGTCCTATGGGTTGGGGGTCACCGTTGACATGGCAGTACAGGATGCTGCCTATTCAATGCTGACTGTTATGAGAGCGAGACATGCACTGCTGCAGAATTCAGAGTTCTGCTATGTTCCGGCCTCTCAGTCTGGTGAAGAGGGATACCTCAGTGGAGTCTATTTTGATTCTTCTATGGAGGATCCACTTCTGCAGTCCACTGTTGAGATGCTAGAGAACATAGACAAGGATGCTCGTGCTCTCCACATGGAGCTTTATGCTACCCGTGCCCGTCTGTGGACAGCTTTGACGCAGCTGGCACCGGTAGTCCAGACAGGGTATGGAGAGATGGAGATGCTGAACCCTGTTAGGACCCATCTTCCGGCCCACATTGACTGGCCAGCTATAAGAGGAGTCACACCTCTTCGGGGACCCCTCTTACCACCAGTCAGGGGACCAAGGCCACATCCGTGTCCTTATGGATCCCAGGGATCTCAGGCTAGAGTGTTTCCTGATCCGCAGGTTGAGCTTCCAGGTCATGGAGGTAATCTCTATGAGATGTTCTATGCGGATGCCTGAGCTGTGAGCGGAAGGATAGTATGGTAGTAGCCGTACATTCACAGTCCTGCGTGACTTGTGAAGTATGGTAGTAATGTGAGATGAATTCCGGAGGCCTAGATAAATAATGTATAGGAAGCTTGTAAGCCTCTGATGAGTAGTTCCACCATTTCAGTAGTTTGCTCTTCGGTTAAGTTTGTACTGAACTATGTAAGGGTGTGTATGAACCATGGTGTATATATAGCAGTGGCTTGTTACCATGTTGTTCGGATATTCATTTCTGCATTCCGTGTGTTCAGTACATTCTTAATCCATAGCTAGTATTGATATGATATTGGTCTAAGCTATGAGTTTGTTTGTCAGGATGGTGTTCACCAGGTTGAACCGTGCCCCTGCCCATGAGCAAGGTGAGGGTAGTCAAGCGTCGCACGAAGACCTGCCTCACCCACCTTCTCTGGCAGAAGTGATGCTTGAGGCAGAAAGAAACAAAAGGGAGACCAACCGACTGCTAGAGCGTATTGAGCAGAATACGGCTCGACAGCCTAGGAATGCTGCAGTGTCCCTCAATGACTTTGTGAAGCTGAATCCTCCAAAGTTTCATCATTCCGTCGATCCCTCGACGCTGATGACTGGCTGTGCAGCATCTCACGCAAGATTCGCTCAGCGAATGTGTCTGAGGCCGACAAGGTGACCTTTGCGGCGTATTTCCTGGAGGGACCCGCCAATCTGTGGTGGGAGAATTTTGAAGCCATGCGTCCCGCTGAACCAGTGGCCACATGGGCAGACTTCAGTGCAGCTTTTCGTCTGCACCATATTCCAGAGGGCCTGATGGACAGAAAGAGAGAGGAGTTCTGTGCCTTCACTCAGGGCAAGTTGTCTGTGGATGCCTATAGCCGCGAGTTCGGTAACCTCGCCCGCTATGCAACAGAGGAGGTGTCTACTGACGCCAAGAAGCAAGCAAGATTCCGTAAGGGTCTGAGCCCTGAGCTCCGTCGAGACCTGCGCCTCCATGAGTGTGCAAGTTTTCAAGCCTTGGTCAACAAAGCGATCAGTGCCGAGACTGGTCATTCTGACTTGGAAGCCACAAGGAAGCACTCCCGTGACTTCGGCTCGTCTTCTTGTTCCGCGTTTCCAAAACGCAGGCTGTGGGTTCCAAACAGTTCTCTGCCGCCAAGATACACTCCGAGGCCATCCTACGTGGCGCCTCAAACGAATCAGGCCAACGCTCCAACAAAAGTTTATGGTGGTCCAGCTAGCAATGCTGCACCACGTGCCAACCAGGTGATATGCTACAAGTGTGGAGAACCAGGGCATTATTCCCGTGAGTGTCCTCAGAATGTGGGGGCCAAGCAACCCGGAAAGTCCGTCGGGCAGGCCAAGTCGGGCAAAGCTTTTTACGTGAAGTCAACTCCTGCACGTGGCCGTGTGAACTATGTGTCAGCAGAAGAAGCTGCAGAGGATCCCGACGTCATGCTGGGTACGCTTCTTGTTAATCATCACCCAGCGTCCGTTCTCTTTGACACTGGGTCTTCTCATTCCTTCATTTCCGAAAGTTATGCACAGTTGCATAACATGTCTTTTTGTGATATGCCAATTCCATTGGTTGTTCAAACCCCTGGTAGTAAATGGCAAACCTCTAGGATAACCTATGACAATGAAATTCTAGTAGACAAGCTAGTTTTTCTAGCCTCATTGATAGCATTGAAATCTTCGGATATTAATATCATCTTGGGCATGGACTGGATGTCAGCTCACTATGCCAAGATTGATACTCAATCTAGAAATGTCCAGCTTACCCATTCCTCGAGTGAGATAGTAAATGTCTCTACTCGAGTTGCCAAATGCCAGTTCTACTCCTTAAATGCCAACCCTCTTCCAGAACTTGAAGACATTCCGGTAGTCCGTGACTTCCCGGATGTTTTTCCAGAGGAACTGCCAGGAATTCCACCTGACAGAGATGTAGAGTTTGTGATAGATCTTGTTCCGGGAACTGTCCCAATAGCCAGGAGACCTTATAAGATGGCACCCCTAGAGCTAGCCGAACTTAAGAAGCAATTAGATGAGGCCTTGAGCAAGGGTTTCATTCGTCCTAGCACTTCTCCTTGGGCTTGTCCCGTCCTCTTCGTCAAGAAGAAAGACGGAACGGATCGGATGGTTGTAGATTACCGATCAGTTAATCTGGTCACCATTAAGAACAAGTATCCGCTCCCCAGGATCAACGATCTGTACGATCAGCTCGCTGGATCCTCAATCTTCTCCAAAATGGATTTGAGGTTGGGATACCATCAAATCAAGATTAAGAACGGGGAGATTCCAAAAACGGCTTTTGTTACTCGTTATGGCCAATATGAGTACACCGTTATGTCCTTCGGTTTAACCAATGCCCCAGCCACCTTCTCTCGGCTAATGAATTCAATCTTTATGGAGTATTTGGATAAATTCGTCGTAGTATACCTCGATGATATTCTCATCTACTCAAAGAATGAACAGGAACATGCCGAGCATCAAAGGCTGGTATTGATGAAACTTCGAGAGCATCGCCTTTATGCCAAATTTTCAAAATGTGAATTCTGGTTACCAGAAGTGACCTATCTAGGCCACGTAATCTCTGGTAAGGGTATTGCTGTCAATCCCGAGAGAGTTCAAGCTATCCTTGGTTGGACTCAACCTGAATCGGTTAAGCAAGTTAGGAGTTTTCTTGGACTAGCGAGCTATTGTCGCCGCTTTGTAGAGAATTTCTCCAAGGTTGCAAAGCCTCTAACTGAACTCCTCAAGAAGGATAAAAAGTTCGAGTGGACACCACAGTGTGAGCATAGTTTTCAGGAACTGAAAAGACGCCTGACTTCCGCACCTGTGTTGCTACCACCAGATTTTTCTAAGGACTTTGTTATCTATTGTGACGCCTCGCGACAAGGATTAGGTTGCATTCTCATGCAAGATCGTCATGTGATCGCATACGCATCTCGACAGTTGCGTCCACATGAGGATAATTATCCCACACATGACCTTGAGCTTGCAGCTGTGGTCCATGCACTAAAAACCTGGCGACATTACCTTTTGGGTAATCGTTGCGAAATATTCACTGATCACCAAAGTCTGAAGTATATCTTCACCCAGCCGAATTTGAATCTCAGGCAAAGACGGTGGGTTGAGTTGATCTCGGATTACGACTTAGGGATAACTTACACCCCGGGGAAGGCCAATGTTATGGCCGATGCACTAAGTCGTAAATCTTATTGTAACAATTTGATGCTACAACAAGGTCAACCACATCTCCATGAGGACTTTCGGAAGTTGAATCTTCATATTGTTCCTCAAGGATTCCTTTCTACCCTGGTGGCGAAGCCTACTCTTAAGGATCAAATTATAACTGGCCAAAAGCGTGACAAGGGTATATCAGAGATCAAGGAGCATATTTAGCCGAAACGCTAAAGAATTTTCCATGAATGATCAAGGTGTTGCGTTCTTCCAGAATCGTTTAGTGGTTCCTAAGAACCCACATCTAAGGCAGTTAATCCTTAAGGAGGCTCATGATTCTCCTCTCACCATTCATCCCGGTAGTACTAAGATGTATCAGGACCTACGCCAGAGGTTCTGGTGGACTAGGATGACGAGAGAAATTGCTGAGTTCGTTGCTAACTGCGACGTTTGTCGTCGAGTTAAGGCAGAACATCAAAGGCCTGCTGGCACCCTTCAACCTCTAGCTATTTCTGAATGGAAATGGGATAAAGTTTGCATGGATTTCATTACCGGATTTCCCAAGACCAAGAAAGGAAATAATGCTATCTTTGTGGTCATTGACCGTCTTTCCAAAGTGGCTCATTTTCTTCCTGTTCGTGAGAGTATAACAGCTAGCCAGCTAGCAGAGTTATATATCTCTCGAATAGTGTCTCTTCATGGTGTTCCCCTGGAAATTAACTCGGACCGTGGAAGTATCTTTACTTCTCGTTTCTGGGAAAGTTTTCAGAATGCCATGGGGACTCACTTATCTTTTAGCACTGCTTTCCATCCCCAATCAAGTGGTCAAGTAGAAAGAGTGAATCAAATTCTAGAAGATATGCTCCGAGCTTGTGTTATATCGTTCGGTATGAATTGGGAGAAGTGTCTTCCATTCGCCGAATTCGCTTATAACAATAGTTATCAATCAAGCTTGGGCAAAGCCCCTTTTGAAGTTCTCTATGGACGAAGATGTCGAACCCCTCTTAATTGGTCAGAAACCGGAGAGAGGCAACTCTTTGTTCCGGATATGATCCAGGATGCAGAAGAGCAGGTTCGCATTATTCTTGAAAAGTTGAAAACAGCCCAGTCTCGTCAAAAGAGCCAATATGATCGTCATCATAAGGCTGTGACCTTTGAAGTTGACGAGAAGGCTTACCTTCGGGTTACACCTTTGAAGGGTATCCATCGTTTCGGTATCAAGGGCAAGTTGGCTCCTCCTTACATTGGACCTTTCCGCATTCTTGCCAAACGAGGAGAAGTTGCCTACCAGTTGGAACTTCCTCCGCATCTTTCCAAGGTTCAAGATGTTTTCCACGTCTCGCAACGGATCCTATCCGTGAAGTGGACCACGAAACGCTTGATCTACAAGATAACCTTTCTTACCGAGAATACCCCGTGCGTATTCTTGATCAAGCTGAGCGTACCACTCGACGTCGAAACCTCAAGTTTCTTAAAGTTCAATGGTCAAATCATTCTGAAAAGGAGGCAACTTGGGAAAGAGAGGATCGTCTCCGACTTGAATATCCCGCGTTATTCCCGACGACTTCTAAATCTCGGGACGAGATTCTTTTGAGTGGGGGTGAGTTGTCACATCCCTAACCCTTAAGCAAGATAGCATTGTGCTCATGTCTTCTTTGCATTTGCATCTAAGAAGTTTCAACAAAAGCAACAAAGTGGCAAAGGAAAAACTCAAAACCCTACCCACCATTTCAATTAAAGGAAATCTCAAACTAGTTCAAAATCAATGAACCCAAAATGGCCTCAAGAAATGTTCAAACTTTCTGATAAATCATGAAAGTAAATGAGCATTGGAGAAAACTATTTTCTTGACACTTTAAGCATTTTAAATAAATGCAAAAGCCACTGGTTTCAAATTTAAAAATTAAAATCAGAAACTATAATTTTCCAAAAATGTTGAAAACCTTGGAAATGAGTGGGGATATTATAACAAATATTTCAGGAGGTCTAAAATAGTTTTTACTTTTTGTTTTGGAGCTGAATTAATTAGCAATACAATAATTAGCAAAACAGAAAAAACAAAAACAGAGAAAATGGGAAAAAGCTTACCTGTCGCCCAAGCCTGGCCCGGCCCATCTCCCCGCTCGTCCCCTCCCTCGCGCCAGTAGGCAGCAGGAGGTGGCTGCCGCCTCCTCCGGCGCGGCCACACACCTGCGTGCCTGCCTGGCCACCGGTTCGCGCTCGCGACGACGGGGATAAGCTCCCCAGAGCCTCCCCTATCCATTCCCCGCCTTGGTTCTCCTCCTCCGCCCGGATCTCCGCCCCCTCCTTGCTGCCGCCATTAGAGCCGAGCTCGAGCTCGAGCTGCCCGTGCCCCTGGCCATAGGATCCCCTCCCAGAGCACGCCATTAGCTCCGCCTCGTCGCCCTGGTCATCTCTGCAGAAGCCGAAGCTTCCTCGAGCCCTGCAACGCCCGCAACGCCGTCGTCTTCCACCTCTGGCCGCCGGACCTCTCCCGTCGATTCGTCGCCCCCAGGCCTTCCCCGAGCCGTCTAAGCTCTGCTCTGCACTCCCCGTGAGCATGCGGTCGTTTCCCCTAAGTTTTCCCCCTCGATCCCCTCCTCTAGCCCTAGTTTCACTGGAGCCCGACGAGGACCGCCGCTGCCGCTCGTCGCCGGTAGCCCTCCGTTGGTCAGCTCGTCCTTCCGAGGACACCAGCAGCTCCAGGACGACGCGTAGATGCCATAGCAGCTAAGAACCGAGCATAGATCCCTCTGATTCAAAGCCCCCGACGACGCCCGAGCTTCGGCCGTCGCTCCGGCTCGTCGCCGACGCCTCTTCCGGCGACCCTAGCCTCCCTAGATGGTCCTGCCAGATCGGCCACTTCGCGAGCATGCTGTAGCTGCAAACCGCGTGCGTTTTGGTGCTGTGCAGCGCCGTCTAGGTCGCCTCCGGCGAGCCCTCCGCCGCGGGTCTGGTCGCCGGCGACCACCCTCCGGTGGCCGTCGACGTGGCCGACCATTAGGGCATAATCGCCCTCCCCTCAGTCGCTGCCAGAGGGCCCCACGCCTGGTCAAACCCCAATTAGGGGCTGGTCAGCGCAGGATTAGTCCCAGAGAGGCTGACCAGTGGGGCCCCCCTGTCAGGTTTGACCTGCACAGGTCGGCTGACCTGCTAACGTCAGCCTGATGCAATAAATAGAATTTCCAGTTTAAAACTAATTCAGGAAATTGCTAAAAGTTGTAAAAATCATAGAAATTAATCTGTAACTCCAATGAAAATAATTTATATATGAAAAAGTATCAGAAAAATTCAAGGATTCTGATTATGCTATTTTCAACTATGTTTGAAGGAGTTATAGAACCCTAAATTGTGAAATAAGGAATAATTCAATTCTTTTAATCACCTTATAAATGGAATTTGCAAAAATATTCAAATTTCATTATATATGCAATGATCACACACTGCCCTAAGTACAAATCAGTATCATAACATGACAATTCGTGCATGTTAACATCAAGATGAACCGAGCATCAGGTCGAATCAATTAAACCGATATCCGAGAATACCCATTTGAATTGTTATTCGAATGTGATTCAAATCAACTCTAAACCTATTACATGTTGAAAATAATAACTTATCACCTTGCATTCTCATGCCATGCTCATGCATCATTTTGAGTGCATATGATTGTTATTGAATGTTGCCATTCATTTCGGTAGGCTCCGCACCCCCGGATTCCACCGAATATCCGTCTGACGGATATCGTTCCTCCTCTGAGCAACAAGGCAAGCAACCCTTTTGATCATCCCGATAACTCCTATGTTCTTGCTCCTGCACCTATTTATTGCATTAGGATCAAATGCTTCAACTGCTTTTGCCACGATAGTTGGACCCACTTCCTTTGCATGACTTAACCTTGTCACAGTAAATAGTCGAACCTTGCAACCTAGCATACCTGGTAGTTGCTTGAGCTATGATGTGCCTTATCCTGCTATGCATGCTATGCTTAGAGTTGGGTATGGTCTGTCATCTGGGAGATGAACAGAAATGAGGAATGTGTTCGGTGAGCAAAGGTTGTGTGTTGAACTTGATTTGGTAAAGGTACCGGTGAAAGGCTGTGTAGGAGTACATGGCGGGTTGTTTCATTGGAACCGTCCTTAGGAACTGAGTTCCGTGTATGTAATCCAAGACTAGATACTACCACATGCTGGGCCCTGAAATATGACCCCGCTCGGCCTATTAATCGCGTAGTACTCGGTCCAGGAGTTGCAAGTAGTTTCTGGTGTTTATAGAAATGCTGGAGGCCGTGCATGGTGCTGACCTGAGAGGTGGGCCGTGATGCGGTAGGCAGTGGCACGGTGTACCAAGTGGCACCCGGATGGTGGGCTTGGGAACCCTGCGCACATCGTTTGAGGCCGTGGCGGAAACCTTGGCCGGACTTCCGTACGGGTTACTCTCAGATAGGCGATAAACCTGGACTAGGTACTAGTGTGGCTAACGGTCGTGGCCGACTCCCTCGCTGGGCTTCCGCTTGAAGGTTGCCGAGGTGCATGACGTGCACATGGCGATAAGTGGCGAGAGCGTGTGTGACGAAGTACACCCCTGCAGGGTTATGATCTATTCGAATAGCCGCGTCCGCGGATATGGACTACTTGGAGACATATGTTGTTCATAGATAACTTCAATGGCTACTCATAAAATTGTCAAGATAAGCGTGAGTGTCGTGGACGGCATTTCCGTACGGAGACGGAATGATTCCACGATAGTGTATTGTTGTGGTGTTAGTGGACTCGTGTGCGAGAAATCAAGTTGTCAAAATTATTTAAAAATGCAAGTTGTCTAGCCACGAGTCAAATGCTGGCTTTCCGCCTGAAACCCCACAATACCTTTTGATACCTTGCATGAGTAGTTAGTTCTCCTAAAGTCTTGCTGAGTACCTTCATACTCATGTTTGCTTAATAAATGTTGCAAAGGTTGCTAATGACCCTAACGGAGGGTTCTTCGTAGACATCGACGATGACGAGTAGCTGGTGTCCCAGCTACGATCTGGCCCTACGTCGGCTCTGTAGTATAGTCAGGCCACGTGCCTACTAGTTGCCCTGTGTGTACTCAGACAGTTTATAACTCTTCCGCTGGCTTGTATTGTATGACTGCTATCATGGGTCGTGAGACCCTTAATGTGTAATATTATGTGTGTGGCTCTTCCGAGCCTCTTAAATAAAGCTTGTATGTTTATGGTTATGTTGTGATGCCATCGATGTATCTATACATATCGATATGCCATGCGTACGTGTGTCGTACTTGATATGTATGGGGTTCGATTACCTAGTCGTGAACTTTAGTAGCACTCCTTACAAGGAAATGCCCCTTTGTGGTCCAACGAGCCTTGGTAGTTCGCTACTGCTCCGGACACATTGGTTGACCGGCATGTGTCCTTCTTAGCTGCTGTGTCTGTCCCCTTTGGGGAAATGTCACGCGATGTAATGGAGTCCTTGTAGCTTGCTACGACTCGTCTACATTCGCCGATGACCGACACCTGCTTT